>NC_045710.1:54964583-55576456 GCF_009834535.1 Camelus ferus | reverse complement strand
TGTGGAGGGACAGCCTATTCCTTTCTCTTATTCTTATGAGCAGTGACAAGGATGCCCTAAATATATATTCTTGTGAGTGGTGTGTGTGTTTGTGGTTGGGCACGTTAAATACAAAATGACACCTAGCACCCACCACCGTACATTGTTGAGACTTCCAAAAATGTATGAAAAGGAGTGATAAGATGCCGAAGCTTTCGTTTTGCAACTTCCATTTTAATCAACTAGGTGAAGCAAGAAATGGCTCTTTAAGAGAGGGAGAATATCTGCAACACTCTTAAACCCTCTACTTACACATTTTTCCCCCTGGCATGAGCTTACTCTGTTTTCAGCAGTAAGAAATGAAATGTCTATTCTCTCACATTCTGTGACAAATTGTGAAGATATTTCATGTAACATTCATAGATTTTTACTATATAGTATATATGTCATAACACATATGTAACATATATGTGTGCTTATCATATGTAATATATATAAATATATGTATAGTTTTGTCATGGTTGATCAACAGTGCACTCCATACGCTTTCTAAAACTTGGTATTTTCTATATTTCATTTAGATAAAGGTATTTTTGGTTGTTTGACATGTGGGTTTAATCAAAATTTCAAACAATTCAGAATATGAGTTTTTTCCTGCATATAAACATCTTAACATTAAAACATATTTTGTTAAATGTTTGCTTTATAATCATTTATTTACTCATAGTAAGCGCAGATTTAATAGAAATATCACTAAATCTTGCTATCATCAGTCTCAGCTTAGATTGCAAATATTTATTCATTCACTTTGCATATGAAATCATTAAGATCACTTTAATCTGATCAGCAATAACAAATCTACCTGCAAAGATTAAATTTGGTGTCCCTATTTAATGCTTAGAAATTTAAGTAGAAATATATAATATAAATATGTCAATATGCCAATCAAATCAGAAAGACAATTTAAATTCTTAGTTCTATTTTTAAATTAATATGTGCCTAATTTATTTAATTAATTCATGATCATAGAAAATCTGTTACTTGAATTACTGACTTTTTAAACTCTACCAAGATTAACTTATTTCACATTTTAATACTTCAGAAATCTGGATTCGGGTGACAGCATTTTTGCCTTGTCATGTCATAGTTTAATGGTAGAATTTTTTTTTCTTAGAGGTGCATTTTATGATTAAGAGTGTCTTATATTTATTTAATTAGATATTTAAAGACCACAATTTTATGTAGTTTCAATATAAATGCAGCATTTTAATTTAAAATAAAAACTTTGTAAGACCAGTCTAGACATACTCTTTAATACAAACTAATTTTTTTCAGGATTTGTCCATTTATTCTAATCAGAGAGACGATTTTATTTTAGGTAACAACTAATTATATTTTTCTACAATTTAAGGGCTACTTTCTATTTTAGTTTATTCATCTCTTGTATAAGTTGGGTATTCATAGTATACACACATCCACCAAATTATACTATTAAATACTAAGCTGTACAGATTTAGGATACTGGAATTTATACTGTTTAAAATGCAAAATACTTATTTTCCCAACTATAATACACTTGCTGAAAATTGTAGCATGTAACAAAGCAGAGGCTTTGTTTTTCTTCAAGCCCTCATATTTTAAGTAGTTTTCAAGAGCCCTCACTTGTTGACTCTTTCCTCTAAGTTTGATGTAATATTAAATAAAAGAAGAAATACAACATAAAAATTACATTATGTAATGCTAAACTGTATACATAGGCTAATATCTAAATGACTCAAATAGAATTGATGCATTAGTTGCATTTAGATTTCATTTTGATGTTGTTTTGTATATTTTTGCAAGTCTCATGTTCAATATGTTACATCTTTCTTTGTTATATAATATCACAAAATTATTCACGTAGAATTATTTTGTTAATTAAACTTTACCAAATGTTTTATTTAAAATACTAAAATTAATGGAACATAATATATGTTCCTTATACAAAATAACATGCCAAACATAAATATCTAAAGGCTACTTCTATGAGTACGCAATTATCTTTAACATGTATAGCTGTATGCATTTTGGGCCATCTTAGACAACAATTACAGAGCAATATAGCATAATTAAAAATATATATATAAGACTAAAATTTTAATCAAAATGAAATTCAAATTCAATATTTATGTGAATTTTTATTTGGTACACTTTTATAAATGGCTTTACATGAATTATGTTTAGTATCTTCAGATACATTGTTGAAATAAAAAAGCCTTCAAAAACATAATTTTTATTATGATGCAACATAAAATCCAAACCTAATATTATAGAATTACTGTTACATAAATTTACTAATTTACATGTATAATATATGTCATTTCCATTATCATAATTCCAAAGATGACATATGGTTATGATTTATAGAAGCATGTCCTTATATATAAATCATTTCATTTTATTTTTGTTATATTGCAAAATGTTTTGTTAAAAAATAATAATAAAATTATGTTTTAGACATGTGTTTGTATTGTAAACATCTAATTTAAAAATTTATCTCCAGCAATTTAATGACAGGGTGATCTAATTGTGATGAACTACATCTCGTGTACATGATTTGATTTCTAGTGAAGAATGGATTTTCTGGATGTACATTTTCTTCCTGAATTTGGGTTGTATGTCTTTTAACATATGCATGTAATATTGTGTAGCATACTTAAAATATTTTAAAAGAAAGTAAGCTCTTATAGTTTAATATTGGATTAGCTATATTATATTTTTCACATTGAATTGTTGCTATATATATAAGGCTTTATCCAACATGGGCAATTACCTCATAAAACAGTTATGTATGCAAAAATGATTGTTTTGAAGCTGTTAAATGGTGAATTTTGACAATTTAAAAACCTGTGTTTCAGACACTGCCAATTTTAAGTGGTACCAAAATTAGTATTCTGAATTGGTCTACATTTTAAGTAAAATGGTTATGCAATATGTAACTGTATAGTGATAGATGACTGTATTGCCTTTTAAAAGAAATCAATGTTATTGTTTATAGTTCCACTATATGTATATATATATGAAACATATCTACCTAAATTTAGATGCACTTCTGCCTCCTGCCATTATGGGTATAACAACTCTTTACAGAAATTTGAATATTGTAAGTAAAATCCATTTCACATTAACACTGTAAACTATCATGCTTTGGGAATGTTGGCAAATGTCTTCAAGTATCTCTTACGCAAATAAATCTTCAGATTCCACACTTTTTCAAAGTGATGTTTTTGAAAGTTCAAA
Organism: Camelus ferus; assembly: GCF_009834535.1. Taxonomy (NCBI): domain Eukaryota; kingdom Metazoa; phylum Chordata; class Mammalia; order Artiodactyla; family Camelidae; genus Camelus; species Camelus ferus. The sequence continues at coordinate 55,573,198 of NC_045710.1, read as the reverse complement.
ACAAAACCATCAGTTTTTCTTTTGTTTGGAATTATTTTTCACTTCATTATACTGTTTAAAATATTTACCATGGTAAAAATTATAATCATGTTTTATTTGTGAAATGTATTTTCTTTATTATTGTTAATATTATATTAGAGCTATTATTAAGTTCATTCATCCATTTAGTTTTTCTTTTGAGGAATATTTCTTGAGCATCTACTATGCACCAGTTCTAGATACTAGAGGTTCATCAGATGAATGGAATTTATAAAAATCTTTCTGCCTTCAGGGAGCTTGCATTGTAATATGTGGAGGAAAAAAATATGTGCACAACATATAAGTAAAACAAAGACTGTTTAGAAAAATACCTGGTTGAAATATATAGCTAGACTATGGTTACTGAACCAATGGGCTTTTTCAATGCTTTACTCAAAAATTACACCCTGCTCTGCATTTAGGTAAGAGAATAGTACTGAATCATCACTATCATTGGCCAAAAGTACAACACTATTATTGAAAGTTTTAAGATTGGAATTGCTGGCAAATCCTTTATCTAAATGCTACCAAAGACCAATTCTAATTCACAAACTTGGTCAGGGGCCCCTCTGGGGTCTTCAAGAAAATGGGGGTTTGGAATTGTTCTGCAAATCTTGATTAGTTATAGAAGGAACCTAGATATAGTCCCAAGAATTACCACAGGATTATTGACCCAAATACAGGAGATTATTTAGGATTAATTGTAATGAACTTTGCTGATGGAATGTAATAAATAGCTATTCAGTTTACTTCCTTGTTAAAGGTAGAAACACTGAGATTTGAGACCGATTATACATTTCATTATTTTTCATACTTTTAGATTGCTTTTAGTAACATATGTCAATAGTTAAATGGCTTCCTTCTTTAAATTAAACCTGAAAGCCCAGAAATTATGATAAAGTTAGGCAAAGTTCTAAAGTATTAGTTTTTCATCATGTCACATCTTCTTTTCAAACATGAGAGGTGCAATTAAATTCCTCAGGAGAATAATAGGGGCCAGGTAACTGTTTTTATAGTATGGAGCATGAGGACATCAAAATATCTGATTTACCATGAGATCAATTACTGAATGTTAATGTAAATGTAGTTATTGCTTAATCATGTGATTTAAAAAGCCTTTACCAAATATTAGCTTAGTAAATATTACTGACCAATTTGCATGATAAACATGAATTTAATAGGTTTTAATCTTCACAAAATAGCTTGGATAAATATTCAATGGCAACTTTTTTCAGATTAATGCTTTAAAATATATTAAAAGTCTTTAAAATAATCTGATAATTGTCATACTTCATTACCCCTGGCTACCTCAAAATATTTCTAAATCAAATTAAAACAAGATATGACAATCCAGGCAGGAAGAATTGTTAACAGACACGTGCTCTTTTGCTTGCTTGTGAATCAGGGGCCCAGGTTTGACTTCCTTTTTGAGTTTAAAGTAGAAACCATAATTACTAGTCCTACTAATCATCTGCCTATAGCAAAAAAAAGGAAAAGAAAAAAGGCAAAGCATGATCACACCACATTTTATGATACAGCTATTTTTTCTCTTGTAGAGTGGTTAAAATATTCCTATGTATTTTTGTCTAAAATATCTAATTATTCATTGTGGACAGAAGTTTGAAATGTAGTTCATTGAGAAGACAAGTGTATGCAACATGTACCACTCATTGGCTTTAAAAAGTGCTCAGAAGTTTTCTAACCAGGGCCTGACTGTTATTCCTAATTAGTAGCTGTTCCTCCAAAATTCAGTACTTTTTTTTCTCATTAAGCATTTTAGCTATCAGGATTCCTCTAAATATGTCTTCATTCAGTTTTATGCTTTTATCATAAAGTTACTTTTTTTATTATGTAAGAATTATGTACTTACCAAGGGCAATCTTTGAAAAAGTTTAAGTGAAAGGAAAAATAAAACTCTAATTTCACAACTTTAAAACAATTTTTAAATTATAGTGAAATTTTAATAAAGTTAAGAATGTGGAGAATTACTGTAACATGCTTATGAGATATTTGGAAAATCTGAACCATCTTTGACGTTAGTTTTGTATGAATAAAAGTTCTATGCTAATAATTTTCAATCATTTCTAAATAAAATGATTTTAACATTTTAATTAGTTGAAAATTGGTTAATCTCAAGATTTACTTAAAGCTCTTAAAAATACTACTCAATTTTCAAAGCAACCTACTAAATTCTAAAGTATATGTAGCTCAAGACATTGAGTGTTTTATCATGGCTGGCTACTTTCTGGCAAATGAGGTTAAGACAGACTTTACATAGAGTAGTTATTTCAGAGTTTCATTTTTTATATCATTTTATTTTCATTTTGGCTTTTATTTTAAATTCTCCTTTCTTCAGTTGTTGTCTCAAAATAGAAAATTTTGATATTTCCCCAGAAATTATGAAGAGCTATAACAAGACTATTCAAAGCATACTTTTGAGAAAAGTGTGGTTACATAGTTACACATTCTGTCAAAACGTGTCACTTGCCAGGCATTCGTTGCTAAAAACCATCTGTAGATAAATAATGAAGATTGATTCAGGGCCATATAAACGGCTTACTATTTCACTTTTTCTTTCTAATGTGCTTCTTTTTTCCCCCCCTGAAATCCACTTGTATTCATGTAAAAAAAAAAAAAAAATCCCCAAAGGATAGAGAAAGAATGTGACCCCTACTTCCCAGAGCTCGGGGTCCCCACCCGGTGCTCCCCAGGGAAGTGAGGGCGATGACGCCCACTCTGGGGTGTAGGTGTCATGGGGGCGAGGCTCTTCTGGCCCGGAGTGACCCACCAGGCACCTTCCTTAGAAGTGAGGGCAGGAAGGAGGGGCAGGGGACTAACAGGGCCCTAGGAGGGTGAAGGGAAGGAGTTAATGTGGGGTGCTCACCCCAGTTTAAAAAAATAAAATTTCTAAAGATAAAAAGTTAAAAAAAAAAAAAGCATCAGTGTCTTGGCCTCCTGCCCTCCTCCCAGCGCCCACCCTGGCCCTGTGGCCATAGAGTTCACATCCAGTTCAGAGATTCATGTTCTCCTCTTGGCTCTCTAAGTCAGCACCAGACAGATGCCCGCTGCTCCCAGTCACGTGACTATTGCTGGCACAGGCCACCAGATGCCTGTCCCCTAGTCTCTCAGGTGTCTTGCCCAGCAGGCTCCAGCAGATCCCCTGGGGCAGCCTTGCCCGCTGCTTCTGACATCCCTGGGCCAGCTGGGCCAGCAGCTGGGGCTCCTCTTCCACCAGCTGTTGTAGGCCCTGCTGCTGCCTTGCCACAAGGCATTCATGCCGCTGCTTCTGGGCCTCCTCCAGCCGACGGATCGAGTTGACTGACTCAGTGATGTGCCGCCGGTTAATCTCTGTCAGTTCCGCCTCCTTATTTTTCTCTCTCGTCTTGGCCTCTGAGATACTGTTGTGGTGCTTCCCATCCAGGATCTTCTGCAGTTCCTTCTTCTCCCTGTTGTTCACCTCCTTCAGTCTCTTGAGCTGAGTCATGTGAGCATCCATGATGACCTCTCTGAGCCGCTGCTGAGTCTGTCTCAGATGCTCCAGTCTCCGCTCGGCATCTACGTCCGCCTGGGCTTCCTTCAGCTCCAGCAGACACTGCACCTGTTTCTTCTGAAACTCTTGATACAGCTTTACCTCTTCGTCCTCCTCCTTCTCGTCCTCCCCGCCTAGGACACCTGGCCGGTGCCGGCACGTGCCCTCGGCCGGAGCTTGGGCCAGGCCATCGAGCAATCGCTGAGTGAGGGCGTCCGCCTTCCGCTGATGCTGCTTGCACAGCTCCCACAGGTCTCGCTCCTGCCGGCTCCAGAGCTTCGCCAGGGCTTTATGGCCTCGGAGCTCAACCCGTGGGACCAGGGCCACCTCTGAGAGGATGCTGGCAATGAGGTCGTGGCGCTGACCTGGGCTGCTGATGGAGGCCCTGGTGGGAGAGGTGGCAGGGCCTGAGGGCCAGCGGAGGGAGACATCCAGGGGGCTGGGTGTAAGATTTGGGGTCAGCTGGGGCCCCAGCTGCTGAGGCTAGGTCTCTTGGCATCCTCTGGGCCAGCCTGAGCCTCACTCTCCCCAGTAAGGACGGCCAGCTGCTTGGCTCTGGTCCACCAGGCCAACATGCTTGGTGGGGTTGATGAGGGCCTCTGCGAAGTCCTGGTGGTCATCAGGGATGAGTGGATGCCTCGGTGTAGATGTGCAGGGCTGGCAGGCAAAGCGGCTGGTTGGCCTCCTTCCGCAGGCAGATTTAGTGGTACCCTGAGCAGATGGCAGAGACGGGCAGGATCTGGTGCCCCAGGAACCTGCCGCCCTTCTCAAAGGCCGCGATGCGCAGCAAAGCCAGCGTGGGCAGCACCACCTTGGGGAAGTCGAAGGGCTCCTCCTCCCACACTGGGTTGAACGAGTTCCCCTGAGAGGTCCGCGTGGGGTACGTGGACCGCCTGTCAATAGGGAGGCCAAACATACCCACTTCCATGTAGATGCCCATCTTCCTGTCGGACAGAAACTGACCCGAGATCACCTTGACCCGTAAGGCATTGGCCACGATGCCGTCCACGATGACCTCGGTGAAGGGGTCACAGGACTTGTCCGGGCCGCTGCACGAACTCGAGCTTGAGCAGGTAGCCACTGCACCCCCTGTACTCGAACACGCCCGCAAGGAGTTGCATCGCTACATCCAGGGTCTGAAAGTTGAGTGCAATGAGCTGACAGCCCACGTTGCAGAAGAGCTGAGGCATGTAGTTGGACAAGTCCACGCGGGTGCCCTTGGGGTAGATGCGACGCTAATGTGTTTCTGATGGTATGTTTTTGTGTAATATCTATTCATAGTTGGTTGATACAAACAAACCATCAGATCTGGTTGCTTCACATTTTAGTGGCTTGTTTATGGTTTGCCTCTTCATGTCGATTATCCTTAAGGTAATAGAAGGGAATATAGTTTATTAAACTTATCAGAAATAAAAACAAAATTTAAAAGAAAAAGTTAGCATGTAGTACTACTGTGTCCCACAGGTTCTTCTACAATGACCCCCACAACCTCCACTGGTGAGTCGGAGGAGCACAACAGGACTGCCACTGGTGTTATTGCTGTTGCCAGCACATCTGCAGATGTTACTGTATCCAGTGGTACAGCTGTCACCGTCCATAGAATTTCCGAGGAACAGCGAGTGCAAGTTACGAATCTCAGAAATTCAGGTCTGGACCCCCACATATCAAAGGATGGGCCCTCTCTCCTCATCAAGCAGATACACAAAGTACAAGGAGAAGACCAAGAAATGCTGAACAGATAGGAAGAACTAAAGAGCTTACAGCTGTAACTCATAGACGTATTGGATGTTATTTTACTTGTGCCCATTTAGTCACAGCCAAAGCTATATTTTGTTAATGATTCTAATTAGAGAATGAGCTGAAACAAAGCCAAGGTGTAGGAAGCAAAAGAAAAAGTTAAAAGTAGCTGAAAATTATAGACAGTAACAGCAAGAACCTACATAATTTGAAAGCACAAAAATTAGAATAAAACAAACCAAAGTGCAACACAAATGTTAGAGAGAGGAGGGGGTAAAAATAGAAAGAAAATAATGCATAAAGGATAGTAAAAGTAAGTACTAAGTACCTATTGCTTATTACATACCAGTTATGATACTGAGATAACATAAAAATCAAATAGCCATTTTCTATTAATAAGTGCACATATTTACCCACTGATGATTTATCGTATGTAGTAATTTTCAGAATTTGCATGAATTTTTTATGTCACACAAATGCTAATTAATTATTGAGAAAGTAGATAATTTGATTGGGAAAAAATGGAAACATTATGTCTGGTGATGATCTTATATAGCTTACTGTACTATTTCTGAAATACCTATTGCCTGACCAATGATTTAAATGAGAATAGATTTCTCATTTTGAAAAGGTGACAGGTATTCATTAATATTATGGCTCCAAATTTAATTATTCCTTAACTTCCCACTTTAATTTTTAGAGATTAAAATACCACAGAGCCAAATCATATACTGGTAATTTTCTAGTCATTACTGAAAAGCTAAAGTTAGGAAGTGTGGCAAGCATACTTTTTTCTGTTTCTTGGTAGCAAGTTTCCATGAATAATTTAGGAAAAAAATCAATGTAGTTTCAAAAAGTAAAGAGATGTTATTTGTATCAATATATGCATCAGTGAAAATATTAATTCTTTGAACCTATTTCAAGTACAAAATATCTACTCCAACTCCACTTCCAATTAGTAATCATATATTCTCCATAATGGCTATGGTTTATGTAATATGTTTAGGCATGGTTTATACAGAGCATCATATAAGTAATGGAAAACCATTCAATGCTTAGTACACACTAGGGAGAAAATTCAAGACATCTTCACATAAGTTGACTGAAAATCATATGTAAATATCTCAGAAGGTTATTTTCATCAGAATTCATACCGAAAGTACTTACTTCAATTCTCTTTAGTAAGAAGCATTCTAAAATGAATTCTTAGCATGCAGTATTCTCCTTTAAAGGATTAAATTGATACCACCCTGCCTCTCTATTCATTCTCCTACCATGAATATTTCCATTTACATGGCTATAGGGACATTATAAAATTTATGATTTGCTTAATCATGTAGACAGATTTTCTTATTACCAGAAAATAAAAATGTGTAAATATTATGAAAATATTGATTAAGAAACAAGCTCTTCTGTTTAGTGTTTTCACTCTAGAAAATTGCATGAACTAACATTGACAAACATCCCTATATTCATTTTATTACCCAGTGAATAAAAGTTGGGTAATTTGGAGACATAAGTTATTATTTATCAAGTAATAATACAAATTCTGCTTTAGCCAAAGTTTGCCATCAAGTGATGTGAGAAACTCTGGGGCTACAAATCAGTATTTCATAAAATTTAGATTGAAAAGAGAGTAAGTAGTTGTCAATTATTAGATTAAAATGATTTGAAAATTACTCAGTCTAAAATTTTGAATTACAGTCAACTAAATTTCAATTAAGCATCAAGTTTATATCCGAGGTAAATTCCAAATCAGTGCTCAAATTTTTCAGTTGTTGTCATAATCTCCCAATGCTGTTTTATACCATTTAGAGCATTTAGACTTGTTTCACCCATATTTTTCTAAAATAGTGTTTCCGAATATGACACTAATTCAATGGTACCCATCTACCTTGGAAAAATTATTTTTCAATCATTGATGTTTAAATTATGTGTATGGAAGACATTTTAAATGTTATACTCATTATTCAGTGAATTACATTATTATACTTTTATCAAATTTTAATTTTAATTAAGTTTGGTCCTTCTGACTCTTCTTCAATAACCTACTACTATTTCAGTGATTTCAGTTGGCTTGTTACCTGTATTTGACACTCAGTGTATTAACATTTGGGGCCAAAAAAAAGGTCAGCATTATAAGTAAAGGAAACCTATTATCCTATATCAATTAGGCTTAAAAAATACTCAATATACAGCTGTATTTTCATACATAAAACAATCTTTAAAGACTTGACTCTTAACAGGACCAAATTTCTAAATTGGGATTGGCTGACATGAAAACAGTATTTATTTTAAAAATCATTTCATTTCAACCAACGTGCCTTAAATGCCTACTCAGTGCCAGGCTCTGTTCTGTGAGAAATAAGATAAATAATACAATACTCCATCTTTAAGAAATTGAGATAGAGTGGAAGAGATAGAGAAATCCATGCTAGTGGGACAAGGAAGATTTTGTAAAGCTCATGGCTGATCAGAGTACTACAGGAGTTACAGGATGCATATAGGCAGTGAATTATTTGACATTTTAAATGAGTCAGTAAAGATAAGATAATATAAAATTAATTTGCTTAATTTTTCTAGATATTTTAGAGAAAAATAATTCTTGTTCCTCTTTTCCATTCTCCACAACATAGTCAGAATTAGCTTTTAAAAATGAAAATCTCATCGTATCACTCTACTGCCTTAAAGCTTCCAGTGGTTTCCTAGTGACCTTGGGGATAAAACCAAGACTTGGTGGTAACCTGTGGGAACCTCCATGATCTGGCTTTTTGCCCTTACCTCCAAATTCATCTCATGAGACTCTCATAATCACTCTGTCTTTTTGGCTAAACAGAATTGCTTTTAGTTTGTTCAGCACGCCATGTTCTTTTCCACCTCAAGCCACTCCCATAAGCTATTCCTTCTTCCTTTCAACCAGATCATTCTAATCCTCTTTTCAAGTTTCGCTTAAATTGTCACCTCTTAGAAGTTTAGGTTTTCCTGTTATAACTCATCATTTTAAGCTCTTTGAGGAAAGGAATGGATGGGTCTTGTTCATGCTACATTCCCAGTGTCTAGAGCAGCTCCTGACCCATGGACATATTTAGATAATATTTAATAAACTAATGAATATTTATAATGTCACTAGCTAGATATTTACTTCAGTTACTTAAAATCTTAAAATTCTCCAACGTAATCAAATATCTACATATTTCAGTATTAAGGATAACTACTTCCATTTGTCACAGTTATAAAAAGAGCAGTGTTTTTAATCCCTTTGAAAGGCAACAGTATTCTCATTTTATTATATTACCACTTCAAAATGTACAAAATAGAACTAGATATGAATGCCTTGCTTGTGGTCTTTTTCACATTTATACAATCAAAGGAAATTCATAAACACAAGAAAACTAAAGCTGTAAAAATAAATTTCATATGAATAAATACTGATGTAACACAATGGATGCTATTTTATTGAAATTAATTACCAGCTAAAGCATGTATTTGATAGAGATGATAACAGCATAGGTCCTTTGATGTCTTAAAGTGCATGCTGTTTTGCACTGTGATAATTTAGTATTTTTCATCATTTTTCTCTATTCACTATGCAGTTAAAACTTTCATTTTTATAATGTCTTTTGATCACTAATTCCTAATTTGTCTAATCTCAATAACTTGAGGCAATTAAAATACTTACAGTTTACCCTAATATCACTATGAGCACAAAGAAAATACAGACACTGAAACTGCACATAGTATTTGTTACTTGGTACTTGTGAATGTGTGGACTCAAATCTATATATTAATTTATGATAAATTAAATCTTAAATCACAATAATTAGTTTTTATAAATAATAGTTGTGCAATTAATGAATAATTTGGAAAAAACTTGGGATATTCATCAAGGATATATTCAATTCACTATAGAGTGACAGTCCAATTAATTTTCCTATAGTACTATAGTTAAAACATCAGTAATTCAAGCTGTCTTCTTAAAATATTTTTTTTCACTTTCTGCTTATTTGCAGTAAAAGAAAACCCTTTCCAGTTTTCTCCATTGTCTCTGACATCAAAATGAAAAGAAGTAAAAGAGAAAAATACTAATAAATTATGTTAACATAGATCTACTTTTTTTTTAAAGTCTACTTTGTTTAATGTTGTACTAAAGAAGTGTGAGTAAAACCAAAAGTAAATCAAACATTATCATGTTTGTTTATACCACAATCTCGTTTTCTATACTAACTTCACTATTCAAACAACAGAAAGTAGGTGGCAATTTAGGGACTGGAAAGAGAGAAAACCAAAAAAACTTTTCTAGCATGTTTATTCTACACTATGTATAGCTGTGCTCACAGAGATGGCTTCTCTTACCTCTCTGCTGTGAGGAACTCAGTTGTATATGCACAAAAGCTGAGGGAGACTAGAAATGATGGGTCCATATCCAGGCGCATTGTCATACAGTTCAAACAGCGGTGCAGATACCAGCTTGTAATTTTTAGGAACTGCAAACAAGGCTTTCTCTTGAAGTTGAACCAAAAACAACTTCTTACGTTCCTTAGGTTTTGTAATGTGTGCAGGAGTATATGGACACTGAGGAGGTTCAAAATTTGTTCTCCACCAGTTACCAATGCAGTAGTCAGTGACCCAGTCCTGCAGGACTGCATCTTGATGATCCAGTATCTCTGTCATTAAGCATTTTAGTCCTTCCACTTCATCTTCTCTGGGGTTAAGCTCACCACCAGGTAATTTGAAGAAAGCTGTTGGCAGCTGTGGCAGTAACACGTCGGGTAGCCGGTGCTCATGCGCAATCAGAACCCCTTCTACAATCCTTCTCATGCCAATTTTATCAAATCCCTCCCTCATACGCTGACATCTGGCTGCAACAGAGCTGCCCTTCTCATAGAGGGGCTCTTTTATACCAAAAGTATAATCGGTAAGAGGCTACAGGTTCATAGTACGCTCCAGGGTGAGGGGCTTGGTCTGCTGGATGTACTTGTTGCCGAACTGGTTGACCCCGGGGCCAGCCAGTCTGCGAGCGTCTGGGCGGGACCACGGACCTGCCGGCGAGCTCCGGCGCCAGGGGCGAGTGGAGAGGGGGAGGCAGGGCGACCGTCCCTGTGCCGGCAGCGGTCATCTGCGTCCCGCTCAGCAGCCGCCGCCCGCCGTTAAGACGAGAGCGCCAGCTTAGATCTACTTTAAACGGTACGTTAACACCACACTTTCCTTTATTAGTGTCCAGTAGTTCACGGACTGGATTTTAGTCTCCACCTTTATCACTTAATATGTGTGAGACCCTTTGCAGGTCACCATGAAATTAGGGCTCAAATTTCACATCCATAAAAGAGTATCATATTATTACATTAGGGTTGTAATGAGGATTAAACACGATATTGGGTGGAAATCCCCAAAACACTCTCAAGTATTTTTTCCCATTAGAAAGATAAAACCAAATGGCTGATTAGTTTTGAGGTCACAGAACGAGGCTGAGTCTGTTCTTTGCCCTTTGTTAGCTGTGTGATCTTGAGGAATAACTTCAGCTCTCAAATCTGCAACTTCTTAGTAACTGAGAATACCTACCTCGTAGGTAGTTATGTGAAGAAAGTTTAGCACATTTCTGAATTGTGTTTAACAAATACTAATCTTTTTTTATTATTTTCACCAAATATGTTTTAATTCTTGCTATGTGCATGACATTGTGCTGATAGTAGGAATATAAAAATGAGTAGTGCAGGCTGACATCAAGTAGTCTATATAACTTTAAAAAAGTAATTATAAGGTTATTATAAGAAACACTGCCACAGTAGCATTTTTTAAATATTATTGAAGTGAAGGATAGGGACTGACTACCTCTAAATGTCAAAGTCAACCAAGGCTGTACAGAGGATATTTGAACAAATTCTTGAGAGATAAACAAAAGTTTCAAACTAGTAAATCATGTTTATATTGCTAGGATATATTAAAAATGCTTTAAGTAGATACTTATGCCGAATAGAAATATGATGAATCTAAACCAAAATAAATAAAGGACATGTTCAACTATGTTTTAAGGAATACTTACATTTGTATAAATAAGCCTAAAAACAATTGATGTTTTTAGTTTAGAGAATATTCAGATGTTTAAAATTAGATAACATAATATCTAGTGATATTTTAAATTTCACCAGAGTAGTTTGTTGCCTTAACTGTAAGATCTCTTTTGAAATTATTTCTTAATATTTACTTAAAATAATTTTCAATAATCTCTAAACCCTATAGTTCATTATTTCAGCCCTAATAGATTTCAATTCAAAGTTGACTTAAAAATAGCCAGAAATATGTAATATGATTTAAAAATTGTAAGTAAAGAGTCATGTATTTCTAGGATTATATATTTTAAAATAGGTGGAATCTTTCAGATCATCTAATACAACACCATTATTTTATACAGGAGATTATGGTCTGGAAGAGGTTATATGAAAACCCAGCCTTCATATTGCTAGACCAGTAATCATTCATCCTTTCATTTACTCGTAGTTCATGAGAGGCTAATGTATGCAAAGCCTTGTATTAGGTCATATTAAGGTTAATGTATATGATAAACTCAGTTGGGTTTTCTTCTTCAAGAAGTTTATAGTTATACTACTAAAAATAATCATTAAAATGTGTTTTAGTCTGGATAACATTTTTAAACATTTTTTCTTATATATTATGGTAGAATATTTCTATTTGTTTTCCAAAATGTAGCCAAGTTCTCTTAGCTGTTAATGAGCAGCCTTGGTGGTTGATATTTTTAAGTAAAAAATGTGAATATATTCTTCTGGAAAAGTTTCCATATACATATGTAATAATTATAAACTCTCTTTTGTTGTTCTTCCTGGCAAAAATTTAGATGACTGTATCATCTCATGGAGTAAAATGTGTTATAAGCATCTATAGCCACTGCTGCTACTTTTTTGACATATTATAGTGAGTTCTACTATAATATGTTCAATAGCTAGTGATCATATTAATAGTATCAAGCTGCATTTTAGTTTAGTTTTTAAGGTAACATGAAATTATGTTTAACTGAAGTTGAAAAAGATGTAGACTTCCCCTCCCACAAAATGGCAATTAAAAGAAAACCTGTTTTAATTACCAGTTTGTAAATAGAACACTACGCTAACTTTCCCGTTTATTTCAAAAGTCAAATTCTATGATTTATAACAATTTTGTTTAAAACACTGGACCGTAATATGACAAAAACTCCACTGTGTGGAAGTAACAGTTCTTGGGTGCATAACATGTTCTTTTGCTAATAAGCTGTTTGACCACATGTAAAATATATTTTAAATCTTTCCAACAGTTTGCAAGCAACTAATAACATTTTCAAATTTTCTATTAATACTTCCATAGAGTATAAATTTGTAAATTGAAAATGTGTTCTTTTTATTAATCTTCATAAGCAATATCTCAATGAGGAAGTTAATGTATGGGTGGTTACTTAAATCTTTATGGATACTGATTTATGTCCATCAAGTATCAGGGTTTATTGAACATATTATCTCTGTGCTAAGCATATGATAAATTCAAAAGAAGTATAAGATACGGTCTTTATTTTCAAAGGAAGAGTTGTAGAAATAAGACTTCAGAGGAAATTATTGATCAATTCTAAAAGAAAGAATTATTACAGAATGAGTATGATATGTGAGTGTGGATGACTTATAACTGTCTTCAAACCTGTGATATGCTGTTATATGTAAGAGAGGTCCAACCTGTTCTGCCATAGGTTGTAGAACCTAGTGTATGGAACCACAGGAAGGTACAAAATAACTTATGATAGAGAAGATTCCTTTAACATTGAGTTTTGTTAAAGTATAGACTATGTACTTCAGAAAGCAGTAAATTCCAAAATCACTAATGAGATATTCATCACGAAATTGTCAAAGCGGTCATTCATAACCATAAATGTATTTTTATACTTCTAATTATTACATTTTGTTGAATAAGTTGCTTTCAGGGCAAAAGAAGATAAAAAATAAAATGTTAGAATTTACTTGGTAATAGGTTTATGCATTTTTGAAAGGTATTAGACAAGAATACTCCAAATGTCTGAGGACCTTTATGACAATATTAAGCAATGAAAATTTATTTTTTTCACAAATGATATACCTCAAAGTAACTATTTTAACATTTTTATAGAATGCTATCCTAAAAGCCACGCTTTTGAATTATTCCTATGAAGAGATTTTAAGAATTTCTTAAGACCCAATTTTTTGTTCTCCTTTAAGTAGATCTTAGGAAGCATGTATCTTTTCATATTAACTGAAACCATCATCTCATAGCAATGGTCTTATTCTATAAATGATATTTTTTTCAGATTTTCAACCTCTTTGTAATGCTCACCAGTAATCATTAATCAGACATTTATTTTGGTAGCTTATTCTTTATATTAACATATTTCTAATTTTTTATAGAATGAGCAAGCAAGGGAAAATAATAATGTATAGAACACTGATTTAAAATGGAGGCTTCCCTTTAAAGATCAGAGATGAAAATGGTTTTGTGTGAGTGTAACTGATTTCTCCAAATGGTTATCAAAGCTAATTATTTTACCTGTGAATGAGATGGTCACAATTAATGTGATGTTTATGATGTTTAAATCATTTTCCTTGTTAAAATATTTTGAAAGGGCTAGACTTCCTATTTGTGCTCAAAAGCTAGTGCCAGAGTGGACACCTCTGCCTTTTGCATTTTTGAAGAAATGGTCCAATTTTAGAGACATTTTTATCTTGTTCAGAATTATTTCAGGGCATTCTCACCCACTTTCGCAACAAGTTGCTTCCCTTGCACGTAGTTTTCTAGGGCACGTGGCTACCCTGCTGTGCACAAAGTGAAATCACACAATTAAGCTTTGCAATTTTACAAAGAGCAGAACCTTCATATGTGGCAGAACAACATGAAGTTAGGTTTGGGGTGCATTAGCATAGTATATTTTTCTTTTCATAATTATATCATTTGGATTCTAAATCATGGACTATTGCTTTTTAATATTGATACTTGATTTTTCTTTGTTTAAAGTAGTCTTCAAATGGCATTTTTTTAAAATAATACCAAATAACATAAAAGTGTCAGAAATTTCTAGATTGGTTTTATCCAGAGTCCAGAGAAGGCAGACATTTCTCACATAGCAGGCTTACATTCAGGCCAAGGGGGAAGAGGTTCCTCAACTCTCCTAAATTTTCCTGTTAGGGCGGAATACAGCCAAAGTTGATTTTACTCAAAAGACTGTATGGTGATTTGAATTTCATTTAGCAGTTTGCTTTTGCTACACCTTTTTTTATTCACCTGTTCACACTTTTAAAATAAGACATTAAGAGGCTTCACACCATGGGATTATGCTTGGCACTATCCGTTATAATTAATATTATTCAATATTCCACATTAAATTCAGTTAATGAACCTGGTTCTGCTCCATATTAAAGTAAACCGTGCTTGAAATCAGAATTTGTTGACTACTTAATTTTTTTCTATTTTTGCTTTGCATTAAAAAGAATAAATGAGGACAGTTTACACTAATTCAACTTATTTATGGTCTTCTAGGATATACACTTGGGAGTTCTGATTGGACGTATGGGAGGCTATTATTCATGGCCAGGTGGTGGTGGTGTAGATGCTAGGATTAAAGTTTCAAGATCAGATGAATGAACATATTCTACAAATATATTTGTTATCTTGGGCAATCTACTTAGCCTTTTTCTATTTTTACATTTAAAAAGGAGAAAGAATTCCATTTTGAATGGATATTTTGTGGCTTAAATAAGGCTGTAGACAGAGTACCTGTGTTCAGACAGACAACCAAGAAATGATACTGTCCCCTTCTGGAGCCTTTACAAGGAAGAAATATGCTGTAGTCACATAAAAAATTTATCAGGTAAAGATATGCAAACAAATTAAGAAAACAATTAGCAAATAGTTTTAAATTTCTTAGATAGTTAATTTCCTTAGAAATAAAATGTATAATCAATGCAACATTGACAGAGAATTATGGAAACAACTGATTTATACAGCTGTATTTAATGCTATTCATATTGATCTCATGTGTAAGTTATTACTAAAATAATGTGTAGCATTCAGTTCATTTCACATTTCTATTGGCCTCACATTTTTTTCTTTGCCAGTTTTACCTGTAATTCAGTTACTCTCCAACCTCAATACAGCCAACCTATTTAACTTTCTTTTTATCTCCTTTATCCTTGTGAATTCTTTTTGCTTCTTTAGGAGATAATTGCTAGAAAAGAGTATTGATATGTGACCTAGATTTCAAAGCATTCCCTAGGAAACAAGTAAGCAATCAATGGGAGAATGATGAGCAACAGCCATTCTTATTTCTACTTAGATGTTATCTTTTTAGGTATAAGAGTCATTATGGCCACATTAAGAGATATTGTATCTGAAAAATCAAATCTCTAATGTTTTCCATGTGACTGTGGTGTATCCATTAGAGTCTGCTGAGAAACAATGGAATATGTGCTAATTCAAGGAAGGTTCACTTAAAGGGATTGTTTCTAAATGAGTAGATATAAAGGAACCACAGGGGTCATACAGCTAGGATAGTAGCCAGGCTATCACCATTCCACCCACTGGGATGAGGGAAGGGAGATGTTGGACAGAGAGATACATATATCAGTCTGGCATGAAAGAAGGATCTGAATCAACCCCAGGCAACATAATAGGACAGACCCTGCAGAATAATCCTGATCTTATTTTCCTCCCCTTCTCCCTCCTTCTACTGGAATTCTCCAGAGGATAAGAGAGTCTGTTAATAAAGTCTAGTGCTTCTCAAATTTTAACGTGTATTAGAATCACGCAGGGGTCTTGTTAAACCATAAATTCTAACTCAGCAGGTCTTGGGGAGGGCTCAATAATCTGCTTTTCTGACACGCTCAGTGAGGATGCCAGTGCTCCTAGTGTAACGCCAGTTTGTGTAGCAGGATGTACCCTAGTCAACCTCTGTACAAAGAACAGGAAGGAGAGTAGATCTGGAAAGTCATAAGGAAAATGTAGACCACAGATGCGTTATGATGAGAGTGCTTTGTTGTCTTCAATAGCTGTGACTTTAGCAGCAGAACCCTATATGACAGTGTCAGAGTCCATCTATGCTTGTTTAAAGCAGAATCTAGGTAATGATCCCAAGCTTTCTAGTGAAGAACTTGGATAAAATACAATAATCCAAAATTAGAAGGATGAGAAAATATTGTTACTTATTAAAGTAATAACATTTTTTGTATTTTTAAAAATTATTCACTATACGAATAAAATTTGTAATGAAAGAATAGACAGTAACATATGCAGTCTATATAAAAAGACAGGTATTATCTAAGAATACTTAAATCGGTGGCAAAGGAAGTCATGAAAAAACACTTATGGTTATATATCAAATAAACAGAGTAAAATGTGTTTATAATTATATCTAATAAAATCGATGGTTGGATTTACACTTGTTTAGAGGCTGTGTTTGGGGTATCTCATTTTAAAGAGGCTGCAGGCCATAAACATTTGTTTGGGTGTCCCAAGAGTCATCTCAAAGAGATGGGCACTATTTTTACAAAAGTCAAAATGGAGATATGGAAGGCACATGTGAATGTGAAGGTAAAGAAGAATACCATGGGAGGGTAGGGATAGAGAAGAAAGTGCCCCCAACACACACAGAAAAACAATCAAATGGTGATTTCAAGTAAGTATTCCAGTGAGAAACGTTCCAAACTGCAGACCGCTGAGTTTTGGTCAAATGTTTCTCACGTGGCCGTCTATGGTGTGCTTCCCAGTGAAGATAAACAGTAAACCACGATTAAGATGAATGTTTCTCCTAAGCAATGTTGGCAGTGTAATACTAGCTATTAATTATTAAGTTAAAAATAATTCAACATGAAAAATCATAATACTTAGAAATAAACATAATTAGACCTTGTATAAATAAAACTGAAAACACACACACACACACACACACACATTTGGAATTAGAGGAAATATGGCCAAGATGGCAGAGTAGGAAGACCCAGAGCTCGCCTCCTCCCATTGGTGCCTCTGGGAGCAACCACTTACAGAGCAACTACTGATGAGGATCACCTGAAAACTAGCAGAAAATATTTTCCGTCCATCAATGAGACTGGCCTGAAGACCAGCAGTACAGATTTTCCTCAACTAAAGACATAAAGAAAGACCCACAGTGAGACAGGTAGAAGGGGTGGAGACACGGTACAGTGAGGAGACACACCGCCCAGGTGGGCGGCCCACAAAGGGGAGATGACCACGATTCCAGAGGCTCTCCCTAAGGAGTGAGTGTGGCTTTAAAGACCAGTGCAGCTTGTATACAGGAGACCTGGAGGGCTGTAGAAAACACTGTTCTTAAAAGGCATGTGCAAAATCTCACATCCTCTGAGTCTTAGCACAAAAACAGTAATTTGAAAGAAGCCTGTGTCAGATCCGGAGATAAGGAGGTAACTGAATCTCCCCTGGCAGCTGCCATTTTAGGAGCTTGTTCTTTGACAAGGACCCTAGTGATAGGAAACACCATTTTGTAGTTCTCCCTATAGCCTATCAGGGCCAGGGGCTCATCGCCCACCTGCAGAACAACACCAGTCCTGGAACCCATCAGGCCAAGCAGTCAGCCAGGCCAGGACTTGGCCCCACCCACCCTCAGGACAGAGACAGCCCCAGGGCCCCCAAGTCACACAGCAAACAATTCTAGGACACATCCCTGACCACCAGTAGGTTGGCACCAGCCCTGGGCCCCTCAGGCTGTATAGCCAGCTGCCCTGGAACACAGCCCCACCAACAGCAAGCTGACAGTCACCTTATGAAGCAGGGTCTGGAAGTCAACCAGGTGAGGAGCTAGCCAAGTCCACCAACACACACACTATAGTCGGTCATCCACAACAGAAAGGCCATGCAGGCCACAAAGGAGACATCACTAAACTGCACAGCTCTGGTGACCAGGGCAAGTATAATGCTGTGCCTCACAAAGTGTCTCCTACATAAGGCCACTTCTCCAAGGTCAGGAATCATACCTGACCTATGTTTATGTAGGTCAAAATATGCAAACAGAGAATTTGGCAAAATGATGAGACATAATAATATGCTACAAAAGGAGGAATAAGACAAAACTCAGAAAAAGATACTAAATGAGGTAAAGATACACAACTTACCTGACACAGAGTTCAGGGTGCTAATTATAAAAAGGCTCATTGAACTATAGGAAAGAATGGATGAACACAGTGACAATAACAAAGAGCTAGAGATAAGAATCAAACAGATCAGAATAATATAATTAACTATAAAAAAAAAAACACTAGAAAGAATCAACAGTAGGTTAGATGAATCAGAGGCACAGATCAGTGAACTGGAAAACAGAGTAGTAGAAATCATCCAATCAGATCAAGGAAAGGGAAAAAATATCTTTTAAGATAATTTAAGAGACCTCTGGGACACTATCAAGCACACTGAAATTCACATCATGGAGATCCCCAGGAAAGGAAGAGAGAAAATGGCAGAGAACCTATTCAAAGAAACAGCAGCTGAAAACTTCTGCAACCTGGGGAATGAAACAGACACCCTAATCCAGGAAGCACAGAGGGTCCCCAAAAGATACATCCAAAGAGTTCCACACCAAAACACATTACAATTAAAATTTCAAAAATTAAAGATAAAAAGAGAATCTCAAATGCCACAAGTGAAAAGCAACTAGTTACATGAAAAAGAGCTTCCATAAGACTATCAGCTGACTTTTCAGCAGAAAATTTGCAGGCGAGAAAGAAGGGGCACAATATATTGCAAGTGATATGATGGAGAAACTTACAATTAAGAATATTCTACTTGGCCAGGCCAACATTCAGATTTGAAGGAGAGACAGGGTTTTACAGACAAGCAAAGCTGAAAGCACTCAGCACCACTAAACTGGCTTTACAGGAAACATTGAAAGGACTCTTCTAAGCAGAAAAGACTAAACCAGATATATAAAAATCATAAAAGTAAAATCTCGTTGATACAGTCAAACATACCACAATAATGGTGGTGAGTAGCAGGAAGGTTAAAAGCAAGAGTGGTAACACCATCTACATTCACAATTAGTAGTTTCATGATACACAAAACCAACCTATAAAAGATGAAAAATACAATGCTAAAACATTAAAAGTGGAGAGGGTTACTTAAGGGTTACTTAAGGGAGGGCTGTTACAATGCATTCAAACTTAAGGGACTATCAACTTAAAATAATCATATACATATGTATGTAATTATAAATAAATCTCAAGGTAATAACCATAAACCAAAATATTAGAATAGACACACACACATACACACAAAGAGAAAGGAATCCAAACACAACACCAAAGACAGTCATCGAGTCACAAGGGAAGAAGGCAAAAGAAGAATAAACAAAAACAAAAAATCAACAAAATGGTAGTAGTGCATTCCTATCAATAATTGCTTTAGGTGTAGATGGATTAAATGCTTCAGTTGAAAGACACAGAGTTGCTGAATGGCTAAAAACAAGAATCATATCTATGCTGCCTACAAGAGATTCACTTCAGATCTAAAGACACACACAAACTGAATCTGAAGGGCTGACTATGTAATCTGTGAAGCAGAAATGAAGAAAAGCTGGGCTAGCAATATTTATATCAGACAAAATAGACTTTAAAGCAAAGACAGTAATCAGAGACAAATAAGGACACTGTGTAATAATAAAGGGATTGATCAGACAAGAAGACATAACAACTGTAAATGCGTATGCAATCAACACTGGAGCACATACATATATAAAGCAAATTTAACAAATATAAAGGGAGAAATTCACAGTAATACAATAACAGTGGGGGATTTTAAATCCCACTTACATCAAAGAACAGAACACCCAGAGAGAAAAATCAATGAGGGAACACTGGCCTTAACTGACACCTTAGATCAAATGAAATAAATAGATACATACAGAACATCTCATCCCAAACCAGCAGAATACACACTCTTTTCAAGAACCTATAGAACAGTCTCTAGGATAAATCACATGTTAAGCCACAAAATGTCTCAATATTAAATTTATATTTATAAACATATATGTATTTTAGAATATATTTATATCTAGGAAGATTTAAATCCTATCAAACATCTTTTCTGACCACAAAGTAATGGATCTAGAAATCAACTACAAAAAATAGACTGCAAAAAACACGAACACATGGAGGCTAATCTATATGCTACTTAAGCAAGCTGTGCATCACTGACAAGATCAAAGTGGAAATAAAAAACTGCCTTCAAATGTAATACACAGCAAAGGGATTATAACCAATATTTTATGATAAGCTTAAACTGAGTATAATCTATAAAAATATTGAATCATTATTTTGTACAACTGAAACTAATATAACATTTTAAATCCACTATACTTCAACAGAATAAATACCTAGAGACAAATGAAAACAGAAACACAATCATCAAAATTTAGGAGATGCCGAAAAAGCATTTCCAAGAGGAAGATTTATACCTATAGTAGCCTACCTCAGGAAACAAGAGAAATCTCAAACAAGCTGGCCTTACACCTAAAGGAACTAGAAAAAGAACACACAAAATCCAGAATTAGTAGAAATAATAGAGATCTAAGGATAAATAAATGAAATAAAGACTGAAAAAAATAGAAAAGATCAATGAAGTGAAGACCTGGTTCTTTGAAAATATAAATAACATTGATAAACCTATGGCCAGTTTCTTCAAGAAAAAATATTGGTCCAATTAAATGAAATCATAAATGAAATGAAATAGAAATTAGAACCAACAGAAGAGAAATACAAAAGATCATAAGAGACTATAGACATTATACACCAATAAAATGGATAAGCTAAAAAATAAAAGGATAAATTCCTAAAGATATACAATCTTCCAAGAGTGAATCAGAAATACAAAATATTAACAGGTCAATTACCAGTAACGGAATTGAATCAGTAATTAAAAAATCCCAACAAAAATAGCCCAGGACCAGAAAAGTTCACAAGTGAATTCTACCAAACATTTAAAGAAGATTTAATGCCTAGCCTACTCAAACTATTAAAAAAAAAAAAAAAAAAAAGAGTAAGAAACACTTCTGAACTCATTCTATGAGACCAATAGCACCCTAATATCAAAATCAGACAGAGACACCAGCAAAAAAATTACAGGCCAACCACTGACATAGATCCAAAATACTGAATAAAATATTAGCAACTGAATTTAACAATGCATTAAGAGGATCCTACATCATTATCAAGTGGATCAAATGGGAACTAGTGCAGGGATGCAAAGATGGCTCAATATACACAAATTAGCTCATGGGCTATACCACATTAACAAATTAAGAATAAAATCATATGATCACCTCATTTGATGCAGAAAAGGCTTTTGACAAAACTCAACATCCACTTACGATAGAAACTGTCAAGAAAGTGGGTCTAAGATGAAAATACCTTAACATAGTAAATGTCGTATAGGACAATCCTATAGCTAACATCATACGCGATAGTGAAAAGCTGAAATCTTTTCCTCTAAGATCATGATCAAGATAAGGATTGCCACTCTCACCACTTCTATTTAACATAGTATTAGAAGTCTTCACCACAGCAATCAAACAAAAAAAGGAAGGAAGGAAGGAAGGAAAGAAAGAAACAAAGAAAGAAAGAGACAAGGAAAGAAGAAAGAAGATTCGTCCAAACTGGTAGGGAAAAAGTAAAATTGTCACTATTTATAGATGACATAATAATATACATGGAAATCCCTAAAGATTCCACCAACCTCCCCCCCCCCCAAAAAAAACCCCTATTTAAACTAGTAAGTAAATTCAGTAAAGTTGCAAGATACAAGATTGATATGTAGAAGTCTGTTGCATTTCTATACACTAATAATGAACCATCAGAAGAAGAATTTAAGAAAACAATACTATTTACAGTCCAATCAAAAATAATAAAATACTGAAGAATAAAACTAATCAAGGAGGTAAAAAACCTAAAAAACCTGTACTCAGAAAACTATGACTCTGAGGAAATAAATTGAAGAAGACAAGAACAAATGGAAAGACATATGTGTTCATTGATTAGAATAAATAATATTATTAAAATGACCACACTGCCCAAGGCAATCTACAGATTTAATGCACTCCCTATCAAAATGCCAACAACATTTGTCATAGAATTTAAAAAAAAAATTCTAAAATTTTCATAGAAACACAAGACCTTGAATAGTAAAACAATCTGGTGAAAAGAGAACAAAGCTGGAGATACCACAATCTTTGATTTCAGACTATACTACAAAACTACAGTAATCAAAACAGCATGGCACTGGCATAAAGACAAACACATAGGTCAATAGAACAGAACACAGAGCACAAAAATGAACTCACAGTTATATGGCCAATTAATCTTTGACAATGAAGCAAGAGTATACAATGGAAAAAAACAGCCTCTTCAATAAATGTAGGAAAACTGGCCAGGTACAAGCAAAAGAATCAAGCTGGACTACTTTCTTACACCACATAGAAAAGTGAAATCAAATTCATTCAAAGAACTAAATGTAATATCTGAAATCACAAAACTCTTAGAAGGAAACATAGGCAGCGTGCTCTTTGAAATCAGTCTTAGCAATAACTTTTTGGATATGTTTCCTCAGACAAGGGAAACAAAAGTAAAAATAAGCAAGTGTGACTACATCAAACTAAAAATCTTTCCCACAGCAAAGGAGACTGTCAATAAAATGAAAAGGCAGCCTAATGAATGAGAGAAAATATTTTCAAATGATATATCTGATAAGATATTACTCTCCCAAAATACACAGAGAACTCATACAACAGAACATCAAAATAAAAAGCCTCAATTAAAAAGAGAGCAGAGGACCCAAATAGACATCTGAAGAAGACATACAAGTAGCCAATTGACACGTGATAAGATGCTCAACATCACTGATCATCAGGGAAATGCAAACCAGACCAACATAAGATATCACTTCACACCTGTCAGAATGGCTATTTTCAAAAAGACAATAAATAACAAGTGTTGGGAAAGATGTGGAGAAAAGGGAACCCTTGTGCACTATTGTAAAGTGGTGCAGCCACTATTGAAAATATTATGAAAGTTTCCTCCAAAATTCAAATTAGAACTAATACATGATCCAGCAATTCCACTTCAGGGTATTTTCCCAAAGAAGCAAAAACACTAATTACCAAATAATACATGCACCCCTATGTCATTACAGCATTATTCACAATAGCTGAGACATGGCAGGAACATAACTGCTTATCCATAGATAAATGGATAAAGAATGTAATATATCTTGCCATTTAGAACAACATGGATGGACCCAGAAGGTTTATTACGCTAAGTGATGTAAGTCAGGCAGAGAAAGACAAATAACATATGATTTCATTTATATGTGGAATCTAAAAATAAATCCAATAAAAAAGAAACAAACAAACAACCAGAAACACAGTCATAGATACAGAGAGTAATCAAGAGTTGTTAGAGGAAAGGGTGGTGGGGGGATGAATGAGTTAAATGAGCTAGATTAAGAGGCACAAACTTCCAGTTACAAAATAAGTGAGTCGTGCAGATGAAATGCAGTATAGTCATTTGGAATATAGTCAATATAATATCTTTGTATGGTGACAGATCATTTTAATTAGACTTAACCTGGTGATCATTTGGTAATGTTTAGGAATATTGAATCACTATGATTTAATTATACTTCAACAAACAAACAAACAAAAAACCTCATAGAATCAGAGATCAGATATGTGGTTACCAGAAGTAAGATGTTGGGGAGGGGAACTGGATGAAGGTGACCAAAATGTACACACTTCCAGTTATAGGGTAAATAAATACTAGGGATGTAATATGCAACATGATTAATATAATTAACACAGCTATATGACATATATGAAAGTTGCCAAGAAGGTATATTTTAAGAATTCTTATTACAAGGAAAAATATGACTTTTTCTTTCTCTTTTATTTTGTGCCTATATAGATTATAGTTCACTAAGCTTATTGTGGTGATCATTGCTTGATGTATTAAGTCAACTCATTGTACTATACATCTTAAACTTATACAGCATTGTTGATGTCCTTGAACGAGTAGGCTGTGGGGCCCAAGGCCAAAGTCACAACAACATGTTTGTAGTACAAAGTAAATGATGATTGTATGCATGCCCCGGTTATATGAGTTTTAGAACAAAGAAAGTAGAAGTACGCATGCGCTAGTGGTGTTCTGTAAGCCTCATGAATAAAGAAAGTGACACTGTACGTGTGCAGGCAAAAAACAAATAAAAGCAGGACCAGCGCAGCAGGTAGCGCACGCACCACCTTGTGGCAATAAAACAAAGTGCTGTTTCACTCCCTGTTGGCTCCTGGTGCAGTCTGTCTCGTGGTATGGCAGCTCCTTGTGCATTTTTCCAGTTGGGCCGCTCACCTCCTCAAATCCCACTGCAGCCGCTCTCAGCTGACAAGCACTTGATGTTATTTGTCTCTCAATAAAACTGGAAGAATATAAATAAAATAAAAAGAGGGAAAAAGACTTGGAATGAAAAATAACAGCAAAAAGATTTAATTCGTGAAGTTGACATTTTCCCCCAAATTTATTTATACCCATATTTTTTCAGTCAAAGTTCTAAAGGGAGATTTTAGAAATCTGATGTATATACTTAGATTTTTCTGAAGGAATAAAAGGGGAAGAGTATCTAATAACACTTTGAAAAGAAAACTAATAAAATAATTTGTCTTATAAACTGATAAAAATTCTTTAGAAGATAATCACTTTTATAGATTTAAAAACATTTTAATCTACCAGTAATCTATATATGCTATAGGAAAGATCATGAAATCCAATGGTAAATTTTACATTTTTATATGTAGATCAGTATGATTGTGTTAGGTGATATTATTGTTTTATTAATTTTTATAAAAATTTTCACATCTTATATTTAATAACAGCAACACAGGCATTGTTATAAGACTTTTGTGTTTCGAAGTACTTTGAAAAAACTTAGAATAAAACATAAATGTTTATGTATATATACTTTTTTTTCAAGAATCTAAGTACACACAGAAACCACAACCATGATTTTATTCTTTTTTTTTTTTCTGCTGGCCAAACTACTCAGTTTCCTCCAGAAATTTAATGAAATATTAGCAACTCTCTCATGGCTAGTAAGAACTTGAAGAGGGGGACAGACTTATGGGAAAAATGTAAATTGTTGTCACTCTTTCCAGATGTCCTTAAGGTTTATTTTGCTTGCTGATAAAGCTCGCACTTTCCATTCAGCTGTGTTTAAGAGTCCACTTAGAAAACTTTAAAAACTGCTTCTGCCTAAGGATGCTCCCCTACTGACTACCCCCTTGGAGATAATGTAACAAATGACTTCTTTTTATAGGGAATGACTTAGCAAAACAAAACAATAAAGCATGTTCGGAAGTAACTAAACTCAGCAGGCCCAGTCATCACTGCTTGGCTCTGCAATTTCAAATCTATAATTAGACATGTTGTCAGGTTTTTTTCCAGGCTTTAATGACTTCTATTTTGTTTGTAACAAATGCTGGAGAGCCGCCTCCTGGGAGAATTGCAGGGGGTGGGGAAGATGAGCTGATGAGAGCTTGGTTTTATTTGAGATGCAGTTTCCTCAGTTTCAGGCTGTTTACCACTCTAGCATGTTAGAAGACTGTAGGTGCAGTGTCTGAGGATGTGTGTGGTAGGCAGTGTGGTTGGGGTATGTGGGACAGCTTGCAGAGTTGTCAAACTGAAGCAGTAAATGAGCAAAGGTGGGACTGGGAGTCATGACTCGACTCTGTCCCTTGGGCTACGTGCTCCGTTGCTGCACTTTCATGGTCATGATGTGGTTAACGAATAGCTGGGCAAAGGTATGTTTAGTTATGGTTATTCAATAAGTTGACAGACTTTTATTGAGTGCCTAGTACATGTGAAATGTTGTGCTAGGAACAATAGGGGACAAAACAACTCCCATAATCTACTAGGAAAAAGAAAACACATGGCAAAAACAAAATCAGTAATGGTGAAGCAGGCAACTAACCTCCTCAAGGAAGGATTTCTTGACCTTTCCAGGCTCAATCAAACCTTTGTCCAAGCCTTATTATGATGTTAAGTACACTGCAATGATTTTTTTTTTTTTTTTTGCACTCTTGCTTTATTCACCAGACAGTGAGCTACTTGGGGACAGGCTGTTTTTATTCATATTCCATTTCTTAGTGTCTTACATGACCCTGACATGAAGAACGTGCTTAGAAAATGGGAGTGTGTGAGTCAATGAACGTGGAATAGAGCCGCCTCTATATTGGAGGAATGGTACCAATAGCTGCTGGTGGAGAGGGTAAGAGAAGGAAGCCTCTGAGGGCGGCTGGGGATACACAAGGCAGTCTCCGTGTCCACTCACGGTGAAAGGGCTCTGACTAAGCGTTGGTGTAAGTGAATACAGTTGGAACTAAGAGGAGTTATTAGATGGTATCATAAAGGGTCCCTCTTTCTCCCTGAAAGAGTACTTCCTGCACAGTCCTGAAACTCCCTTGAAGTAAGTATACCTTTATTAAAACTGAAATCTTGTTTCGGGAGACTTCAGGCATCAACATCTTATAAATAAACACTTTATCATGTAACTTTCTTTTTGGAATACTCCCAAGGGTGGAATATCACCTCCTAGTAGGTTTCTAGGAAAGAGATGAGAGTAGGACATAGCAGTTGGGCAGGACCTCAAATACAAGCATGGTTATTAACTATTTTTCTTTGGGCTAATTCGTTTTACTGAATAAATGGACACATGGGGGTAGGATGCTTTTTGTATTATTCCTATTTCTGATATTCCCCATGGAGAAGTGACCTGGAAGGTACACTTAGCCAACACAATCTGCAATTTCATACATGACTTGAGTAAGTCAAGTGTTTGAGGAATAAAGAAAAATTTGCTTTCTCCCCATGGCTAGAGGGAATAATTGGTCGCATCTAATACAACCAAAAGCAAATAACCAAAATGCAAGTTTAGGATCCATTTTCCAATCCCTGAAAAAAATCTATATAAGTATAGTTTTATTACTTTTAATGGCTCTAGTTAAGGTTGAAAATTAGTTTAGTCTACTGGTCCACTGAAAATACTGCAAACTTGCACAGAAAGTCACACAAATACCAAGCAACTGGAAGCTACAGGAAAAGGAAGGAACAGTTTCATTTTGAATGTTGTTTCCTATACAGAAGAATAATCATAATAAACAAAGAAGTCTTTATAAAGGATCAGCCTTTTTAGTGGGGTCTCAGAAATTCAAAAGGGCAAAAACAAAGGTGCTTAGAAACATGCCTGCAGTCTAACAAAAACCATGAGGCAGCTATGAGTTAAAACATCATAAGTATTTAAACCATTAAACACTTTAATCTCTAAAGGAATGCTTTTTTTTTTATTGAGTTATAGTCAGTTTACAATGTTGTGTCAATTTACAGTGTAGAGCACAATTTTTCAGTTATACGTGAACACACATATATTCATTGCTGCAAGGAATGCTATTATTAAAAGGATTTCCTTTTATGTCCAATAGTTCTGTGTTGACTTGGCCTGATTTTCTACTGGTGGACCAGTTACCTTTGGCATACTCCAGTGCTGTAGGTTAAGTGTGAAGGAACTTCATCTGCCAGACTTCTGGCTTTCTGCAGATGACAGACAAAATGTCTGTGACCTTTGGTCAGGAATATACTAGGGGCCCTGTTATTTGGAGGGTTTGTACTTAACTCCTGCCCAAATCCAGAGACATGGGAATCTATCTCTGATAAAACTTTCTAGTATATCTTTTTTTTCTCTCTCATTCCATTCTTGCAGGCAACTGAAATAAGCTAGTAAGAAATAAAAGAAGAAAAACATCAGTTTAAAAAGAAATCTATTATATATAAAATAAACAACAAGTTTCTACTGTACAGCACAGGGAACTATATTCAATGTCTTGTAGTAACCAATAATGAAACAGAATATGAAAACAAGTATATGTATGTATGTGTGTGACTGAACTATTTTGCTGTACACCAAAAATTGACCCAACACTGTAAACTGACTAAACTTCAATAAAAAATGCAAAAAAAAATCAGTAATGAATACCTAAAATCATAGTCTCACAAATACCCAAATCTCATATCCTAGAGCCTTTCAGAGACACAAAAGAGATTTGAGTTCGTTTTCTCCTTTTCCTCTTGCTTCTTCCACCCATTTATCTGCCACAGAATCTGCTTCAGGAAGCAGGATGTAAGCCATTAGGTTAATGAGTGCAAGCGCTTGCTAGAGGCAAGAGGAACTCAGGCAAAATTTTGACACAGAAGTGAAAAGGCACACAGAGATGGGATCTAAGTTTTGGAACCAGTAGAACTGGGATTGAAGGAGAAGAATAAAAGGAATGAGTAGTTGAGAGGAAACTCCAGACCACAGTGAGAAAATTCAAGGGTCTCCTGGGTGGGTTAGTACCTTGGCACCCCTTCAAATGGATGCACTTGCTTTAGCTCCCCCTGATGTTACATAATGCATTCTGGCTGAACTTAATAGCTATTGATAGCATATCAAGAAATTACACTTAAGTTTATATACACAATCTCACTATACACTCAAATAACCTCTTTGCTTTTCTCAGTTGCAACTCCCCAGGAAGCCAATGACAACTCTTGACAATTTTCACCCAAGTTAATAAGTTTCAGTGAATTCCTTCAAAAGTCTCCCTTTGTGACTTGATAATCATTGAAAAACCTAAGCAGTTAAGAAACTCTAGGCAAACACTTTTGTATCAGATTTTGAAATACAAAGTTCACGTGACAGATATTCTCCAAGGTCACCTCAGTGCTTGTTCTTCCAGCAATTTTCTGTTTGCTCTTCTCTGTTGATTACAGCCAGTTGATTATTTATATCTAGATCTCTTTTTAAAATTATTATTGTGGCATAGTCAGTTTACAATGTTGTGTCAATTTCTGGTGCACAGCATAATGTTTAAGTCATACATATACATACATACATTCATTTTCATATTCTTTTTCATTATAGGTTACTACAAGACATTGAGTAGTTCCCTGTGCTATACAAAAGAAATTTATCTATTTTATATATAGTAGCTAGTATCTGCAAACCTCAAACTCCCAATTTATCCCTTCCCAGCCCCTTTCCCCACTGATAACCATAAATTTGTTTTCTATGTCTGTGAGTCTGTTTCTGTTTTGTAAATAAGTTCATTTGTGTCTTTTTTTTTAAATTCCATGTATAAGTGATACCATACGGTATTTTTCTTTCTCTTTCTGGCTTACTTCACTTAGGTTCATCTATGTTGCTACAAATAGCATTATTTTATGATTTTTTATGGCTGAGTACTTTCCATTGTATAAATATACCATAGCTTCTTTATCCAGTCATCTGTCATTGGGCATTTAGATTGTTTCTATGTCTTAGCTATTGTACATAGCGCTATGAACACTGGGTTGCATGTATCTTTTATTTTTTCCACTGTGACCATGAGAATTGCCATTTATTCCCAAAGTTGCCAAAATCATCACCAAGGATTCACCAAGGGGTGTGGAAGGGGACGAGGAGGCTCAAACATTGATTGAGGGGCCAGTCAGGAGTTGGAGGGAAGGGGAGCAGGTGGAGGGACCCCCAGCTGTCCCTCCCCCTTCTAATGCCATGGGAAGGGTCTTCCTCTGGCCAGCACCCCGATGCCCAGTTTCTCTCAGAGAGGCGGGATGGGAGGCATGGGAAGAGGGTGTAGTGTGAGTGTGCCCCAGGAGAGGGAAGGGTGCTGGGTGGGGGTGGGGTCCCCCACTTCACATGCACTCACAACACTGGTGGCCCAGGCAGCAGAAATGGGGGAAGCCCCCTCCCACCCTGGATTATAGGAGGGAGGGATTAGTGTTGGGGACTGGGGGTCTCAGGGGCATCATGGGGGGCAGACCAGGGCCCCCACCAGGGGAAGAGATGTAGGTCAGTGGTGCTCCAGGGACCAGGGGCATGGGGCTGAGCCACAGCTGGTTCAAGGTAAGCATCACAGGGGACGTGGGCTGGAAGTGGTTGGTGACGGAGGGGACAGCGGCCAAGGTTCTGCTCAGCAGG
The DNA here is from genome assembly GCF_009834535.1 of Camelus ferus. Classification (NCBI taxonomy): domain Eukaryota; kingdom Metazoa; phylum Chordata; class Mammalia; order Artiodactyla; family Camelidae; genus Camelus; species Camelus ferus. The sequence continues at coordinate 55,542,840 of NC_045710.1, read as the reverse complement.
AAGGTGTTAGAGGCCTTGGCTCCTGGTGGAGTGGGGCCCAGTTGGCTCACCAGTGAGTCCAGGTCAACCAGGGCTGTGTTGGGCCCCAGGAAGGGCTCAGGAGTCTTCCGTGTGGGTGGTGTCGGGGTTGGGGCAGCAGCGGGCGAGGGTCTCCTGACAGCCTCATCCAGAGAGCCCCCAACCCCACTCATGTCGAATGCAACAGGGCTGCAGGTGGGCATCTGTCTGGTGTACAGATCCAGCTCCCCCGGGCTGCTCCCAGAGGTCGGCAGGGCCATGTGCAGTCGGTGGAAGTCATAGAACTCATCAGGCTCCTTCTCAACCCCCCCGACCACTGTGGTGCTGTTGATGCTGGGCTTGGCAGGTGACCCCCCTGCCAGGGGTCTGAGAAGGCTGGGGCTGGTACCCAGGGATCAGAGGCTGGGGGTCCACTGATGGGGGCCCCACCATCTGAGATCCCCCATGGGTCAGGAGCATGCCCCTCTCCAGTGGCTGGGGACTGGGTCCCATCTGAGTCCCACCCCAAGGGTCAACTGGGGGCCCTACAGGGGCAGCAGTCCTCCAGGGGTCCCCAAAGGCTGGTGTAGGGGCTGGACCACCCCAGAGATCAACAGCTGGAAGGACAGAGGGTCCCCCCCAAGGGTCTGAGGTGGTGGCAGCCATGGGGACGGCAGGGGCCATGGGTGCTGGGCCCACCCAGGGGTCCGTGGCCAGCGGAGGACCTGGGGCTGTGAAGACGTCAGCAAGATTCGTGAGGGATGATGACTCCTGGCCGGCCATCTCCCTCTTGCTCTCCTCTATGGCCATCTGCAGCCTCAGGTCATCCCCACGCCGGATCTGCTCCTCCTTATCGTGCTCCCTGAGGCTCAAACAGGGCCAGCTGGAGCTGGATGTCATCCTCAGGGCCACATGATGGGGGCTGGTTGGCCTCCTCCTTGCTCATGGCCAGAGCCAGCTGGAGCTGCCACTCCTCCTCCTCACTGCTCTGCGGCCAGGCCTGCTCTGCCTCCAGTGGGGGCCAAGCACAGGGCAGCTGCGCCAGCTTCTCCTTGGCCTTGACCTCGTGTGTGCACGCTCCTCCCACAGCCAGTCCTCTTCAGGCAACAGGGCCACCAGATGCTTGGCCTTGTGCACGTTCCTGCCCTGGTCTTTGCCCTTGTGGTCCACGTACTGGAAGTCCTTCAGCGTCTGCACTGCCTACATGTTCTCCTTGCACTGCAGCATGCGTGCTCAGAGCCAGTCTTGATGAGCTACTCCGTCAGCATCATGGCCTTGTACGTGTGGCCAGTTCTTGCAGTGGTTGTTGAGCCGCTTCCAGATCATGCTTATGATCTCTGAGAAGGCCATCATGTCGTAGGTGAGGTTCGTGTGATCTCAGACATGAGGGAGCTAGAAGGATCCCAGGGGTGTTGCTCGTGGTTTTGTGGACCTTGATCTCGGCCTCAGCATGTGGGCCATGTTCTTCATCTGGCACCGCAGCGAGGTCGACATGGCTCCCAGCAGCAGTGAGGGGATGGGCACCCTGGGGTGTGCAGAGATGGGGCGACTGGAGGAGGCAGGCCGCAGCAGGGGCTGGTGGGTCACTGCATCTTGGCCTCTTCATGCTGTGCTCTGGGGGGGGGTCATGTCAGGCATCCCCTGTCCCCTGCTTGGCCTCAGTGTCATGGGGCATGCCTTGGGTGCATGTGCAGACGCACAGAGGGCCACAAGCTGAGGGCCCCACCGCCCTGGCACCCAGGAGCGGCACAGAGAGCCAGGTGGCGGAGGGGAGCCACTGAGCAGATGGGAAGCAACCCAGGGTGCATGTATTTCTGGATCATAGGATAAGTCTATTTTCATCTTTTTGAGGAATGTCCATACTGTTTCCCATAATGGCTGCACCAAATTACATTCCCCCCAGCAGTGTAGGAGGGCTCCCTTTCTCCACAGCCTCTCCAGCATTTGTCATTTGTGGACTTTTAAATGATGCCATTCTGACTGGTGTGAGGTGATACCTCATTGTAGTTGGTTCTCTTTTGAATCAGCCCACCACATTTGGTGATTCTTTTCAGTTCTCATTGTCCTTTAGTGTTTTCAGTCCATCTTAACTATCTTAGAAGGTCATTTCATCATCACATTCTATTTTTCACTGGCTCACCATTTTCAGTGCTTAGTAATGAACAGACAGGAGTGTCTGTGTAATCATGTGAAACCACACCCAATTAATCTTTGAGAAGCACACCAAAACACTTCTTATATGCAAGTATTTATTCCATTTTTTAAATGAAGATAAGAGAAATAAATTTACCACTAATAAAGATATTCTACCCCATTTTTATTTAAAAAAAAAGAAATTTATAGCAAGTCATTTGTATATTAAGCCCATTATGATTTTAGATAATACAAATCATCATCTTAATATAAGGCATGAGTCATGTAGTTTCAGACTTGCAGTTCACCTGACTGCTGGCTTCTCTGGTCTCTGAGTTAGTGGTCCAGCCTTGGGTTGCACCTGCATTACAGAAACAGATGAAAACAAAATGAGAAGGTAGTGGTGAGGAACATTTTCCCAAAACTTTCCATGAAGGTTTGTGGAAAGAGATTCCAATCTATTCACTACTTGGGAATCTCAATTAATTGACATCATTATTCAGATTTGTATCAGTAATTTTTGAAAAGACATTAACTGTCAAAGTATTACTCAAGTCAATCAATCATTTTACCCAAAATATCAATTTTAGTCAAATATTGCACCAAAAAATACTTGTCTCATTAAGTCACCCAACTCCACCTTTTCTAGGCCCCTTTTGGTTGACTCTGATTGATTCTGAAAAGACTAGAAACCTTCAGCAATTTCAGCATCTCTCGCAGACAGACTCCATGAAAATATTTGAAAACTTCTCCACCCTTTCTTTCTAGTTCTCAAAATCAACAATTCCCAATCCTGGCCCAAATATGAGTACACTGATTCCAAATACAGCTGAAATCTCTTGGAAATGTAAACATTTTTAAATTGGCCCAGAAAGGAATTAGAAGCTGCTGATCCTGCATCCTTTTTAAAGTAAATTTAAGATATAAACAATTTAGCTACTTCAGTGAGTGCTGACAAGAGCCCAGTCACTTCTTACTCCCATACTTTGCCTACTTAGACTGCCTAACCACTGGATTTTATGAATAAAAAGGAGAGGAGAGAAAGAAAAGAGAGATTCTGTTTATCACTGAAAAGGAAGCTTATGGGTAGATCTGGGTGACACTTTTACTTTCTGATCATGTGTTGAGCAAGATTGAGTTCCTCTATTGAAAATGATAAACTATTAACGGAGCTGGATTTGCTTGGATTTGATGTGGTCTTGCTCTTGGTGCGTGTTTATTTGGGGAACGTTTTGTTTCTTTCAGCAAAAAAAAAATTGGATCCCATGTTAAGATGGTGTTTCCTAGTGATACTATAATATCAAGGTTGCAAACTTGGTGTCATGGGGGTCTTTGTCCAGCCCATTAGACTTGCTTGTTTGACCTTCAGAGTCTTAAAAAAAAAACAACTGAGCAAATACTTAAAGATCAGGTGATTTCATATAGAACCTCTCATTTCACTTTCTTGAAAAGTCAAAAGATTAAATTTGATAAGACAACAATGGTCTGTATTTCACTCAAATTCTAATTGCATAAAACAAAAGCTGAGTAGAGTTGTCCACTCAAGTCTGTCTTAGTCTTTAACATTCACAGCTGTTTCCTTGACACTGAGTTTCATTTGCCATTTAACATCATGCTTACACTACTGTTTTTGGTTTTTTTTTTTTAGTAATAGTGAAATAAATCTTGAAAGTGGGAAAAGTGAGAGCTGTTTTTTTCCCCAAGATAAATGACAGACCATGTTTATTTGCACAAGTGAAAAAAGATCCATGTGTTTAATAAGCAAACAATGATCTGCCACAGAAGAAGACAACTTAAGTTGCCAAGCCATCATATTAATTTATGTTACCTTCATGCCCCTTGTAGGCACTGGAGTTGGAATCCCTGATTGATTACATTCTCTACATCAGTGGTTCTCAACAAAGGGGCATATAGGAATATCAGAACCTAGAGTGCCTTTTTCAAGGTATACACCCTTCCACACAGGCATTTCTGGGAAGCCTGCCACTTCCGGAGTCTTCATCTCACTGCAAAAGCTGTCTAGGAAATTCTGATATGATTATCTGGTGGAGAACTCCGTATCTGGTCTATTGAAAGACATCCTGATGTTTTTATTACAATTTCTCTCCTTTGTCCATGCCAAAATAAAATGCCCGACAACCTTTGAATTCAAGCATCATGCCCAAAGCCCTTAATAGAGCTAAAGTAATGTGTTTATATGGTGAGAAGCTGTCAAGAAGACTCTTCTGATTAATGTTCTTGCTTCAAGTGGCATGTGGGGGGGCCTCTCGCTCCCTCATCCCCAGAGATGGCCCACATTCTGTCTACGGAGTGTGTATCTACTTTTACTCTAACCTGAGCACCCAACTCCCACACCTCATGGCCTTTCTCTGGCCTTCTGAAATAGCCTACACTCTATGTGCTATGTATCTCTCTAAATAAATCTACCTTTACTCCAAAAAAAAAAAAAAAATGTAGGTAGGGGTTAAGATTGGTGCAAAAACTACCTGACACCTTTGAAAATGTGTTAGCTCAAAGTCAGGATACCCCTAGATGGGTGGGTCACACATTTGAGAACCCCGGGAGCTTATTAAAATATCAGTGTCCAGGCCTCATGTCACTGTTTCTGCTCAGTAATTCTGTGTGGATGTTGAGACAAACTGACAAACCAACACTGGCCACTGTATATGGAGATAGAACTCTGACCCACACCCTCTGCAGCAACCAGTCCAGGAAGCCAAACTATGACCTCTTTCATCCCTGCTTCCAGCGTAGCACTAACCAGAGAAACCCAGATGCACTCTCCTAACTAACCTCACAGGATGCTTCGCTTAGAGTTAGGGGGCCTCCAGCTTCCCTGTGCCAACAGCTTTCAATCAGGGCATACTGGACTCTTGCCCTTTTCACTGTAACACTTCGTACTGTCATGCCTGCCTTGTGCTTCTGCCAGAGCTAAGTGATGATGGCTAACTTCTTTACTATAGCAAGCTCTGAACAGACAGCTTTTGCTTTTTCTCTTTAGTTATTTTTACAGGTTCCAGGAATCAGTATTTTCAGCCACCTCCCCAGATAATTCTATGATATACCAACATTTAAGAGTCACTTGTGCCTATATGTGTGTGGGAAGAGGGCAGAGATTCTAATGTGCCCCAAGCCCTGGTCAAAGTCCCAGCTGAAACAGAAGCTCTAGGAAGTGGACTGGAAAGTAAAAACAAAACAAAACAAATCCTCCTTTGGGTGATGCTAGTAATCAAGGGAATTGGGGGAGACTTGGGACTCTGCTGTTGTCTACAGTCTTGTGGCAGGTTGGTGGACTATTAACCACCTAGAAAGTTTATTACAAACAGAAGTGTCCAGGTTCCATCCTTGGAGATTCTGATGCTGTAAGTCTGATGTGGTGATTCCCATGAATAGCATGTTTGGGGAAGCAGTGCTCAACCTATGTGATTCTCAACTAATGTGCATACAGATCCCCTGGAGACCTTGTAAAAAGGCAGATTTGGATTCAATAGGTCTGCGGTAGGGCTGAGATTCTGCCCTTCTAACAAGCTCCCATATGATGCTTCTGTGGCTGGTCTGCTAACTGCACTTAAGTAGTCAACGTTGGCTACGCAATAGAGCCAAATGGGGAAACAGCCTAGGGAGTGAGACTTAGGCACCAGACAATTCCAGTGTGCAACCAATAATAAAACTGGTACATCTGCAGACTGCTTAGCCATGTGGCTAGAGCAGGGCTTCCCCAGGAATGGCAGCACAAGCAGTCTGATTAGAGCTCTTGTGAAATTGTCACGGACACGTCACTTACATTTCAGCATGGCTTTGTGGTTCTTGCAAATTCCTGTGGACATGAGGATGCTTGGAAGTCCATCAAATGCACTGAGAAGGGGTTGTCACGTGGAACTCCTGATGAACTACTTTGTCTTGATCTTTGAGGGGCTTCCTGCTGAGGGAGGGGTAGCGTAACAGTGATCTGGAATGCCCCATATGTGAAACCTTGAACTGAGAGCTATTGGTCTTCAATGACTGAGGAAATTTCCATAAGTTAAATTTGTTTTTATCTCAAGTTGAGTGTCACCGGATACTACTATCAACTTACACACACACACACACAACACACACACACACACAAACACACACACACACACACACACACACACACACTTGGTGATCAGATTGGTTTCTTTTTCATTTTTCTCTTCTAGGATGTCATGACTGATTACAAGGGTAAGGCAGATGATGGTGTTGTGGTTGATAAGAAGGTGCATTTGAATGAGTTATAATTACAATTCACCCTTCACCAGATGGCTTCATCCTGTTGCCAGGCATTTGATGAGCTATTTCATGAAGACTGTTGCTGGGATGAGTTAATGCCTGAGAGCTTGCTCATTTGAATGGACAAATGTGAAGGTGCTTAGCAGATCTTTGAATGCTTGGCTCATTTTTGCTTAGAGGATAAATGAGCTGATGCATAATTACATCTAAGAGAACTATTCCAGATGAAAAAGTACCTCCTAACCAAGGATTATGTGGGTTTCAAGCAAGCATGGATGACAACAGAGTTGAGCAAATAGGCTTAGAATCATTTCATCAGTGAGTTAAATGGACACAAGTTTTTAAAAGTCATTTATCCAAAATGCACTGTATCAAATCAATCATAAAGGTCTCATGGCTGATAAACAAACATTCCAATCTGCCTGTGCTCTGTAATTATTCAGAGTAAAACATCCTCTGTATAATTGAATGTCTGTTATTTTCAACCATCTTTCAGTGTATAGACAAAAGAAACCTAAGAAATTTTCAGACATCTGAAAACTGGGTCACATTAGACTCAACTATAGTGAGCCAAAGGGTATTTGTGATTTAGTGCCTAATTCTCAGGCAGAGGTTGAGAAGTTAGCAAGGAGAAGGCAGCAGAATGCCCGAGTGAAAAAAAAATTATTTATCATCCACAAACCAGTGCATGTCTGCTTTCAAAGGATCAAGTTAACTCTCAAATATTGATACATAGATATCTAAATGGTGTGTCTAGTAGCCATGAATCATTATTCATGAGTCATTTAAATAGATAGATAGGTAGAAAGAAAGATAGACAGATGATAGATAGAACCATTATTTTAACAATATACCCTTGTATGTATGATATACCATGTACTTTTATTTTAACAACAAATTTGATGTGAATTCAAAGATTTTTCTGAACAGAGAGCTTTAAAAGACAAAATGAGTCACAGATGGGCTGAATTTTACATCAGTGTTTAGCAGATTTGTAATATAGAAACTCCAAATCAACCAAAGAAACTAAAGTCTTGCATTATAACATACTAGGAGGTTAATACTGCTTTCTTTTTTTTTTCTTTTACCATTGTATTTTAATATCCAAGAAGATATATTACAAGGAAGAAAACAACATAGCAAAAGTACTAAATCTGGAGGTTAAGAGAAATCTACATGACATTGTTGGGAGAATTTCTAATGACTACTTTATCAATGGGTTTAGCTTGAGAAACACAATATTGAATTGTACATCCCAGTCTTACGTGGACCCTACCACCCGCCCCCAGGAGCCCACCATTGATCACATAATGGGCACTTTCCTCTAAAGGGCCAGGGCCCAATCCCTCCCCTGCACCCACCACACATGTCCATTTTCATTCCGACCCAACGTTGAGAAAAGGGCACAGGTGTGAGAACTGACTGCTCCATTTGTTTCAGGGATAGGTAGCCATCTCAGAAAAGCTGGGGAACTGTGAGCATTTGTGTATCACATGTACAAAAACAAGAATGGCAGATTAGAGCTGACTCTCTTCTGTCTTTAGCTAACTTTTTATCAAACCAAACGTGGGTCCACTCACCCATGTGCAGTAAAGCCAACCTACTGACACAAGGTTGTGGTGAAGGAAAGTTCATCATTTATTATAAGGTACCATACAAGGAGTCCAGGACAGCTAGGGCTCAAAAGCCCTGAACTCTCCGATAGGTTTTAGTAAAGCATTGTTTTTAATTTATTTTTTTAATTGAAGTATAGTCAGTTACAATGTGTCAATTTCTGGTGTACAGCATAAAGTCCCAGTCATGTATGTGTATATATATATATATATATATATATATTCTTTTTCATTAAAGGTTATTGCAGGATGTTGAATATAGTTCCCTGTGCTATACAGAAGAAATTTGTTTTTATCTGTTTTTTTATACATAGCAGTTAACACTTGCAAATCTCAAACTCCCAAATTTATCCCTTCCCACCCTTTTTCCCCCTGTAACTGTAAGACTAAAGATTGTTTACTGTCTGCAAGTCTGTTTCTGTTTTGTAGATGAGTTCATTAGTGTTGGAGGCATACTTGTGAATTCTCTGCAGGTATCCCATTTCAACATTAGGAATTTGATGGCTTTTTTTTTTTTTTTTTTTTTTTTCCAGTAAGGCAAGGTGAGGGAGAGGAGTCCCAGGGTATGTGACCAGCTCATGAACAATTCTCTGGTTGATTGGTTGATGGTGAAGTAACATGGTGGTGTCACAGGGGTTAACTTTATCAGTCTTTAGGCTTCAGTAGGCCTGGAGGCTATGTGCTCCTGGTCAGCAAGTATTTAACTCTTGCAATTGGTGGGGGTTTTAACATCTGTTAAAACAACTCAGGGAATGTGTGTCAGATACTGTTGTTTGGGTACTTCACAGAGGAGCTAAAACAGAGGATATCGATGTAACAGATATATAGGATATAGGGGCCTCAGGAAGGCCCCATAAGGCCCTACTCAGTTGCAACTTGCAGGGAGAAGGTCCATCTCAGTCCAGTAGAGTTCCTTAGGGACATTTTTGGCCTAGCTCAAGAATTTGGGCCAGAAGCAGTTCTTGGCAAAATTGCCTCTAAATTCAGGTTGGAACAGGGGAGTTGCCAGTACCAAAGGCACTACCCCTGCCCAAATTCTATGTGTAGCTGCCCCTTAAAGCATTAGGTGACTAAACCATAATAGTTATATGATAAAATCAGCACATGAAGGTCCTAAGGGAAAATTCAGGTAAAGAGAATTATTTGAAGATGCAGAAAGAGTAACTATTTGCAGATTAGTTGCTACAGGAAACAGGAATGAAAATTAAGAGGCATCTGTTTGAGTGCTCATTCACAAACCAGAAGCTTCCAGGGCTCTGAGGTGGAACACTGCTGCGCTTGGTCTCTTGCCACCTGCGGTTTAAGGCTCTGTGGGAACCCAGAGACCCCTGCTGAGCACCTGTTAGTCAGCCTGTCTACCTCAGAGGCTGGTAGAGAGAAGCCAGAAGCCCTCAGGGAAATCAGATGCAGCCGTGGGAAACCAAGTGAGGGAACTAGCAGAGGAAAGGAGGCAAAAGTGTTTATCCAGGAAGCAATTTCTTTCCTTATGTCCTCAAACTTGACCCACTTTTGACACATTTTTATTAACCTTGGACTGCATGGAATACTAAAATTTCTGAACTTATTCTTGTATGGTTTCCTATCTGAGGATTTTTTATTCTGCATTGGAATGTGGACTAGCAGTCCTTCCACCCTTCTTTTGTTCAAGCATGGATTTAAGAGTGAATGTGCACACACTGGCATGGAGGGTGAGACATCAGTATTACTATATCCTATATCTCAGAGATACTACTATATCTGAGACATCAGTATTACTATACAAAATTATGTATTAAGCATTGCACTAGGCTTTTCAAATAAGGATTCACATGCAATTATTGCAACAACCCACAAGGTTGTTGTGAAAATCCCCACTTTGTAAATTGGGCAAATGTCTCCAGGGAGGGTCATGTAACTTCCTCAAGATCACATGGAGAAGGCAGGATTTGAACTCCCAAGTCAACTTGGGTTTGCTTTACTCCCAAGATTTTTCTGCCATAACCATACTCTCTCAAAACAACACATTTGCAGGAGTCAATGGTTTTCTCTACAACTTCTCCATTTTCTGGTTAGATTGCTCTCTTAGGCAGAATTACAGTCCTTAAGTTATTTCCCTTAATAGATCTCTTTCCTAATTCTCTTGGGCCCATTTGCTGTGCTGATTTGAGCCTGGACTCTGAAATTCACTTTTCCTTGGCACATATTCCCCCTTTGGGGCCAGTCAGAGTCGGCTGGTGATTGTCAGCCAATTAGTAACCAATTATCATCAACCTGCTAGCAATTCACCAGATGATGACTATTAAGGTAACATTAGGAGAGAAATATTTCCAATCTTGTTACATTAGAAACAAACAAAAAAAAAAACATTATTAAACCAGTATTACTCACTCTGTTAAGTCACCTCAGTAAATACGATTTCAAAATGATTTTCTAAGAATATCAAATCCACTTTAAAAAGGCAAAAATTTGGCATATTTCAGATAGTTAAAGAAATGTGATGTGGATTCTGAAAGTAATTCAAAGTTAGTTGGAATAAATACAAAGTCTTTGAAAGTCACCATGTTAAAAGGCAGCATTCTTTTGAAAACAAATTTTCTGGCATGTTTTTAAGAACTTTGAGTCATTTTCTAATTCTTTCAGTACCTGAGAACTATCATAATTTTTTCAATAAATATTGTGTTTTATGCCTAAATTGGACAGAGTTGGCTTATGTTACTTACAATTAAAAACACTAATTAATACACAATTTTGAACCTGAAGTAAGAGTCAAATGACAGACCTTAAATATAAAACTTGGATGACTTGAAGGATGAAGTGTGGTTCATTCTGTTCTGTCTCAGATCAATTTAATTTACTAAAGAAGAAAATGGATAAACTGTTAACTGTTTATTGGGATTGAACAGTTTTGGGGGGTTCAGATCATATACCTCACATGGAAATTTGGGGGACTTGGCAGAAAATGTCAGATTATTAAGAGATATCGGCTACTTCCTGCTGCTTCCAGAAAAGGAGCTGTTCACAGCAGGGTTAACAACTGGTAGATCCTTGGACCCACCAAATAAAATGGGTGCCAGGTGTGGTGCTGAGATCCTGCTGAGACCCACACCAGCTGTAGTGCCAACTGGTGCCTGCTGAGGCCTTGCTGCCCCCAACTTCCAGCCCTTAGGCATCTGCCTGCTCCTCTTGGGGAGATGAACTCCTGATGGCTCTTTGCCTTTGCACAGTCAACAGCCTTGGGGAATGGCTAGCCTCACCACGGCTCAGGCAGGCTTGTCACAGCCCACATCTCCCCTGATTGGAGTCATAAATTTCACTACCTTGCTTGTGTCAGCTGCTGTCTCCATCTTACTGGAGTCATAAATCCACTATTCTCCCATATACCAAAGCCCCTCACCTCACTTAGAGCCAATCAGAAATCTGTTTCCCTATTCCTTTGTGTTCACACCCCTTCCCCATTAAAAGAGCCTGCACATTCACACTCAGTGGACATGCAGGCACCTCTTGCCTGTGTGGTGCCCTGTTGCCTACAGCAGCATAACTATTAAGCCTTCCCTTTGTTCTTTGCACTGGAAGGCACCTCCTATACCTATTAAAGAGTGTGCCTATTAAACTTCCTTTTGTTCTTGAACTTCTCCCTTCCTGGCAAATTCTTCCTACCAACCCAACATCACTGGCACCACCAAGTGTTCCCCACCATCACTCTTTATTTGTTGGTCAAGGTGTCCTGTAGGAGGTCGTGGGGAGGGGAAGGATGGAGGATAGAAAAGCTACCAGAAAGAGGCTTAATGCTATAGTTCTTTCAATGCTTTAGCAATAGTTCTGGTCTAAAACTAATTACATTTCACTTCTGGCCTTTAGAAAGATCCTGCAAGAAAAAAGGTCTTGTCCAGCTTGAAACATTTGATAGCGTTGCCCGTGAATGTAACCAGTGATCCAGGTTCTTGTCCCATCTCAGAAAGAATTCAGAGACAACTGTAGTGGTTAAAAAAGTAAAGTGAGAATTTATTTAAGGATGGATAGCACACTCTCAAGGGGAGGGCAGGCAGGCAGGCTCAGGTGGGCTGCGGCGCTGTGTTTCTTTGGCAAGTTAGTTACATAGGGTGTAAAAATGAATGGGTGGAATATTCATTGGTGGGGAGGGGTCTGGGGTCATCTTTCCTGATCTTCATCCCAGATCCACCTTCCCAGATGGGGAGCAGAAATTTTTCATCCTTATTTAGTCTTGATTGGGAAGTTGGATGAGGTCATAATGAACAAAAGTTTACATTCAGATGGGGTATCATAGACAAAAGGTTATGTTTGGACAGAGGTCATAATGATTGAAGGGTTACATTTGGATGGTGGAGACTCCTGTCTTGTCCCACCCTTCTGCCTCCAGGACACTTATCAACCCAGAAGGTATGGTTTTTTAATCAGTCCAGAGGGTCCTGTTTCTCTTGGTCTGTCCAAGGACCCCCTCTTTTTCACAAGATGTATGGTTTTCTGCCATTTGCCCATGTCCCCATTTCTCTGCTCACATCTAGCTACCTGCCTGCTCTAACAATTTCACATGAGACAGTTGTGTTACACTGGGAATTCTGGTACTGTGAGTATGGAGATAAAGGTTACTGTAGGCCCCGGGCAGCCATGAAGTGCAATGTTACAAACTATGGTGGCTGCATTTATCTGTCTAAAAAAGTTTCCTTTTCTCTTCTTCTGTTAAGAACTTCTGCTTCCATGGTCAACAATGCAGTTAGACAAAGCCTGGCCAAACATAAGCCCCATTGCCCAGTGAAGTGAAGTGGTGGGGTCACATGACCCAAGCAGACATGGGGAGAAACAAGCATCTGCTGTTGACAATGATTTGGTAAACCATGATGCCTACCACATGGAGAAGAAATAAAAACTGGGCAATGAAGATACTTGTAGTGTGGATTATACAATTTCAAATCCTAAGGGACTCATAAATGTTTTCCATAGCTCTTCCAAAGTTTCTGTGAGCTAACTTCTCTATCTATCTATCTATCAACATTCTATGTATATAAACATATATAATTATACATATATATTCTACACAGAATCTTGTATAGAATATATATGTGAGTTTAGTTTCCTTTACTTCCATCAAAAAAAAATTACCATGCAATATAACCTTGAATTCTATTATTGGCAATAGAATGATCAGAATAACTTCCTGAAACAAGCAGCCCTCTTATAGCATGTATTATTTAAATAATTCTGCTATTATTTTTAAAGCAGTTATACACAGAATGCTATGAGAGATTAAAAACTACTATAATGCATATAAAATACTATATGTAAAAATTAGGAAAATATTTTAGAATTCACTTAGCAATTTATTCAAAGCCCTTTCACACTTCAATTTCCACCAAAAAGGAAAATAATACAAATCAGATAGTGATGATAATGGAAATCACTTATTAAGCACCTACTAATTGCCATGTGTTTGAAGGTACTTTACATGGAATATCTCTAATATAATAACTCTGCACTGTAAGACTTTGTTCCCCAGCTTACAAATAGGGAAATGAGGTTCACAGAAGTTCAGTAACTTAACCAAGTTCTCAGTCAGTGGATGGTAGGGTCAGATCTGAAGTCCAGGTTTGATCCTTCCAGAAACTTTGTGCTTTAGTCCATATCACACCACATCTCTTCTCTACTTATTGGGATCTCCCCTTTCAAATAAAAAGCAAGAGTGACTAGATGACCTATTGGACCCAGCATTTTAGAAGTAGAGAGGTCTGGACAGAGAAGGAGGCTGACATGGAACACAAGATAGTAGGAAGAATTGCATGTTGTTAGGGATAACTTTGATCCCTACAGCACTTCAGCTTTTCAGTTTGCAAAACCCCTTCTGTGCTGTCTCATTGCAAAGGCATCTGATGTCACTGTAGTCCAAGTTTGGTGCCTGGACTTGCCATTTTGAACTGGAAGTTGAGGCCATTGGATTTCCTAACTGAACTGATTTTCACCAGTACTCATCAAAGCCATTCATTTCTTGGGGCTTAACCCTGACGTCAGAGGTTGCAGAGGGGACAGGAGGTAGCTCGGACAAACAGCAAAGAGAATTTTCTTTAGACATCAAGAAAGTAAAGCTAAAGAGCAGTGGGGTCCAGGGAAGGGGCAGTAAACACGAGCAAGATGCTGTCTATGAGCAGCAGCTTTCTAGAAGCCAGGTGGCAGGACCAGAAGGCACTGCCAGTCTGGACTGGAGCCGTCAAAGGCAGATGCCTCCCCTTATAAATTAGAGCACTGAATTGATTGGCGTTGCCAAATGCTCACAGGGCCTGGAGGACCACCCAAGCAGCCGCTGGCTGCTATATGCTGAGTGGTCTTTGAGTTGCAGAGCAAAGAAGGCTGTGGGGAGGCTGAGGAAAGAAAGTAGCTTTTCCCTTCCATTCACAGTGAGACACAGCATCCTCTGTGAGCTGGAAATGCAAATGCTTTAGGTTTTAAGTGAGCTGTAAATTCCTTGCAGATTTCTTCAACCAGACTGCTCTCTGCTCTGTGTTCCTGTACAAAGCTAATCTGAGAAGTAACAAATCTGTGTATTTACCAGCCTCATCATACCCCAAGGCCAGGGAAACCAGGGACCCCAAGATAAAGACTGCCTCTGCCTTTCTTCTGGATTATATCCATAGTGTCATCGAGGCACTTGGCATCTCTGCAAAATCTCATTTGTAGACATGAATATACATATATTCATTTTCATATTCTTTTTCACCATAACTTACTATAAGATTTTGAATATAGTTCCCTGCACTATACAGCATGAACTTGTTGTTTATCTATTCTATATACATATATATGTCAGTTCATATTTGCAAATCTCTAATTCCCAATTTATCCCTCCCCACCCTCCTCACCCCCCATAACCACATTTGTTCTCTATGTCTGAGAGTCAGTTTCTGTTTTGCAAATAACTTTGTCTTTCTTTTTTTTTTTTTTTTTTTTTTTAGATTCCACATATAAGTGATATCATATGGTATTTTTCTTTCTCTTTCTGGCTTATTTCACTTAGAATAACAATCTCCAAGTCCAATCATGCTGCTGCAAATGGCATTATTTTTTATCATTTTTTATGGCCCAGTAGTATTCCATTATATAAATATACTACAGCTTCTTTATCTGGTCATCTGTCAATGGACACTTAGGTTGTTTCCATGTCTTGGCTATTGTAAATAGTGCTGCTATGAACATTGGGGTCCATGTATCTTTTCTGAATTAAGGTTCCTTCTGGATATATGTCCAGGAGTGGGATTGCTGGGTCACATGGTAAGTCTATTTTTAGTCTTTGCAGAATCTCCATACTGTTTTCCATAATGGCTGCACCAAACTGTCTTCCCACCAACAGTGTAGGAGCATTTCCTTTTCTCCACACCTTCTCCAGTATATGGACTTTTGAATGATGGCCATTCTGACTGGTGTGAGGTGATATCTCATTGTAGTTTTGATTTGCATTTCTCTGATAATTAGTGATATTGAACATTTTTTCACGTGCCTATTGACCATTTGTATATCTTCATTGGAGAATTGCTGGTTTAGGTCTTCTGCCTATTTTTGGATTGGTTTTTGTTGTTGTTGTTGTTAAGTTGTATGAGCTGTTTATATATTCTGGCAATTAAACCCTTGTGAGTCTCATCTTTGCATTGGCTTTTAAGGTTATTCTCTTAACCAAAGATTTGAAAGTCTGTTTGAGAACCCAAAACCCAAGAAAATGACTCTTCACTGTTTGTGTTTGCTTCCTCTGAGTGCTCTTTGAAAAGAAAGCTACTTCTGAAGCCTGAAGAAGGTAGGGTAGCCTATGGGACAGAAAAAAAGCAACCTATCAATATATCAGTGTATGTTTCTGCTCTAGAAGGTACTGATTTGGGCTTCTATGCACCAGGAAGATTAACTAGAATAATTGATCAAATTAAGACAGTAGGGACGGGGACAAGGCACAATGATTAAAAGAATGATACAGCAATTAGCACCCAGATGGCAGAAGATTCAACTCCCAGTAGACCTTGAGCTTCATTATACTCTCACTGTAGTACTACAGCATGCTAAATGGTACCCCCACAGGCGCCATGACAGGTTCAAGGCTGACCATGAAAAGTCAAAAAGTGGGTGGTCACCCAATTCCTGGGAATCCCAGCCCCTTCCCCAAAGTAGTTGAAATAGTCCTCCCACTTGTTAGCATATGAAGTTTCTGAGAACATAAAAAATAACAACCCCGCACCTCATGATCACGTTCCCTTTTGAGTAAGATGGCCCGCATTCTGCCTAAGGAATGTGTATCTCCTAGGCCCCTCTGTCACTTTCTTGCCTTCTGAGACAGCCCACACTCTGTCTATGGAGGGTGTGTCTACTTTTACTTTAAAGTAAACACACACACCCATGCCTCGTGGCCTCTCTAGCTTTCTAAAATGGCCTTCACTTGGTCAGTGGAGTGTGCATCTGTCTGAATAAATCTACTTTCACTCAGCTATGGCTCACTCTTGAATTCTTTCCTGTGTGTGAAGCCGAAGACCCTCACTTAATTGGGCACATCCCAGGGACTCATCCAAGACCTGGGACATGGCCACCCTCTTGTGCTCCATTTTCCCTGTATCAAAATGGGAGAGCTATCAGATACCAATCAAAGTCCAGCTGCACGTAAATAAAGAGTTCTAATATAGGAAATTAGGTCCTTCCAAATTTTTGGAAAGGTTTAAAAAAGCAGGTTCTCAACTGGGTCTCCAGAAATGACTTTTGGAACAAAACTGACCAAAGACATGAACTTGTGCTATTTTAAAATTTGTTAAATCAGGAAGCCATTGTGCCCCATGCTGGCTCTGGGATCACACACCATCTCTACTGGGGACCAAACAGCTGCCACCAGAGGAGCTGAGTTCTGAGCAGTTATGTGCCAGTTAGAGCCACATTAGCTACTGAACACCTCACATGCTGTCACTGCCCTCCTTCAGAATTTAGTTCCAAATTCAAGACCCACATGAATACATCTATTTATTTTAGTGCAGGGAAGTCTGGATAAATAGTTTTCAGCTTCCTAGCCTCTGTAGTAGAAAAGAGAAAGGCACACCAGGAAGAGGTTGGAAGACATGTTAGTGTTCCAATCAGCCATCTATCTGCCAGAGCTGTGGACATTAGCCCACCTTTGGGAACCACGGACCAGCTTTCTGATCAGCTCCTGTCCAGCAAGATGCCTGGACCACACATAAAATTACCATCCATCAGAGGCTTAGAGTCTGTGAATTTAGTTCCTGAGCTGCCTAACTCAACAGTCAAATCCCACTGCTTCTGCCATCCACATCTTTTGCTTCTTCCCCTCTGATGATGCCTCCATTCCACTGTGGTCCTTCGTCCAGGTAAACCTGTATATTCTCTCACTTGATGGAATTTCCACAGGTGGCCCTATGACTGTTCATTTCCATGCGGTAACCCTGAATATAAGCATGTTCTTCCATGTCCATCCAATCTGTCTTAGCTTCTGAGATGTGACTTGTTGACAACCAAATATTGATGCTGGAAACAATCTAGTTTTACTTTCTAAATAATGAACTTTTTAAAAAGCTCTCATTTTGATACAAAGAATGCTCTTGTAGAAGGGTCCCCACATCAATCATTGAAATCTTGGTTTCTTGAGGACAAAACGGGAGAGATTCAGTTGTATTGGTGGTTTGCACTGTGAGACTTTTACTTTTCTCAACAAACATGCATCTTGGCTACAAAATACCATGTAGGTTCATGACCCCATTAAATTCAGTAAATTAAATTTCTATTGTTATATTATAGTAAATGATGTCAGACCAAGATTAAATGAGCCTGTGGAAACAATCATCATTCAATCATGGAGAAACTGAAAGCTTTTTATTCATGACTGAGCATAAATAACATGTGTAAATTTCACTGTTTAATAAAACTTGGTATACATTAGCTTTTCTCTTAATTTTAGTTTCATTCAGGCCTGCTGTTTTAATTCCCCTTAATTTACTCATTCATTGAGTCAGTACAGAAAGGTATGAAAGACATTAATCTTAATCTCATAATAATTTTAGCAAAGATGCCTTTGAATTTTCCTGTCCAAGTAGTATTCTACTTCCTTTCATTGTGACACTAAATTAAACTAATATGTTGTTGGGATGTGTGGCAGGAGAAATGGACAGAGGTTATACTAATGTCCTGGGGTTACCTGAAATCTTCCAACACTGTCATTAGGCATTCTCTCTAGGACATGATCTTGTTTCTGTCATCTTCCACCACTTGGCCCTCACACTCAAGGGAAAGGCCATACTTACATGAACACATGTCACATCTTTCTCCTGACTTCAATGCTGGCCACACAGGGAACACCTGTGGCTGTGCCCAGATGCTACACACTGCTGCCTTCTGCACTATTCTGTTGCCCAGAACAATGTACCACTCTGCCTTAAGCACACTGATCCTTGAGAGAGTGTCTTTGTGTGGGGCGCACCTCAGAAGCAGTAGGGGTGTTCCTTGAAAGGACAGCACCCTGCTTTGGTGTGGATCAGGCCTCTCACCCATTTTCATCCCCTGTGGCTTGGGGCCCAGCAGGGCACCCAGTTCCCCACTGTGTTCCTCTCCCTTCTCTGTGAACAAGGACATGGAACCAAGGTATAATCAGATAGGGAAATGCTGAAAGGATCTGTTTCCCCTACCAAGAATAAAAGAGGGCAATCAAACATTCATCTACTTATTTGCTTTGGAGACTCTACACCCCTCTGAATCCCTAGCTGCCCCCTAACACACACACACACACACACACACACACACACACACACACACACACACACACACACACACCCTGCCATGAGAGCAGATAATTTTAACATCTCATAAACTAGCAATCTCAGAGCAGAGCTTCTGGGTGACAGTATTTGCTGTTGCAGCTACAGCCGGGGCACAGATAACTTCAAACCTGCTGTTTTTAAAACTGAAGTATAGTTGTTGCATTATATTATATAAGTTACAGATATACAGTATAGAAGTTCACAATTTTTAAAGGTTATACTCCATTTATAGCTATTATTAAATATTGGCTATATTCCCTGTGTTATAAATATAAGCACATCTTTATCCATATAGCTTATTTTATTCATAATAGTTTGCTCTTCTTAACTCCCTTATTTTGTCCCTCCCATCTTCCCTTTCCGCACCAGGAACCACTAGTTTGTTCTCTGTATCTGTGAGTCTGGCTGTTTTCTGCTATACACTATTTTTTTTTTTTTTTGTATTTTTCAGATTCCATGTGTAAGTGATATCTTACTGTATTTGAAATCTGCTATTTTTAAAAAATTCATTTGCTCCTTCTGGTCAACCCATGCTGATGCTCACAGATGGCCCCGCTGTTACTCTCTTGCTGCAGTATTTTTGTTTGGATTTGATTTAAAGTTTTGATTTTCATTTTACGTGGAAGAAAAAAAAAAAAAAAAAAGAAATGCACACACAAAAGGGAATCTCTCTACACTCTTCCATCTATCTCTTGAGCCCGGGCTGTCACAGTCCCTTCATAGCTGCTTATTGCTTCAGCCCACCTGAGCACTAAATGTCTTTATGCAAATTATGGAATATTCCAGACACGCAGAGAGGTATAAAGAATGACATAACAAATGGCCAAGTACCTACCATCTATCTGACTTAAGACATAAAATATTATAATAAAATATTATCAACTCCTTCAAAGACTCCTATGTACTTCCTCATGAAATTTACCTCGTCCCCACAGGTATTTGTATTTTAGTGACACATATTTCTTAACTTTTCCTATGCTCCCTTGTCTATTTACTTTCAGATGACCCAGTCATACCTGGAAGTCATACCTGGAAGTATTCCTTGGCCCTGGTTTGCCCCAGTGGTATCTAGTTTCAGCACGGACCTGTATAATGACAGGGGATGGGGGAAAGCGTGGTCTTGACTTACAACTGAAAACCTGGCTTCTAAAGTGTCTCACCTGATCCTCATACTTGGCCATCTTTCAAGAGGAGGGTCTGGAGATGTCCAGATCCCCAACAAGCCCCTGGCACTTGTCAGTGTGCCCTCTGTTGGCCATAAGTCTCTGCAGGACTCAGGTCTCCCTTCCTAACCTCATTGAAAAGAGGTTTTCATTTTCATCTGGAGAAACATTTCCTTTGATAAAAATATACCAAAGAAACTGAATTATTTCATTCTTGCACATACATATGCTTCAGTCACCATCTTGGTCCATACAGATTGGTCCATAGTATAAATTCTTACATATAAAATTTTCAGGATTAAAGAAGATACACATTTCAAATATTTTTGTACATAGCACTAAATTGCCCTCTGAAAAAATTGTTCCAACGCACACATCCATGTTTGAGGGCACCCATGAATTGATTATCTGTTTATGCACTTTTCTACATATTTATTAACTTCAACTTATTGGCCACATTATTAAAATTCTCTGACATTAGATTTTGTCTACTTGGTTCACCAGATTGATTGGTGGTATGTCAAAATATCTCCCTATTGTCTCCCAGCTTATGTTGATCTTACCAACAGTGTATGTTATTTGCACAGAAAGTATGATTGTTTCACCTTCGTGTGGCTCATAAACATCATCAGTTATTAAAGGATTGTATGTATTCCATTTAACGTGTTTGGGCTTGAATTCTTGTGCATGTGTGTGTGTGTGTCTTGAAGAAATGAATGCCAGTGCCCAGCCAAGTTCCTGGTATGAGGCACCTTCAAAATAAATCTTATCTACCTTTCAGAAGCCCTTTCCATTATGAGTGCACTGTCTCCTTTCAACACGGACTCTTTGAAAATCTCCCTCATTTCAAATGTGATTTCCTAATCTTCATATGGGTGGTTCCTCCTCCCTCATAGCCTTCTTTCATATTCATCAAGGTCTTTTATCTAATCAAAGGATGAGACAAGGCTTAGCTCCTCTGTACTGTTCCAGCCTGAAATCTGAGGCTTAAGTGGCTGCTTACAAGGCGGGGGAAAGACCCTGTGGCTGTGGGTCCTCTAATTCCCTTTGTGTAAGCATCACCCAGGGGGCTTGCTAAAGTTCAGGGTCTTGGGCCTCCCCATTACAGAAGCTGATCTGGCAGGTGGAGAGTTGGGCCCTGGACTCTGTATTTTAAAGCACCGCCAGGTGTTTTGGATACAAGTGGTCTTCAGATGGCACTTTGAAGGAGCACTCTCCATGGGACCCAACTTCCTCCACTCTTTGGGGATTTCAGGGCTGCCAAGCTTGGCAGGTTAACGTGGGCTGACTTGTCCCCTTCACTGGTATCTCAGGCGGCTTCTATTTATTAATTTATGAGGGCAAAATTAACCCACAAAAAGAAAATTAACCTTTGAAGGCTAATTAAGGGTCCTATCATAAACCCTCCTTCAGACACCAGCGGCTATAGAGACTTGCCCTGTGTTAGTGAGATCTGGCCCAGGAGGCTTCCATTCCAGTGTACCTGCATGGGATATTGATTTTAAAGGCCAAGGAAGACCCTAGGAAATTTGACTGCAGCCAAATCTTCTAAACTACAGGATATAGACAACTGACTCCTAAGTTTGGGCTTTTCTAGTTGCTCTAAAGCCGTGGGTCACTTTCAACATCCAAAGCTGGTTGGGGAATGGGGAGATGGGGGAGGGGCAAAGAAACAAATCAGGGAGGGCTCCCCCCCACTGCCTGTGTCCCGAACCTGGGTGGAGGGTAGGGTCACCTATACATCTGAAGAAAGAAAAAGGAGGAGCCATCCGGAGTTACACAGCACTTGAGGCTAAATGGTGAATCCCGTAGAAATTCTCTGGTGCCTCCCAAGAGTCTTTTGTACCACGTGGTGAATGCTCGATTAGAGTCACAGACTTACTTTTGCAGAGAACGTGCATCCCACCTACTCACAGACATAAGTTTTGAAAGACTACAGTGTTTTTACATGTTTCTGGAATTCATCACATTGAAACATTGAGATTTCATATAAAAATCCAAGTTTCTGGGTTTTCCCCTGGAAAATGAAGATCTGACTTCATTACCTAACTGTGTCTGGTAACCGCAGTTGGCACTGGGAACCGACTGTCTCTGAGGGAGGCTTCTCAGTCTGCCATAGTCTCCACCACTGAATCCACACATTCCAACTTCTGCTTTACCTACCCGTCCCCCAGGGCTTTCGGCCTTACATGTGGTGTTTAAAAGCTGCCTTTCACATCCAGTGGTGTTTCCAAGTCACCTGTGCCTTCCCAGCAGAGATGCCCATCGTGCCCTCCCATGCTGCTCCCATGACGATCTCCAGCTGTGGGGACCTGCAGCCAGAGGGACCAACATCCTGGCTTATTGGAGACAGTCCCCATTTTAGCCCTGAAAGTCCCACTTTCTGGAAAACTACTCAGTCCCAGGCAACCTGGGACAGTTTCTCAGTCTATTTCCAGGTAGGTCAAAGAGACTTTGGAATTTGGGGCTGTGGGCATCACACTCCAGCTCATCTGCCCTAACTTTGGAAAGCTCAAAATATTGTGGGGAGAGCTTCCAAGCAGCCTATCGTAAGAACTGCTTAAATGCTGGCAAGGGAGAGGCAACTTAGGATGTCCTGTGCCTTTCTGCAGGAGAGGGAAAATTAGATGTCTTCCTATCCCTTCTTTGTATATTTAATGCAACCGAAGAAGGAATTAATGGTTGGGGATAACAAACCATCCCACCTGGCCTGGGACTGTCTGCATCCGTCTCCTGCTCAGCTGGGTGCTCACTGTGCACCCGGGCTCCTGGACTAAAGGGCAGGGCTTTTCCTCTGACTGTAAGGGTGGCAAATAGAGATTTTAAAAAGACTCCCTTCGTAACACTCACAGCTAAGTGTTTACTCTTAGACATTTGCCTCTCAGGAGTTTGGGGGACTGTTGTTTATGAACTTAGAGGTCAGCGTGTACCAGCTTATATGATCCAGATACGTAGTTAGGTGTGGTATAAACCCTTGATTGGACCCACCTATGAGTTTTATTTTGTTCATGTTCTTACACTTGAAGACAATCTTAAAGTAAGTAAGTGCTTTTTATGGAAGAATCCAAAAAAATTCAGACAAGCATAAAAACAAAAAATCTATCATTCTCTACATAAACTCATTTTTATCAATTTTAGAATTTTATGTAAAATGTTTTATTGAAGGATAGTTGGTTTTCAATGTTGTGTTAGTTTCTGGTGTACAGCAAAGTGATTCAGTTATATATATATTACATATATATAATATTTATATATTACATATTCTTTTTCAGAGTATTTTCCATTATAAATTATTACAAGAACTTGAATATGGATCCTTGTGCCGTACAGTAACTGTTTGTAGTTTATGTATTTTATATATAATAGTGTGTATCTGTTAATCTCAAGTTCCTAATTTATCCCTCCCCTCTTCTCCCTTGGTAACCATAAGTTTACTTTCAATGTCTGTGAGTCTCTTTCTGTTTTGTAAATAAGTTCAGTTGTATCATTTTTTAGATTCTACATATAAGTGATATGATACATTTTTCTTTTTCTTACTTACTTCGCTTAGTATGACAATCTCTAATTCCATCCATGTTGCTGGAGATGGCATAAATAAATTCTTTTTATGACTGAGTGCTATGCCATTGTATATATATCACATCTTTATCCAGTCATCTGTCAGTGGATGCTTAGGTTGCTCCCATGTCTTGTCTATTGTAAATAGTGCTGCTATGAACACTGGGGTGCATGTATCTTTTTGAATTAGAGTTTACGCCCAGGAGTGAGATTTTTAGTTTTTTATGGAAACTCTATATGATTATATAGATATACGCCCAGGAGTGAGATTTTTAGTTTTTTATGGAAACTCTATATGATTTTCCATAGTGGCTGCACCAATTTACATTCTGACCAACAGTGTAAGAAGGTTCCTTTTTCTCCACAGCGTCTCCAACATATATTATTTGTAGCTTTTTGATGATACCCATTCTGACTGGTGTGAGATGATACCTCACTGCAGTTTTTAAAATTTTTTTAAATGTTTTTTCCTTCCAGTTTATTGAGATGCAGTTGACATACAGCATTGTATATTTGGGGGGGGGATAATTAGTTTTTATTTGTTTTTTAAATGGAGACACTGGGGATTGAACCCTGGACCTCTTGCATGCTAGACACATGCTCTACCACTGAGCTCTACCCTCCCCTCCCTCATTGTAGTTTTGACTTGCATTTCTCTAATAATTGGCAATTCAACTTTATAATTTGAATCTTATAATTTGCAGCATATAACTTGTATCTTCCTTCTTTCACTTAATGCTACTTTATAAGCAAGGATGCCATTAAAATCACTTCATAACTGAGAGAACATAGGTGCAGAACCAATGGAGATGATACCGGTGCTCAGTTGGGTGTGGGGTGGGAGCAAGGTCCTGGAGCTGTCTGCTCTCCAGGCTTTCACCCTGTAGCTGATGCATCCTAGGGAGGCGTGGGAGGTGTGGAGGAGCTCCCAGAGCAGGCAGGGGAACAGAAGCACACCTGGGCTCTGGCAAACAACTATTAACACATTGTGTACATATTGTATTTCTTTGTGCACAGGCTATTGATCGTAACTGATACCTTCCTGAATCCTTGTCAGCATCAAATACAGAGATAAAGATCTGTGTGTAATACATGCACATTGTTTTAAATTAAAAATAAAACTTACTAAATGGCTACTAGAAGACACCATTCTTTCATTTATTTAATTTTATTGAGTTATAGTCAGTTTATGATGTTGTGGCAATTTCTGGTGTACAGCACAATTTTTCAGCCATACATGAATATACATATATTCATTTTCATATTCTTTTTCACCATGGGCTACTACAGGATCTTGAATATATTTCCCTGTGCTATACAGTATAAACTTGTTTACCTATTCTATATATACATGTCAGTATATGCCACTCTCGAACTCCCAATCTGTCCCTTCCCACCCACCTCCCCCCGGCAACCACAAATTTGTATTCTATGTCTGTGCATCTGTTTCTGTTTTATATTGAAGTTCATTTTAGAAGACAGCATTCTTAATTTTTTCCCCTTTCTTCTGGCATTTAGTGCTATAATTTGAATACATACACACATTAATAAAGTCAATAACATCTAAAGGTATGTACACACACAGAGGGATGTGTGTGTGTGTGTGTGTGTGTGTGTGTGTGTGTTTGGATATATTTATTGACTTTCTTTTATTGCAGGTGAAGTTTTTGTGCCATTTGTTTGTTTGTTATTGCATGCTCTTTTATTCCTACTCTTCTATCCCCTCAATACGGCTATATGACAGTTTGGGGGTCAATCTGTACTCAGCAGTTTTATCACTTTGACTCTGTTATTGTTCACTGCTGAGCCAAGCTGAGTACTGTGATTCCATCTCCTTTCTTGGAGAAGTGGTTTAGAAACTGACCGGCTGAGTTTGAACTCCACTCTGGCACCCTAGGCAAATCGCTGCTCTATGACTCCTTCACTGTGTAATAGACATGTCAAGAGTGTCAATTTGCTAGGGTGACTTTAAAGATTAAGTGAGTTAATATGCATAGAAGGGCTTAGAACTTTAAAGTGTCGTTAGGGGTATTCAATAAAATTTAGCTGCAATTATTGCTCATCTTTTTCTTTACTTTGGGGTTAATATTGCCCCATTAAAATTGTGGCTTAGTAGTTTTCTTTTAACTTCTTAGTCTTTTCATACCATTCAAACACCTCAATACAATTTCCCACACATTCAGGTCTATCAGAGAGCCTTTCTGGGTGGGGGTATATATAGGAGTGGTGCGGATTATGGTAAACTGGAGGAGATAGCCATTTAGAGGTTGTCTGTCTACCTGGCTTTATTAAGGCAGGTTTCCCTTTCAACCTGCTGCACAGCTGTCTCCAGAGCCTCCCTCATCGTCACCCTTAGATTTCTCTGGCCTCCTGCCTCTTTGAGACCCTTGCTTACTGAGCCTTATACCCTTCTCTTTCTTGCTGTAACTCATTGTTTTGATAGAAATTATCCTTCTGCAGCTTTTTGAGAATATTGGAGAAAGGATCAATACAGGCATACTTTTTGAAATTTTGCTTGCTAAAATATGTCTTTATTTTATTTTTTTCTACTTAATTGATGGTTGGGCTAAGTATAGACCTCTAGGTAGAAAATCAGATTTTAAAAGGCATTTTTATCTTCTACTCTCTAGTGCTCCTGTTGAGAAAAAGTCTGCTGCTACTCTCATTCCAAGCTTTTGTCTGAG
Source organism: Camelus ferus (assembly GCF_009834535.1). Classification (NCBI taxonomy): domain Eukaryota; kingdom Metazoa; phylum Chordata; class Mammalia; order Artiodactyla; family Camelidae; genus Camelus; species Camelus ferus. The sequence goes on along the minus strand of NC_045710.1, from coordinate 55,516,666 downwards.
ACCTGTCTCTCCTCTCTGGAAGAATTTAGACTCCTCTCTGGAAGAAATTAGAATCTTCTGTTTATCTCTAGAGTGTTCTGGGATTTCTAATTACATTTGTGTGTTGTAGTTATTTTTCCCCCTTATTCATTGTGCTGGGTACTCATTGGACTGAGAAATCTGGAAACAAATATTTTCAGTTCTGGAAAATGTCTTTGCATTTCTTTTCCTTGATCATTTTCTTTCCTACCAATTTAATTATTATCTCTTTTGGAAATTCCTGTTAGTAGAGTGTTGGTTCTCACAATGAACCCCATGATTGCTTTATCTTTCACATCTTTGTCTTTCCTTCTGCCTTCCAGGAAGTGGCCTGAGTTTTGTCTTTCAAACCTTTTACTGGATGTTTTCTTAGCAGTCAGTTTTTTAAATTTCCAAGCTGATAGCACCACTCATTAGCAGCATATTTAACTTTAGGAATAGAAATAATTTACTTAAATCTTCTCTCTATATTGGACACCTTGATTGTCCAATTTTTTATAGAAAATGAGGCAATAAACATATATGTACATATATCTGTGACCATAACTCCAATTAATTCAATACAATTTTTCAAAAGTGAACTTACTGGGACAAATAATATAAATATATTTTTAAAAATTTTATTGGTTTATTTTTACTTTATTCATTGTTTTACTTAAATATAGTTAACATACAATATTAGTTTCAGGTGTGCCACATAGTGATTTGATATTTTCCTACATTATAAAATATTGATTATGATAAGTATAGTAACCATTTGCCTCCATACAAATGTTACTCACCATATTCCTTATGTTGTATGTTACATCCCTGTGGTTTATTTTATAACTGGAGGTTTGTAACTCTTAATGCAATTCTCCTATTTTGCCCCCACTCCATTCCTCTACTCTTAGGCAACCACTCACTTCTTCTCTATACCTAAGAGTCTGTTTTTGTTTTATTTGTGTGTTTTGTTTTTTAGATTTCACATATAAATGAGATCCTATGGTATTTGTCTTCTCTACCTGACTTATTTCACTTAGTATAACACCCTCTGGATCCATCAGTGTTGTCTCAAATGGTAATATTTCATTTTTAATGGCTGAGTAATATTCCACTGTTTATATATCACATCTACTTTATTCATTCCTCTGTTGATGGACACTTAGGTTACTTCCATATCTTGGCTTTTGCAAATAATGCTTCAGTGATCATAAGGGTGCATATGAATTAGTGTTTTTGTGGTTTTCTTTGGGTAAATAAATACCCAGAAGTGACAATGCTGGATCATATGGCAGGGTTATTTTTAATTTTTGAGGATACTCCATACTGTTTTCCATACGGGTAGCATCAATTTGCATTCCCAACAGTGTACCAGAATTCCCTTTTCTCCACATCCTTGCCAACACTCGTTATTTGTAGTCTTATTGATAACAGCCATCTGACAGATGTGAGCTGTTATCTCATTGTGGTTTAAGTTTGTATTTCCCTGATGATTAGTGACATCAAGCATCTTTTTATGTACTTGTCTTCTTTGGAAAAATGTTGTTTCAGTTTCTCTGTCCTTTTTAAAATCAGATTGTTTGAGGTTTTTTGCTGTTGAGTTGTATATGTTCTTTGTATATTTTGGATATTAAGCCCTTATCATGTATATTGTTTGTTAATATCTTCTCCCATTCAGTATGCTGACTTTTTGTTTGTTGATGGTCTCCTTCACTATGCAAAGCTTTTAGTTTGATGTAGCCCCATTTGCTTATTTTTGCTTTTGTTTCCCTTGTCTGAGGAGACATATCCAAAAAAATATTGCTAAGCCTGATGTCAAAGAGTGTACTGCCTATGTATTCTTCTTGGAGTTTTATGGTTTCAGGTCTTTGAGTTTATTTTTATATGTGATGTGAGAAAGTAGTCCAGCTTGATCATTTTTCATGTAGCTGTTCAATTTTACCAAAATTATTTATTGAAGAGACTTTTTTCTTCCATCAAAGATTAATTGATCAAGTAAATGTGGGTTTACTTCTGGCCTCTCTATTCTGTTCCATTGATCTGTGTGTCTGTTTTTGTGCCAAAACCATACTGTTGTGGTTAGTATAGCTTTGTAGTATAATTTGAAATCAGGGAGCGTGATACATCCAGCTTTGTTCTCCATTCTCAAGATTGCTTTGGCTACTTGAGGTTTTTTTGTGTTTCTACACAAATTTTAAAATTAAAATTTTGTTCATTGTTTTCTGGTTGTTTTTGTAGTTGTTGTCTTGGTTTCTACTTTTGCCTTCTTTTGCTTTCTTCCTTTGTGTTTTGATAACTGTTTTTGTGTAATGTTTCAATTCCTTTGTCTTTTTTTTTTTTTGTGGGTGTATCTGTTATGGATCTTTGGTTTGTGGTTATCATGAGGTTTATATATAACAATCTATATATTTATATATAATATTTTAAAATTGCTAATCTCTTAAGTTTGAAAACATTTTAACAACTCTACATTTTTACTCATCCTCTACATTTACTGTTATTGACATCATCTTTTATATCTTATTATCCCTTAAATACTTATTGTGATTATAGATGATTTTACTACCTTTGTACTAGCTTTGTAAATGGTTGACCTACTACTTTTACTGTATGTTTGCCTTACCAATGAGACTTTTGTAATTTTCTTTTATTGAGGTATAGTCAGTTTACAATGTTGTGTCAATTTCTCATGTACAGCACCATTCTTCAGTCATACATGAATATACATATATTCATTTTCATATCCCTCTTGCAATTTCTATCTTTCTAGTTGTGGCCTTCCTTTTCTGCTTAAAGAATTTCCTTTAACTGTATCTTATAAAGCTGGTTTCATAGTGCTGAACTCTTTTAGCTTTTGCTTGTCTGGAAAACTTTTGATCTCTTCAAATCTGAACTCTTGGTCTTAGGTTTTCCCTTTAATTACTTTAAATATATCATTCCACTCCCTTTTGTCTTGAAGATTTTCTAATAAAAAGTCAGCTCATAGTCTTATGAGTGTTCCTTCCAGTGTCCATAACTGGTTACTTTTCCTTTGCTGCTTCAAATATTCCCTCTTTATCTTTAATTTTTGGCATTTAAGTTGCAATGCGTCTTGGTATAGTCCTTTTTGGATTGATCCTGTCTGGGATTCTTTGTGATTCCTGGATTTGGAAGTCTGTTTCTTTTTCCAGGTTAAGGAAATGTCCAGCTATTATGTCTTCATATATGTTCTCTGCCTTTTTCTTCTCCTTATGTGACACTTATAATGAGAATGTTAGTATGTTTGATATTGCCCCAGAGGTCTCTTAAACTATCCTCATTAAAAAAAATTATTCTCTTTTCTGTTCAGCTTGAATGATTTGCATGACTCTGTCTTCCATTCCACCGATTTGTTTCTCTGTATCAACCATCATGTGCAGAGGCTTCTAGATTCTGATGAGTGGGGCTCTGTCTTGTTATGGCTATCTGGACAACCAAGGGAGTCTGGGCCCTGGTGCTGGGCCACTTGTGAATGGGGTCAAGTTATGAGGCAGCTGGCTACAGAATCCAGAGGAGTCTTGGGGCTAAATCTGGCTCACTGTTGAGAGGACCTGGGTCCCAGGGTGGCTGGCTCTGGGCTAGGGGTCTTCGAGCTAGTGTCAGCTTATAGCTGCAGGATCACTGGTGTCTCAGATCTGGTGTGAGCCCACTGGTAGATGGGGTGATATCCTGGGATGGCTGACTGTGGGACCCAAAATGTTCCAGGGCTGGTGTCTGCAAACTGATAGGTGAGGTCAGAGTGCAGAGGGTCTTGGGGCTGGTGTCAGCCCAGTAGTTGGAAGAGCTGTGTCCTTGGGTCTCTGGTTATGGGGCCAGGGGTCTCTGCATGGAGTTGACCCACTGGTGGATGGAGCCAAAACCTAAGGGCTTCTGGGACTAGTTGCAAGCCACTGGACGGTGGAGTCAAGTCCAAGGGTCTCTAGCTATGGGCCTGGGCTTCCTGAAATTTGTGCTGGCCCACTTGCTGAGTGGGGTTGACAGCCAGGGGTCCCATGGTTGGTGACTGTCCCCTAATGGGTGAGGCCAGGTCCTGGGGCTAATGCTGACCCAGTGGTGGGCAGAGCTGTGTCCTGCGGTCTCTGGCTATGGGAAACAGGGTTCTTGGAGCTGGTAGGCAGGTCTGTGGGGCCCTGGGTATCCTGAGGCTAGTGGAGTCCCACTGGTGGGTGAGGCCAGGTCATGGGCCCTCCGTGGGTGGGGCCAGTTCCACTAGCTCTGAGGTGGTGGAACTTTGGAGAATAAAAGAAGTAACTGTTTCCACCCTTGAAGTTATGAGAAAGAAAGAGACAAGCAGCTATTTGGAGGTGAGATAATGAATAAATATCAATAATTAAGTGTGAAGAGGAATTCAGAACATTAGGTGACCATGAGATAATGAACAGTCTTACAATGGGGCAGGGGCTGAATCCACTGTACTTGAACATTAGAGGAAGGATGACCTCTGAGGGCCAGATGACCTGGGAATATCTGGGTTTTACATTGTCATTATTTGTCACATTTTTTCCTCTATCACTGCACACCATTTCTAACTTAGCCCCTTATTTTGTACCCTTAATTGGATCCCTTTTTAGACTTACCTCCCTGGAAACTGATGGAATTGTTCTGTCCCTTTTCAAGGCTAGTATTTATTGGTTACCCTTAGGATGATACCTATTTGACCCCAAATTTCCATAATGAGTAAGAAACAGATTCTGTGTTTATAATTATAGTTTGCAAGGGTGATTAAAACTGATTTCTATATATTATCCATAGATTATTATATGACTGAGACATGTCATAGACCCAGCAGTGAAGTAAGCTATTGTCCTCTATATCTGCTGTTTCTGATAAAGCCAACCACGATTTACATTATTGTTCTACTATATGTAATGCATCATTTTTTCTCTGGCTATTTGAATTTTTTCTTTACCTTTAGATTTTACCAATTTGACTAAGATGTGTCTTGATGTGACATTATGATTGATGTTTATGGGGCATTTTGAACCTCTAAGTTGATGACATTCATACATTTTATTAATTATTTCTTTAAGTATTTTTTCTCCATTCTTTCTCTTTTCTCCTTCCAGTGCTCCAACTGTATATGTATTAAGCTTCTAAATGATAATCATGTGGTTTTTGTACTTTGTTAACATGGTGTACCACATTTATTGATTTGCATATGTTGAACCATCCTTGTGACACTGGCATGAATCCAACTTGATTGAAGTGTATGCTTTTTTATGTATTGTTGGATTTAATTTTCAATATTTTGTTGAGGATTTTGATTCTATGTTCATTAAAGTCAGTGGCCTGTAACTTTATTTTTTCATAATGTCTTTCTCTGTTTTTTGTATCAGGATGACAGTGGCTGCATAGAATGACTTTGGGAGTATTCCTTCCTCTTCAAACTTTTGAAAGAGTTTGAGAAGGGCTGGTATAAATTTTTCTCTGTATGTTTGGTAGAATTCCTCAGTGAAGCCACCCAGTCCTAGACTTTTGTTTCTAAGGATTTTTTTTTCTTTTTAAAATTACATATTCTATTTCACGTCTAGTGATCATTCTGTTCAAATTATTTTCTTCCTGCTGACTGTAGGTTATTTTTGTTCTTCTTTCTCTAATTCTTTTAGGTGGTAGGTTAGATTGTTTATCTGAGATTTTTTTCTTGCTTTTTGAGGAAGGCCTGCATCACTATGAACTTCCCTCTTAGGACTGCTTTTTCTTCATCCCATAGATTTTGTGTGGTTGTGTTTCACTGTCATTTGTCTCAAGGTATTTTTTCATTTCCTCTTTGATTTCACTGTTGATACTTTTTTTTTTTTTTTTTTTTTTTTTTTTTTAGTATCATGTTGTTTAGTCTCTATGCAGTCATTTTTTTACTCCCTTTTTTTTTTCCCTTTGGTTGATTTCTTGTTTCACGCCACTGTGGTCAGAAAAGATGCTTGAAATAATTTCTACTCTCTTAAATTTGCTGAGGCTCCTTTGGTGTCCAAGGATGTGGTCTATCCTACAGGATAGTCCACACTTGAAAAGAATTTATATTATGTTTTTGGGATTTTTGGATGTAATATCCTGAAAATATCAATTAAATCCAACTGTTCTTATGTCATTTGGGATTTCTGTTGCCTTACTGATTTTCTGTCTGGATAATCTATCCATTGATGTCAGTGGAGTGTTAAAGTCTCCTAGTATTATTGCATTACCATCAATTTCTCCCTTTATGTCTGTTAGTGTTTGTTTTAAGGCCTTATGTGCCCCTATATTGGGTTCATATATGTTAATGAGTGTAATATCATTTTCTTGTATTTATCCTTTAATCGTTATATAATGTCCTTTAACTTTCTTTATGGCCTTGTTTTAAAGTCTATTTTATCTGATATGAGTACTGATAACCCACTTTCTTGTCATTTCTATTTACATAAAATATCTTTTTCCATCCTGTCACTTTCAATCTATGTGTGTCCTTCACCCTAAAATTTGTCTCTTGTAGGCAGCATATTTTAGGCTCTTGTTTTATTATTCAATCTGTCAAAGAGTGTTTTTTAATTCAAGTAAAGTTGAAGTACAATATTATGTAAGTTAAAGATGTACAATATAGTAATTCAGTTTTTAAAGGTTATTGTCCATTTATAGTTATTATAAAATATTGGCTGTATTCTGTGTTATATAATATATCCTTGTATCTCATTTTATACATAATAATTTGTACCATCTAATCCCTCACCCCATCTTGTCCTTCCCCCTTCCCTCTCCCCACTGTTAACCACTAGTTTGTTCCCTATATCTGTATTTATTTTTTGTTGTATTCACTATTTTGTTTTAATTTTTAGATTTCACATACAACTAATGTCATACAGTATTTTCTTTCTCTGTCTTCTTTATTTCGCTTACTATAATACTATCCAAATCCATCCATGCTACTGCAAATGGCAAAATTTTGTTCTTTTTTATGATTCAGTAGTATTCCATTGTCTTTATATATATCTTCTTCAGCCACTCATCTGTTGATGGACAATTAGGTTGCTTCCATATCTTGGCAACTGTAAATAATGCTGCTATGAAAATTGGGATAAATGTATCTTTTTGAATTAGTGGGTTCCTTTTTTCAGATATATACCCAGGAGTAGAATTGCTGAGTCACATGGTAGTTCTACTTTTAGTTTTTTTGAGAAACCTCCATATTGTTTTCCAGTGTATCTGCACCAATGTACATTTCCACCAATAGTGAATGAGGGTTCCCTTTTCTCCAAATCCTTCCTAACATTTGTTATTTGTGTTCTTTTTGATGATAGCCTTTGTGACAGATGTAAGGTATGTCTCATTGTAGTTTTCACTTGCATATATCTGATGATAAAGGATATAGAGAAGCTTTTCATGGGCTACTTGGACATCTGCATGGCCTCTTTGAAAAATGCCTATTCACGTCTTCTGCTCATTTTATAATGGGGTTGTTTGTGTGTGTGTGTGTGTTTTTAAATTGAAGTATAGTCAGTTACAAAGTGTCAATTTTCTGGTGTATAGCACAATGTCCCAGTCATGCATATACATATGTATATTCATTTTCATATTCTTTTTCATTATAAGTTATTATAAGATACTGAATAGGGTTCTCTGTGCTATACAGAAAAAACTTTTTAAATCTATTTTTATATATAGTGGCTAACATTTGCTAATCTCAAACTCCCCAAATTTATCCCTTACCACCTCTTTTCCCCTGGTAACCATAAGATTGTTTATTATGTCTGTGAGTCTGTTTCTGTCTTGTAGATGAGTTCATTAGTGTATTCTTCTTTTCTTTTCTTTCTTTCTTTCTTTTTCTTTTTGAATCCACATACAAGTGATATCGTATGGTATTTTTCTTTCTCTTTCTGGCTTACTTCACTTAAAATGATGATCTCTAGTTCCTTCCATGTTGCTGCAAATGGCATTATTTTATTCATTTTATGTCTGAGTAGTATTCCATTGTATAAATATACCACAACTTCTTTGTCCAATCATCTGATGATGGAAATTTATGTTGTTTCTATATCTTGGCTATTGTATGGGTGCTGCTATGAACATTGGAGTGCATGTATATTTTCAAATTAGAATTCCCTCTGGATATATTCCCAGGAGAGGAGTTACTGAGTAAGGTAAGTCTATTTTTAGTTTTTTTAAGGAATCCCCAAGCTGTTTTTCATAATGGCTGCACCATACTTTATTCCTACCAGCAGTGTAGGAGGGCTCCCTTTCTCCACACCCTCTCCAGCATTTATTGTTTGTAGGATTTTTAATAATGGCCTTTCTGACTGGTGTGAGGTGACACTGCATTTTAATTTGATTTACATTTTCTGATAATTGGTGATATTGAGCACTTTTTCATGTGCCTATTGGCCACTTGTATGTCTTCATTGGAGAATTGCTTTTTTAGGTCTTCTGCCCATGTTTGGATTGTTTTATTATTATTATTATTATGATGATGATGATGATGATGATGATGATGATGATGATGATGATGATGATGTTGTATGAGCTGTTTATATATTTTGGTTATTAACATCTTATAGAAATATTTCCTCCCATTCAGTAGGTTGTCTTTTCATTTTGTGGAAAGTTTCCTTTGCTGTTCAAAAGATTCTGAGTTTAATTTGGTTCCATTTATTTATTTTATTTTGATTTCCTTTAAGAGATAGGTCCAAAAAATTATTGCTGAAATTTCTGTCAAAGGGTGTTTTGTCTGTTTTCCTCTAGGAAACATAGTATTTACAGCCTGGTCTTACATTAGGTCTTTAATCCATTTTGAGTGTATTTTTGTATATGGTGTTAGAGAATGTTCTAATTTCATTCTTTTACATGTAGTTGTCCAGTGTTCCTAGCAAATCTTATTGAACAATCTGTCTTTCTCTATTGTATACTGCAGCCTCCTTAATTCATCATAAGTATGTGAGTTTATTTCTAGGCTCTCTATTTTGTCCCATTATTCTATGGGTCTGATTTTGTGCCAGTACCATACTGTTTTGAGTACTGTAGTTTCATAGTATAATCTGAAGTCAGAAAGCATAATTACTCCAGCTCTGTTTTTTTCTCAAATTGTTTGGGCTCCTTGGAGTCTTTTGTGTTTCCATAAAATTTTTTAGATTATTGGTTCTAGTTTTGTCAAAAATGTCACTGGTAGTTGATAGGGATAGCATTGTAGATTGCCTTTGTTAGTATGGTCATTTTAACAATATTAATTCTTCCAATACAAAAACATGGTATATCTTTTCACTTGTTTGTGTTCTCTTTAATTTCTTTCATTAGTGTCTTATAGTCTTCTGAGTGCAGGATTTTTTAAATCCTCAGATGGATTTATTCCTAGGTATTTTATTATTTTTGATGTGAAGGTAAATGGACTGTTTCCTTAATTTCTCTTTCTGATTTTTCATTGTTAGTGTATAGAAATGCAACAGATTTCTTTATATTAGTTTTGTATCCTGCAACTTTTCCAAATTCATAGATGAGCTCTAGTTTTCTGGTTGCAACACTGGGATTTTTGATGTATAGCATTATATCATCTTCAAATAATGACAGTTTTACTTCTTGTTTTCTGATCTGGATTCATTTTATTTCTTTTTCTTTCCTGACTGCTGTGGCCAGGACTTCCAAAACTATGCTGAATAAAAATGGTGAGTGGGTATCTTTGTCTTGTTCTGATCTTAGAGAAAATGTTTTCATCTTTTCAGAACTGAGAATATTGGCTGTGGGTTTGTCATAGGTGAAGTTAGGTTCACTCTATGCCCACTTTCTAGAGAGTTTTTATCATAAGTGAATGTTAAACTTTTCACCATCTATTGAGATGATCATTTATTCTTCAGTTTGTTAATGTGTTGTATCACTTACTGATTTGAAGATATTGAAAGATCATTGTACCCCTGCAATAAACTCCATTTCATCATGATATTTGATATTTTTAATGTATTGTTGGAGTCAGTTTGCTAGTATTTTGTTGAGGATTTTTATATCTCTGTTTATCGGTGATATTGGCCTGTAATTTCCCTTTTTTGTGTGTGATGTTGTTGTCTGGATTCAGTGTCAGTGTGATTCGGGCTTCATGGATTGCATTTGGAAGTGTTCCATTCCTCTATATTTTTTTGGGTGGGAGAGGAATATTTTCCAAATTCATCTCTAAATAGTTTACCTGTGAAGCCATCTGGTCATGGACTTTTGCTTGTTGGAAATTTTTCATTTACTGATTCAATTTAATTGTTGTTAATCAGTCTATTCAATATTCTACGTCTTTCTTGTACAGGAAGACTGCTCATATGTAGGAATCCATCCATCTCTTCTAGGTTGTCCAATTTATTGGCTTATAGTTGCTTGTGGTTGCTTCTTATGATCTTTTATTTCTGTGGTGTTGGTTGTAACTTCTCATCTTTCATTTCTGATTTTATTTATTTGGACACTTTCTCTTTTTTTTTTTTCTTGATAAATCTGGCTAAAGATTTATCAACTTTGTTTATCTCTTTGAAGAACCAACTTTTAGTGTTATTGATATTTTCTATTCATTTCTTAGTTTCTATTTCATTTATTTCTACTGTAATCTTTCCTTTCTTTTCTTCTACTAATTTTGTGTTTTGTTTGCTTTTCTATCTCTAGTTACTTTAGGTGTAAGGTTAGGTGTTTTATTTGAGATGGTTCTTGTTTCCTGAGGTAAGCTTTTATTGCTATAAACTTCCCTCTTAGAACAGTTTTGTTTCAACCCATAGGTTTTGGATCATCATGTTTTTATCATTTATCTCTAGGTATTTGTTTTATTTCTTCTTTGATTTCATTAGTGACCCATTGGTTGCTTAGTAGCATATTATTTAGCCTCCACATGTTTTTGGTATTTTTGCAGTTTTTTTTTTTCTTGTAGTCAATATGTAGTTTCATAGCATTGTTGTCAGAAAAGCTGCTTGATACTTCAATTTTCTTAAAATTTATTGTGGTTTGTTTTGTGGCCTAGTATATGATCAAGCCTCGAGAATGTTCCATGTACATTTAAAAGAATATGTATTCTGCTACTTTCAGTTGGAATGTTCTCTATATATCAATTAAATTCCACTGGTCTAATGTGTCACTTAAGGCCAATGTCTCCTTATTAATTTTCTGTCTGAATTATCTGTCCATTGAAGTAAATGGGTTTTTAAATTCCCCTAATATTATTGTGTTACTGTATATTTCTCCCTTTATATCTGTTAATATTTGCTTTATGTAATTAGGTGCTCCTATTTTGAGTACATATATATTTATAATTGCCATATTTTCTTCTTGGATTGATCCCTTGATTATTATGTAGTGTCCTTCTTTGTCTCTTGCAACAGTCCTTATTTTAAAGTATACTTTGCCTGATTTCAGTATCACTATCCCTGTTTTCTTTTGGTTTCCATTCATATGAAATATCTTTTTTCCACCTCCTCACTTTCAATCTGTATACATCTTTAGATCTGAAGTGAATCTCTTGTAGGGATATATAAGCATATATATGGGTCTTGATTTTATGTCCACTCAGCTAGACTGTGTCTTTTGACTGGAGCACAGTCCATTTACATTTAAGGTAATTACTGATATGTATGTGTATATTGCCATTTGTTCATTGTTTTCAGTTATTTTGGTAGGTGTTTTTCCCCTTTTCTTCTTCTTTTGTTCTCTTCTTTTGTGATTTTTATGACTAACCAATATAGGAGCACTTAAATATATAAAACAAATACTAACAGACATAAAGGGACAAAATGATGGGAATACAACAATAGTAGGAGACTTTAACACCCCACTAACATCATTGGACAAGTCTTCCAGATAGAAAATCAATAAAGCAATGGAAATACTACATGACAAAATAGAACAGTTGGACTTGGTTGATATGTTTAGGTCATTACATCCCCCCAAACAGAATACAGATTCTTTTCAAATGCTTATGGAACATTGTCTAGGATAGACTACATACTCAAGCCCAAAAAAGCCTCAGTAGATTTAAGAGGATAGAAATTATTTCAAGCATCTTCACTGACCACAGTGACATGAAACTAGAAATCAACCACAGAAAAACAAGGAGAAAGAAAACAACACATGGACACTTAACAACATGTTACTAAAAAAACCAATGGCTTGATGATGAAATCAAAGAAGAAATTAAAAATTACCTTGGGACAAACAACAGTGAAAATACAACCACTTAAAATCTATGGCTGCAGCAAAAGCAGTCCTAAGAGGGAACTTCATAGCAATACAGGCCTTCCTCAAAAAAATGAGAACAATCTCAAATAAACAACCTAAACTTCCACCTAAAAGAATTAGAAAAAGAAGAAAAAAAATAAAACCTAAAGTCAGCAGATGGAAGGCAATAATAAAGATCAGGAAGGAAATATATGGAATGGATAAAAAAAAAACAATAGAAAAAGTCAATCAAACCAAGAGTGATTTAAAAAAAAAAAAAAAAGAGTAAACAAAATTGACAAACCTCTGGCCAGGCTCACCAAGAAGAAAAGAGAAAGGACACAAGTAAACAAAATAAGTAATGATAATGGAGAAATTATAACCAACACCACATAAATACAAAAATTTGTAAGAGAATACTATGAACAACAATATGGCAATAAATTGGACAACTTAGAAGAAATGGACAAGTTTCTAGAAACACACAGTCCACCAAAACTGAATCAAGAAGAAATAGATCACTTGAACAGACTGATCTCTAGAAGGGAAATAAAATCAGCAATAAAAAAACCTCCCTGCAAACAAAAGTCCAGGACCAGATGGCTTCACTAGGGAATTCTATCAAACATACAAAGAAGAGCTCATACTGATCCTTCTCAAACTCTTCCAAAAGTTTGATGAGAATGAAATACTCCTAAACAATGAAGCTGCCATTACTGTGATACCAAAGCCAGACAAAGACACTACCAAAAAAGAAAACTATAGGCCAATATTATTGATGAGCATACATGCAAAAATTCTCAACAAAATATTAGCAAACAGAATCCAACAACACATAAAAAAGATTATATACCATGATCAATTTTGGTTCATCCCAGGGACACAAGGATGGTTCAACATATGCAAATCAATCAATGTGATACACCATATCAACAAAAGAAAGGAGAAAAATCACAAGATCATCTCAATAGATTTAGAAAAAGTATTTAATAAAATTTCACATATATTTATGATAAAAATTCTAACCAAAGTGAGTATAGAGGGAACATAATAAAAGCTATTTATCACAAATCCACAGCCATCATAATATTCAATAGTGAAAAGTTGAAAGCCTTCTCACTCAAATCTCGAATAAGACAAGGATTTCCATCCTCAACACTTCTATTCAGTATAATATTGGAAGTCCTAGCCATAGCAATCAGACAAGGAAAAGAAATAAAAGGGATCCAAGTTGGAAGAGAAAACGTAAAATTGTCACTATATGCAGATGACATGATACTATATATAGAAAATCCTAAGGGCTCGACACAAAAACTACTAGAGCTGACAAAAGAATTTGGCAAGGTAGCAGAATACAGGATTAACATACAGAAATCAGTTGTATTTCTCTACACTAACAATGAACTATCAGAGAAGGAAAGTAAAGAAACAATCCCTTTCAAAATTGCATCCAGAAAAATAAAATACTTCATAATAAATCTGATGAAGGAAATGAAATACTTATATGTGGAGAACTACAAAACATTGACTAAGGAAATTAAAAATTACTGAAGGAAATGGAAAGATATCCCATGTTCTTGGATTGGAAGAATTAATATTGTTAAAATGAACATACTACCCCAAGCAATCTACAAATTTAATGTGATCCCTATCAAATTACCTAGGAAATTTTTCACAGAACTAGAAAAAATAATCCTAAAATTTATATGGAATCATGAAAGACCCAGAATTGCCAAAGCAGTACTGAAGAAAAAGAATGAAGCTGGAGGAATAACTCTCCCAGACTTCAGACCATACTACAGAGCTACAGTAATCAAACCAGCATGGTATTGGTACAAAAACAGACATATGGACCATTTGAGCAGAATAGAGAGCTCAGAAGTGAACCTAGAAACTTTTGGTCAATTAATCTTTGACAAAGGAGGCAAGAACATACAATGGAATAAAGACAATCTCTTCAGAAAATGATGTTGGAAAAACTGGACAGTTGCATGTAAATCAGTGAACTTAGAACACTCCCTCACACCATATACAAAACTAAACTCAAAATGACTTAAAGACTTAAACATAAGACAAGACACAATAACCCTCTTAGAAGAAAAAAATAGGAAAACGTTATCTGACATAAATCTCAGCAATATTCTCCTAGGGCAGTCTACCCAGACAATAGAAATAAAAGCAAAAATCAACAAATGGGACCTAATTAAACTTATAAGCTTTTACACAGCAAAGGAAACCATAAGCAAACAAAAAGACAACCTACACAATGAGAGAAAACATTTGCAAAAGATGAGACTGACAAGGGCTTAATTTCTAGAATATATAAACAGCTAGTAGAACTTAATAAGAAAAAAGAAATAACCCAATCCTAAAATGGGCAGAAGATCTAAACAGGCAATTCTCCAATGAAAACATACAAATGGCCAATAGGCACATGAAAAGATGCTCAATATTGCTAATTATCAGAGAAATGCAAAGCAAAGCTACAATGTGGTATCACCTCACACCAGTCAAAATGGCCATCATTAAAATGTCCACAAATGATAAAAGCGGGAGAGGGTGTGGAGAAAAGGGAACCCTCCTACACTGCTGGTAGGAATGTAGTTTAGTGCAGCCATTTTGGAAAACGGTATGGAGATTCCTCAAAAGACTAAAAATAGATTTACCCTATGACCCAGTAATCCCACTTCTGGGCACATATCCAGAGGGAACCTTAATTCAAAAAGATACATGCTCCCAATGTTCAAAGAAGAATTATTTACAATAGCCAAGGCATGGAAACAACATAAATGTCCATTGAAAGAAGATTGGATAAAGAAGTGGTGGTATATTTACACAATGGAATACTACTCAGCCATAAGAAAGAATAAAATAATGCCATTTGCAGCAACATGGATGTCCCTGGAGAATGTCATTTCTAAGTGATTTAAGCCAGAAAGGGAAAGAAAAATATCATATGATATCACTCATGTAGAATCCAAAAAAAAAAAAAAAAAAAAGACTAATGAATTTATTTACACAATAGAAACAGACTCACGACATAGAAAACAAATTTATGGTTCCCAGGGAGGGAAGGGGATGGGAAAGGATAAGTCGAGAGTTTGAGATTTGCAGATATTAACTAATATATATATATAATTATATTATATATAATATAAAAGATAAACAAGTTTATACTGTATAGCACAGGGAGCTATATTTGATTTCTTATAGTAGCTTACAGTGAAAAAGAATATGAAAATGAATATATTTATATTCATGTATGACTGAAGCATTATGCTGTTCAATAGACATTGACACAACATTGTAAACTGACTATACATCAATAAAATATATATATATATATATACACAAAAGAACCCAGCTAATTAGAAACCACTTAGACTTCAATAGGTTAAGGGTTATTGACAAACCAAATTCATGAGCAAATAAAAACACCTAATAAATGTCTGAAAACAAATTCAATCTCTCTTAATAATCCAATAAATGTAACCTTAAAAACAGCAGGTTAAATTTTTGCCAATCAATTTATAAAAGAATGTAGAAATAATAATGTTAAACACTGATTTTTGTGTAGTGAGGCAGACACTCACACAGTGATATTGAAATGGGGGAAATGTGCTATGGTACTACTTTTTTGTGAACTGCTGTGTAACTGTGTATCAAGCATCTGAAAAATATTCATATTCTTTGACTCAGTAAAAATCACTTTTGGGGTATTATCTTAGAAATATATTTTAAGGGAAAAATCCCAAATACAGAGAAATCTTCATATGTACAAAAATCATTTCAAATAAGAAGTGATATTTAAGAAGTTCCCCACCAATATTAGAAAATGCTGATGTAATAAGATTTAGAAAAAAGAATAAAAGTTTGTGTATATAGCATGCTTTCAACTGTGTGAAAGAAATACTGTAGATGAAACTTTAAAGTGATACCAATATTGACGAGAATGGCTATTATCAAAAAGTGCTGAGGTAATGGGTGATTTGGAGTTTATTCTTTATACTACTAAACTTTATACACTATTTTATTTACCACCTGGAAGAACTTTTAAGTGTTATTTGAAGAATATAAGGTGCTTGCAACAGACACGAGGCAGGAATTGTCAAGTTGGGGACATTGACTTTGATTCCACTTTTGCTCTGATGCATCTGTCCCCTTCCTAGCACTCTGTCTCCAGCCTCTTAAGTTGAATGGTGAGAAATTGCTACTTTTGTAGGTCAAAAAAAGACAGCTAGTGGCAATTTCATGTAGTTATAAATGCTATGCAAACAGGAGGCTTCAGATATCATATACTTTCCAGTGGCATTTTTCCAATAGGAAGTTTCTCATAATGGAATTTCAAGCACTGAAATAGTTGCTAGGTGACGTGAAATGATAAGATGCTAGTGAGAAGAGCCTCTTACTCTCCTGGGTTGTTGTTTGTGAGGGATAAACCACTGAGTTAAGTTGCAGGAAATTATGGTAAGCTTTCTTAGAGCCAGAGATATGGGTTGGATGAATCATTCATAGAGAGTTGGTAATGGAAACCATGAGAGTGGGTGTGCTTGGAAAGGGAGATGCCAAGAAAAAGAAGTACATGTGCCATGTAGTGGGTGGAGAGGGCTGAGCAGAGGAAGGGCAGGAAGAGAGAAAGAACAGCACAACCCTTGCAGAATCAAAGGAGGAAAGAGCTTCAAGGATGCAGAATGCAACAGTGTTACAGAACGGATGCAGGTGCTGACAATTAGTGAAGGCTATTGGGTATGTCCATAGACAGCATTAATTAACCAGAGAAGAGCATGTTTCCTAGGGTGATCAGAGCAGAAACCAGACTGCAAAGTGTCGAAGTAGGAGTGAAGCAGGATGCACAGTGATTAACAGCCATCGCCCTGGAGTCAGACAGCCTGATTTATTTCCTGGGTCTACTGCTAACTAGACAGGTGGAATGTTACTTCCCATCTCTGTGTTTCCGTGTCCTCATTTACAAAGCTAATAAAGTAACAATAGTCCCTGCAGTGATAGGTGACTGATGAGCTCAATTCTTCACCCCTCCCATAAGCACATCCTTTGTCCTGTAACCTGACAGTACCCACCCACTCTGATTCCAGGCTCAGCCTTTTGACTTTCTTTGGCCAAAGAATGAAAGTGACAGCACACCAGTTCTGACCCCAAAAGGACTTGTATGTTTCTTTCTGCTTGCTTTCTGCCCTTCTGCCATCACCTGGCAAATATACTCAGACCAGTCTTGCTGGAAGAAGACTTATTGGAGCAAAGCTGAGTTACTCTTAGAATTCCAGCTGGGGCCAGCCTTGATCAGCTGACCCCTAAACATGTGAGCAAGCCAGTCACCATCAGCAGAGTCATCTAGCCAGCACGTGTACCCCCCTCAATCCAACTAACCTCGGATATGCAGGCAATATATGCTTGTTATTGAATATACTGAGTTGAATGCTTACCATTGAATGCACTCAGGCAGCATCACTGTGAAAACAAATAACTGATATACCCGCTTTATAGGGTTGTTGCAGGATTAAATAAAATAATGGGTGTCGACCACTTTCAACAGTACCTAACACACAGCAGCTACTTAAACAAGTGTTAGTGATCGTCATTACCAGAGACAGTGATTATTTCCCCTGGGGTCGCACAGGGACAAATTGAGGCAACGGTATGATGGGCTGGCTAATAATTTGGTGCCTCTCCAACTTCATATTCTTTCCTATCTTTCTAAATTAATTTAGTGAGGGAAGAAGAACACAATTGCTTTTAATAATTATTGTACACAAAACTGATTCACTTATTTTGCCATTTCTACTGGCCGAAAGAGAACTGATGTTCTGGGAGTGCAAAGGACCAAATAGCTCCCACTTTTCAGTAAATCCACTCCCTGTCTAGAGTTCTTTGTGGTTTTCAAACAAGAAAACCTCTGAAGAAATATACTGAAGTGTATAAAACTCAGAAAATAAAACAAACCTCTCATTTCTAGTAAATGACACCATGCCATGCATTATGCAGTTTGGGAATTCCAGCAGCACCAGACTTCTGACTCTTAGCTGACTGACTACATGCTGAGTCATAAAAATACTTGACAAAAATAAGATGCACACAGCAAGTTTTTTTTTTTTTTTAATTTCCACGTGAAATCAAGTCCTGGTTCTGCAGAAGCAGTGCATTTTTCCCCCCATTGCAGTGGAGGTTTAATATCTCTTAAATGGGACAAGCCTGGACACCTTTACGATGAACCCATCTCTTGCTTGCTTTGGGGTCATCTTACTGTGGGGAAACTGGGTAATCAAATACCCCCTTTGCAACAACATATGGCATAGATGCTGGCTAGGATTCAGGTGGAGCTCACGCTAGCATCTCATTTTAAGGTTCTATTAGATTACCTGGCCTGGAATGGGAGGTATAAAAAACAAGCCCCATCAAGCCAAAGGGTAAGAGCTCTGTAAAATCCAGTTGCCACTTCCGCCTTTCCTCTCATTATTAACCGAAATGAAGCACAATGAGACTACTAACCACTCCTTGATCAATGGATGTTAAATGCAAACAGCAAATCACAGTTCAGAAGTTTATACCCCAACAGGTTCAAGCTAATTATCCACAAACTTTCCTCACTTTCAACCATCCTTGGAAGGCTTAGGGCCCTCCTGGCAAGGTCCCTGGAAGTTGAAGTCCTTTGTCATTGTTGCAGTTTAGGGAGAAAAGTAGCTCTCTCACCCTGTTTCAGTGGGTTCAAATCCCAGATCTGCTGCATATTAGCTGTGAAACCTTGGGGAAGTTGCTGACCTCACTATGCTTCTGTTTTCTCATTAATAAAATGAAGACGATAATAGCACTTCCTCCATGATGGTTTTGTGAAGATTTAATTCAATAATCTATGTACAATGGTTGATAGTTAATGGGACAGTACTAGCCACATAGTCAGTGCTCAATGTTTTATTCAACAAATATTTATTGAACCTACTATGTACTAGGCAATGTTCTGGGCATTCAATAGGACAGACCAAGAAAGACGAATCTTACATTGTAGAGAGGGAGATAGACAATTAACTATGAGTAGACTAAATGGGTAAATATTTAAGTGTGTTAGACAATGATAAATGATATGTAACAAAAGGAAAAAGCAATGCAGGGTGAGGGGATTGGGAGGGCTGAGATGGAAGGAGGGAAAGTTGCATTGTTGAATAAAAATAGATAAGCCTTATCAAGATAACCACATATATATAAATAGATTAAAAAAACAAATTTCTTCTGTATATATAGCACAGGGAACTGTATTCAATATCTTGTAATAACCTTTAATGAAAAATAATATGAAAACAAATATATGTATATATATATATATATGTATGTATATGCATGACTGGGACATTATGCTGTATACCAGAAATTAACACATTGTAACTGACTATACTTCAATTAAAAAAAGATATAATTGGAGAAAAGTCTCAAAGGAAGGGATGGCGTGAGCTGAATGTGTGCCCTGGAGGAGAATCTACCAAGCTCAAACCAAGGCTCAAAGGCAAGGGGCCAGCGTGATTTGAAGGAGCCAGGGGACAGCGGGAGGAAATGAAGTCAAAGCCACAAGGGGTGTCTGATCCCTTGGGGACTTGAAGGCCACTCTCAGGGCTTCAGTTTTCATTCTCAGTAATGCGCAGAATTGCGACAGGATTTTGAGTGAAGGAGGAGCATGATCTCACTTACATCTTAAAGGAATCACTCAGTTCTCTGTCGAGACTAGACTGCAGGGGAGAAAAGTAAGTCAGGGAGACTGTTGCTACTGCTGTGCCTCAGGTGAGAGATGATGGAGTCTCCAGCTGGGGCTTGGGTTTTAGGGTAAAAATAAGAGAGGGCTAGCCATGGAGGTGGTAAGGAGTGGTTGGATCTGGGATGTCCTTTAATGATGAAGTTAACCACATTCCCTGAGAAATTAGATATGGAATGTGAAAGAGTCAAGTCACCCAGCCCGAGCAACTGGAAAGATGCAGTTGCCATCTGCTAGAATGGAGATGCTTGTGGGCGGAAAGAAGCAACAGTTCAGTCTTGTTACTGAAGGAAACTTAGCTGCGTTTGTCAGTATCACAGGCTGCCTTGTACTGTTGTAAATACATGCACCTGCCTTATCTCTTTCTCCAGATGGAAAACTACTTGAGACTAGAGATCATATCATGTTCTTTTTAAAAAATGACCCAGCTTAGCTGATATCGCTGGGCTCCAAATTTGCAAAATACACCAGCTACATTCCTGGCACTTGCTAAATAATCTAAACAACTCCTGTCTGTCCTTTAAAATCTTATCAGAAAAGAAACAAAAATCATTGGAGGATGGCCTGAATGTATAGATAACATTCCTTCACAGATGCTTAAGCACCGTCCCTAGGTTGCCCTAGGGCATCTGGAAGTGAGATCCCTGAGTTGCCTGCACACTTCAGCTGCTAAAATATTTCTATTAATATTATTTTGAAGTGTTGCCTTTGGCCAATATGCAGGAATGCTGTAATATGCAATTCTCCTTTCCGTCAAGCCCCCATTTCATTTAGAGTAAATGCCAAAGTCTGCACAGTGCCCAACAAAGATCTGGGTTATTCCAAGCCCCCCCGATCTTACATCTTACTTGTCTTATTCTTCTCACCAGGCTTCTCCCAACTGAGGAAACTTGTCCATGCTGCTCCCTCTACTGAAAACACTCATCTCCCAGACAGTCACAAGATCCTCTCTCTCACTCTTCAAGAATTTCCTTAAACGTATCTTCTCACTGAGAAGTTACCTTCACCATCCTATTTAATATTATAGCCCCCTCACTCCCCAGAATCTCTCTTCCTCCTTATCCTGCTGTCTTTTTTCTGTATCTGTGTCCTAATTAATATCTCCCTGGCATGTCAGGTCCACAAGGTCAGAGATTCTTACTGTTTTATCCACTGCTGTATTCCCAGCACCTGGAAACATGTCTGTCCATAGAAGGCACATGGTAAACATTTATTGAGTGACTGCATCGTCTTCAGACTAAGACTCACTGTGCTCCTGAAAATGGTTTATTTTTTGCGCAATTTGAATTTCATAACTGATCGTGTTTTCCTCTTCACATTTAAGACTAGGAAACTTAGAACCAAGTCTATAGCACTTATATAGGACCTCACCTACATTTTTATGATTTGTGGTGAAAAAAAATCCCCTCAATTCTGGAGCTGAGGGTCCTGGCTTTGAATCCCAGCCTGACCATTTGATGTGTGACTTTGACCAATCATCTCGGTTGGCCCGGGACCGAGGGATTTCCATGGATGTGAGATTTTTAATGCTGCAACCAGGGCAGTCCCAAGCACACCATTTACTTTTTTTACACTGACATTTCCTTTTATCTCTTTTTATTTCTCATTTTTATTTATTTTATTTTGCTCTGTGTGTTTTTGAGACATGCTTTACATTCTTTATGAAACAAAATGAATATTAATAGATCATACATGCACTCACATATGATTTTGGGCATATTATATGCTACTAAAATATTAATATGCCATATGCTTTATAAAGAAAAATTATTGACTAAACAAAAGTATAGTTATTTCTTCTCCAACAGGGTTTAAATTTACTCTTCTCAATACTGTGTGCAAAGCAGAGGCAGAAAAAGCTGAGGCAGAGATGATAAAGCCTGAAAGGCTCTATCATGAGTAAGTTTACTATCATACAGCAAACAGGATTATGTAAATGAAACGACTAACACTGTTGAGTGTCACACAAATGTTGGGTGATATTATTGTAACAATCTAGTCTCATGACACCCTGAGGTTTCTTGAATAACAGAGAACTGCTGATGTAATGAGACCACATGTTTTAGAAATATGATATAAAGTGTATGTCTAGAATCCTCCTCAAATTTGTCATGTAATTAGCTTCTCCTATGATTGCCTTTGTGGGCATTTTCCCGCTCCTATAACTTTGTGAATACCTGAAATTTTCAACAAGCATCAATACTTTTCTTAACACAAGGATATAAGGGTTCCTGGATGGCACTGTGCAGAGCTCTACAGACGCTCTCCTTGGCAAAACAAATATAACTGGTAAAGCTATTGAAATATATTTTAAGGCTCAGAAAATTGTCCTAAGGGCATATGGCAAATGGAGAATCATCCTGTCAAGAAAACCTAGTATCTTAATAATAAGAATGGGCATCTGTGGCATTTAAGCCATGACTTGCTCCTTCCTCTGTCTCCCAGCTTGGCATGATGGAAGCTGTACTATGGGTAGGCGAAGCCAGGAGCAGGTGACCACCTCTACCCCAGATCCCATTCTACTGCTCAGTACCAGCCCTGGAGGAGAAAACACCCAGCATTTCTCACCCCTACTCACAAGTCCAGGCTTTCTGTTGTAGAAGGTTTCTTCCAGGCAAAAGCAGCTGAGAAGAAACACTTGGTCCCCACTCATAGGAAACTCTACTGTGTGGCAAGAAGAGAATATTGGACTCAGTTACCTCCACCACAGCTAGCTGAGAAGATGAATGTTTCACACCAAAAGAGCCAAGCCAAGAAGACTATAGAGTCTCATGCCCCCAGCCAGTGCCCCATTCATAAAAGCAGGGTGTCGCTACGAAAGAAGTGGGCCACTGTCCCCACCTCCAGCTCTGGTGGAGTTTGTCCAGGGGAAGATGTAGCCTTTAAGAGCAGAGATCTTCAAAGTTCCCCTCAAGGAACTAAATGCATTTGGAATAATAAATTCCACAATGTGGAAGTTCAAGCCCAAGTGTGGTGTCAAAACACTGAGAGCAACAAACTCAACTGTAGAGAAGCCATGAATTTCAGAGTGAGAAGCATGAGAGAGACAGCTAAGGGGAGGCATTCTGGAGTTGAAACAAACTTCAAAGATGTCTTTAAGACTACCCTTTCAAAAAGGCTGGAATTTACATCACAGTGCGAAGCAGTTTACACCCCATGATATTACTGGAAACAGAGCAATCAGCTGGTGATTAGTAGAGGGAATGATAACAACAGAGCACACAGCTTAACAGAGAGACCTGGGAAATAAACTGTCAAAGAGAACAATGCTAAGATCACTGTTGCACTGGGGTGACTCTGTGCAAGTCCAAGGCTATATCCTCTGAAGAGGCGGCACACAGAGAAAGTAAATAGATTGAAATAGTCCAGGTATGTCATTAAACAAATAGACAAGCAAACAACAAAAAAACCATCAAGCCTCTATTTGGGGGGAGGGAAGGGTGAATCAGTGTCCAGAATTGCTATACTGTATTATCTAAACAACCAGGATGCAACAAAAATTATGAGAAATAAAAAGAAACAAGGAAACTTGACCCATACATAGGAAAAACTAGGCAGTAAAAACCAACCTTTGAGATGCCCCAGATGTTGGACAAAGACTTCAAAGCAAGTATTGTATGTTCAAAGAAACCATGCTTAAAGGATCAAGATGAAAACATATTACAAAACAGCTATCAATAAAGAGAGAAATTATAAGATAAAAATAATGGAAATGTTAGAACTGAAAAGTACAAAAACCAAAATGAAAAATTCATCAGGGGGCTAAACAGTAGATTTAAGCTGGCAGAAGAAAGAATAAGCAAAGGTGAAGACAGATCAGTAGAGTTATGCAGTTAGAACAGAAAGAATAAAGAAAAAAAAAAGTGAATAGAGTCTTTGAGAAACGTGAGGCCCCATTAGGCTCCAATACTCATATGAGAGTACCTGAGAAAAAGGAGCAGAAAGAGTATTTTTAAAAAATGGCTGAAAACATCCCAAATTGAAAATAATATCAATCACAAAAAAATCTACACATGCAGAAAGCTCAACAAACTACAGTAGGATAAATACTCGAGATCTAGAATCAGATACATCAGAGTAAAAAAGCCAATGACAAAGAGAAAATCTTGAAAACAGCCAAAAAAAAAAAAAAAAAGTCCAAAAACACAAACAAAAAAAAACTTGTCACACACAAAGGAACTACACAAAAAGAATAACGGCTGACTTCTCATCAGAAAGAATAGAGGCCAGTTCAATGATACATTCAGAGTTCTAGAAGACAAAAAAAACCCATCATCAAAGAATCTTACATCCAGCAAAAATATCTGTGCAAAGTGAAGGTGAAACAAAGGCATTCACAGATAAACAACAATTGAGAGAATTTGTGGATGACGGATTCATCTTATTGGGAGTGTTAGAAAAAGCTCTTAAGGCTGAAAGCAAGTGAACCCAGACAGTAATTGTACACTGCAAGAAAAAACACAGAGTGCCAGTAAAGGGCCTTCTATAGGTATTTATAAAAGAAAATATAATCACACGTTTCTTTGCCTAACTGTTTTAAAAGGCAATTATATACAACAAGAAGTATGTGATTGCATTGTTGGCCCATTTACACATAGAAATATAATACATTTGACAATAAGCACAAAGGAGATGAGTGAGAGCAAAGCTATATTGGAGCAAGGAAATGAAACCAAACGGTAACTTGAATTCACAGGAATAAATGATGAGAACCAAAAATGGTAAGTAAGAAGTTTAATATAACAATCCCTATAGCTATATATTTATTCTCTTTTTTTTCTCAGCTTCTTTAAAGGGCATGAAATTACACAGAGCAATACTTATCACAACGTATTTTGGGGTTTGTAATATAAGTAGATGTAATGCACATAGTAATAAAAGCATAAAAGAGGGGAAGAGAGAATAAAAATATATAGGAATAACATGTCTATGTATCACTCAGATTAAATTAGTATAAATTTGAAGCAGACTCTGATAAGTTACTGTATATTGCAAGCCCTAGAATATTTACCAAGGATATAACTAAAAATAGTTTAAATCATTTGAGGAATTAAAATGTTACAATGAATAAATTCATTTAATGCAGAATAAAGTAGTAAAGAAGGAACAGAGACACAAAAACACATAGAAAACATGAAAGAATAACAGCAGATGCAAATCCAACTCTATCAATAGTAACATTAAAGGTGAATGGATGAAACAATCTAATCAAAAGGTGCATATTTAATCAGACTGGATGTTTAAAAAGATTCAATTATATTGTGTATACACGTTACACACTTGAGATTCAAAGATACAAACAGCTTGAAAGGAAAAGATATAATATCTAAGCAGCAAACATAAGAAAGCTAAAATGACTGTGTTAATATCAAACAAAATAGACTTTAAGACAAAAAAATGGTACAAGCAATTAAGATGGACATTTTATAATGAAGTAAAGAGTCCATCTATCTGGGGAATAAAACAATTATAAATATGTATACTTCTAACAACAGACTTCCAAAAGGCATGGAGCAAAAACTTACAGAATTGAAAGGATAAGTAGACAAATCTACAAAAATATCTGGAGATTTCAATATCCTACTTTCAGTACTGGATAGAACAGCTAGGCAGGAGATTAATAATGAAGTAGTGAGTTAAAAAATAGTATAAATCAGCTGGACCCAACAGATATCTATATAATACTCTACCCAACAAAAAAGAATGCACATTATTCTCAATTGTATATGGAACACTCTCGAGGTTAGACCATTTTCGAGGTCATAAAAGAAGCCTCAATAAATTAAAAGTTCTGAAATCATGTGAAGTATGTGCACTAACCACAATGGAGTAAAATTGGAAATTAACAATAGAAATATGTGAAATTAAAAAATATGTGGAAATTCAAAAACATACTCCTAAATAACTAATAGGTCAAAGAAAACGACAAAGGGATTGCTAAAATATGGAATGAAAGAAGGTCCGTTAGTACCATTACTGAGAGAGTAACATTATAAACATAAAAAAGATTAAAAGAGTGTACTATGAAGAACTGTATGCCAATAGTTGGATAATTTAGATAAAAAGTACAAATTTCTAGAAAGACACAAACTTAATAAAACTAACTCAAGAAGAAGTAGAACGTCTAAATATAATTACAGCAAGTAAAGAGATTGAATTACTAATTAAAAACATTCCCACAACGAAAATCCCAGGTGACTTCACTTGTGAAGTCCACCAAATTTTTTTTTAAAGAATTAATTCAAATTCTTCACAAAATCTTCTCCAAAATAGAAGAGGAAGGCACACTTCCTAACTCATTCTATGAGACTGGAGAGACTGATACCAGAACTAAAGGTATCATAAGAAAAGAAAATAATATATAAATACATTATATATATATAAAATATATATATATAATATGCCAAATATATAAGTATATTATATATATAAAATACATATATATATAATACGCCAAATCTATGTACCAAAAACTATAAGAAACTGATGAAAGAAATTAACACATTCTATGGAAATGGAAACACAACACTCCAAAATCTGTGGGATGCAGCAAAATCAATTCTAAAAGGGAGGTTTATAGCAATGTAGGCCTTCCCCAAGAGACCAAAAAAACCCCAAAAAACAAAACATAAAACACCTCAAGTAAACTACCTAACCCACCATCTGAAAGAATTAGGAGAAGAGAAGCAAAAGAAGCACAAAGGCCACAGGAGGAAGGAAATAATGAAGATCAGGGAAAAAATAAACAAAATAGGGATAAAAAATAGAAAAATCAATGAAACCAGGGCTGGTTTTTTGAAAGGAAAAAGAAAATTGAGAAGCCTTTAGCCAGCTCACCAAGAATGAAGAGAGAGGGCACAAATAAACAAAATAAAATGCAGTAGGAGAAATAACAGCCAATACCAAAGAGACATGAAAAATCATAACAGAATGCTCTGAACAGTTATAGTCCAACAAACTGGACAATCTAGAAAAAGTGGACAAATTGCTAGACACACACAACCTGCCAAGATTGAATCAAGAAGAAACGGACAATTTGAACAGACTGATCACTAGAAGGAAAATCCAATCTGTAATTAAAAAAACTCCCAGTAAACAAAAGTGCACAATGGACAGCATCACAGGGGAATTCTACCAAACATATAAAGAAGAACTAACACCTGTTTTTCTGTAACTATTCAGTACATTGAAGAGGACACTCCCAAATTCATTCAGTGAGGCCCACCATCACCCTGATACCAAAAATGAAGACACTACAAAAAAAGAAAACTACAGGCCAACATCTCTGAGGAATAGAGATGCAAAAATCCTCAACAAAATATTAGCAAACCAAACCCAATAATATGCAAAAGGGATTGTACACCATGATCAAGTTGGACTTATTCCAGATTCACAAAGATGACTCTACATCTGCAAATCAATCAGTGTAATATACCACATCATCAAAAGAAAAGACCAAAACCACATGACGATCTCAATAGATGCAGAAAAAGTACTGGGTAAATTCAACAGCCATTCATGATGGGAAAAAAACCACCTCTCATCAGTGTTGATATAAAGGGAACAGCTCAATGTAATAAAGACCATTTATGACAAACCCACAGCCAGTGTCATATGAGTAATGAAAAGCTGAAAGCTTCCTCTCTAAATTCATGAACAAGACAAGAATTCCCACTCTCGCCACTTCTATTTATTGGAAGCTGTAGCCACAGCAATCAGATTAAAAAAAAAAAAAAAGGAAGAAATGGCATTCAAATTGGAAGGGAAGAGGTAAAACTCTATTTGTAGATGACATGATACTTTATGTAGAGAACCCTAAAGTCTCCACCCAAAAAGTATTACAACAAATAAACACACTCAGTGAGGTTGGAGGATGCAAGATTAATACACAGAGCTCTACTGGGTTTCTGCACATTAAAAATTAAACAGCAGAAAGAGAAATTGAAAAAAAAATCTCATTTAAAATCACTTGAGAGAGACTAAAATACTTAAGAATAAACTTAACCAAGGAGGTGGAAGACCTATACTCTGAAAATTATAAAACATTGACAAAGGAAATTGAAAATAATGCAAAGAAATGGAAAGGTGTCCCCTCCTCTTGAATCACAGAATTAACATTGCTGATGTGGCCATACTACGCAAAGCAATCTACAGATTTAATGTAGTTCCTATAAAAATACCCATGACATTTTTCACAGAATTAGAACAAGTAATCCTAAAATTCATATGGAACCACAAAAGACCCCAAATAGCCAAAGCAATCTTGAGAAAAAAGAACAAAGCTGCAAGTACAACCCTCTCAGACTTCACACTATACTGCAAAGCCACAGTAATCAAAACAATGTGCTACTGACACAAAGAAGACGTACAATTCAATGGAATAGGATAGGGAGCCCAGAAATAAGCCCATGTACCTACAGTCAATTAATCTACCATAAAGGATGCAAGAATATATGATGGGCAAAAGGCAGTCTCTTCAACAATTTGTGCTGGGAAAACTGGAGAGTTACATGTGTAACAATGAGATTAGAACATTCCCTCACACCATATATAAAAATAATCTCAAAGTGAATTAAAGACCTAAATGGAAGACAAGAAACCATAAAACTCCTAGAAGAGACTATAGGCAGAACATTGTTTGACATAAATCATAGCAATGTTTTTTTGGAACTGTTTCCTAAGGCAAAGGAAATAAAAGCAAAAAAAAAAAAAAAAAAAAAGTAATCTAATTAAACACAAATGCTTTTGCGCAGCAAAGGAAACCATCTATAAAATAAGACAACCTACTAAATGGGAGAAATTATTTGCAAATGATATGTCTGACAAGAGGTTAATATCAAAATATATACACAGTTCATGTAACTCAATATAAAAAAACTCAATCAAAAAATGTAAAGATTATCTAATAGACATTTTCCCAATGAAAACATACATACAGATAGCCAACAGGCCCATTATATGATGTTTAACATCGCTAATCATCAGAGAAATGCAAGTGAAAACCACAAAGAAATGTGACCTCACACTTGTCAAGAATGGCTGTCATCAAAAAGTCTACAAATAACAAATGTTAGAGAACATGTGGAGAAAAGTGATCCTTTGTACACTGTTAATGGGACTGCAAATTGGTGCAACCACTCTGGAAAACAGTATGGAATTTCCTCAAAAAAAAAAAAAAAACAAAACTGAAAATAGAACTACCATATCATTCAGCATTTCCACTTCTAGGAAATATCCAAAAATAAAACATCAATTCAAAAAAATGCATGAATCCAATTATTTATAGCAGTATTACCTACAAGAGCCAAGATATGGAAGCAACCCAAGTGTCCATCCACAAATGAATGAATAATGGAGGTTTTTTTTTTTTTTTCTTCCTGTTTTCCTGTTTTTATTCTATGACCCCGGACAAATTTTCGAACCTCTGGTCAAGGTTCATTAACACAAAAGCCGTAAATGCGAAATCCTGGGGAACGAGGGACAGTGGACTCTATACTGGACTTCAAGCCAAGATGCTAAAACGCTGGCAGCGCCCTGTGGTCCTGCACCGGGGGGCCGGCACCGGGCTGCACGCTGCTGACGGCTGTGACGGAACAATCCCACCACCTGAGCTCGGTGTGCAGCCCCCGGGCCCGGGGGCCCGAGCCCGCGGGGGCGGACCTGCTGACGCCGCAGAGGAGTGCTGAGACTCGTACTGCGGAGTGTGATCGCGGCTGACGCGGGGACATGTGAGCACGGAGGGGGGACGGACACGTGGCTGTGAAGCCACAGGCGGGGCTACGCTGACTCTCATTTATAACTGAGTCCCGCCCTGAGTGACCTGCCTTCGGGACCAGCCTAACCCAGGGCTGGCCTCAGACGCGCAGACTGAGCCCCGGCGGGGACGGCGGTGGGCCTCGGGACGTGCCGGCCTCGTCGGGTGGCAGCAGGCACTGCCATCAGTGGGCAAAGCCTTGGAGGGACGGGCTGCCCTGAACAGTGGACCACCGACGCTGCGGCCCGGCCTCCCGGGAGAGCTCTGTGAGTGTGGCCGCCTCAGTCCTTACCCGCCGTGGGCGAGCCGGGCAAAGGGGAGCGAGCCCGGGGGACGCAGGCCCCAGCGCGCTCCTGGGGGGGCCTCAAGCTTGACCGCGGCCCTGAGGGCCCCGCGCCGCCGCGACAACTGCCGCCGCCTGATGAACACGGAGCGCGGCGCACGCAGCTGCCCCACCTCCTGCGCCGTGAAGCAGGGCTGCCCCTCCGCGAAGCGCACCACGGCGGCAAAGGACGCGGCCGCCTGCTCCCAGGCCGCCTCCTCCTCCTCCTCCTCCTCCGCAGACCCCAGACCCGCGGTGGCCGCGCCTGGC
The DNA here is from genome assembly GCF_009834535.1 of Camelus ferus. Classification (NCBI taxonomy): domain Eukaryota; kingdom Metazoa; phylum Chordata; class Mammalia; order Artiodactyla; family Camelidae; genus Camelus; species Camelus ferus. The sequence goes on along the minus strand of NC_045710.1, from coordinate 55,486,420 downwards.
CCCTCTTCGGCGGCCGTGCTCCCCAGCAGGCCTCGGCTGGGGTGGGAAGGAGCATCTCCCCCGAGCCCGGGGATGTGTGCGAACGTCTGTTCGTGAGGTTTAGTCCTGAGACGCTCGGGCTCCTCCTCGGAATATGCAGTGGAATATTACTCAGCCATAAAAATGAAATTCTACCTTTCGCAGCAACATGGATGAACTTAGAGTTTATTATGTTTAGGGAAATAAATCAAACAAAAGATAACTCTATGTAATCATTTATTTATAGAATCCAAAAAAAATGAAACAAACAAATAAATATAACAAAACAAAGAGATTCACAGATACAGAACACAATCTAGTGATTACCAGTGGGGAAAGAAAAGAGGGGTGGGGCAAATTAATGGTGAGGATTAAGAGGTACCAACTAGATAGAGAATAAATAAGCTACAAGGATATGTTTTACAGCACAGGGAATATAGTCAATATCTTATAATAACTGTAAATGGAATATAATCTTTAAAATACTGAATTACTATGTTGTATGTCAGAAACTAATATAATATTGCAAATAAACTATGCTTCAATTGAAACAAAAGACAGTATGTGCCATGGGTAGTGTACATACTAAAAGTTAGATGTGTAGGTAAGCAGTGTTACCTCGCTATTATCATCCTTTATGTAATCAATACAGTGTTAAAGACACACACGTTATCTCCTTTAGTTCTCAAACTGCCCTTGAGGAATACTAATATCATCCTGCGGTTGGACATCTTTATGATTATTACCTTAAACTCTTTATTGGGTAAATTGCTCATTTCTACCTTATTTAGTTCTTTTTCTGAGTTTATGTGCTGTTAATTTATTTGAAGCATATTCTGCTGCTTCCTCATGTTGCCCAGTTCTCTGAGTTTATTTCTATATGTTATTTAGGTTGCTTACATTTTCCACCCTTAGAGAAGTGGCCTTACATGGGAGATGTCCTAAGGAGCCAGCAGCTTCCTCCCCTCTGGTCACCAGAGCTCTATGCTCTAGGGGTGCCCCTGTTCTGCCCACGTGCACCCTTCTACTGTGTATGCAGTGGTAGGTGGTGTTGACCCCTGTCCTGGTTGTCTGAGGCTCTGTCTCATGAAGTGGCTGTGGGCACACTGGAGAGTGGAGTTGTCTTCCCATGCAGTTGGCCATGTGGTCCGGGGGCTCAGAGTTGATGCTGGCCCACTGGCAGGCAGGTCCCTGATGCTAACACACCAGAGGGAGGATTCCAATGTGGGGCTCACCAGAGCTTGTGGTATTGCACATGAGGAGCCCCCAGGTGGCTGCCACCCAGGTCTCTGTCCCCAGCACAAGTCCTAGCTGCCTCCTTCCTCTCGAGGAGGCTCTCTAAGATCAGGAAGTGGGTCTGGCCCAGGCTGTTCCTACAGTCTGTCCTGCTCTGGCTGAGCAGACGACACTGCCCATTCTCACCATCTTCAGTTCAGCTCAGAGGCAGCTCACAGCTCAGAGCACCATGAGGAACAAAGGTCTGTGTGGCAAATAGTACTTTTGAGATAAATATTTTGTGTGCCTGGAGCAGTAGGAAGGGGGTAACATTCACATACAGTTATAATCATAGTACTCATGTTATGTTAGAACTGCTGACAGAAGATCAAATAAAGTGACTACCTGTAAAGCACACAGAACAGTGCCTGGCACACAGTAAGCCTTGTTTAAATGCCAGTGAGCCTCCCCTTCCTCTCTCTGCTTCCTGTTATTGTCATTGTTTACTATTGTTTTGTGATGGGAAGATGTACAGTTTAATGACTTCTGATCTGTTGCAGCCTCCCTGCCTCACACCACTTTTCTAAATTTAATCCTTTTGTGCAATTCAATCCAATTTAATACAATACATTTTGATCATCCACTCTGGGCAGAACATTGTATGGAAGGGAGTGTTAGCAAATAAATAGCTAAATAACGTTTTTCCTGCCTTCAGAGAACAATCTGATTTGAAAGAGGTGTAACGCACACCAGGCAGTCTGCCTTGTGAAAGGACGGCTGGGGAAGGGAGCCAGTGACTAACAGCAACGCATCAACACTTGAAAGGGGGAAGGGGATGCTTCCACAGCAGTGGCTTCAGGGGACCAGGGTTTATAGGGGCCAGAATGCAGCTGCTCTCCCTTTCCCAGCCAGCTCCAGTATCCTCTTTCATCATCCAAATGGCTTCAAGCTTTAAAGACAGCTGGACTTAAAGCGAATCCTGGGGCTCTGTTGAGGGCTGAGCTAAGAGAACAATGGAATTGGGCAGAGCTTCTTCTGACTGACTGGACTTTGTTGGGAGATCAGCCTGGGAACTTGGAGGGAGAATGAAAATAAGAGGAACCTGGGTGCTGAGATCTGAAAATGGGGGCAGATATCTGCCCTGGGTTGGTGGGCCAGGGAGTCTCCCTGATGCTCAAAAGGTCTAGAGGAGATAGAAAGGATGAGGTAGGTCTCCTTGCTCGAGACAGGAAATGGACAGGAAGAATGGGAGGCAGGGAGGCTCCCTGGAGGTATCGCAGTGGAATTTTGACAATTTGGGTGTGGCTAATCCTAACCTTAATCCCCCAACTTCTGTCATGACCTGGGTAATCACTAAATGCCCATGTTTAGAACGCTTCAACCTGGGCCCTGGAAACCCACTCAAGGAAAGAACAATCTATGCAAGGGAGCCTCGCTGCCAGAAACACTGAGGCTGGATAATCAGAAAACACGCTCAGGTAAGAAAGCTTCTGAAAGAGTTACTTGGACATCTGAATAAAACATCACAATAACAGTAAGTATCCTTAAGGAGATTCAAGAGTTGAAGCTAAACAAACATCTTTTGGCTAAAATACTTAGCATCAGTATTAAAAGACCCAAAGAAATGGCTTAGAAAATCAAGTGCAAGAAATATATTTGAATGCAAAGCAGAAATGGGGGAAAAAAAAAAAAAGATGTAAAACCATGAGGAAATTTTAAAGAAATTTACAGAATTGCTTTCAAACTTTTTTTTTTTTTTTTTACTGCAATCCATGCAGGGCTGCAACGGAAATAAAAATTTCACAAAACAATACTTACCCTTACTCCATGTGCTGTGCACTCTGACATTTTCTATTCTGTTATTTCATTTTTTTAAAAACACTAGTCACCACTAAAGGGTGAGGTATAGTTTTCAAAACATTCATAGAATGGATATGAGAGACCTAGCATGCCACCAATAAGAGTCCCAGAAGGAGAAAAAGGAACTGATGGAGAAGAGGTAATAACTTCAAAAAATACTAGAAGAAAATTGTTTTGAGATGAAGAAAGCACTCCTCTAGTTTCATGCTGGATTTTAAGTAAAAGACCCATTTATTTCCAAACTTGCTTGAAGAGAAGACTGACCCAAAATACTTGATAAAAACACAGATCACTATCAGACCTCCCAAATCAGAATTTTCATGGGAAAATAATTCATTTATTTAACAAGCAATTCAAGTGATTCTTATCATCTCAGAAATTTGGAAAACACTTACCTATTTTAAGCTCCCCAAACTTTAATGCGCATACAAATCACCTACAGTTTTATTAAAAGGCAGATCTTAGTTTGGTAGTTCTGCATCCAAGAACTTACGTTCCCAAGTGGCTTCTGGGTGATGCCAATGCTGCTGGTTCAGGGACCAAGACTAATATTTCTGGCCATAGTTAAAGATAAGATGTTTCAGAGTTCAGTTTTTGATGCATAACACTGATACCAAAATCTGATCAAGACAGAAAAGGAAAAGAGGAAAAAACTATACATCAAGCTTACTTAGGCAAATAGATGCAAGAGTGTTAAATAAAACATCAACAATTTGGTTCCAGCAATATATCAAAGGCATGATACAGCCTCTGGCCAAACAGAATTCATGCCAGGAATGTTAGGGTGGGTCAATGTTGGGAAGTCTATTATGCCAATAATTCCACTTAATCCATGATGCCAATAAATTAGTGAGAAAAATTACACATTCATGTTAGCAAATCCAGAAAAATGCATTAAAAAGAAAGAAATTACAAGACATGTCAATAAAAACTTCAGGGCAAAATAAAGTAGAAAGAAGATATTTAAACATAAAAGACTATTTAGCAAATTTAACAACAAATATTATCCTAAATGGTAAAAAACCAAAGCCACCCTTATTAACTTCTTAGAAACTATGTAGAAATATTTGCTAACACTACTTTGAATTTGACTTTGTCATGGAAGGTAAAGGAAATTCAGTGAGACAAGAAAATGCTAATGATGTGATTGAAAACTAAGGAAACTCAAGTGAAAAACAGTAGAATGAATAAGAAATTTGGTAAAATGGCTAGGATACACACACATATACACACACTTGCACAAACTCATACAAACAAATACATATGCACAGAAGTCAATAGGTTTTCTTTGATCTAGGGTAAAAAAGAAAAATATTTCATTTGCAATGGAAACAAAACACATGGAAATACACTTAATCAAAAGACTGTATCTATTTAAACCAAAATTATAAAATATTTTTGAAAGGCATAAAACAAGACTTGAAGAAATGGAAAGGGATACCATGTTCTTGGATGAAAAAACTTAGTATCAAAAATATCAATTTTGTCAATTAAATAAATTCCAGGCAGTTCCAATTAGAGTATTAATGCAGGTTGTTTTATTTGGAATTCTAAAAACTTGAAATTAAAATATCAAAGTTTAAATATGATGCCGCAAAATAGACAAGAAAAGCATGAAATGAGCACTCATATGAACTTGTCTTATCCAGTATCAGAATATTTCCTGTATTAGTCAGGATGAGCTAGTATATCATGGTGAGGAACAAATTGATCCCAAATCCTAGTGCTTTAGCACAACAAGAACTCATTTCTTGTTTATGCTACATGTCAGTGATGATCTGGCAGGGGCCTGTGTTATACAGTCACTCAGGAATTCAAGGTGATCAGGACCTGTCCCATTGTTTGGGACTTGGCAGGAGACAACACATGGAGAAGTCTCTCTTCCTTTCTCTCTCTCTCTCTCTCTCTCTCTCTCTCTCTCTCTCTCACACACACATTTCTATGCTTTAGCCTGAAGGTGATGCGTATCATTTCCACTAACAATCTATCGGCTGAATTAGTCACAAGGCTCTGCCTAATTCAAGTAGGCTAGGGAAAGTAGGAGATTATATGAATTATATGTATAGTGTTGCTATAGGAATAGATAAATAGATTAGTGGAAAAGACCAGAAAATATAAATATTAAATCATATATATTTGAAAATTTATTCTATGATAAGCATAATGGTTTAATTCATTAGAAAAATGGAAAGAGCTGTGAAAACATGCAAACTATATGAAAAAAGGATTTTACATAATATAAAATAACAAACCCCAGGTAAATTAAATACTTAAATGTAAGAAAAATGAAACAATAAAAAGCTGCCAAGAAAATCTAGGAGAGTTTGTGACAAAAGCCAGGATTTGCAGAGGCTCTTTTAAACCAAAACTTAAAAACCCAAAAGCTATTAAAGCAAATACAGACTACATAAAAATTATTTATGTTTTTATGGAAAATACACAAAATTCAAGAGATAGATAATAATATTAGAAAAAATATTTGAAATATTCATGACAGGCAAAGTGCTTATACCTATAACATATAAAAAGGACTTAGAAAAAAATGACCAGAAAACAATCCAACAGAAGAAGGGGCAAGGGATGTGAATAGACAATTTAAAGAAGAGAAAGTTCACATAGTAAAGAAGTCTTAAAAGAAATTCAAATTCTCTAGTAGTCTGGAAAATAAACATTATGTATGAGCAATGTTATCATATTTTACATATTTTAGACTGACAAAACTAAAAAGACCCTTAATATCTATTGCTGTAGATGATGTAGGGTAAAGGGTAATTTAATTGTTAATGAAATGTTAGCATTGCACCTTTTTAGAAGGCAATCTGGCAACATAAAAGAGAAATATACAACATGTATACGTATATGCATTTTAATATAAATACAATCCACTACCTAGCAAGTCCACTTGGAATCTATCCCATTGAAATAAAGCATTGTACTGTGGAGACATAATGTAAAAATATTTATAGTAGCGTTGTCTTTAGTAGTAAAAACTGGAGGCAATGTGAATTTTCATATAAATAGGAAAGAGAGGGTATGAATTATGATGCAGTCATACCGCAAGAATAATATTTAACCATTGAAAAGAATAAGTTAAATCTGTCTGTTGACTCTGAAGCATCCAAACTATGTTTTGAGTCAGAAAAACAAAATTCAGACAATAGTGAAAATTCTGTATTTGTATATGCATGTGTGTGTGTTTGTGTTTCTGTCTATATAGGATTAAAGGGCCTGGACAAATAAGGAAGAATTTATACTGGGTTGTCAAGAGAATTTACTTTGGGCCCGGTGGCTTTGTGTTGTGTGTCAACGAGGAAGCTCGGCAGAAAGGGGAGCCAAGACAAAAACCTAAAGAAAAAAAAAAATCAACTCTTGGAGGAAAAAAAAACATATATAGGATCTTAATAGAGTTTTGCAAAGTTATTCCCCCTGTGGAGAAGGGGCGATGCCAGAGAAGGTAACTGCTTGGAGGTGTGAGTGTGCGTACATGTGCACATGCATGTGTGTTTGTGTGAATTAAGGACACATTTGGCCATGGTAAGGCTGAGGCATTTTTTAAAATGTGAAACTATCATGAATATGCTTTGTTTTTGTGGGGAAGAAATAAACAAGCCATACATGCTTAGGACACAGCTACCTGCCACGAGGAACCAGGGACAGGAAGGAGCCACCCAGGCCAGCCTCACCTACACCGCAGGGCAGGGGATGCAGACCCTGGAAGGCCAGAGTAAGAAATGTAGGTGTTCTGAGTGAGCTGAACCTTGTGGGACTTTAAACGGAGTGTCATGATTTAACATATGAAACACATATATGGAAAGTGCGTCTCCCTTATTAGACAGAAGATCAGATGCCTCCCTCCCCTCCTAGCAGGCCTCGTGCCTTTGCTCACCATACTACTGCCTGTTTTGCGTAGGTAATTGTCTCTTTCCCTGTCAATAGACTGTGTTTGCCTGACTATATCCACAGCTCAGCAGTACCTGGTTCAAGGTATCAACTTGCCCCACTAGTGGAAGATAAATAGATCAATCCTTGCTTTTTAGCTTTTATTTAATGTATTTACATTTAGCTTTTGTTATACACTTAGAATTCATTATCTTTCTCCCCTCTCACACCCCCACCACACCTCAAGCATTGAGTAAAGTTCCTTTAAAAAAAGTCAGCCTGCCTCCTGGGCAGGGAGAAAGAGGAAAAGATCGCTTTAAGACAGCTTGGGAGGAAAAATTATGGGGGGACACAGACATGGACTCACACTCTGTCAGCTCTGTGAGAGGTGGAGGCAGCAATGAGAGATTCAGAGTGAAAAAGAAGGTGTTCCCTTCCACCTAAAATCTCTCCTTTTCTCCCCTTCTAAAGAAGACACTGTTCTCTTCCAGGCATCACTGGAGTTTTCTTTTCCGGGTTTAAGGGTGCCTGGAGGACCAGGCAGCTCAAGATGTGGTTCATGCAAACGATGAAGTTCCAGGCGTTAACAAAACCAGAGTGAACTAGCAGATTCCCTGAAAGCATCTGGTTTTAGCCCGGCCTAAGTCCATACATTTCTTGACTTTAAAGCGGTTCCCGCGGGATATTTTGAGCGCTTACCGCAGAGGCACGCAACCAGGCAGGACTAGGGCGTAAACGCGACTCCCGGGAGGAGAGCTCCGGTTTGCGCAAACCCGAGCTTCCGTGCAGGTCGGTGCTGCCCATCCCAGCCCCCGTCCCACAGCTCCGAGTCCCCGCAGTGAAAGGTGGGGGAACCGGCGGACGGCCCCCCAAAAGACTCGGAAGATTCGAGTGTCCATGGAGGCTCATCTCCCAGGCAGTATGGTTGGAACGCACTCCGAACCTCTCAGTCCATCTCGGTTTCTGCGAAAGGATTGGCATCTACTGGCGAGCCGTTCCCACCCCTTCCAGTGCCCTGCACCAGGTTGGCGGTTTGAAATAGCTTTGGACTGGGGAGACGTGGACTCGAAGCCCGCCAGGGGCGGGTCTCGGGTGGGGAGAGAAGGCGAACAGACCTGCCCTCCAGTGCTTATGCAAACCTGACAGAGGATGAGGGGGAGAGGGTCCGGCCCCCGACGCCACCCCAAGACCGGCTGTGGCCGCCAAGCCCGGGAGGCGCAGAGGCAGAGGCTGCCAGGTCGCCGGGCGGCGAGCGCGAGGCTGCAGTGGATGCTGGCAGAGCGCCCAGAGCTGCTCGTCTGGGAGACACACTGCTTAGTGGGGAGCTCAGGCTGGTATCCCGTTGCCTCTGCCGGGGCGGGGATTCTCATCTGGTGAGCTCAGCTGGAGCTCTTCATGGAGCGAGGGCTCAAGCAACCGGGGTGGCTGGAGATGTCCCCAAATCTTAGAACCCATCACTATTTCCCAGGGGAATCGGCCTGTCAGAGAAAGGAACTAGGTGTGAGTGTTTAGGACTGGAGAAGGGCTGGGAGCGCAGCGCTGGCGCTTTGCCCGGACACTTGCCAAACTCCCGCCACCAGAGGCAGGGGGCTCTGCAGGGCTATGGCAGCATCCCTGCCTTCCCCGGAGTGTCCATCACTTCAAGTCTTTCGCAAATCCTTTCTTTCCCCTTGGTTCATCTGCGGTTCCAGCTGCGGACCCCATCTGGCGCATTCATTCTGAGGCGATCTAGCTAGCGCCCCCTTGAGGAGTGCGTGGGGAGTCGGGCTTGCAGACTTCCACAGCAGGTAGCAGCAAAACAGCTCAGTGGTTGCGACGGTGCAGTGAGACAGTTGTCAACAGATGGTGAAGCCGCCTGTCTGCGCAAGGGGACTGGCGAGTACGCAGCCCAGGTACTACCCATTCCCAGTGACGTCTCTGCAGCGGGTTATAAAAGTCTCACGCGTAGCCCTGCCAAGGTTCTGCTAACTCCGGAGCTGAGCAGGACCCGAGCCAAGAGGCGCCTGCAAAGCTGCAGAAGGTGGCGGCGGCGGCGGCGGCAGCGAAAGCAAAGAAAAAAAAATCTCCAGCTGGACGCGGGGCCCCAGAATCCTGGCCACAGACTCAGAACTTTTACAGGTCGTGCTGTGGCTGATACCCCCACCCCACTTCGCCCCCAAGTCCTCAGCGCAGCACAGGTCTTTATCTTTGCCATTGCAGGCAGGAGGAATAGCAGTTGCAAGTGGCAGCAGGTGCAGAAAGGCAGGGGTTCTCCTGCTTCCTGGAACTGTGACCCGTGGAATTTCTTCCTCTTTTCCAGCCCAACGCAGGAGAGACGCTGTCTCCAGATTGAAGAACTCAAATGCTTCCTGAAGCTTGAAAGTGGGGGAATTCAAAGCCACCGAGGGCATGCCGCACATTTAGAAGCTTTTATTTCAGTGCCAATTTCTTACTTGCAAGGAAAGAGTTCTGTCCAGAAACAACCTACAGCCTCCCGTCTTGGTTAAACAGGACTCTGACCCCGGGCGCCGTCTCAGGACCCTTCTGCAAAGGATCTGTGTGTATACTGAGAGGAGGGCTTAACCGCTTAGTAAAAGAATGGATAACGTCCTGCCGGTGGACTCAGACCTCTTCCCAAACATCTCCACCAACATATCGGAGCCCAACCAGTTTGTGCAGCCAGCCTGGCAGATTGTCCTTTGGGCTGCTGCCTACACAGTCATCGTGGTGACTTCTGTGGTGGGCAACGTGGTGGTGATGTGGATCATCTTGGCCCACAAGAGAATGAGGACAGTTACAAACTATTTCCTGGTGAACCTGGCCTTCGCAGAGGCCTCCATGGCTGCCTTCAACACCGTGGTGAACTTCACCTATGCTGTCCACAACGAGTGGTACTACGGCCTGTTCTACTGCAAATTCCACAACTTCTTCCCCATTGCTGCTGTCTTTGCCAGCATTTACTCCATGACGGCTGTGGCCTTGGATAGGTGAGCTCGCCCTTTATGGAAAAGGGAGAAAGTATCCTTAAAGGAGGATGGCATTACTATGGAGCTTCAGGGCTGGCTAGTGCCTGGTTCAAGGTGACGGTCGGCCACCTGTACCCCCTGGATTTGTACTGACCGCCAGCTGAGTCCATTGTTACTGAGGGACTTTATCTTATCTCTCCATTTTCTTTCCTATTCCCCTTTCCTTTTCTTCTCCTTTTCACCCATTTCCAGTCTCCTTGCCTTTATATATACATCCCCCCTTTTCTTCATTTAACTCTCTTTTTCATCCCCTCTCCCCTCCTCTCCCTGACATTTTCCTTTCAACCCCTGCCTTGCTTCTTTCCATATATACCTTCTCCCCTTTATCCTCAAAGCCTGAAGGGGATACCCAGGGCATGGCCAGGGGGCCAGCCCCTGGTTTGGGCTTTGTGATCCTTGCAACCTGTTCTTGAGCCGTGCAGTCTCCTGATGCCTTCCAGTTTTAAGTACACCTGGGCAAAATGTGTCACTTTTAAGGGACTTTCTGCTCCTCCCGCAACTCTCCAATATTATTTGGATGTGAAGAGCGTTTCATGAGAACCATAAAATACTAAGGATTCTAATTCAGCTCTAAGCTGCTAGGGGTTCTCATTCAAGAATGAGAGGCAGCTGTGCTCTTCTTAAGGCGCTCCGCAGATAGAGATCCTGATTACCTAGTGGTTTTTCTAAATTTCTTTTGCCATATAAGGTCCATGTTTTTAGCGTGTTTGTGTCCACAGAGAAACATGCTTGGCAAAGGCAATTAAAGGCAGTTAAAGAGTTCATTCTTTCCTGAAACCAACAGGATAGGATTTCAGAAGCTGAGTAAAAGTGAAAATGTTGGCATTTTCAAACATTGGGGCTAGCGTTCTGGAATGAATGTGTCCTCAGGTGGCACTGATGGAAAATTGATGAGTGGAGCACAGCTTTATTTGTATGACTGTTTCGTGGGTGTCCTAGGTCACTCATTTGTATATCTATATGTGCACAAATGTGTAAATGTTTACCTGGGATGTGGAGGGATGTTTAAAGCTCCTGCCACTGTGATTTTGAAATGGGTCCTTTTGGTAGCCTTGCTGAGATAAATGAATATGAGAAGCCCAAAGAAGGAGCTAAGAGAAAAACTTCAAAACAAACATTCCCCAGTTAGTGAACTCTTTTACATAAAGATTAATTATGATTTGTGATTGATTTGAGGTCTTTTGAAACTTCTGTAGTCAATGAACACTTTTAAAATCAGAGAAAACTATGCTTCCTTTGCAATGGTGTCCAAATGCTGTCTTTTCTGTTCCCTCTGTGCAACCCTGATGTACTTAATGTGTTGTGTGTAAAACAAGTTGCAGTGAATCAATTTATATTTTAAATGTAGAAGGGAAATCAATTACTCAAAGGGGTAGTGAAACTTATCTTTTATGCTACTCTGGTTTTTAAATATTTGGTTTACTGAAAATGAGTTACACCTGTAAGTCTTCCTGTGTTGACTTGCTCCTTTCACTTCACTGCAGCCCCCCTGAAACTTAGAAAATGCATAGCGTGATGTATAACGGAATGTATGAGCCGTGAGACCCGGGGCCGTTTCAGCCCTACACATCCCGTCTTGGTGATCCCTAAATCAGAGGGAAAGCTGGTACTTTTTACTGCACTGGGCACTCGTGTGAGCTCAAGGGAGGCCTGACAGTCAGCGCGAGCCCACGCATAGCGGATGGAGCAGACAGCTCTGTAGCTTTGGCTTCCACAGAAATGACATGTTCCACAGCCCTTCTCTTTCCCTTTGTACTTAGAAGGTTAGGAGGATTAGGGTCAGGATTCAGGGTCAAAGTCTTCACAGCGAATTTGGCAGGGAGCCAGATTTCAGCTGTCTTGGGGCATCTCAGGCTCCACTGTTTCTAGGCAAACCATAGACAGGACCCTGACCTTTCATGACACCTGCTTTGTGAGGTCAGTAAGAAATGTCACCATGTACCTAGTGTCCAGATGGCCAGTAGTATGCTCAGGGTTAGAGTTCAAGGAGGACTTAGAGATGAGGCCTCAAGGCTGTGTCTCCAAGTCTTAGATGCTCTTTCTGCTCTTTTCCTTGTTCAGCCTCATGAGCACAGTGAATCAACCCCTTCAGGCCCTCTGATGAATCTAGCTCCACTGCATGCATGGTCATCCATTCTCTCTGAAGAATGTTCTAGAAAGGAAGAGGACCTTTAGCTTTCTCTCCGTGAATGATCTCTCCTTTCTCCACTGTGGCTATGCAGACTTTGAGGAAATGTTAAATATCTTTTTGTATTTTCCTTGAATTTTTAACAGATAATTTTTTTAAATTGCTGTATAGTCAGTTGACAATGTTGTGTCAATTTCTGGTGTACAGTACAATGCTTCAGTCCCACATGAATATACATATATTCATTTTCATATTCTTTTTCACCATAAGCCATTACAAGAAATTGAATATATTTCCCTGTGCTATACAGTATACACTTGTTTATTTATTTTATGTATCTGTCAGTATCTGCAAATCTCAGACTCCCAATTTACTCCTTCCCACCCCCTTCCACAGTGGTAACCATAAGTTTGTTTTCTATGTCTGTGAATCTGTTTCTGTCTTATATATAAGTTCATTTGTCTTTTTTTTTTTTTAGTTTCTGCATATGAGTGATATCATATGGTATTTTTCTTTCTCCTTCTGGCTTACTTCACTTAGAATGACATTCTCCAGGGACATCCATGTTGCTGCAAATGGCATTGTTTTATTATTTTTATGGCTGAATAGCTATTCTATTGTATAAATATACCATGACTTCTTTATCCAGTTACCTGTCAATGGACATTTAGGTTGTTTCCATGTCTTAGGATATTGTAAATAGTGCTGCTGTGAACATTGGAGTGCTGGTGTCTTTTTGAATTAAGGTTCCCTCTGGAAATATGCCTAGGAGTGGGATTGCTGGATCATATGGTAAGTCTATTTTTAGTCTTTTGAGGAATCTCCATACTGTTTTCCATAATGGCTGCACCAAACTGCCTTCCCACCAACAATGTAGGAGGGTTCCCTTTTCTCCACAGCCTCTCCAGCATTTATTGTTTGTGGACTTTTGAATGATGGCCATTCTGACTGGTGTGAGGTGATACCTCGTTGTAGTTTGGATTTGCATTTCTCAATAATTAATGATATTGAGCATTTTTTCATTGGCCATTTTTATGTCTTCCTTGGAGAATTGCTTGTTTAGGTCTTCTGCCCATTTTTGGATTGGGTTGTTCATTAAGTTATAGGAGTTGTTTATATATTCTGAAAATTAAGTCCTTGTCAGTCTCATCTTTTGCAAATATTTTCTCCCATTCTGTAGGTTGCCTTTTTGTTTTACTTATGGTTTCCTTTGCTGTGAAAAGCTTGTGAGTTTAATTGGGTCCCATTTGTTTATTCTTGCTTTTATTTCTATTGCTTGGGTAGACTCCCCTAGGAGAACATTACTGAGACGTATGTGGGATAATGTTTGGCCTATGTTTTCTTCTAGGAGACTTACTGTGTCTTGTCTTATGTTTAAGTCTTTAAACCATTTTGAGTTTATATTGTGTATGGTGTGAGGGAGTCATCAAACTTCATTGATTTCCATGCAGCTCTCCAGTTTTCCCAACACCATTTGCTGAAGACATTGTCTTTATTCCATTGTATGTTCTTGCCTCCTTTGTCAAAGATTAGTTGATCAAAAGTTTGTGGGTTCATTTCTGGGCTCTCTATTCTGTTCCATTGATCCATATGTCTGTTTTTGTATCAATATCATGCTGTTTTGATTACTGTAGCTCTGCAGTATAGTCTGAAGTCTGGGAGGGTTATTCCTCCAGCTTCATTCTTTTTCTTCAGTAATGTTTTGGCAATTCTGTGTCTTTTGTGATTCCATATAAATTTTATGATTTGTTCCAGTTCTGTGAGATATGTCCTGGGTAATTTGATAGGGATTGCACTGAATCTGCAGATTGCCTCTGGCAGTGTAGCCATTTTAACAGTATTGATTTTTCCAATCCAAAAGCATGAGATATCTTTCAATTTCTTTAAAGTCTTCTTTAATTCCTTAATCAATGTTTTGTAGTTCTCCATGTAAGTCTTTCCCCTCCTTTGAATAAATCTTTATTCCTAGGTATTTTATTACTTTGAGTGCAATTTTAAAAGGGATTGTTTCTTTACTTTCATTTCCTATTGATTCATCATTAGTGTAAAGAAATGCAACTGATTTTTGTACGTTAAGCTTGTATCCTGCTGCCTTACCAAATTCTTTTATTGACTCTAGTAGTTTTTGTGTGGAGCTTTTAGGGTTTTAACAGATAATCTTTGAACCATCTCAAAACATAAAAGCAACATGATTTTCCTGATTATAAAATTCAATCTCGTTCATGAAGAAACTAAACACATAAATAGAAATCAACCATTACTTCACCATGCAAAAATAACACCTGTTAACATTTGAATTTCCCTTTTATGACAATTAAACTACATAATTGAGGTCAGAGTCTATAGAATTCTGTAGCTTACTTTTTTCTATTGATATTATTGGAAAACCTTAATAATAATTTTAATTAATAATTTTATTTAATAATAATTTCCCCATGTTATTAAAAAGTCTTTAATAATGTAATTGCAGTGGCTTCCTGTTATTCCATTATATGAATGTGCCATTATTACTTTAACCATCCCCCTACTGCTGGGAATTTAGATGCTTTTTTAGATTTTTTTGCCATTATGATTAATGCGCTAATAAACATTTCTGTATAATAATTTTGTTTTGCTTTGTTGATTATTTCCTTAGGGTAGATTCCCAGAAGTAAAATTACTGGGTCAAATGAAATGAAATTTTAAAAGACTTTTCCTTCTAATTTTAAAGTATTATAAACTCTGGGCAGAGCAAGGAACACATCTGTTCTGCTTTGTTTACTTTATCTCCTCAGAACAAAGCAGAGTGCTGGGCATTTAACTGTCACTGCATGTTTACTGATTAAATGAATGAGTGAATAAATCTTCTTCTTCTACAAGAACATTTAGAAAATGTTAAAATTGTAAAAAAAAAAATGGTAAAAAAAAAAAGTAAAAGTCTAAAATTCCACTACTGACAGATAGCCAGTTAAAAGTCTAGAATGCTAGCTTGTATTTTTTCTTTGTTATTTATGCCACATACAGTCATTCACACCTTTTAGGATAAATTTTGGATCATAATAAAAGCAGTTTCAATACCTTTTTTTGTGTGTTTTGTTCTTAGCATCATATCATGGCCATTTTCCATATTTCCTTATTTTGAAATAGTTTTAAAAACAGTATTTTTAATGGATGCATTATATTGCATGGTTATAATAATTTATTTAATCATTTCTCTATTTTTAGATGTGCATTATTTCCATTTTTAATGATTTCAAGTAACTTTGAAATTAATTTCCTTGACATAAATCTTTGAGAGCATCCCTTCTTCTTTTCTTAGGTTAAAACTCTTAGAGTTGAATCCCTGGATCAAACTGTCGTGCGAAACTTTACCAAATTTCATTGTGGAACCAAAATGTAAGCAGAAAAAACTTCAGCTGCAGATTGGAGAACTAATTGCAATCCTTCCTGTAAACTTTCCATAGAATTAGGAGACAGACAGACAGACAGAGACCCCATTCAGAAGGAATACTTATTTACTGAAGGCATTGATTACCTAGAAAAAAAAAAAACTTGGTAAGTATACTAAGTATACTAAATAATATCAGATTTTTCTCTAATTAAACTCCAATAAACATCAGGGATTTTACTTTTTCAATCTCTATAATTTCTCCCACTTAAAGTAAAAATTTAAAATTTCTTCCAACTGTGAAAACTAAAAGATGTGTGTGATGTTTCATGAAATTAGCAGCTGGAGGACACTGAGAGTTGACACCTTTATTTTTCAGGAGCCAATAATGATGACTAGTTCTAGTTTTGTGGAGCAGCATCTAAGACAGGAGGCGAGGGGACCAATCCCTTAGCCCCACAAGAAGGGTTATTCAGGGAAAAGGTAGTCTGACTTGGAACCAAGCACACAGCAACAGAAGGCTCAGAAAAAAGACTGATCTGCTAATACTGCTTCTCTGACTGTGAGGGGCAGTAATAAATTCAATGAGATGAAAGGTGAAAGTTGCTCACTACTCAGACTAGTTCTGCGTATGTTACTGCTTTTTTGGTTTGTTTTGTTTTGAATTTAAAAACATTTTTTAAATTGAAGTATAGTTGATTTACAACTTTGTGCTAGTTTCAAATGTACAGAAAAGTGATGCAATTCTGTATATGTATACATATAATTCCTTTTCAGATTCTTTTCTACTGTAGTTTATTACAAGGTATCGAATAGAGTTTCCTGTGCTGTACAGTAGATCCTTGTTATTTATCTATATGATATATAGTAGTGTGTACATGTTAATCCCAAACCCCTAATTTATCCCCCACTTCCCCTTTGGTAATCGTATATTGTATTCTATGTCTGTAATTCTATTTCTGGTTTGTAAATTAGTTCATTTGTATCACTTAAAAATTTTTCTGTTTTTTTTTTTTATTCTACATGTGAGTGATATCATAATATTTGTCTTTCCCTATCTGACCTACATCACTTAGTATGATAATCTTTAGATCCATCCGTGTTCCTGCAAATGGCATTGTTTTTACTTTTTCTTTTTTATGGCTGAGTAATTTCTAATTTACATATATCCAGTCATCTGTCAGTGGACATTTAGGTTGCTTCTGTGTCTTGGCTATTGTAAATAGTGCTGCTATGAATATTGGGGTGCATGTATCTTAGAATTTTCTCTGGATATATGCCCAGAAGTGAGATTGCTTGATCACATGGTAACTCTATTTTTAGTTTTTTAAAGAACCTTCATACTGTTCTCCATAGTGGCTGCATCAATTTACATTCCCACCAACAGTGTAGGAAGGTTCCCTTTTCTCCACAACCTTTCCAGAATTTATTACTTGTAGACTGTATAATGATGGCCATTCTGACTGACGTGAGGTGATACCTCATTGTGGTTTTCATTTGCATTTCCCTAATAATTAGTAACGTTGAGCATCTTTTTCACATGCTTATTGATCATCTGTATATCTTCTTTAGAGAAATGTCTATATAGATCTTCTGCCCATTTTTAATTGGGTTGCTGCTTGATATTAAGCTATATGAGTTGTTTGTATATTTTGAAAATTAATCCCTTGTCGGTCACATGATTTGCAAATATTTTCTTCCATTTCATGCATAGGTTTTCTTTTCATTTTGTTTATGGTTTTCTTTGCTGTGCAAAGCTTATAAGTTTTATTAAGTCCTATTTGTTTAGTTTTGCTTTTATTTTGATTATTCTAAGAGACAGATGCAAAAAAAATATTGCTGTGAGTTATGTCTCTAGGAGTTTTAGAGCATCCACTCTTACTTTTAGGTCCTTAGTCCCTTTTGAGTTCATTTTTGTATATGATGTTATAGAATGTTCTAATTTCATTCTTTTACGTGTATCTGTCCAGTTTTCCCAGCCAAGCTCATTTAAGAGACTGTTTTTTCTCTATTGTATATTCTTGCTCTTTTGCTAGTAGATTAATTGACCATAAGTGTGTGGGTTTATTTCTGGTCTTTCAAACCTTTTCCATTGAGCTATGTGTCTGTTTTTGTGCCAGTACCATACTGTTTTGATTACTGTAGCTTTGTAGTATAGTCTGAAGTCAGGGCATATGATTCCTCCAGTTCTGTTCCTCTTTCTCAAGATTGTTTCAGCTATTCAGGGCCTTCTGTGTTTCCATATAAATTTTACAACTTTTTTTACAGTTCTGTGAAAAATGTCATTGGTAATTTCATAGAGATTGCATTGAATCTGTATATTGCCTTGGGTAGTATGGCCATTTTAACAATGTTAGTTCTTCCAATGCAGGAACACAGTTTATCTTTCCATCTGTTTGTGTCATCTTCAATTTCTCTCATGAGCATCTTACAATTTTTGGAGTACAGATCTTTTGCCTCCTTAGATAGATTTATTCCTAGGTATTTTATTATTTTCAGTGCAATGGTAAATAGGATTGTTTTCTTCATTTCTTTTTTTCTGATATTTTGTTGTTAGTGTATAGAAATGCAACTGATTTCTGTATATTAATTTTTTATCCTGCAACTTTACTAAATTCATTGATGAGCTTTAGTAGTTTTCTAGTAGTATCTTTAGGATTTTCTATGTATAGTATCATGTCATCTACAAAAAGTGACTTCTTAACTTCTTTTCCAATTTGGATTCCATTTACTTCTTTTTCTTCTCTGATTGCTGTGGCTAGGACTTCCAAAATTATGTCAAATAAGAGTGGTGAGGGTGGGCATCTTTGTCTTTTTCCTGATCTTAGAGAAAATACTTCCAGCTTTTTAGAACTGAGTATGATGTTAGCTGTGGGCGTGTCATATATAGCCTTTATTATGTTCAGGTATGTTCCCTTTATGCCCACTTTCTGAAGAGTTTTTATCATAAATGGATCTTGAATTTTATCAAAAGCTTTTTCTGTATCAATTGAGATGATCATATGGTTTTTGTTTTTCAGTTTGTTAAGGTGGTGTATATCACATTGATTGATTTGTGGATACTGAAAAATACTTGCATCTCTGGGATAAATCCCACTTGATCATGGTGTGTGATCCTTTTAATGCACTGTTGGAGTTGATGTGCTAGTATTTTGTTGAGGATTTTTGCATCTGTAGTTGTAAGTGTTATTGGCCTTTAACTTTCTTTTTTGTGATAGCTTTGTCTGGCTTTGGTATGAGGGTGATGGTGGTCTCATAGAAAGAGTTCAGAAGTATTCCTTCCTCTGCAATTTTTTGAAATAATTTCAGAAAGATAGATGTTCACTCTTCTCTAAATGTTCAGTACAATTCACCTGTGAAGCCACCTGGTCCTGGACTTTTGTTTGTTGGGAGTTTTAAAATTATTGATTCAATTTCAGTGCTGGTAATGGTCTATTCATATTTTCTATTTCTTCCTGATTCAGTCTTGGCAAATTGTACTTTTCTAAGAAATTTTCCATCTCTTCTAGGTTGTCCTTTTTGTTGGCATGTAGTTGCTCATAGTAACCTCTTATGATCCCTTGAATTTCTGTGATGCAAGTTATGGTTTCTCCTTTTTCATTTCTGATTTTATTAATTTGGGCTCTCTTCCTTTTTTCTAGTTGAGTCTGACTAAAGGTTTATCAATTTTGTTTATCTTTGCAAAGAACTAGATTTTGGTTTCATTGATCTTTTCTATTTTTTTAGTCTCTCATTTATTTCTGCTCAGATCTTTATTATTTCTTTTCTTCTACTAACTTTGGGTTTTGTTTGCTCTTCTTTGTTTATCTGCTTTAGGTGTAAGGTTACGTTGTTTATTTGAGATTTTTCTTGTTTCCTGAGGTAGGCTTGTATCACTGTATGCTTCCCTCTTAGAACTGCTTCTGCTGCATCCCAAAGGTTTTGGATCATTGCGTTTTCATTTTCATTTGTCTCAAAGTATTTTTTGATTTCCTTTTTAATTTCTTAAGTGATCCGTTTGTTGTTTAGTAGCTTATTGTTTAGCCTCCATGTTTGCAGTTTTTGCCTTTTCCTTCTTGTAGTTAATTTCTAACCTCATAGCATTGTTGTTGGAAAGATGCTTTGTACAATTTCAATTTTCTTAAATTTATTGAAGCTTGCTTTGTGGATTAGTATGTGAGATTCTGGAGATGCACCTTTGAGAATAATGTGCCTTCTTTTGCTTTTGGATGGATGCTCTATAGATATTAAATAAGTCCATCTGGTCTAATGTGTCATTTAGGGCTTGTATTTCTTCATTGATGTTCTGCCTAGATGATCTGTCCATTGATGTAACTGGGGTGTTAAGGTCCCCCACTATTATTGTGTTATTGTCAATTTCCCCTTTTATGTCTGTTAACAATTGCCTTAAATGTTGAGGTGTTCCTATGTTAGGTGCATATATATTTACATTTGTTATGTCTTCTTGGATTGATCCCTTGAGCATTATACAGTGTCCTTTGTTTCTTGTAAAGGTCTTTATTTTAAGATCAATTTTGTCTGATACAAGTATTGCTATTCCAGCTTTCTTTTGGTTTCCATTTACATGGAATACTTTTTCCACCCCCTCACTTACAGCCTGCTAACTCTGAAGTGGGCCTCTTTTAAACAGCATATATATGGGTCTTGTTTTTGTATTCATTCTATGTTTTTTGGTTGGAGCATTTAATCTATTTACATTTAAGGTAATTATTGATATGTATGTTCTTACTGTCATTTTGTTCACTGTTTGGGGTTTGTTTTTGTAGGTCTTTCTTCTATTTGTTGTCTTTTCTTGTGGTTTAATGACTAGATTAGTTCCTTTAACATTTATTTTAAGGCTGGTTCAGTGGTGCTAAATTCTTTAACTTTTGTTTACCTGTGAAGCTTTTGATTTCTCCATCAAATAGAATGAGAGCCTTTCTGGATAAAGTATTCTTGGTTGTAGGTTTTTCCCTTTCATCACTTCAAATATATCATGCTACTCCCTTCTGGCCTGTAGAGTTTCTGCAGAAACATTAGCTGATAATCTTATGTGAGTTCCGTTGTATGTTATTTGTTGCTTTTCTCTTGCACATCCCAACTGTTAGTGGAGCCTCAGTAGTAGAAGTTCACTACAGACTATGGGGTAAATAAATTAGACTGAAAATTATTAGAAATTTTCACTGTGAGTTTCCTCTTTATTTCTTACTTAGGAAAACAAGTGAGTGAGTGACATGATCATAGGTATTATGTTGAATCCACTTTTATTTATTTTTAATAATCTTAATGTTTAATATTATATGAGGAATAATAAATTACTCAGACAGTTAAGAACCAACAGGTTGAAGAATTTTGCTTTTTATTATTATTATTTCCCCCTTATTGTACTTGCTCAGGTTGTATTTCTATATTTTTATTAAAAAATTATTTCCTAGGTGTTTTAAAAGGAATTTAGGAAAGAAGTATTTCAAAATGACCCCACAATCTTTTATCTAACTATAAATTTATATTTGCTTTGTTTTGTTTAATTGAACTATGATTTATACTATTACTTTAGTTTCAGATGTACAACATTGTGATTCTAAGTTTTTATAGATTATACTTCATTTAAATTTATTATAAACTGGCTGAATTCCCTGTGCTGTACTATATATACTTGTAGCTTATTCATTTTATACATAGTAGTTTTACCTTTTAGGTCCCTACTCCTTTTCCCCCTTCGCTCTCCCCATTGGTAACCAATAGCTTGTTCCTTATATCAGTAAGTCTGTTTCTGTTTTGTCATATTCATTCATTTGTTTCATTGCTAAATTCCACATATAAGTAATAATGTACATTATTGATCTTTCTCTGTCTGACTGTAATATCCTCAAGGTCCATCTATGTTGTTGCAAATGGCAAAATACTATTCTTTTTATATTCTGTTCTGTATATATACCACATCTTCTTTATTCATTCACTTGTTGATGGATACTTAGGTTGCTTTCATATTTGGCTATTATTTTAAAAAGCTGCTATGAACATTGAGATGCATGTATTTTTTCAAATTAGTGTTTTCATTTTCTTTATATATATACCCAGAAGTGAATTAAAGCAGGTTACTTTTTCTCCACAACCTTGTCAATATTTGTTATTTGTGGTCTTTTTGATAATAGCCATTCTGATGGGTGTGAGGTGATATTATGGTATTGATTTGTATTTCTCTGATGGTTAGTGACATTGAGCATCATATCATGGTCCTGTTGGCTACCTGTATGTCTTCTTTGGAAAAAAATGTCTGTTCAGGTCATCTGCCCACTTTTTGATTGGATTGTATGTTTTTTTGATATTGAGTTGTATGAAGTGTTTATATATTTTGGATATTAACCTCTTGTCAGTCATATCATTTGCAAATATTTCTCCCATTTAGTAGGTTGTAGAAGCAGACTTGTTAAAATAGGGAGGCCTGAGAAGGCCTTCCTGAGGAGGTGACATTTGAACAAAGACCAGAATATTGTGATGAAGTCTGCATGTATTGTTTTTGGGCAGGGACTTTCTAGGCAGAAGGGACAGCTAGAACAAAAGGCCCCGAGGCAGGAATTGTTTGGAAATAAAACTTGGGTGTGGCTGGATTGCAGAGAA
The DNA here is from genome assembly GCF_009834535.1 of Camelus ferus. Lineage (NCBI taxonomy): Eukaryota > Metazoa > Chordata > Mammalia > Artiodactyla > Camelidae > Camelus > Camelus ferus. The sequence continues at coordinate 55,464,348 of NC_045710.1, read as the reverse complement.
TCAGAGGGAGAATGAAGTTAGCGAAGAAGGCCATGCATATCACATGTATTAGTCAGGGTAGGGTATGCTATCCTATAGTAACAAGCACATACTCAAATCTCAATGGCTTAACACACAGAAGTTTATTCATCAGTCACTGTAAGTCTAACTTCTCTTCTGGGGAGCTCCCTGAAAACATTATTTATTGCAGACTTTTTCCATTTGTGGCTCATCCATTTCAACCTGAGCTCCTTGGTTGCTACATTAAGGGAAGAAAGAAGTGACAGTCACACAGGAGCTTTAAATTCCCCAGGCAAGAGGCAATACACATCACTTCTCTTCATAGTTCAGTAGCAAGAACTAGTCATACGGTCCTAGGGTCCCTAACCCTAACCCAACTACCAGGACTCTGGAAAATGTGGGAGAGCAAATGAATGTTTAGTGACCATTAAGAGTTTTTTGCCACAGCAAGATAAATTTGTTTTTCAGTCTATGTGTGATTATAAACAATTAGAATGTAATGAGCAGGGTGGGGACATGATCTTATCTACACTTTTAAGAGATCATCTGTCTGTTATGTGGAGAATAAACACTAGGTGACCTGTGGTGACCCCAGAGAGAGACCATGGTGGTTTAAACAAGGGTATAATGGTAGAGGTGGAAAATGTTCAGATTTTGGATATGTTTTCAAAGTAAAGCAAATGATTTGCTGATGGAATAGATATATGATAGAAGATTTAAAAAGCAATTAAGAATCACTCCTATACTTGAGGCTAAGCAACTGGGAGAATGGTAATTTCATTTACTAAGATGTGGCAGAATGGAGAATAAATAGGTTCAGGAGAATAAATCAGGAGTGATTTTGGCCCTGATAAGTTTAATATAGGTAGCAGATGGACATGTGGAGGTACTGAATGAACTAACAAATGATTATTATTACTTTATTTAATTTATTTTTATTGAGGTATAGTTGATATATAACATTATATTCATTTCAAGTGTACAACATAATGATTCAATATTCATAGATACTGTGAAATGATCATGACAATAAGTCTAGTCAACATCTGTCACCATACATAATCCCAAAAAATTTTTTCTTGAGATGAGGACTTTTAAGAGCTCCTCTCTTATTAACTTTCAAATACGCAATACAGTATTATTAACAATAGTCACCATGCTATACATTACATCCCATGACTTATAACTGAAAGTTTGCACCTTTTGATCCCTTTTATCCATTTCACCCACCTACTCCCATGCCCATCTCTGGCAACCACAAAACTGTTCTCTGTATCTATGAGCTTGTTGTTTTGTTTTTCTTTTAAAATCCATATGTAAGTGAGATCATATGATATTTATCTTCCTCTGTCTGATTTGTTTCACTTAGCATAATGCCTCCAAGGCCCATCCATGTTGTTGCAAATGGAAAGACTTCATGCTTTTTTATGGCCGAATAGTATTCCACTATGTATACATGCCACGTCTTTATTCATTCATTCATTGATGGACACAGATCATTTTCATATCTTGGCTATTGTAAATGATGTTGCAGTGAGCATGATGGTGTATTTATCTTTTCAAATCAGTGTTTTTGTTTTCTTTGGATAAATACCCAGAAGTGAAATCACTGGATCATATTGCAGTTCTATTCTTAATTTTTTAAGGAATCTCAATAGTGATTTCAGTGGAGACTGCATCAGTTTACATTCTCACCAACAGTTCACAAGGGTTTCCTTTTCTCTACATCCTTTCCAACATTTGTTATTTCTTGTCTTTTTGTGGTTTTGATTTGCATTTCTCTGATGATTAGTGACATTGAGCATCTTTTCATGTACCTATTGTCTATCTGTAACGTCTTCTTTGGACTGACTTTTAAAAAAACCTGCATTTCAGGAAGGAGTGGTAAAGGCCAGAATACAAATGTGAGAGTCATTAGCATATACCTACAACCATAAAGCTGTGTGTTTCTAATGCATAATTATTTCCTAGGGGAAAGAGTGAAATAGAGAAGATTGCCACTGACTGAGGACTAAGGAACATCAAACTTAGAAAATCAAGAAGAGGAGTAAGAACTAGCAAATACAATCAGGAAGGAATAGTCAGTAAGTTAAGAGAACTAGTAGGTGAGGTTTTCTGGAAGCTAAGGAAAACGTTTCAGGAAGGAGGAAGTATCTACTGTGTCATAAGTTGCTGAGAGGTTAAGTCAGATGAGAACAAAGTCCTTTGCATTGGACAAGGTGAAATAATTACTACCCTTGATAAAAGTATCTTCAACACTTTGGAGAATAATATATGGGGAGTAGTGGAGTTACAAATGGGAGAAGAGGGAAAAGCATAGTAGGCAGAGGGATGTGAGGAGAAGGAAGGATTTTTTTTTTTTTAAGTTACAGCTTATTTGTATGGTGATAAGAATGGGGCAACTGAGAGAGAGATTCATGATGCTGATGAGAGGAGAATTTAAGAGCAAAGCATTTGAATGTGTAAATGGGGATGGGTCCAGGATTGGCTTTCAAAATGAAGTGAGACAATAAATCCAGTCTAGTTGTTGGAACAATGGAAAATGGGTAGAGAAGACAGTAGACTGGTAGGTTTGTTGATAAAATTATATAGTTCATTTTTATTGGTTCCATGTTTTCGGTGAAATAAAAGTTAAGGTCACTGACTGAAGCTGAGGAAAGATGAGATGTTAGAGGTTGAGAAGAGAGGAAAAGTTGAAAAAGAGTTGTGTTGTGGAGGTGGAGAGTACCATGACTAGATAATACTTTAAGATTGTTAAGCACTATGGAAGGCTCACTTGAAGTTTGTGAACTGACAAGAAATCTTAGAAGTCCAACATAACGTGTTTTTCTACAATGTAAGCTTAGGAAGGCAGAGAACTATGTATTAGCATTGGGGTTTTGTCAGATGAATGAAGTGGAGAGGGAGAGGAAAGTGGAGCTAATGTATCTACAAGGAATGATTACAGGGGCGCACCATGGAATCTAAGCTGGATGAATAGAGGAGCAAGGATGGGTGATAGATAATGAAAACTGGTAACATTGATGGACTGGAGATCCTGGTGAGTATTAACAGTTGTTGGATCTGGAGAACTAGAGGGTATGAGCTGAAAAGATGAGCTGACAGCCGCAGAATAAGAGGCTTGAAGTAGGAATTTGAGAAATGATGTAGTTATTGGTGAAGAAAATGTCCAGGTAATGATTCAAGTGTGAGTGTGGAAGGCTAGAGGCAAGTGGAGGGAACCATTGCTGGAAGGGAGGAAGTTAAGGAAATGAGTCATGTATGTGGGTGTTATTTATTACCAAAAGTGAAGACAGGGATTTGCTGGGAAGGAAGACAGTGAGCCAGGGGCTAAAATCTCCTAAGGACAAAAGGAATGAGTAGTAGATGACTCAGGAAATGGCCGCAACAAGTGTAGCAAGTGGTATAACCTTATATCATGTGCTTCAAAGAAGCAGCAGTTTAAAAAAGAAAGAATAAGGGTCTGGAAGTGGAGGTGAGGAGCCATAAGTACATGTGCCCCTGGTCCAGGGTTTATGGTTGGTGGACTGTGGAGGAAAACTAGCGAATCACCTGAGATAATTGCAGTTGTGGAATTAACATCCTGAAACAGTCACATTTCAGGCAGTAGAAAGATGAAGGGAGTCTCTGAAGAAAGGGATAAGGATTTTGTTGATGGTAGACTAATTGTTCCATGGAAGAGTCCATCAGATGAATGAAATGCTTACAGCCATATTGCAGATAAAAGCCAAGGTGTTGTTGTTGACTGGAGATGCTCAGACCTCTGGTGGTGGTCAAATATACAGAGAAATAAGAAGCAATGGGGTTGTTCCTGGTGGTCATTATAAGGAAGGCCCATAAAATGTTCTTAATTAGAGCTTCCCCCTTGATACTGGACACTGAGACATCTCATTGTGTGGTAAGGTAGGAACAGGGTGGAGGTCTTATTCAGGATCCATGGGATTTCCTGAAATCCTGCTCTAGCAAGAACACTTTTGCCAAAGGCTCTTGGATGTCTAGAGGCTTTCTCCAGAGATTTTCCTGGAAAGTTCATGATCATGGGAGTAGAGCGTTTATCAGAACTATGTCATGGGGGCATTGCTCAATGCCCTTAAGAAAATAGGTTCAGTAGGGTTTTGAAGGAAATGGAAGGAAATGAAATCCAGGGCACAGATGATAGTGCTGGAGAAAAGAGATTTCACCAGTTGAGTGGGGCAGCAGGAAGCTGAGAGGCATACATCTGACCCGATGCCCTACTTTTTATGTCAAATGTTTTATACTGTCCCTTTTATTATATTGAAATACAATTCATAGATATTATAATCTAACTGTACACACATTTTCAAGGAAGAAAACAATATAATATTCTAACTGTATTATACAGAAGAAATATGGAAAAAAAGCAATCCATAATAAAATCCTGTGGGTTTAGTATGGAGATGCTCAGGCTAGGCTTGTTCCTTTATTTAGGATAAAGAGAATGTGACAGCAACAGATTCAGGAAGGTGCAATAATGGGGTTTCTTTTTTTTATGGGGGGGCTGCTACTGAAATACTATGAGTCATGCTGATTCAGTGACATGATGTGCTGAAATAAGGATCAATTCTTGGTCATGAATAAAACAAAATACAACATTCCCTTATTTATAGGGTAGTTAGTTTCCTTAAAAATGCATGATATTAAAAAAAAGTTCAAAAATACTTTTTATGTTGTAGGCAGAATAATGGTCTCCCAAAGGTGTCCTTGTCCCTAAACCCCAGAACCTGCAAACATGTTACCTTGCATGGCACAAGGCAGATATGACTCAGTTAAGGATCTTGAGATAGAGAGACTGTCCTGGTGTATCTGGGTGAGCCCAACGCAATCACAAAGGTCCTTTTAAATGAAAGTGAGAGGCAGAAGGGTCAAAGAGAGAAATCTCAAGCCACTATGTTCTCAGCTTTGAAAATGGAGGAAAAGGCCATGAGCCAAGTAATACAGACCTCTAGAAGCTGGCAAAGGCAAGGGAATAGATTCTTCCCTAGAGTCTGTGGAAAGAATAGGGCCCTGCTAGCACCTTGATTTTAACACAGAAAAACCCATTTCAGACTTCTGACCTCTAAAGCTCTAAAAATAAACTTGTATTGTTTTGAGTAATAGTAAATTAATTCAGTTGATTTATATAAAAGTGAAAGCTAGGTTCTAGATCTGGGGTAGTTATAAGCAGATTTTTCACCTGCACAAGTTTCTGGAGGGACATTCGAAATCATTTGGAGTATGGGGCAGTATTTCTTTGGGCATTACTGTGCCACTTACTGAAGAACATCCGTCATTCCTGGTCCCCACATCTAAATGCCAGAGTCATTGTGACAACCAAAGCACACCTCTATGAGTAATCAATTTGCAAAAGAAAGTACCCATCATCCAGAAGCTATGAGAGTGAGGACATTTACATCTGAGGACTTCCTTGAACTAGAAACCCAATTTCAAAGATACTTTCGTGAACCTGTATTTAATTGGCACTCAGTAGCCTCAAAGCAGACACTGTTTCAGAGTAAATAAATAGATACATAAATAAATAAAAACTATCAGAATTTCTTATCAATCAATGAAGACTCCTGATTGATTCCTTAAAAGCCCGTGTTCAGCACTTTCTCATTCTCTGTCCCTGAACTGAGACTGAGAAGACTGAGAACAGGATCTCCATTTGACAGCAGAAGCCATACAATCCATCACCTTCTAATTTCCCGGGGAGGCATCTTTAATGAAATCCTTAACCCTTGTACAAATTCACAAATGGAGAGAATTAATGCAATTAAAATGGGAAGAAGTCATTCTCCGTTCAGTCTCTATTGCTCTGGATTATGAAAAAAAAAATCTTTTATATGATAACTTCCTCCTCCCTCAGCTGTCATTTGTTATTATCTGGGGAGATGGTGCATAGTTATCAACTGCTTTCAGAAGAGAAATGTTAGAAAACAATACATGGTAGATTTCGGTGTTACAGAGGATGTAATAACATTGATGTCATTTGGGTCCAGTGGAGGATTTTTGGCATAATACCGTGGAGAGAAAGGACCACAAAATTCAGAAAGGGTAATATACGGACTGTCAGCCAAGACATGGAAGTCCTCCAGTTGGGAGTACAGCACAGGAGTGGGTGAGGAGTGAAGGCGAAAGAATGACTGCTTCATCCCTGAGTTCCTGAGTGCAGTGCTGTAATTAGCCCTCACCAGGGAGACCAGGGCACCAGCATATTGTTTAGCATATCAGGCTTCTGTCCTCTGGAACATCCACATGGCTCAGAAGAATGGAGACAGCTTATTACAGAACTGTTCTCTGCATAAGAACAGGAAGGTCTAATTTCTGCCTTTCTACTTAAGAATGTAGCTTGATCATTACCAAGTCAGAGGATGACTTCTTTTGGGTGAGGGAAAGATGATGAATATTCTTTCTAGTTAAAAGAGTAGATAACTATTGTATAATTAGAACATCACCTTGCAGTTTGCTCCTGTTCACCCCCTCATGAAGACCAGAAAAGGAATTTTGTTCTTCCTCCTCTGTCTGGCTCATTATGGAGAAGTCAGGTGCTGAGTTCCTCCAGTCATTCCCATCCCACCTTCATTTTTCACACTCCTTCTTTAGTTGAACCAGATTTGCTTGTCAGGTTGATCAGAAGCCAACTTCCTCAGTGGAAAACAACCCCTAATTATTCATGGTTCAAGAGGGCATTAAAGCAATTTGCAACAGTAAGATGTGATAAAAGTACAACAGGACACACTCCAGAATCACTCATTTATCAACACATATTTGATGACTAGAATGCCACAGTTAATCTGGCAGTCAGTTAATAACCCCCAACAAAGCCTCTTCAAGGATTTTTGCCTGCAATACAAAACTCAGCAAAGTAGACAAAATTCTGGAACCCTGCAATAGCATTGGGTACTAATGTTAACAACTGAACGTATGCCAATGTATAGGGGACAGTTTTCACTGAATTGCAATTTTACCAAGAACTAAGATTCTATGGTTTAAGCCATCCCAGTTTGTGGTCCTTTGAGATGGCAGCCCCAGCAAATGCATACAAGCACTTTTTGTTGTCTGTGTGAGGAAACAGGTGTTGCAACCTCCAGGGCAAGTCATTATTTTCTGAGGTGATCAGAAGAACACCTTCACTGCATCCTCTTTCCCACTTGGGAGCTTCTGGTTCTGGGAGGCTACAACTCCCAGGATGCAGAAAAAAGTTAGGAGACAGGGGAGATATATATACACACCTGAGATATATGTGTTTAAGCCCTTAGGGAAAACATGGAAGAGAGAAAGAGAGAGCTCTGAAAAAAGTGTTCAAGGGAATATTGTTTCTTATATTCTTTCTCAGATCAAAGGATTATGTGCTCATAGAGAAAAGGGCATTTGGGACAAGTTCAGCAAAACTACAGAAGGTCAGTACTTGCTAGGTTCACAGCTTAGGCAGGGGCTGTTAACCTGCCTTTTAGATTTAGAATCTAGAAGGAATTTCTGCCAGCTCCCAAATGCTCAATGGACCCTGTTTGTGTCAAATCCATATTTGACTGGATCTCTATTCGAGAAACCAAAATGGAGCTTATAAAAAAGATTCTAAATCACAGAGACCATTCTTCTGAGAAATTAAAGAAAAATGATGTATTTATTTAGCAGAAGAGAAAAATCAGAAAATATCCACATTGGTTTCTTAATATAGAAAAAAAAAAAGAGCCTCTCAAATGGAGAAGTAAAAATAAGAAGAAAATCAAAAGCATAAAAAGGATCTGGCTGAGAGAAGAGAGAATCACATGAAGACTAAAAATGCAATTTCAGAATTAAAATTATGCTGAAGATAATAAAAAGTTGAACAGACACAGAAGAGCCAAATCAGTCATACAGAAGAAAAACACAAGTTGTTCTAGAACAAAGAAGAAAATAGAAGAAAAAATAAAATTTGAGAGAAATCATTAGTTACAAAAAAATAAGAAATACAGGCCAGAAATCCAACTTCACAGACCAAGTATTCTTGCAAAAGAAGCCAGTTTAGAATAAAACTTTCCTGAGAAGAATCTATCTCCATAATATACACAGAATGAGCTCACATATTTAAAGTAACATGAGTGAGGGAAAAAAAATAAAACTATACTCAGTAATATTTCTTCACTTTTTGGTAAATTTTAAAATTCTAAGTTAAAATTTTAAGTCCCTTTATATATCCCAGCAGGAAAAATAAAAGACACATAAACTGAAACAAAAATTACTCTGACTTCAGTCTTCTGGTAGATGGCAATAAATATCAGACAGCATTTGAGCAAAGTCTATATTAAATTCTTAGGATAAAATATTACAACATAATTATTATACACTTACACTGTTATTCATGTGTGAAGGATATTTTCAGATATGCAAGGACTTTGAAAGTAGAATAGTCAGATCCTTTTCCTGAGTAAAAATTAAATCAATGCAAAGACACATTATAATAAATGAAGGAATGGATCAAAATTAAAGTCTCAAAGAGGAAAAACTGGTATAAAAGAAGTGATAATGAGAATTTTTATTGGTCAAATACAATTTCCACCCACATGCTGTATAGTAATGAAACTGGAAGAAAAATTAAAATTCCAAAAGATAAATCTTGGAAGAGATTTATATTTTATTAAAAATAATACAATAATAATTTTCAGGGGCATTAAAGAAGGATTTAGGTAGGACTGGGAAGATAGAAGTAGGTATTTGCCATAAAAAGTAAAGCCATCATAAATTAGATTATTAAGGTTTATTTAAAAACTGGAGAAATATAAGTTAAAGTGTATTTTACTTAACACTTGTTTGGTTTTTTTTTCTGATTAAAAGAAAGATATTTTGGAAAATAGTAAATCAAGTAGGGGGGAGGGTGTAGCTCACGTGGTAGAGCACATGCTTAGCATACATGAGGTCCTGGGTTCAATCCCCAGTACCTCCTCCAAAAAATAAATAAACAAACCTAATTACCCCCCCAAATAAACAAAAAATAAATAAAAATTTAAAAAAAGGAAATCAAGTGAGAAAAAAAAGTCTCTTGTCATTACAGCACCCAGAAATAATCATTGCCAATCTATTCGCATTTCATCGCTGGAACTAGGCTACTATACTTACAGTTTTGTAATCTGCTTTTTACTTTAACTAAATAAATAGTTAACCAATATAAATTTTAATTACTGACAGCAAAATATGTCATTTGTATTGGTTTTCTATTGTAGCTGTAACAGATTACCCCAAACTTAATTTAGGCTTTAAACAACACAAATTTATTATTTTGTTGTTCTGTAGATTAGAAGTCTGACATGGGCTAAAATCAAGATGTTGGCAGGGCTGTGTTGTTTCCTTGTCTTTTCCTGCTCATTAACCCCCTCCTTCATCTTCAAAACCAGTAACATCAAATCTCTCTGATCATTCTTCTGTTGTCACACCCCCCAGGGAACATGACTAAGAAAGATTCTTCTTTGCATTTAAGGACCCATGTGATTATTCTGCCTGCCACACTATTTATGGCCATAAATCACTTAACCAATTCCTCTTTGTTGGACATCTGTTTCAAAAATTTTAAAGTACTAAATATCAAATATTCTTCTACATAAGTCTCTGCAAACTATTTCCATAGGGCAAATTTCTAAAATTGGAATTCCAAGGCAAAGTTTTTGTTTGTTTGTTTGTTTTTTAATGCCAAAGGTCTTGACATATTGTTGAATTTACTTCCTGAAAGGTCTAAACTCATCTCTTTTCAGTGGTGGAAATGCTTGATTTTTCACCTTGGCAACTGGGGATTATATATCTACTTTTTGATTATTTGACAAATTGATGAGTGGAAAATGGCATGACATTATTATACTAACTGCATTTCTTTGCTTACTAATGAATTGAATATTTTTTTCATCTTTCTCTTTGCCACTTCTATGTCTTTACAAGTGGTTTAACTCCTTTGCCCATTTTTATATTGAAGTTTATTTGATTATTCCTTACATTTCTTTGTAAGAGTTCTATGATAACAGTATGAACTCTTTAATATAAGGTACCAATATATTTTATTTGCTTCTTAAAGTTTTCTAAGATATTTTTTACATTCAGATGTTTTATATAGTTTATCTATTAAGTATTTTTGCTACTAATTTTAAGTTTAGAAAGTTCTCTGTCACCCCAAGATTAAGTATTTACTTATATAACCTTTAAGTTTTTGTATGAAGCAAGAAAATAAAATATTTTTCCAGATGGGTTACTAATTGTGCCAGAAGGATTTCCTGACAATTTTTCTTTTTCCTGTAAATAAATAATGTCACAGATATTTTCTACTAAATTCTTATATATGGTAGAGTCTGTTTCTAGGCACTTTATTACAGTTAGTTTGTCTTATCTTCCTATCCTTATGTTGTTACTGTTAGAGCAGGCAGATAGCTAAATATGAGCAGAGAAAGGGAGTCACAGGCCAAATGGCAGGAATTAGGCAAAAAAGGAGGATTACAGGCCAAATGCAGGAAACCACACATTGTGCATACAACAAGGGTCCTTGGGCAGACAAAGAAAAGCAGGAACCTCTGGACTGATAAGAACACATTTTGAGGTGACCAGATTCCTGGAGGCCAACAAAGAAACATGGGAAAAGGCAGGAATCTTCAGTGTCTCAATGTAACCATTTACTCATTATGCTCCCATTTCAATAAAATTAGCCTTGTAGATTAGAAGTACCCATCATGCACCGATGCAGTGATACTTCCATCCAGACTAAATAAGAACAAAAATCCTTCCTTCCCCTCAGAAAGGTGTAGCTGGGATGAAAATCAGGGACTATGACCCCAAACCCTTCCCTCCACAGTGAATATTCTGCTCATTAATTTTTACACCCTATGTAACCAACTTGCCAAAGAAACTCAGGGCAGCTGCTCACCTGAGTCTGCCCGCCCTCCCATTGAGAGTGCACTATCTATCCCTTAATAAATCTTCACTTTACTTTCTTAACCTCTGTGTCTCATCTGTAAATTCTTTCTGTGATGAGGCAAGGACCTCATCAATGGCAACAATATGACTTCACTTTACTATCTGATTGGGCAGGAAGATGCCTCCCACTGCCAACCATCCTATGCACATGCCATTTTTCTATCTGTTTCTGTGTTTCTGACTTGCTGGACTGTTTTGCCAGTTTATTCTCCCAGATGAACTTCAGACTCACTGAGTCATGGTCCAAGAAAAATCTCACTAAATTTTTTCTTGGAATTGCATTAAAATGTAAAACAACTGGGAAATAATTATTTCACCATTATAAGGCCACTCTTTTAAAGTTTTTAATTTCACCTCAGATAAGCATTAAATGCATTCATCATATAAATGCCCTACACTTTTTAATTAGGTTGTTCTGTACTTTATCTTTCTGTTGCTATTGTGGAAAAATATACTTTTATTATGCATATTCTTATTTATTATTACTAAAAGTATGTTTTATAATCTATTATTGCATATTTATTTATAACTAGTATTGACGGAAAAAAATACACAACCTAAAAGCTGAGAATTATATTTTATCCGGTGACCTTACTGAAGACTATAGCCCAGGATACAGCCTCTCAGGTAGCTCTGAGGAAACTGTTCCAAAGCAATAAGGGAGGAGCCAGGATATATAGTCTTTTTGCTGCAAAACAAAAACAAGACCAAAAACCATGTAACCAACATAAAAAAATTACACTAGTCACAAAAAAAAAAAAAGACATCTCCAGTTACTGATTTTAGTGCTTTTCTACTGTGTGAGAATATTCCAGAGTCTGGGCTCATTGAAATTATCCCTTTGATATGCATCTTAACTGTCTAGGGTCTGTATTCTGATCTCCTTCATCCTGAATTCTCCTGAATGCACCATCAGGGCTGCTGCAACGGCTCATGGCTTGATTGTGGGCAACATTCTTTGTTTACTGAAATAGCAGGCAATATATATACATATATTTTTTTGGTCCAAAGCACCTCCTCTTGGTCATAAACTTGACCAAAGCTTGAGAGGCATTTCATGACCAATTTGTCCCACAGCCCTAGGAAGTTTCATCCCAAGGTCAGATGAAGATTTTGTTGATATACCACTCAAAGTGCTATGTCTTGGATTAGGCCCTATTGATAATCTAATATTCTCTGGGTCACTTGTCTTGCTAGTCTATTGTGATTGAGGAAATGTTTCCCCCTTTGTTTCTTCCTATATCTAGAGTTGCACTATTACAAGTATTCTATATAGAGTTATGTACATGATACATAAATATATATGATATTTGCTCAACTACCTCAAGGTGTTTAGCCACCATTAATTTTATTAGAGGACTGGTTACATACTGGGTAATGCAACAGGTAAGAATATTATAAAATAGACAAAATAGACAGAATATAAGTAATACAGTTAATAAAATTAATAAAGTCATAGTGCAGCTGTGAGAGGCGTAAGGCATAATTTGAAAATAACAAGAGAGAACAAATTAAAGCAATGATTAGCATAACTAGTTATAATTTGGTTGCAGTAAGCCATCAAATCCACAGGGGAGCCAGTTGGAGAAGCCAAATTCTGGAAGGATTAGGGAGAGAGAAAAAGATAAATGTTTCATCTTTATTTACAAAGATATACTTAATCAACTTGTTGTAGGTCATAGAGTAAGAGGAAAGGTTTTCTGAAAAATGAAGATTAAAAGCCAGTGTATTTCAGAGAAAAATAATAAAATTATAGGTCATATTTATCAGTTCATTCAGTCCCATGTAAATAATTCCTGTTGATTTGGATAAAGTCAGATTTTCCATTAGAGTTTTGTAATGTCTTATCCAGTTCAGTGGTATGATCTAAAAGTCATCAGACATATATATGACAAAAAGTCCTTTTTATGAATTTTCTTGAAGATGTTTATTTTATAAAAGCATCAAAGTAAAACAATAATTGTCTATAAATGACAAAAGACTTAAAATGCCATGGTTAAAGATCTGATTACAATGTAATTGACAAGAAAGTTGGTAATTTCTGTGACATTCAACATTTTAATATAATAAGTATAATTATGACTAATAATATTATACCAGGACATATCAGATTTTTAGGAATTCTATATAAATTTTGGAATATCAATATTATGACATTTACCCATACATGATAACCTAAGAAGGCTTTATCACCACTTATTTGACAATATTTCCCACGTAATTTAACATACCATAGTTAGTTTAATATTGTGAACAAAAAACTACTGCAAACTATATCAGTAAACAAAGAATGCTGAAGCCATCAAGTCATCAGCTGATGCCACCATCCTTCAGTGAAGACAAGCATGCAGCCCAGCCTCTGCAGCCACTCACAATGGTGCCCTCTGAGGGGACTTGAATAAGAAAGAACAGGATACTAGCCCTGCATAGCTAGATGCTTGTCAAAGGAATGAGTTCATTGAGCCCAAATGCTTACTTCCTCCCTTACATAGAAAAGTGCTAATTTTTTTAACTTGAGATGTCTGGTTTTCTTCAGTTAACAAGTAATCTTTTAATGTTCCAACTACCTGCTCTTTGTTGTGAAACTCCTATATATCCTGGCTCCTCCCCTACCTCTTCAGAGAAGTCTCTCAGAGCGATTTGAGAGGATGTCTGCCCAGCTTGAGCCTTCCCATTAAATAAAACATAACGCTCAACTTTTAGGCTGTGTCTTTATTTCTGTCAACAATGTCTCTTTTGGGGATGTTTCAGGAGCCCGTTGAAGCATCCCAAAGTTAACTGGAGATCAGAAGAACCTTAATTAGAATTTGACATTCGGGAAGTTTATCAAAAATAAATCAAAAAATTTTAAACATCTTATCAAACAGGATAATAGGTTACTGTGAGACAATACTTATTTACTTAACCAAAGTGACAGTAAGATTTTAAAGGTTCTAATTGATCACTTAAAGGCAAAGAAACTCACACAATCTACTGTCAAAAACAGCTCAATATTTTAAAAGAATTTTTTTTTCTCTTAACAGAGAGATAAAACCAAACTCCAGTTCTGCACCAGGCTACTCTCAATAATAAAATTCAGTTCCCTAATTAAATTCATTCCAATCCTGGCTGGACCACGTACAGAACTCTTTTCTCAGGGCTCCCTTTCTATGAGCCTTCCACAACTTTTTTTGCATCAATATTAGCTTACCCCTCATTTTTTCCCATTTAAAAATAACCAGCTTTGGGACAAAACCATTTTATTTTCCCGTAACAAACTCCATTTCCATTCCTCACAACTTCTTTTGCTGAAAACTCACACCTTAATTTCCTTGCATACTGAAATGTTTCTCTTATTTCTAGTAGCTTTAATTTTATATTTTTATTAGAATTCTCAACTCTTAAAACCTTAATTTCTAGTGAAAACCAAAAACAAGTAATTATGAATGGCTTGTCATACCAGCATTTCCTGATTGGAAAACTTAGGAACAATTCATAAACATATCTTCTCATAGCATAATTTCCTTCCTTCATGTGGTATAAGACATGTGTCTAATAAGTCCAAACATTTTTAGTTTCCCTCTCATAAGAAGACAAAAGTAGGTAAACTTAGGCCTGTTTAGCAGACAATGCTCCAGAATTTTATCTTATTTGAAATGATCTAGATATTTAATGAATTCCATAATTTAACTTAGCAAAGCTCTAAAGTTTCAAGTTACCAAAAATCTGGAGAAACCATTTTAGATAGACATACCCAAAACATAATTATTCTAAAGAGTTCACCTGAGAACTCTTATCTTATTTGTGTTTATTTTATAACTTATATGTAAAATATCATCATATCAAGTTAATTTTTCTTGCTGACAAACACTGCAAGTAAACCAAGGTACAATAAAAGTAAGACATGTCTGTATTGATTAAACCAACAAGCTTAAGCTAGCTTTAATGCCAGATATTAATTTAACATTGAATATTTCCTAGATAACATGAACATGAAATTCTTTCTGAACAGTTTTCTTTATACTTAGAAATATCTCATTTGTAATTGCTTGCATTTAAGTCACTTAAATAGAGCTCTTTTATAATTTAATTTTGATAATATTATCCAGAGGTAGAGATATATCATATGCTTAATGTAGACACAGACATATAATAGAAAAAACTAGCGTTCCCTTAGCTTCACCTTAATAATTAGTTATGAATCAGGTATTACAGTATAGAAGTGCTATATATAAATAACACCTGCAAAGTTAAATTTATTTGCTCAGATGATTAATGCTTCATAAACTGTGGAAAAGACTTTTAAGATTTGTATTTGTCCTTGATAAATCCTTAAGGAAGCTGTGAATTAGATTTTGGGTAAGGGAGCCTTTCCAGAGGTGTGAGTGTTAAAAGGCCTCCCCACCCCCGCACCTTTTATTTCCTTTGGTTTCTGGTTTTTCCAGTCTCAGGACTTTGTGAGCTGTCTTTACATTTCTGATTTGTAGAGATTTGAAAGACAAAGACAATTGCTTTTAATTCCCCACTGTACTGGTTTGCCACCTTAATGATATTAAAAGACTGATTCACCCAACTATATTTTCTCTACTTTTTTATATTAGTGATTTCCAACTAAACTAAAAATCAAAGAGTTCTGTGTTCTAGAATGTTAGGGTTCAGTTTATCATGCTTTCAAAAATTTATGCAAGGCATTCAACAGAGGCTCTTCTCAGTGTGCACAGGTTAATCTCAGAGCAAAAATCTCTATTATTATCTTTATTGTCTCCTGAATATTAGCTCCCTGTTTCAATTTCACATTGTGTGGGCTCAGGTAACACTGTTGGTTTCTTTTAGTATGTTTAATTAATATTGTTTTAGGGGTCAATTTATATGACCTGTCTTATAATACCAGGTAGGGGAAGAAGCATTCTTCAGGGAGACAAAACACCTATCCCACAATATAATGAGGCAAAAGAGATGTAACCATCTTATATAAAGCCCGTGTAAATATACTAATTTATATGAACTTTATCTTAATTCTGTCAACTTTTATATTTTTTGTTTCCGCTAGGATCTCATGAACAAGCCTGATTTTACAAGGAATCCAGATATATTTCTTTTTATCTCTCGATCATTTTATCTAATTTTGTGTAAAAGTCTCCAGGGTCCCTCGTGAGGGCTTGAGCCAAGGGACATGAGACCCTTTGTCAATATTTTAACCTGATTAATTGGCCTAACTGTTGCTCCAAGCAATTGCTATCAGGTATTTCAGTGTAATTTATTTCCAGCCTTGAATATATATTTTTATATATACATATAATATTATTAATATATAATAAATATACTATATTTATATATACATATAACACATATATAATATGTATATGTATAAATATGTATATGTGTGTGTATGTGTGTATATATATATTTTTTAAACTGGGGTAGACTTGTTTGGGACTCTTTAATGTTGGGGACCAATATGGGGTAGTGTTGTATCAAAATATTTGTTTTAATTTCATTAAAATCCATTTTATTTATAATCATCTAAATTCTTAATAATTCTTAATAATCACCTAAATATTTTTATCTTTTTTGGACCACTCCCTTTACATTTTTCACCTTTTTAGGAAGAAATCTCTAGAGTTTCCTCCCACCCCACTTTTTTCTTATTTCTCTGTTAATCAATCTAATTAATATAATCAATCTAAGTTGTATGACCATCTGTAGGATCCATTGAAGTGAAGTAGAGACCATAAATCAGACTTCTTAAACCTTTTTTGTTTTTGAAGTATAGTCAGTTTACAATGTTCTGTCAATTTCTAGTGTACAACGTACTGTTTCAATCATACATATACATACATATATTCCTTTATATATTCTTTTTCATTACATGTTATTAAAAGATATTGAATATAGTTCCCTGTGCTATACAGTATAAACTTGCTGTTTATCTATTTTATATATAGTAGTTAGTATCTGCAAATCTCAAACTCCCAATTTATCCCTTCCAACCCCATTTCCCCATGGTAACCATGTTTGTTTTCTTTGTGAGTCTGTTTCTGTTTTGTAAGTAAATTTGTGTCTTTATGTTTCTATATTCCAGAGATAAGTGATATCATATGGCATTTTTCATTTTCTTTCTGGTTTACTTCACTTAGAATGACAATCTCCAGGTCTATCCATGTTGCTATAAATGACATTATTTTATTCTTTTTTATGGCTGAGTAATATTCCATTGTATAAAGACACCACAATTTCTTTATCCAGTCATCTGTCAATGGACATTTATGTTGTTTCAATGTCTTGGCAATTGTAAATACTATTGCTATGAACATTGGGGTGCATGAGTCAAGTTTTCAAGTTAGAGTTCCCTCTATACATATGCCCAGGAATGGGTTGCTAGATCATATGGTAAGTCTACTTTTAGTTTTGTAAGGAAGGAATCCATACTGTTTTCCATAATGGCTGCATCAAACTACATTCCCATCAATAGTGTAGAAGGTTTCCCTTTTCTCCACACCCTCTCCAGTATTTTTTATTTGTGGACTTTTCAATGATGGCCATTCTGACTGGTATGAGGTAATATATCATTGTAGTTTTGATTTGCATTTCTCTGATAATTAGCAATATCAAACTTTTTTCATGTACCTATTGGTCATTTGTATGCCTTCATTGGAGAATTGCTTGCTTAGGTCTTCTGCCCATTTTTTGGATAGGGTTTTTTTTTGTTTTGTTTTTTCATTATTAAGTTGCATTAGCTGTCTATATATTCTGGAAATTAAGCCCTTGTCAGTCTCATCTTTTGCAAATATTTTCTCCCATTCCATAGAATATCTTTTTGTTTCGCTTATGGTTTCCTTTGCTGTGTAAAAGCTAATAAGTTTAATTAGGTCCCATTTGTTTATTTTTGCTTTTATTTCTTATGCCTGGGTAGACTGCCCTAGGAGAACATTGCTAATATTTATGTCAGAAAATATTTTGCCTGTGTTTTCTTCTAGGTGGTTTATAGTCTCTTGTATTTTGTTTAAGTCTTTAAGCCATTTTGAGTTTATTTTTGTGTATGGTGTGAGGGAGTGTTCTAACTTCACTGATTTACATGCGGCTGTCTAGATTCCACAACACCACTTGCTAAAGAGACTGTCTTTTCTCCATTGTATATTCTTGCCCGCTTTATTGAAGATTAATTGATGATAAGTGTGTGGGTTTATTTCTGGGCTCTCTATTCTGTTCCATTGATCCATATGTCTGTTTTTGTACCAGTGCCATGCTCTTTTGTCTACTGTAGCTCTGTAGTATTATCTGAAGTCTGGGAGGATTATTCCTTCTGCTTAATTCTCTTTCTTCAGTACTGCTTTATCAATTCTGGGTCTTTTGTGATTCCATATAAATTTTAGGATTATTTGTTCAACTTCTGTGAAAAAAATGTCCTGGGTTATTTGATAAGGATTGCATTAAATCTGTAGATTGCTTTGGGTACTATGACCATTTTAACAATATTAATTCTTCCAATCCAAGAGCATGGGATATCTTTCCATTTCTTTAAGTCATCCTTAATTTCCTTAATCAGTATTTTGTAGTTCTTTGCATATAAATCTTTCACATCCTTGGTCAAGTTTATTCCCAAGTATTTTATTTTTTGGATGTAATTTTAAACAGGATTGTTTCTTTACCTTTCTCGTATTTCATTGTTAATGTAAAGAAATGCCACTGATTTCTATATGTTAACCTTGTATTCTGCCACTTTGCTGAATTCTTTTATTAGCTTTAATAATTTTTGTGTGGGGAGTTTATGGTTTTCTCTATATAGTATCATGTCATCCACATATAGTGACAGTTTTACCACTTCTCTTCCAATTTTGATTCCTTTTATTTCTTTTTCTTGTCTGATTGCTATGGCTAGGACTTTCAATATTATGTTGAATACATGTGGTGGGATTGGGCATACTTGTTCCAGATTTTACTGGGAGGCTTTCAACTTTTCACCATTGATTATGTTGGCTGTGGGTTTATCATAAATAGTTTTTATTATGTTGAGATATGTTCCCTCTATACTCACTTTGGTAAGAGTTTTTATCATAAATAAGTTGAATTTTATCAAATGCTTTTTCTGCATCTATTGAGATGATCATGTGGGTTTTGTCCTTTCTTTTGTGGATGTGATTTATCATGTTGATTTATTTGCATATGCTGAACCATCCTTGTGTCCCTAGGGTGAATCCAACTTGATCATAGTGTATGATCTTCTGTATGTGCTGTTGGATTCTGTTTGCTAATATTTTGTTGATAATTTTTGCATCTATGTACATCAATGATATTGGCCTGTAATTATTATTATTTTTTTGGTAGTGTCTTTTTCTGGTTTTGGCATCAGGGTGATGGTGGCTTTATAGAATGAGTTTGGAAGTGTTACCTCCTCTTTAATCTTTTGGAAGAGTTTGAGAAGGATTGGAATGAGTTCTTCTGTGTATGTTTGATAGGATAGGATTCCCCAGTGAAGCCATCTAGTCCTGGACTTTTGTTTTCAGAGAGATGTTTTATTCCTGATTTTCTTTCACTTCTAGTGATTGGTCTGTTCAAATTATTTATTTCTTCTTGATTCAGTTTTGGTGGACTGTATGTTTCTAGAAATTGGTCTATTTCTTCTAGGTTGTCCACTTTGTTGCCATATATAGT
This sequence comes from Camelus ferus, assembly GCF_009834535.1. Lineage (NCBI taxonomy): Eukaryota > Metazoa > Chordata > Mammalia > Artiodactyla > Camelidae > Camelus > Camelus ferus. The sequence continues at coordinate 55,444,788 of NC_045710.1, read as the reverse complement.
TGTTCATAGTATTCTCTTATTTATTTGTTTGTTTGTTTGTTTGTTTATTTATTTAGCACTTCTGTGGTATTGGTTGTAATTTCTCCTTGTTCGTTTCTTATTTTGTTTATTCAAGTACTCTCTCACTTCTTCTTGGTGATCCTGGCCAGAGGCTTGTCAATTTTGTTTATTCTTTCAGAAAACCAGCTCTTTGTTTGATTGGATTTTTCTATTTTTTAAAATCTCTATTTTATTTATTTCCTCCCTGATCTTTATTATTTCTTTCCTTCTGCTGAATTTAGGTTTTGTTTGTTCTTTTTCTTTTCTAATTTTTTAAAGTGATAAGATAGGTTGTTTATTTGAGAATGTTTTTGTTTTTTGAAGAGGCCTGTATCACTATAAGCTTCCCTCTTAGGACTGCTTTTGTTGAATCCCATAGATTTTGGGTGGTTGTGTTTTTATTGTCATTTGTCTCAAAGTATTTTGTAATTTCTTCTTTGATTTCTTCATTGAAATGTTATTTAGTTTAGTCTCCATGCAGTCATTTTTTTTCCCATTTTCTTTTCTGTGGTTGATTTCTAGTTTTATGCCATTGTGATCAGAAAAGACGCTTGAAATAATTTCTATCCTTAGATTTGTTGAGGCTTCTTTTATGCCTGAGTATGTGGTTTATCCTAGAGAATGTTTCATGTGCACTTGAAAAGAATGTATACTCTGTTTTGGGAGGATGTAATGTCCTGAAAATATTGACTGAATCTAACTGTTCTATTTTGTCATTTAGTATCTCCATTGCCTTATTGATTTTCTTTCTGGAAGATCAGTCCAGTATTGTTAGTGGGGTGTTAAAGTTTCCTACTATTATTGTGTTGCCACCAATTTCATTCTTTATGTCTTTTGGTATTTGTTTTATATATTTATATTGGTTGCATATATGTTAATGAGTGTAATATCCTCATCATGTATTGCTCCTTTTATCATTATATAGTGTTCTTCTTTATCTTTCTTTATGGCCTTTGTTTTAAAATCTATTTTGTCTGATATGGGTATTGCTGTCTCCAGTTTCCTGTCATTTCCATTTGCATGTAATATCTTTTTTCATTCTCTCACTTTCAATCTATGTGTGTCTTTCACCCTAAAATATGTCTCTTGTAGGCAGCATATTTTAGGCTCTTGTTTAATTATCCAATCTGCCACTCTGTGTCTTTTGATTGGGCAATTATTTCATTGACGTTTATGGTAACTATTGATATAGACGTGTGTGCATTTTTTTTTTTTTTACCATTTTAAACTTCATTTTCCAGCTGATTTTGTATTTCTTCTTTGTTCATTTCTCTTTTTGTTTTTCCCTTTGTAGTTTGATAGTTTTCTTTTGTATTAGCTTGATTGTTTTGTTTTTTGTGTTTTGTGACTCTATTGTATGCTTTTAATTTGTGGTTACCCTGTTTTTCAAGAATATTAACCCATTACTATATTGATACACTTTAGACTGCCAGTCACATAGGCTCAAACACGTTCTAAAAAGAATGAAACAAATCTACATCTTCTTGCTCCCTCTCCCATATTTAATGAGTTTGATATCCTCTTTTACATCTTTATGTTTATTCTCTTGCTATTCATTGTAGTCATCACATCCCCAGTTGTGGTTTTCTCTTTTCTATTGATTCCTGCTTCTTTTATCTTTAGAGATATTTCAATGTTTCTTTTAGGATAGGTTTAGTATTGCTGTACTCTTTTAGTTTTTGCTTGTCTGTGAAATTTATTATCTCTCCCTCTATTTTAAAGAATAATCTTGCTGGGTAGACTACCCTGGGCTGCAGGTGTTTCTCTCTCAGGACTTTGAAAATATCTTGCCACTCCCTTCTGGCCAGCAATGTTTCTGTGGAGCAATCAGTGATAGACTTATTAGGGGGGCGGTTCCTTTATAACTAATTCTTTGTTTTTCTCTTGCTGCCCTTAGAATCTTTTCTTTATCTTTACCTTTGGACATATTAATTATAATATGTCTTGATGTAGGCCTGTGTGGGTTCATCCTGTTTCTGACCCTCTATATTGCCTGTACTTGGATATCTGTTTCCTTTTTTAAGCTTGGGAAGTTTTCTGTCATGATTTCTTCAAATACATTGTTAATCCCCTTTCCCCTTTCTTCTCCTTCTGGGACCCCTCTTATGTGTAGATTGGTGTGCTTTATATTATCCCACAAGTCTCTTATATTGATTTCATTGGTTTTCATTTGCTTTCCTGTCTGCTGCTCTGATTGGGTGATTTCCATTACCTTGTCTTCTAAATCACTTACTCATTCTTCTGCATTACTCTGTATTGATTGTCTAGCTTGGCTTTCATCTTAGCAATTGAGTTTTCTGATTTTAATTGGCTCCTCTTTATAGTTTCTTTTCCCTTTTGTACAGTATTCTGTATTTCTCATATAGTTTCTCTGATTTCTGTCAATGCTTTTGTCACCTCCTTTTTGAACTTATGATCTAGTAGACTGTTGATGTGTATTTCATTGTTCATTCTTTCAGGAGGCTTCTCTTGTTCTTTTAATTGGGAGTGGCTCCTCTGCTTCTTCATTTTACTTATATTTCTCTGACTCCATTCATTTAGGAGTAACAGTTATCTACTGTGATCTTAAATGGCTTTTTAAAATTTATTTTTTAATGTGGGAGTGTCCCTGTGTAGTGTGCACATCTAATATTTTTGTCACAATGGCTGTTTTTAGTATTGATGGTTGCCACATGTTTCCTCCATATATGCTGGCTGTTATCCTTTTGACTGTGGGTGTGGTTTGTGTTTTGGTGACTAGAGCCTTCACTGGTTATTGAGTAAGGCCCCTTCTTTGCTCTGTGGTTGTCACAGCCCTGACAGAGGCCAGGCATGCTCCCATGTTGTTGGAATTGAGGCTTCCACACTCATTTCTGAGCTGTGGTGTGTGATAGATGGGACAGGAGTGCTCCTGTTGGAAGAGGAGCTGCTGAGTATTTCTCCACAGGAGATGTCCACCAGAAAATGTCTTTATTGTGCAGGCTTACAAACTACACTTTGTTGATGCTGCCCTTGTCCCCTCCTCAGCTGCAGGAATGTCAGCAACCTCCCCTGGTGTCCCCCAGAGTCTTCACCCACAGAGCCACCAGCACAGATTCACTGACATCAAGCACCAGGACCCCCCCATAGTGCACATACAGTCATGCACTAGGTCCACAGTGAACAGGGTCAGCCCATTCCCCAGCCCTGCACCTGCATACACAGGCCCACTGTGAATGCCCTTCCTGTCCCCACTGTGCCCCATACCTTCATTCAGTTTTCTCAGAGGTGCAGGTCCACAAAGACACCAGTGGAGCAAACTCTCCATCACCTCTTGGGGCTCAAATCAAGTCTTGGTCCTGCCTGTGAAGGGCTAGTTATTCCTAGATCCCTAGAAACAGATTCAAGTTTCAGCTCCACCTCTGCCTGGGAGCTGCGCACCAGCGATTGTGCCCTTCCTTCAGCTTGAGCAGGCTGAGAAGATTGCTGGATCTGAGCCTCACCCCTCCAGTGATGGTGCTGAGCAATGCCCTCTAGTGGGCTGGTGGAGATGGCTGCCACATCGGCACTGCATCACATCCCCTACCTGCTATGTGCACAAGCAGTGGTGTTTTCTATGGGGGGACCCAGGCTGTTTTGTTCTGCACACACTCCCAGGCACAGCCCACACCACACACCAGCCTGCTGAGGCTGCCTCTGTGCAGTCAGCTCCCATCCCCTCCACAAATTCATCTGTGGAAGCCTGAGCTCCAGCAGCCTGGCCCAGCCTGCTCCTGCTGGCTTGTGTCTCATGCTAGGGATCACAGGCACCATCTGTGCTGGTTTCTCTCAGTTCTGTCTGACAGGAAGCTGCTGCTTTCTCCTCAGAGCCTCCAAAACTCCTTTTCTGTCCCTGCTGACCACCCCACTGAAAATGGGGCTTCCCAGGGTGAGGGTACTCTCCCTCTTTAGTTGCTCCCTCCCTGCAGGACAGATCTTGCACTAATTTCCTTTTTCTTTTCTTTTTTTAAATCCTACCTGGTTTTGTGTGGATTTCCTTGTGTTTCCAGTTGTAAGAGATATTCTCCCAAAGTTCAGTATATATTCTGTGAGAATTGTTCCATATGTAGATGTAGTTTTTGTTGTATCCATGGGAGAAGGTGAGCTATGTTTCCTACACCATCATCTTGGCAATCTCTCTTCTCTCTATATTTTTTATCTACTTTCTAATTTGGCTTTTTCATAGGTTCCAGTAAAACAGCTGTTTATAATTATCTGTCTAAAAATTTACCAATCTAGAACTTTCTCCAGTTTAAAGGATTCATCGTCTGGCATTGATGAGATATATCTTAATAATAACTCAAACCAATAAAGCCTAAAAGGAGTCCCCACCAGAGAGTGCAAAGGATACAGCATTCACAATATCTAGAAAGTTTATTCCCCCAAACAGTCTAAGAAATTAAAGAGCCTTCATTGTGCAAGCAATGACAGTTAAGATGGCAAAGGCCCCTAAGAGTTGGCACAACCAGACTAAAAGACTGCTTGACTGCTTGGAATCCCAGTCTATTTGACTAGCTGCCAAATGTCCACCATATATGTACCTTCTAGATGGGAGAGTCTAAGCTCTGAAAATACATGGGAAAAAAAAAAAGCCTAAGAAGATCAGGGAGAATATTTACATCTCAAAGACACATGGAAAGAAATGCAAGTTCCCCCTAGAAGGTCAGAATTCTGCAAGTTTATCAAGCCAGCTTTTTTATAGCTGCACATACAAAAAAAAAAAATTAATTTTGGTATGTCAGACTTCAATTTGGCTATTTTTAGGGCAAGATTCTCTTTAATTCCCAATTAAGAAAATACTTGTAAATATAAATTCTGTGCACACATAATAAAATCTTCCTAGTATCTTTCAACTGAGAATATAAACCAGGTACCTCTTCTTGAAGGAAAATCTACCCAGAGAGGAGTTTAACACCATTGAATAAAACAGGGTCATCTGCCAATAACAGAAGATCCAAGGCCCAAGAGAGACTCACACAAATCTAACTGGGCTCTCTGATGTAGCAGATGGACAAAAGAGGCCTCTACTGGTACCAAGGCTCTGGTTCCTCATAGAGTTCAGACAAAGGAGAAACATTTGCTCTGGTTCCCTTTATTGGTTGCCAAAGCTGTTGACTGAAAAAAAAATACACAGCCTAAAATTTGAGAAGTATGTTTTACTCACTGACCTTACTGAAGATTGTAGTCCAGCATACAGCCTCTCGGATGCTCTGGGGACCTATTCCAAAGAGATAAGGGAGAATCCAGGATATATAGGAGTTTTTACCAAAAAAAAAAAAAAAAAAAAGCATGTAGTCAAACATCAAAAGAGTACTACTAATCACAAAAAATAGACATTTCAAAGTTAACGATATTAGTGCCTTTCTATATTGGGAAAATGCAAGCCTGGGTGCATTGAAATTATTTCTTTGGTATGCATCTTAACTATTTAGAGCCAGTATGCTATTTTTCTCCATCTTGAATTCCCCTCAGGACATCACTGCTGTGGACGAAGGCTTGATAGTGGGCAACATTCATTGCTTACTAAAATGGCAGGCAACATTTCTTTTTTTTTTTTTTTCTTTTGTCCACACTAATTACCTTCCTGCATTAGCTCAGCTCAAACTACCACAAGCAAAAGGCGCATTTTGTATAAGAATGCTAAGGCACCTCATATAAACCAAAGGCAGGGCCACAGCTGTGTCTTAGAATGAAAGAACAGGGCTTTCCTATTTCTTGACTCTGTTCTACCCTTTATTTTCTCTCTCCACAAATAGCCTACTTCAGATAATTTGAACCAAATCAAAGAGGAGGTAACCTTGATAGCATTCCAATTTTATATTTTGCAGCCCCAGCCACCCACAACCTCTGGCCCACTCACTCCATTCACTCTTGCTGTCTCTCTTCCAAAATGCCTTGGGAAGACGCTTGGCAGATTGATTAGTTTCCACCTCTGGAAAAGTCACTGATGACCCAGAAGTCAAAGGCCGATAACAGTGTATGTAGGAGTGAGCGTGGTGATTGCTTGACCAGTAACCAAGTAAGTGTCCGTTATAATCCTCTTGACTTTTCAAGTTAGATAATCTTGTTACTGTATTGAATTTCTTAAAGCATCTATAATATTAAATCATGGTACTAAAAACAGATATCTGAACTGTAACAGCTTGACAGTAGGTTTTCATTTTTGTATTGCCAGTGCCTGACTTAAGCCTCTGTTCCCAAGATACCCACTTCAAAGAGGCATCTACTTCAGTGGAGGTGATCTAGGATAAGAGCATTGCCAGTCAGAAAGCTAGATAAAGAGCCAGGATGTGTCCCCGCCCCCCACCATGAAGCTCCTTTGTTCTAAAGATTCTAGCTAATTTAGATAACTAGCCATTTGGGCTGCTTTTTGTTTGTTTGTTTGTTTTTGTTTTCATTTCTTTTCCTCTCTTCTTGCATTTTAAATCCCCACTCTTATGTTTTAAATTCACCAATAAAGAGTGAGCCCTTGAAACCCTAGTCCCCCACCTTGACTCCAATAAAAGCAGAACCACAGGCACTCTCTGTGTTTCTCTCTCGCTCTCTCTGGCCTTGCTATATACTCTCTGACATGCCTTGTACACTCTAGGGCCTGTGAGTCATCATTTTTTTCTTTCAAGTTTCCTAATGGTTATTGCTGCAGGGCATCTTTCAATCTAGTAAGAACTACAAGAGTCAGTACAGTCATGATACTGGTTTGGAAAGCAGAGATGTCTATGGGAAGGCCTCCAGGGCCCAGGTGAGTGCCCGCAGGCATTTATAGGTGATAGGAGTACTATCAATAGGCTGATACCAGCACAAAACAGCATCCTAACATAATGGAAATGCTTTTATAATTTCATCATTCTGTACACTGGTGTGTTGATGTGATGCTTTTTATCATTGTAAAGGAAGGATCTGCCTTAGTTTCTAAGATCATATCAAGAATGGATGTTGAATTTTATTGAATCCATTTCTGGTCTTTATCCAAATGGCTACATGTTTATTTGTTTGTTTTTTCCTATAACCTAAATGACATGATATTCTATTATTAATAATGTCCTAATATTAAATCATTCTTATTTTAATATAACAGTGTGCCTATATGATTAAGTGTTTTGGATTGTCTCAGAGTCTCATTCTTTTCTAGTTTCAGTGATGGAAAAAGTATCCCTTAAGAGAAGGTTCATTTGTGTGACTTTTTAATGAAGTGATAAGGATGAAAGGGATATGTGTGTACTCCTTAATAGATGGTAATTATTTGAATTGACTCACTAAAGTATGGAGTTTTTCTTCCTGTTAAAAAGTCATTCTGAAAGGTATAAGCTTGACAGGAGATTTTACTGTTTAATGGAGGGACAGGGTAGCATGAGCTGGGGAGAAAGTCCTGGAAGAAAGTGGGCTGTCTTTTCTGCCTCCACTGCTGGTCATTTGTGGTATCAGAAGTGGAAGACAGAGACCTGGAGCTGAAGGAGTTTCCATGGTGAGCAGCAGAGTTGGTCTAGCCACTGAGTCATGAAAACTCACTCCCTAGGGGCAGAGACATCAAAAGCTCCTCACGGACAATTCAAGGACCTAATGTTCTGACCTGGAGAATGAAATGAAAGGTGGGACACCAGCTTCAAGAAAGAACCATTCCTTGACTATCCATAAAGCATGAGTAGTGAGCAGATCAATCCTCCTTCCTCTTTCATGACTTTTGTACTAAAAAAAAAGGGCCAGTAGTTGGAGTTGTGACCAATTTATGCTGAGACATTTAATCTTAGTGGTTTTCCTTATGAGAGTCTAGTAAGAACCCTAGTCTAGTTTCTGATAAGTCCCTCTGGGAGGGTGGTAAGACTACCGTTGCTGCTCATCCAACACGTCCAATGTTCCTGCTAGTGCAAATGTTCCTGCTAGTGCAAGGTCCAGTGCATCCTCTCTCCAACTCAACACACCTACCCCAACAGGAAGAGTTATGAAATCCCTAAGTAGAATAGTACTAGGTCAGGGTCAGGTTGTCACGCATTGAACTTCAGGCTTTGGCTTGACCCACAGCATCCTGTGACTAATTAGTTTCACAAAGTGTTGATGGAGCATGAGCTTTATCAAGAGCCTCTGTAAAAGCCAGGCCAAGGCGTGAGCTGGACCAGTAGGAATGGGTATGGTGGGCCAGGAGCCAAACAGAAAGGGCCCCCTTGCATCCTGTGAGCAGATTAACTATAATCATGGATAGTTCTGCTTAGACTATGAGGTGTTTTTTGTGACTGAACTCATGAATTGTATTGCAAATATTTTACTTTGCTTTTTTTGAGTTGAGAAAAGACTGATGACGGCAGACTGATGACTCATCAAGATTGTGCTTCATAAAATGAATTTGAAGGCTGTAGCTCTTTTTCTTTGTGCTGGATTAGTTTATATATCATAGGAATCATATGATTTTTTTTTTTTTTTTTGTAAAGTTTACCTATTAAACTGCCTGGGCCCACAGCCTTTCAACACACTAATTTTTAAACTGTTCTTTCCCCCAAAATTACTGTTCCTTTTAGATTGCGTTTATGCTTCAGTTGATTTTGACAATTTGTATTTTCCCAGAAAATCATCTATTTCATTTGCTGCATTCAATTTTCATGATTGTTAAATCTTTTTAGATAATGTCTTCAATTCTTACAAAATAATTCATTTTGTCATAATTGCTTTTCTATTATTTTTACTTCATACAATGTATATATGGTCACTCTTGCTTGTTTAGTTTGTATTTGCCCAGTTTGTCTTTGAACATCCATTTGCTTATTTTTTAGGGCATGAGTGTTTATTTCAAGATGAGGGTGACAGTGTGTACACCACTTCATGAAACACTCCAAGGAAATAGAAGAACAGTAATTTTGTACAAAATACAAACCAGCTAACCTACATGGAGAAATTTAAATGGATCATTTTAAATTTCATTGCACAGAATATAAAGTCATGAAGAATAATAAGGCAATATTAGGATAAGAATCTCTCTCTGTCTCCCCTCCCTTAATATTGAGTAGACTATCTTCTTCAAAATGTATCACAAAATGCTTCTAATGAAAACAAAATTGAATGTCATATTTTTAACATACCTTTGCACTAACTTCCTGAGTGATCGGGAAGTTGAGTGTTCCAATCTCAACTTTTTTCCCACCTTTTTTTAAAATCTACTAAAGATTAAAAACAAACAAATAAACAAAAACCCTGGCAATGCTTGTCTTTGCCTTACCAAGCTATCAGTGTAAAATTGCATTTAATAGAACGTATGTATATGAAACACCCAATGGATTATTAAAGCTTATATATTTGCCTTTACTTTAGACTTTGTACACTTAAACTGCTAAGAGCTGATTCACATTTTTATTCAAGGCAAATATTTATAGTTCCTAAGAACTTGAGCCCAAGGGAAACATAAAAAAGCCTATGTGAGTAACCAGTCGCAGCTTTAACAGATAAACTTTGAATTCTCAGTAATTCAGCACAATGGTTTATTGCTGGCTCGGCCACTCTGATGTGAGTCAGCTGGGGCTCTCCTCATCTGGTGATCCAGGAATCAAATCTCCCTCCATCTTGTGACACTTTCATGTCAACAATGACTTCCAAGATTGCCATGAGTAAGAGGGAGTGTGGAGCTGGCATATCAGCTCTTAACTGTCTTAACCCAAAAGTGATACCCATCCCTCCCACTCACAGTTTGTTGGTTAGACAGTAACACAACCTTGCCCAGCTGTAATGAGGCTGGGAATTATCACCTCTCACGGGGCCAGGACAGAGGAAAGAACTGGATATGGGAGAGCACCAGCAGTCCCTCCCACAAGTGATAAATCCATAATGCTTCATACTCAGTATAGCAGATTGTGAAAGGAATTCCAGTATGGATTTTAACAACCTTGAAACAACAACCTTTCTCTGAGTCATCCATCTGTTGGGGAGGGGAAATTTCCCCCACAGCCCTTCTTGAGATTTATTAGCTGGACTAATAATAAAATTGACATAAGACAGATTAACAGGAGAAAAAGAAACAAATCTAATTCATGCATATAAAGGTCTCATAGAAATGGGACCTAAGAAGGTGAGAGCAGGCAGCTTTTATATATTTTAGATGAAACCATAAATTTGTGAGAAAATGACAGGACCAAAAAAAAACTAGGTTTTGAGTGCCCAATTAGTGACCCTAAACCTAAACAGAGTTCGGGCTTGGGGTAGTAAATTAAAGAAGTAACAAGGTTTGTTTGTATATGCTTCTCAGCTCAAATTCCCATATTTGGCAATAAAGGTGATCCACCTCCTGATACAGCAAGTACACTTTTCACGTGAGGGGTTAATTTCCTGCTTTGAGGGAGACAGAAAGGAGGGTCAGAGTATCCCTCTTGCACTGGCCATTTCTTCAGTAATTTTAATTCAAAATAATCAATATGCCAACTGAGGCACATTTTGGGGCTGTCTACCCTAGACCCCAATAGATCTTTTTTAAAGAAATAATAATAATATAAAATTAATGCACAAAAAGATCTTAAATAAAAAGGTCAGTTTCTTGAGTGTCACCCAGACATAAATAGTTCACAAAAAAATGCTAAACATATAATTTTATTGACCTGAAATTACAGGAAACTGTATCCCCTATCAAGAAAGTCATGAAATATGATCAAATATGTCTTAGGTAAAACAGAACTCAAATAAACCTGTTTCCTTTGATATATTTCTTTACTTCTAGCTGAAGATTCTCAGTTTCCACTGGCATATTTTATTGTTCTGGCCCCAAGATTTTCTTTTCTAAAATAAGTTAACTGAATATTGTAGACCTTCTTAGCAGGCACTGGCTTTCATCTGGTGTTATTTGGAGATCCAGAACTGTTGGCCACCAACTTGAATTAAAGTATGTTACACTGTATGCTTCTACCACATTTTTTTTTTTTTAATCTGGCATTTTTCTTAGAGAAATATTTAGGTTGGGTCTTGAAAACATGCAATACTTTGGGATGCCTTGGCCTTCATAAATTTGATTTTGTAAACTTTTTATTGCATGGCTGTCTTCTGAATTTATATGTGGCACAAAGGAATAACATTTTATTCTAAAAGGCACTTTCAGAACCCTCTTTGGTTTATTATACAAAAGATTTCTAGTACCTTCTGAGTAATAGAATGGGAAGATTTCCAAAATCTTCCTTTTAAAAAAATAATAATCTATACATTTGGGGGTCTTGGTCAGGCTACTCTAATTCAGCTTTGACAAATTCATCCAATAATCACTCTGGATTAGTGATTTCCTGATTCACCCTTGAGCCAATACTGCCCAGGTTTTCCACTGCAGCTGATGAGAAGATATGGCTCAGTTCCACAGCTGATTTGTACACAGCAGTGTCCATATTTTTATTTGCAACTTTTCCTAGGAAATATTTTTTTAGGAAGTCTATATAGCTGTTTATATGTGGCTGATATTTTCTTTTAGTCTTTTTATCCATTAATATTCTTTTCATAATGAATATGCCTGATTTGCTTCTGCTTTACATTACTTATTGGTGTTAGTGTTGTCTCTTTGCTGTTTTCTTTTTAATACCCTTTTCACTATATGGACTATGTTTCCTTTGACTTTGTTTCCTCTAGTGATCTGAAAGTCCTGTACTCTGTTGTTGATTTTCTAGTGGCTACTTCTATGTTTTCAAAAATTTGAAACTATTCTTCTTATCACTGTCAATGCCAAGAATAAAACTGTGTTTGCTGGCTACCTCTATGAAAGATTAATATTTTAGCATGCATTTTTAATTTTGCTTTCCTTTCTCTCACTCTCCCAGTTTTAAAAAGTATATATATTTTCTTCTGAGGTAAAAGCATTATTTGAGAGGCTTGGTAGAGGGATCAAAGAGCTGGGAGGACAGTGAGATCTAAAATCCTCAGCCTGGCTGGGATGTCCCCAAGCCTCACAGTCACAGAAAGCTACATATGGGGCTTTAACTCATGTTTTCATGCTGTGTCTCTTCTCCTTTAGGAGCTATTTTTAACATTTGTATTAAAGACTATAGTAATATTATTAAGCCTTAACTTTTATGCAACACTTATATTGAGCTTTATAATAATATTAAACAATTATTAAGTCTTAATTTTTATTTAAACTATTGCAGTGTTAGCCATCATCTTTTTAGTCAGCAACTCTCTTCTTGGGCTGCTCTGAGCTGTTTCTCTCCAATTGGACAATGTCTTTGAGTGGTGTTGCTGATGCTGGGGTTATTTTCAAGGAAGTTGTGGTTGATATATTTTCTGAGCTCTTATGTTCCTGAGACAGTCTTTCTGTTGCCTTAACACATTACTAATAACTTAGGCAGACAATTCCAGACAATAAGGTTTCTCCTTCCATAATTTTATAAATATGGCTCCTTTAATTTCTGGAATTATAATAGGAAAAGACTTATGAGATTAGCCTAATTGTTTTTCTGTAGGCCAAATGTGTATCTTCTTGTATGGCTGGTAGAATTCTTTCTTAACTCTTGAAATAAGAAAAAAATATATACATATATATAATAATATCTCTAAGCACATAGTCCTCTCTCACATACATTGATTTTTGCTTATTGTAAGCAACCCTAGATGTTTATTCAATTCAGGAACATTTTTCTTCTATGCCTAAAGTCATACCTTCTGTTCAGATTATTTAATTCTCCTATTCAAGAACTCTAATTTCCTCATTATTTTTATTTTGTTTGTCCTTTTCCTTTTCATTCTGGAACAAATTCTAAAGCTGGTTCATTCATTTCTAATTTGCTTTTCTGCAATTTATTGACTCTAATGCTGAATTTACTTCTGTTACCACACTTTTAACTCCTTCAAAACTGTTTCTCATCTCAATCAACTCAGTCAACAATAGCATTCATGCCCCCTCCTTTTTTAGGGGGCTAAATTTTTTTTTTTTTAATTTCAGCTTGTATTCCTTTGATTTCATCTTTTTTCTGTTTCACAGAGTTGATGTTATACTGAAGAGTTTTTAAACTGTTCCAAAGCAACTGTGCTATAAAATTTACTTCTGGAAACTATAGTAAGTCTTTTTTCTTTCAAAACTACCTTCTGCTGCTCTTTGAGCATTTTCTCCTCCTTTTATAATATACACTCAAAATTCATTGGCTCTAAGTTATTATTTTTTCTATTTACTTATCCTTTAATGTGGAAAGATCTTCTCAGGCTAAGTTTTACTGCAAATGCCGTATTTTTTAAACTTGGTTTACCTCACTGTCCACATAATTGCTGATAAGATTCTCATTTCTTATATTTATTTATTTATTTTTATTTTGGGGTGCATGGGGAGGTAGTTAGGTTTACTTATGTTATTTTTGTTTGAGGCAGTACTGGGGATTGAACCCAGGACTTTGTGCATGCTAAGCATGTGCTCTACCACTTGAGCTATACCCTCCCCCGACTAAGATTCACATTTTTGATCTTCAGATCAAGTCTTGTTAGATATTAATTCTTTCTAGCCTTTTTTTTTTTTAATACTGTTTTAAATCTTTCATTTGGTGTGAATATATTGCCAGGAGGAGACACCTAGTCCTACTGCCTATTTATCTTTTTTATCATGAAAATGGTTTCTATGTAGTCAGACATTCTTTCTAGTTCTTTACTTACCTGACCCAGTGAATGATAGGATTGTTTGCTACACAGTAATTTCTCAGTAGACTGTTCCTCCAGTGTTCAACAGAACTCCCAGGATGTCCCACAACTCTATCAGGCTCAACTCCTTCCAGCTGCCAACCTGACTCTCTTAGATATAAGCACTCCTAGTCACATAGCATTGTGGGTAATAATAGTCCCAGAATTGGTGCAAGGAAACAGGAAAGATGTAGCAAAATGGCTCCAGTTATTCTAGAATTTAGATCTATGCTGGCTTCTCTTTCTCCCATAGGAACACCCCATGTTTTCAAGGGAAGGATTTGTGGTAGACATAGCTTTATAGAACGTCCTATCACCTTTTTCCTTTTTTCCTGTTTCCAAGAGTCTTCAGAACTTTGGCTAATAGAAATTTTTTTCTTTCCTGGCATGTCACTGAGGGAAGACTTTCTTAGAGTTGAATTTTTAAATAAAACTTTTTAAATTAAAAAATAATGCAACAAACAATTATGTAGATTTAACTGGGTTCAATACTTACCAGTGGATCTTTTATAACACACATTCCCCATCTGAATTCTTTACTTTGATTTGTGCTTCAGCTGGCCTAAGTATTTAATATTTTAAATGATGTAACTAAGGAAGGCATATTATTAGGGGCCTGCTATCTGAATCCTTACAGGTCTAGAATTAGTTAATATCTAAGCTGGACTGGAAATCAGGTCTCCTGTTCCTTGGCTTTTCCTACCAAATTAGCTGCTTGATATAGCCAAAAAAATAAAAAAGTACCAATAAAAAGTTGTTTTATCAGCTGATGGTTATTTTAAGAGCAGAATGAGATAATATGTCTGAAGCACTTAGCACAACACCCTTAGAGGTGCAGTTACTATCTCTATTTTACAAATGAAGAAACTGATGCTCTGAGATTGACATAACTTGCCAGAATTGACAAAGCTGGTCAGATGCAGAACCAGGAGTGGGACATGGGACCATCTGAATTCAGAGCAGAGGCTCAACTCTCACTAAATTGCCACATATTGAGCATCTCACAGACCACAAGTTCCTCTTTTCAGTTCTGCTATCCTCTGGTATGCTAATTTGAGGAATACTCAGCTTCAGGACTCAGCTTGTCAAATTAAATTATGTTGCAGTCAGCTGTCTTCCTGTGTTGCTCAACAGGCATTTCAACAAAAATTAATAGATGAAAATATGTGACAATCACCCAAAGCTGACACAAACAGCTTTTATCCCTGCTGTTAAAAACTAAGAGGTTCTAAGTTTAGAGCTTTGCTTGATGCCTGGGTTAGAGACTCCCTCTTAGAACTATTTCCTTTTTTTTTTTTCTTTTTCTGTTGATCTAATTAAGTTTTTATTTTATCTTTAAAAATAGCTGTCCTTTTGCTACTTCTTACAGTAATCCCTTTTGTTAAGTCAGACCCTGGGAATACACAGTATGCATACTCTACCCAGGAAAAGGGCAGAGAGTAAAAGAGAGTTAGGAAAACTTGGAAATCTCTCCATGTCTACTTTGTCTAATCAAAATTATACTGACTCAGTAGTTATCTGGAATAATGCTTTCCCCATAAATGCCTAGGCCTTTACCCACCTGAAGATCTCAAAGACATTAACCTAAAGTGAATTAACAACACTGAAGAAAAAAGAATGAAGCTGGAGGAATAACCCTCCCAGACTTCAGACAATACTACAGAGCTACAGTAATCAAAACAGCATGGTACTAGCACAAAAACAGACATATGGGTCAATGAAACAGAATAGAGAGCCCAGAAATAAACCCACAGACCTACTGTCAATTAATCTTCAACAAAGGGAGCAAGAATGGAGAATGGAGAAAAGTCTCTTCAGCAAGTGGTGCTGGGAAAACTGGACAGCCGCGTGTAAATCAATGAAGTTAGAACACTCCCTCACACCATATACAAACTCAAAAAGGCTTGAAGTCTTAAATATAAGACAAGACATGATAAAACTCTTCTCTGACATAAATCTTAGCAATGTTCTCCTAGAGTAGTCTATCCAGGCAATAGAAATAAAAGCAAAAATTAACAAATTGGACGTAATTAAACTTACAAGCTTTTACCCAGCAAAAGAAACTATAAGCAAAAAAGAAAAAAAAATGACAATCTATGGAATGGGAGAAAATATTTGCAAATGATGCGACTGACAAAGGTTTAATTTCCAGGATATATAAACAGATCATAAAGATTAATGACAAAAAAAGAAACAACCCAATACAAAAATTGACAGAGGACCTAAACAAGCAATTCTCCAGTGAAGGCATACAAATGGCCAATAGGCAAATGAAAAAATGCTCAATATCGCTAATTATCAGAGAAATGCAAATCAAAACTACAGTTAGGTATCACCTCACACCAGTCAGAATCGCCATCATTCAAAAGTCCACAAATGATAAATGCTGGAGAGAGTGTGGAGAAAAAGGAACCCTCCTACACTGTTGGTAGGAAAGCAGTTTGGTGCAGCCACTGTGGAAAACAGTATGGAGATTCCTCAAAAAACTAAAAATAGATTTACCATATGACCCAGCAGTCCCACTCCTGGGTATATATCCAGAGAGAACTCTAATTTAAAAAGATACATGCACCCCAATGTTCATAGCAGCACTATTTACAATAGCCAAGATATGAAACATCCTTAATGTCCATCAACAGATGACTGGATTAAAAAGTTGTGGTATATTTATACAATGGAAGATTACTCAGCCATTAAAAAAAAAAAAGGATTATAATAATGCCATTTGCAGCAACATGGATGGGCCTGGAGATTGTCATTCTAAGTGAAGTAAGACAAAGTGTATCATGTCACTCATATGTGGAATCAAAAAAAGAAAAAGACACTAATGAACTAATCTATAAAACAAAAACAGACTTGCAGACATAATAAACAATCTTATAGTTACCAGGGGGAAAGCGGGTAGGAAGGGATAAATTTGGGAGTACAAGATTTGCAAATATTAACTACTAAATAGAAAAATAGATAAAATACAAATTTCTTCTGTATAGCACAGGGAGCTATATTCAATATCTTATAATAACCGTTAATGAAAAAGAATATGAAAACAAATATATGTATGTTATATGTATGACTGGAACATTATGTTATACACCAGAGGTTGACACACTGTAACTGACTATACTTCAATAGAAAATTTAAAAAGAAGACTCAACAACATGAAAAAAAAAAAAAAAAGTGGATTAGATCCCAAAGTAGTGAGAAGTGTTGGGGAACCAACCTGAGTCCTAGTTAGAACCTGCTATTTTCTTTGTCTTCAACTATCTCTATGATCTTAGATAAATGCTCAACATAGCTAGGCCTCTGTTTTAGATTTAGACATAACTCATGAGGTTATAATGAGAATTGTATAAATCGATATGTACTTATGCTCATGGTTGAGAAACCAGCTCTGAACTAAAAGCTCATTTCCATGGGAACTTGGACTCAGAATGCTCTTACTTCCTGTCTCTAGATAGAAACACCAGAAATTGCTTCCCTGTTGTGAATTCGCTCTCAATAATTCTCTCTCAATAATTCCCACATCTTCCTGATGACAGTCAGTAACCAGAACTGAGAGAACAAAATGAAATATTTAAATTGTTCACCTCTTAAATTATCAACCTTTTCCTGTATAAAATTAATATATTCATAAATTTTCCTTTTTTTTTTTTTTTTTTTTGGAGGGACAGTTTCGCTTCAGTGTGAGGGCAGTGCATCCCTGTGCCTGTGCCCTAGGGTGGGGTGGGGCTTCCCATTGATGCCACTTGGCATGATCCTGGCCCAGGGCAGTTTGGGAGCTGCCTGGGCTACTTATCTGCTCTTTTAAGGCAGTGTTGGACATGAACAGGTGGGGAACCAGGTGAGTGTAGCCCTCCTTTTCTGGCTCTCACCAGTTCCTTCTCTGATCCCACTAAAGTCAAATTCTTGTCTTAGTAGGTACTTTCCTCACCTGAGTCCTTTCATTTGGGAGAGTGAGAAGGAGAAATGTGGGTACCTAATTAAGTAGCCATGTGACCCTTGCTTCCATGGATGGATGAGGGAAGTACAGTGAGCAGGTGGTACAAAGGGAAAGGAAGGAAAGGTGACTTGTTCAGACTTGGTGGAGTGGGGTCTAGCCTTCCTCTATGTCTCAGTTACCAGTTCCAAGTTAGCATCCTTTCCTCCTTTGCTTTCCTTCCCAATATTTCCCCAACCACCATTCTACCACCACCACAAACGAATAACAGCTGAGGTGCCAATCCCTTCCAGCTTCTTTTTCTAGTCGCCATTGATCCAGGGCAGTGGCTGGGATGCACTGGAGAGATGAGTCCCTTGAGAGATGGATGGAGCAACCAGCCCCCCACCCCGACCCCCACCACGAGAGAGGGAGGTGTCAGCTTCACCCTGTGGACTCACAAAGGCTTTCTCATTTTCTTATTCAACTTAATAGAAATGCAATGTGTGCTTATGAGTGCGTTATCTCTTTACCTCCTCAAACTAAACATGAATGAACATAACAAAATACAATATAAAAATACAAATTAGAACAGAGGTTGGCAAACTTTCTGGAAAAGGTCAATGTATTAGTTTCCTAGTTTTTAACTATTTACCACAAACTGTGTGGCTTAAGACAACAGAATATTATTTTCTCACAGTTCCGGGAATCAGAAGGGCAAAGTCAAAGCATTAGCAGATCTGTATTTCCTCCAAAGATTCTAGGAGAAAATCCTTACTCGCCTCTTCCAGCTTCTGGCGGTTCCAAGAGTTTCTTGGTTTATGACTATGTAATTTTAATTTCTGCTTCCACTGTTACATGGCCTTCTCCTCTGTGTCTGTGTGTGTCACCCCCTCTTCTGTCTCTTACAAGAACACTTGTCATTGGATTTGAGGACCACCCTGATAAATATAGAATTATCTCATCTCAAGACCCTTAATTATTTTTTCAAGCTAATTGATTTTTTTCTAGTATTTTTTTATTGAGGTATAGTCAGTTTACAATGTTTTGTCAATTTCTGGTGTACAGCAGAATGAATACATATATTCATCTTCATATTCTTTTTTCACCATAAGCTACTACAAGATATTGGATATAATTCCCTGTGCTGTATAGTATAAACTTGTTTATCTATTTTATATATATTAGTCAGTATCTGCAAATCTCGAACTGCCAGTTTATCCCTTCCACCCCTTTCCCCTCTGGTAACCATAAGTTTGTTTTCTATGTCTGTGAGTCTGTTTCTTTTTTGTAAATAAGTTCATTTGTCTTTTTTTTTAGATTCCACGTGTAAGTGATATCATAAGGTATTTGTCTTTCCCTTTCTGGCTTACTTCACTTAGAATGGCATTCTCCAGGACCATCCATGTTGCTGCAAATGGCATTATTTTATCATTTTTTATGGCTGAGTAGTATTCCATTGTATAAATATACCACAATTTCTTATCCAGTCATCTGTTGATGGACATTTAGGTTGTTTCCATGTCTTGGCTACTGTTAATTTTATCTGCAAAGACTCCTTTTCCAAATCAAGTAACATTCATAGGGCTGGATATCTTTTTTTGGGGGGGGCCACCATTTAACTCATTACAGTCAGATAGTAAGTATTTTAGGCTTTATGGGCCATAAATGTTGCAACTACCTTATGTCTCAACTACTCAACTCTTCCATTGCAGCATGAATACAGTCATATACAATCTATAAATAAGTATGGCTGTATTCCAGGAAAATTTAATTTATGGACACAGATTTGAATGCCATAGAAATTTCACATTACAAAATATTCTCCTTTTTATTTTTTATCAGGCATTTAAAAATGTAAAAACCGTTCTTTGCCCTTAGGCCATTTAAAAAAACAGGCAGCAGGCCAGATTTAGCTTATAGGCTATAATTTGCTGATCTTGAGTTAGAATTATAGAATATATTTTAAATCACCTTGATTTGTTTTTGGAGGTCTCCAGTAATCGTCTTATCTCTTCTCTGTCTTTATTATTCTAAAGGTTTCTGTGTCTTTTGACACAATTTGTGACTGCTCTTCTTTTCAAAGCTCTTTCTCCAGCCATGTGACTATGATAAAATTTAAATGTGGCTTCACAAGAGATATGATAAGGGAGCGTAACGTGATAAGGCAGGAAGGTGATGGTCTTGACCTTATCTATGTGTATCAGAGCTATGTGACCCAAAAGAACAGGATATGGTGACCTCTAAGAAAGGAATAGAACCTTCCACAAATGAGCTGGGCTAGACATTTTTTGTTGTTGGGGGGGTGAAAAAGATGTTTATTCAGGCTTGATCCCTTGATACAGCCATACATGTAAATATATATAATTAAAATTCAGAAAAATAATAATCAGGTTGGTGTGACCTCCCTTCTTCCCCTTAAGCACAGCCTTCCCAACTGGCACCATTCCCGGGTGCTACTTTCAAAATCCTGGAGTAGGGAATACAGAGGTCACTTCTTGGCAGCTTCTGCCTGGGCTGCCAAGTCTGCATGTTGTGTTGATGGGGATGGGAGATAAATGGAGCTAATAACATTAGACAGAGACAGAGAGAAGAGAGAAAAGGGAAAGAAGGGCGTGTAAGCAAAAAGAAAGGGAGATTGGGGGAGGGAAGGGAAAAGAAGGGAAAGACAGAAAGACGAAATGAAGGTAGAAGAGGAAGTTAAAGCCAGATGAGGTTTGTCAGGCCATACCAGGAGAGAGGGCAATGAAAGACATCTTAGCCCGGAGGAGAATTAAGATTTGTTAGGAACTGAAATCTGTTTCTTCTGTACAGCATGAGGAACTATATTCAATATCTTGTAATAATTTTATTTTATCTTGTAATTCAATTTTATCTTTAATGAAAAAGAACATGAAAACAAATATACGCATCTATATGCATGACTGGGACATTACGCTGTACAGCAGAAATTCACACATTGTAACTGACTATACTTCAATATTGAAAAAAAAAAAAAAAAAATGGAGAGAGCATCCCTGAGAGCCAAGGGCAGGATGGACAACAGTAGGTCTTAAGGAGAGTTCCTGACGATTTGGTTATGTTTTAAATGGAAGACAAGATGTTTTCCAAAATAAACAAAGTAAGTTGTGTTTAGTGGGCCTTTCCTTTGGTATGGAGACCAGGAGGACCATGCTTGGTATGAATTTCTGGGAGCAAAGGAAGGGGGAAAGCATATGACTTCTGGAGAAGAGGGGAGCTTCCTCAGGCCACTGTGACTGAGCTGGGAAGTGGACTGGATGTGGCCTCTGAAGCCAGCAGCACAGGGTGGGCCAGAAGTGGTGATGGGGTCACCACAGGAGCCGAGCCATGCTTTGGAGAGTGCCCTGGGGGACTCCTCTGTCAGTAAGGGATGCAGGGTGGATGGACAGGGAGAAACTGGAGCAAGAAGACCAAAGAACAGAAGACAATTTGGAGTACTCGGGAGGAAGAGACTTTCTGCTACTCTTCAAGGCTGTTCTGTCTGGTCTAAGAACTAAACTGACAAAAGTTTAATAACATGTGTATGTGGGAGAGACCCAGGAGAATTGAGGAACTTGCAACATGGCCAAAACCCTCACCTTATATACCAGCTTCAGCTAGAAACAAAAGAGAACGTTGAGAGAAGGAAGGTGGTCTGGGGCATCAAAGGGATGGAAGGCCATGGAGATGGAAAAGCAAGTGTTTGATAAACAGATGTTTGCTGGGCCATACAGAGGTAATGGGACACAGAGAGGAATTTTAACAGGCTTTGCTAGGTTCCTCCCTGTCCATACACTTAGTTCATAGCATAGTGATCTATGGTGAGAGCCCCTTTCCTGGAACAGGTCCTCTGTCTACATGATTTTAGGTAGTTAGGGGGAAAGGCAGAGTTTCTTACTTATTCTTTTGGGGCTTGAATATTTTCAGATCAAAATAATCTGCATGCCAGAGATATTTTGGAGTGGCAAGTTTTGCTTCCCTGCAGTGGCCTCTGGCCACAGTTGATGAAAAGGAAAGGAAAGATGGGAAACCCTGTTTTGGAGAAGGACCAAGGCTGGGTGGCTAACAGGCTGGATTTTTTTTTTTCACTCAGATGGTGCTGGCTTTGGTCCTGAATCCCCAGTGTTTTTGGTTAGGTTGATTCTCCCCCTGGGGCCAATCTTTCAGTCTGAAATCTCCCAGAGCAGGCAGCTTCAGCAACACAGTCCTCCCTCGTGTCATGCTCAGTCTGGAGGGTCTAACTCCTCCCCAGTGGGCTCTTCGGCAGTGTTGTTGGAGGGTTTCAGGAAAAGGGTATTCATACCTCATCAGCAATAGTGTGACACTGATTGTTGGAATCCAAGGGGAAACCAGGAGCCCAGAAGGAAGGCAGGACCAGGCTTAGACTTCCTATGGGTCAACCACCATTCTGGGCACTAGGAGGGGCACCCAAGGGAGCTCGTGTTCTGCACAGCCAGTCTCCACCTTCGATTAACTGCTGTCCTTTAGTTAACCAGCAAGCTTAGCCTTTTCTGAAATCCTGCAGCCAGGATAGTCCTTTACCAAGGCTGACAATGTCCTTATGTAGCAGGGACCACCCCAGGCATTTTCTGTGTACAACACCCTGAATAAAACTGTTTACAGTCAGCCAATTCAGTAAAAAGTTGAATAAGTCTGATTAGAGTATTCATATGATGCCCATGACCTATAATTAGCATAAGTAGGAGAGAGAACGTTGAGTGCAAGGAGACAGATTCTTGCCCATAGAAGTTAAAACTGTCTTCTCTGTTTTGCTCCCTGCCCAGATCTTCTGCCCTGATAAATTCAAAGGGTTAACAACCACGTGGAAGGGAATGGGGACTGTGTTGTGTGAATTTCTGGATTCTTGCCATTGCTTCTCCCCCAGTGGCACACACTTACTCTTAAGAATTAAGAGTTTTGTTTTAATAGTTTTTGTTCTGATTCTAAAAATGAATCCTAGGTCTTTAGATCTGGAAGAGACTTCAGAGCACAGCCAGCCAACCCTGGTATTTGACAGATAGGGTCAGTGACCCTCAGAAGGGAGAAACTTGCCTGGTTGTGTTATCACATTTCAGTGTCAGGACAATCTTTCCTATCGGCAATCTTTCATAATGCCCCACTGAGGTATGTATGACATCAGAAGATTCCTGTCAACTTCTGTTTCCATGCTATGCCAGGGTGTCTCACTAGATTCAATCAAGGTGATTGCGACAATTGTGTCATTCCCAGTCTTCTCTGCTGCTGAACTTTTCCCTAAAACAACCCTTTCAAGAGGTCTTAGCCGCATCTTTCTTTAGGATTTAATAGTCATTGGTCCATCAGCTGAGTGATGGAGTGTGTAGTCTGCTGTCCCAGGGAGCATGTCACTATCCCCTTAGAAATGACTTACCCCAGTGGGAATAGAGTTTGAGTCATTAGGAGAGCTACGATCTAAAGTCATGTTTAGTGGTATTCATCAATTGTGTATCAAGCATTAATTGAACACCTAGTGTGTACCAACTGCTAAGCTTGATGTTTTCAGAGTTAAGAGTAAGACTTCTGACATTTCAACCCATGGCCTTTTGGCTGAACTGACAGCCTGGATGCTCATTTTTCAGGGTTCCCATAGCCCTTCGAGCACACATTTATTAAAGTTCTCACTGTATTGTAATTCAATGCTATCATGTTTCTTTCTTTTTTTTTTTCACTAAACCCCAAGCTCTTAAAAGCAACTCAGTGTCATCCATCTCTGTGAACCTTACCCCTGGCAGTGCCTGATATTTCATAGATGCTTAACAAATATACTTTGTAGGGATGGAAGAAAGAAGGAATGAATGTGGGGCTAAGCCCATTATGTTATTACCACCAGACCCTTGTCACCGAAATGTTCCCACTAAAGATTTAAAGAAATGTCAGTACTGTGACCATTTGAGATCTCAACAATAGAGGCCAAGGACAATTGAAATGTCAGCTGTTTTGGGTCATGTGCCAAGCATCCCACAGTTATGTTTGCTGAGCGAGGGGGCTTCCAGCTAAGTTCTGGGAAGGAACACAATATTTATTTAAGGGCTAGTGTCTACTTACACACAAGAAAACACTCTGCCACCTCACTTTGCTTGAAACTGAAATTCTGGTCTCCAGCTGATGGCTGAGACAATGCAGGACATTGCAAAACATTTCAGATTGGTTGGTTTCCCTGGCAGCTTAGTTTCCTTGCGTCAAAAACACAAACACAGAGCAGATCATGTTTCTGTATTAACAAGCCTGCAGAACCTGCCTGGGGATGAAAAACTGGTACTACAGAGGAAGTGATGGGGAAATATTTTAGGGACATTATCTCAGGGCCATCATTTTAACAAATTTTATGTTAAAATATTGCCTGGAAGTGGGCCAGAACTAAAAATAACACCATCTGTTTATATAGTGGCTTATGGTTTATAAAACATTTCACAGTCATTATCACACTTTTTTGGCAACTGCTACTCTACTTTGTAGATGAGGAAATCGCGAGTCACTAGGGTTTGTTGATTTCACATAGTAACTGGTGGGTCCCATGTGTACTGTCTCCTCCATGGTTATTAGCATCACAAGAAATTCGAAGATCCTCACCCCAAACTTGGCACTCTCCAGTTCCGCTAAAACTACCCTTGCCATGGTGACCAGCAATCTCCTAGAAGCCAAATATCATGGACTCTTCTATTTTTATCTTGCCAGTGCTTCTGTAACAAATGACCACGTGGAATACTCCCTACTTCTTAAAGGCAGTCTTCTTTGGTCTCTGTGATGCTGTTCCCTCCTGGTTTTCCTCCTCTGTCTTAAAACACACCTTCTCAACCTCATTTACTGGCACCTCTGTCCCCACGCACATTATGAATGTTGGTCCTGTTTGGCCCTTTCCTCTTTGAGCCTCACACTCTCCTAGGGAATCTGCAACCATTAACTTCAAAGTGGTAACTCCCAAATCTCTGCTACCAATCTCTTATGTGAATTCAAGCCATATATATATATATATATATATGTATATATATTATATATATATATATATATCCTATCTGATTTCTGCATCTCTCCACCTAGATGTGCAATAAAAGCTTCTAATTCTGCACACTAGATTGTTCTAACATTACAGTATTGGGTATGCCCACTTGGCAAGATATAATGTTTCTTCACTTATTGAAGTTTCCTTTTTCTTTTTTTTAGTAAAGGAATATTTAGTACTTTCCTTCATATAGATTTCACATAATTCAGTAAGTGTTTATTTCTGAATATTACATAGTTTCATGACTACTGTGATACGATTTGGTTTCCATTATGTTTTATAAATGGCTATGCTAGTATGTAAAAAAGCTATTGTCTTTACACATTTGTTTTGAAACCAGCTTCTGAAATCTCAGATTAGTTTTATCTGTTTTTCAGTTGATTCTTTTTGGTTTTGCAGATAAACTACTATCTGCAAATAATGATAGTTTTCTCTTATTTTATGTTCTTTATGCCTCTTACTTCTTTTCTCATCTTAGTTGCATTGGCTAGCTCCCCTAAAGCAATATTACCACTGGCAATAGTGGTCATTAGGCTACTTCAGTGTTCATTGTAAAGCTCAATATCATTTCACCACTAAATTAAATACATGTATATACTTTATTTTATTGGTGGCATATCATTCTATTTCTATTTTACATTAGTAAATGACGTTCATTTTTATTAAATGTCTTTTAATTATATCTTTATATATAAAATGATAGTTTTCTCCTTTGTTCTAATCATCTGATAGATGATGTTAATAGAGTTTCTAATACTGAGTTGCCTTTGTAGTAATTCATTTTTGGAAAGAGCCTATTTAAGAACTTAAATTTTTATTTAGCTCAACTTAAATTTTTATTTAGCTCAGGGGACTACATGTTAAATTTATTAATTATTGCTTCTTCTAGAGTTCCTATTACACTATATTTTATCTCCTAAACCTATCCCTTCATATCTCTTACTATTTTTTATGTATTATATTTGTTTTGGCTTGCTTCTGGATTTTGGGGAAATTTCTTAAACTGAACTTTTGAGTCATTGATATGATTTTCTACACTATCTGATCTATTATTCATTACTACTACTTGCAAATTTGAAAGTTACAACTTGAATTTACAAATTTATGAGATAAATGTATAATTTTAAAAGTTAAATTAATTTAGAAATTGAAATGTTTAAGAGCAATATTTCCTGACATCAGATTGTTGCTTTTAGATGGGTGGGTGCTGAAATCCCAAGTTTTTTAGAGAATATGAATCAATTTTATTTTGTTTCTTTTCATATCTTACTTTTTGGAATAAACTTCCTTCAGAGAACATTTGCTCTGATCTTTCATATGTATTTCCTTCTTTCAAATCACTAAATCATTTCATATATCTGGTGATTTTTCTGTTTGTTCAACTTTCCTGAGAAAGTCCTGTTCATGGTTGTGAATTACAGTGGCTTCCATCAGAGACCATGCAGATGTGTATTCTATTCTTAAGTTTAAGAAAAAGAGAAAAGGTGGATCTGCAGCTTTAGTTTGTAGGAGCATCATTGGCTGGGAAGACTGGGAAAAGGCTACAGCTAGAAACATCTGCACATGTGCTAAATGATTTCTTCCAGGCCATGGTGAAGTCCACGGTTATCTTGGAACTCCATAAGATGTGCCCACATTTTAATTATCACACCTCTCAAGGCTGGAAGGGTTCCATCCATAAACTCCCTCTATATTTCCTGAACCCTTATGAAAACCATGCCTTCTGTCCCAGTCATGGCCCTATGGAGTCCTGGGCCTGCTGCTTGAAGTTAGGAATATTTGTGCCAAGTTAGAATTCCCCTCAACTGTGGAATCTAGGAAAGTAATTACAACCAAAGGCAATCTCATCGCAGGGAGTTCCACTGCTGGGCAGACGGGGAGCCACTCCTCCTCTCTTGCCATGATTACTGGCAATAGACCACTCCCTCTGTGCTCTGCCCATGGCCTCCCTGTTTGAAGACCTTCTGAGCTGGGAAGTCAAAGTGATCTCCTTATATACCCCATCTACTCACTGCTGGGATTAACTCCTTCATTTGTACAGAACTCAGGGCATTGGTCCATCAGTTAGTGAAAACCACCAGCACCACATTTTTTACAATATATTAGGCAGTATAAGGCCATAAGTGCTCAGTGTCTAGAGCCAGACTCCTTGGGTCCAAACATTAGCTCTTCTTCTAGCTGTGGGCCTGACGGACCTCGTAGCCTTCCCTGTGCTGTGGCCTCTTCATCTGTAATAGAGAAATAATAACAACCCATCAGTGTGGATAATGGTAGCACTTCCCTATCAGGAAGTACCACGATGCTGAGCATTTCCTTCCAGACAGTGACTACACACAGTCATGCTCAGTCGTGTGAGTGCAAAAAGTGTCAACACTTCCAGTTCAAGGAAGGTGTCCTTTCCTGATGGTTCTATTTTTTTTTTTTTTATATTTCTTTGGCTATTTCCATGGAAACTTGAAAAAGAGAAGAGTTAAATGTATAGACTTAAATGTCCATCTTGTTCCAGAAGTTTTAAAGTAGTCTTTCTGAAATGAAAGCTGATCACTTTACTCCCTGATTTAAATCTTTAAATGATGGTCCATATCAAAGAGGGTAAAATTCAAACTCTTTGGTGATATCAACAAGGCCACTTGGAATCTTGCTCACCTTCTGGTCTGGACTCTAACCTATTTTTCTCTCACACCCCAGGCTTCCACCCAACCAACCTCCACAGGGTCTCTGCTCATGTGGAGCCTTCCACCTGGAAGCCCTCCTCCCACCACCTTCTCAGCACCCTTGCACCTTATTGGCTCTGTTGCAATTCTGAAGGCTTACTTCCAGGTATCCCCTCCGCTGTGAAGCCCAGAACTGCACCAGCAGGCCCTTCCTTGGTATCCACACTGCATCCAGTGCAGGTCTCTCCATAATATGCCTATGAGGCTTTGTTCTCAACTGCCATGATTGTTGGGACCAACTAGGGAGCTTATTAACAAATACAGTTAATATTCCAGTTCATTAGGGTAGAGATGGGGTCCAGGAATCCATATAATTGATAAAACAACTGAGGTGATTCTGAAGACCTGTCAAGTCTGGATTAATGGTACCTGTTCTCTAGTTAACATTCTCTGTTTAACAAGGCTCCTTTCTGGGTAGGCCCTCCTTTCTGGTTGACCTGCCCTCCCTTTTGGTTAGTGTAGCCTCCTCTCTGGTTAACTTGCCCTCTTCTCTGGTTCATGTGCTCTACTGTCTCTAATAAGCCATGGATTTCTTTTAAGCAAGCACCATGTCTTATCTGTCTTAGTCCCCAGCACCGAACACAGTTCCAGGCACTTAGAAACATGCTACGTGAACAAGTGATTAAGTGATTTGCCTGTCCCTTACATGTTCCAGCCTCCAGTCTCCCAGGTGTTTCTGTCTTTTCATTCATTCATGTTCATTTCATTTCATGTTCATTTCATTTCAATCCCATTCGTTGCTTTTGCCCACTTCCACTTGAATGTCAAAGACTTAATTGAGGAACTTATAAGTGAGGCAGGAACCATTGTTTCTACTTTGGCAGCATATGCCAGACTTCCTTGCCAGACTTACTGTGAACCTTCTGTCCTCTTGAGAAAGGAAGCCTGGGGGATCAGAGGGGCTATTGTATAGCAGCCTTCTCCTGAGACTTAAATGTTTGGCAACTTCAGGCTTGGCACAAGGATTGCCATGAGGAATTTAAAAAAAAAAAACCAAAAACTGAATACCCAGAAAGCATGAGCCAGCACCTTAAATGGACTTAGTGGTGAGCCAGACAGGAGATAGGAGCAAGGGTGGGGACTCTAGGGCTGAGCCAGTCTCTCCTCCTCTAGCCTCCCCTGACTGTGTTACTTAGGCAAGTCATTACTCTGAACCTCAGTGTTCTCATCCATAAAAGAGGGATGAAAATGGGTTATCACAGGGTTGTTATTAGAATAAAATGAAATAGTTTATGTGAAAGCGTCAAGTATAGTGTAAGAAATGTTTTCTCTCTCCTTCCTGTCATATCTTGGACCTTGGCCTGGAAAATACCAGGAGAACAGTAGAGAGCAGCTAGACACTTGGGCTTGGGCTCTCATAGTGGGATGGGGAGAGAGAGTGGGGTGTGGAGCTGCAGGAAACCGGAGAGTTTGGTCTAGCAAGTAGACCACAGTCCCAGATGTATGAAAAACAGACCATTGAGATAGACCAAGCCAGCCACCTTCTCAGGATATCCAAGAATCTTCAAGAATTGAGTCACTTTAACAAGAGATGGTGTTACACATTTCTGGCACAGATCAGTGTTCTTTGGGGGAAGGGCCCATACACCATTCATCTGTGGAGTTCTACTGTCTAATTGAGTGCTTGATAGAGGACCAATGAATATCTGTAAATTGAAGACAAAGTATAACATGGCACCATCCCTCCCTTGTTCTTTCCTAGCTCCCTTCAGGCCTCCAGACCATGAGTGATGTGAACAAGTTGATGTTTACTGAGGGTCATACAGACCTTTTGGTCCATGACCTTGTCCACACACCTGGATGTGCTTAAGTTGTGTCAGACAGACCTCTGTGTCCCATGCTACCCTTCACAGTACCCTGGATCCACAACAGCTTCTGCCCATGTGGCAGCTTTGAGCTTTCTTCTCTCAGATAAACTTACAAGTGGTGCAATGACCCTTTATTAAGTAGGGTTTCTTGTTGGAGGGGCATCAAGCCCTGTTTAATGTAGCAGGAAGAAGTTGTCATTTGAAGCTCCAACGGTTTTCTAAGGGGGGTGGGTTCCATCTTGAGTTGGCTTTGTTTTTGCTGAGACCTTGTGGATTTGGATTTGCAAACTGGAAGAACTGCAGTGTTTCACATTCTGAAGGGAGAGGGCCTTGGGACGTCTGAGGCAATCCAAGAGGAGAAGAGAATCAACAAGATGATGTGTTACTCAGTGAGGCTCTCCTGTGATCTCAAAACCCCTAGTTCTTACTAGACTCACCAACTTGTATGGGAATCAGTCAAAAGTGAGTTTTGCAGGGAAAAGGTATATCTCAGTGGTAGAGCACATACTTAGCATGCACAAGGTCCTGGGCTCAATCCCTAGTACCTCCAATAAAGTAAATAAATAAACCTAATTATCCCCTGAAATAAAAATAAAATAAATGAGAAAACTTTTAATAGACTTTATTTTTTAGAGTAGTTTCAGGTTTACAGCAGAATTGAGCAGAAATTACAGAGTTCTCACATAGCCTTCCCCACCCACACATATATACTCCCCTACCCTTAACATCCCTCATCAGTGTGGCATATTTGGTTCAATTGATGAACAAACATGGACACATTATTATCAACCAAAGTCCATAGTTGACATTAGGGTTCAGACTTATTGTATATTCTATGGGTTTTGACAAATACATAATGACATGTAGCCACCACTATAGTATCCTGCAGAATAATTTCATTGCCCTAAAAATCCCTTGTGCTTCAACTATTCAACATTTTTAAAGTGAGTTTTGCATCCAGGGAAGTGAGGGGGGAAATAGTCTATGCAAGTAGGAACTAGTCACAATGGGAACCATGAAAAGAAAGACCATGAGAATCCCCGCATATCATGAAGAGGGCCTTGGACTTGACCAAGATTACAAAACTAAGAGTTCAAGCCAAATTAACCTGAACCACTGAAGGGCAAGGCGGGGACATCTCAGGTGATACCTGCATCCTCTGAACCTGGCATTATTCTAGACACCACAAGGAATGCATAATCAGCATGTGTGCTGGTCCTCATCCTTAAGGAGCTTAACAGTCTCCCTGCAGATAAAAAGATACAAAGCCATTAGACAACATACTTTCAAGCTGTGTTTTAGTTTCAGTGGAGATGATCAGAGAAAAGTCTTGAGCAGGGTTTCTTGAGGGAACAACCTGAGTTGAATCTTAAAAGGGAGATGACAGGATTGGATTTGGCAGAATATGGGAACAGCTTTTCCAAGATCTCTCTGTCAGAATCTAAAACACACCAGCCAGGAAGTGCCCAAGAAGGAAAAAAAAAAAAAAAAAAAGCAGCTCTGTCCACTGCTCATTTTAAGCACATGCTTTTGTACACAGACGTAATCTGCCACTGTAAACTTTGCAGGCAAATTGGGCTTCCTTCTTCTTATAACGACTTTTTAAAGTAATTTCTCCAGATGGACATTTACCTGACTTGGTTCTTTTTCTGAAATAATGCAAAACAAAAACAAGCAAGAGTGCTCACTTTGCCAGCACATATACTGAAATTGGAATGATACAGAGAAGATTAGCATGGGCCCTGCACAAGGATGACATGCAAATTAGTGATGCATCCCATAATTTTTGCAAAAATAAAAATAAAAAAAATTTTCTATGACTTCTAGCATCCTACCCTCATTTTCATTTGCCCTTGGCCTTTCTGAACTGAGTGGAAGAATGCATGTACATACCACCCACTCAGCTCTCTCCTCCTAGTAAAGTGTGTAGCGTGTCTACACACAATACAGTGGGCTACTTGGAGAAATTCCAAGTTATAACTTCCAAAGGCTGGTGGGTAAAATTGAGTATTTCCATTTCCACTGTGGCCCAGAAAGGTAGAGATAATCTTACAGTATCCAAAAAGTGACTGCTCAGTATGATGGGACTTCAAGTCCCATTTTAACAGAAACATGTTGATTTAAAAGGAACAAAAGCAGGTTTCTGAATTATATGTCTTCTCTCTCCATTAACAAACTAGACACGTATGGGCTACATTTTTATTTCCGTTCTGCTGAGGGGCATCGACCAGGGCTGTTGTGTTACCTGATGTCTGATCTTTCTAATGCTAACCTCTCTGCCTCACTGTTTTCCTCTCCTGAATGAGATGTTAGTGTCTTGGCTTTGTCTCAACTAAACTTATGATTCAGATTTTTAATTCTTCACCAGTGGAGCCTCTCAAATCCTTTATCTTCAGCTCAACAGGAAAGTAACTTTGTTACTAGAATATTGAATGCTGATCATTTATTTGTTTATATGTGGGGAAAAGAAAGATCTGAAATATTCAGTTATGAATGCAATAGTCCCTGGTTCTCTATGTTGGCAGGGTGGGGAGCCCAGTGTGGCTGAAATTCATAGAATGATGCTGGTTTACAAAGCTTCACCAAGCAGGGAGGAAAGAACACCTTGGCCCATGGGTCAGACAGAGCTAACCAGACCCATTGTTATATCTTTGTAGCCACAGCATGGAAGCCAGAGCATAGATTCTCCTCTACCACTCTCATCTTAGCAGAAAAATTACACATGCTGATGTCAGACAGCTCAGACTCAGATCTTGCCTGATCCCTAACTCCAGCCTAAAAGACCTGTTCAGACACCTGGCTCTGCCCCAACTCGTCACTAGCAGTGGGACCTTGGGCAAATGATGTAATTGCTTTGTACCTCAGTTTCCTCGTGGGCAAACTATAAGCAATAATACTTGGGTAACAGAGCACTTTACAGGAAATAATAGCCATGAAGAGTCCAAAATGATGCTGGACAGCTCCATTTGTTAAGCATTTCATGTTGAATGCTTAAACCCATGCTCATTTCATTACCTTTTCCTTTCAAAGGCTGAATTCATACTTTGACTGTTCAATGCAGAGGTGGGCACTCTATGGCCAATGGGCCAAATACATTCCAGCTCTGTTTTTATAAATGAAGTTTCACTGGGACACCACATGTGTGCACTTATATGTTGCCTGTGGCTTCGGGCACTCTACAGCATTTGAGTGAAAGATGGCACAATTGAGTAGCTGCAGTAAAGACCATATGAGGGGTCAGATCAAGATGGCAGAGTAAAGGGGGAGAATATAGTTCAGTGGTCAAACTCGTGCTTAGCAGGCACAAGGACCTAGGTTCAATCCCCAGTACCTCTGTTAAACAAATAATAAATAAAAATTCAATTACCCCCACCCATCTCCCCCAAAAAGAAACAAAATTAAAAAAAAAAAGATAGCAGAGCAGGAAGACATGGAACTCACATCCCCCACAAACACATCAAAAATACATTTACATGTGGAAAAATAATTGGAAACTAACTGGAAACTAGCAGAACCTGTACAACCAAGGCTGTAAGAAAAATCCACACATAACTGAGTAGGAAAGGAAGAAAAGCAATGAGGTTCAGACCTGTGCCCCTGGGAGGGGACTCAGGGAGAATACACGGCCAGAGACCCACCAAGGGGAATGAGTTATGAGAGCCATAGATGGATCCTCTAGTCCTGGGGTCCTATGCAGGGGAGACAAGCCCCCTTGGCTGGTTGGAGGACCAGTGAGACAGTGGGGATGCTGAACTCCACTCATAAGGAGGGCATGCTTGCTGGCTTGCCCCCAAGGCAGAGTGGACAGGATGGGTAGAAGACTGCTCCAATGGCTGCCGGGTTCCCTGCAGCTGCATCAGTTTTGCTCCAACCAAGCCAAGTGAAGGCTCCAACCTCACTCACTCCACATCACACCTTGGCACAGGATCTAAGGCTGCCACAACCAGGGAGAAAATTCAGCCATGGGATCCAGAAGTGACCCAGTCTCAGGATGGATCCTGGGTGGGGTAGCCGTGACCACTGTTGGTGCTTACTCAAACAACACATGAGACATATCCCAGAACTCTGATGGTGACTTTCCTGCCACAGGTCACACCCTGATATAGTTGAGTCCACTTAGGTCCACCTGCCCCGCAGAGCAGCTCTACAATGGGTGGGGTGGCAGAGGCCGGGGAGTTATCACAGTGAGAGATAGAGAGGGACTTGGAACCAAGGCTGTGTCTGAGCAGAATGAGAGAAATAATTGTTGACACCTGCACAAGCAGTGCAATGGAGAGAGCTTGGACATCTCTCTGTGGCCAACAGGAGCCGACAGCTCACAGGGGCCACTCCAGGGCAAAAGTCCTGGTGCTGGGAGAGGGAAAGAACTCAGTTAAAGGGAAAAGAGCCAGCTCAGACCTGATCCTTGGGGCTTCTGCTCCAGCAACTTGGGATCAGACTCTGACCCTGATAGGGTGGTGATGGCCACTAAGGAGAGGGGAAGCCTTAGTTCACTCTCAGCTCCAGCTTTAGCCCTTCCATCTCCAGGTCCACCTCCTTTCACCTCCAATCACATCTTGAGGAAAGTTGTGACTTGTGTCCATGTCAAATCCAGCTCTCCCACCAAAGGCATTGGGCACGCACAGTCTGTATACTGATGCCTCCAAATAAGGACACTCCATCAAGACCACAATAGGTAAATATGTTACTTAAATTCATAGAGGTAGAGAAAGTTAGGCAAAATGAAAACAGAGGAACTAGCTTTAATTGAAAGTGCAAGAGAAAACTCCTAAAAAATAAGCAATGAAACAGAAGTAAATGACTTACCAGATCTTCAAATTCAAAACATTCATAATAAGAATGTTAACTAAATTAAGACCAAAACCAAAGACACTACAAAACAACAAAATTAGCAACAAAATCTTTGATGAATATAGATGTGAAAATCCCCAATAAAATATTAGCAAATCAAACCCAACAATATATAAAAAGTATACACCATGATCAAGTGGGATTTATTCCAGGGATGCAAGGATGGTTCAGAATTCACAAATCAAGCAAAGTGATGCAGCACATTAACAAAAGGAAGGATGAAAATCATATGATCATCTTTTAAAATGAGCAGAAGAACTGAATAGATTGTCAGAATGGCCATCATTAAAAAGAACACAAATAACAAATGTTGGCAAGGATGTGGAGAAAAAGGAACCCTCCAACAGCATTTGTGGGAATGTACATTGGTGCAGTCACTGTGGAAAACAGTATGGAGATTTCTCAAAAAACTAAAAATAAAACTACCATGAGACTCAACAATTCCACTTCTGGGTGTGTATATATATTAAAAAAAAACCAGAAACACTACTTTGGAAAGATATGTGCATCCCAATGTTCATAGCAGTGTTATTTACAATTGCCAAGATATGGGAGAAACATAAGTGTCCATCAACAGGTGAATGGATAAAGAGGATGTGGTATGTACGTACACACACACACACACACACACAGAGAGAGAGAGAGAGAGAGAGAGAGAGGAGAGAGAGAGAGAGAGACTAATACTACTCAGCCATAAAAAAGAATGAAATTTTGCCATTTGAAGCAACATGGATGGACTTGGAGGGCATTATGCTAAGTGAAAGAAGTCAGAGAAAGGCAAATACTGTATGATATCACTTGTATATGGAATCTAAAAAATATAACAAATTAGTGAATAAAACAAAAGAGAAGCACATTCACAGATGTAGAGAACACAGTGGGGAAAGGGAAGAGGGGAGGGGCAATATAAGAATAGAAGATAAAAAAGGATTATTATGGAATTTATTTGAAATCATGTGTGTGAAACTTTTGAAAACTATAAAGCACTACAGAATTTAAAGAC
This sequence comes from Camelus ferus, assembly GCF_009834535.1. Classification (NCBI taxonomy): domain Eukaryota; kingdom Metazoa; phylum Chordata; class Mammalia; order Artiodactyla; family Camelidae; genus Camelus; species Camelus ferus. Next base: position 55,409,834 of record NC_045710.1, on the reverse strand, counting down.
TTTCATTCAATAGAATAAGTAAATTTTTAAAATCACATGATCATCTTAACAGACAAGAAAGAACACTTGACAAGATTCAATATCCATTCATGAGAAAAACTCTCATTCAAGTTGGTATAGAGGAAATATATCTCAAAATATATCTCAACATATAAATGATAAACCCACAGTTAACATTATATTCAATGGCTTTTCCTCTATATTTAGGAATAAGACAAATATGCCCACTCTTGCCACTTTTATTTAACAAAGTATTTGAAGTCCTAGTCATAGCAATCAGACAAAGAAACGAAATAAAAGGAATCCAAATTGGAAGGGAAGAAGTAAAACCATCACTATTTGCAAATGACATGATACTTTATACAGAAAACCCTTAAGTCTCCACTGAAAAACTAATAGAATAATTCAGTAAAGTTGCAATACAAGATTAATATACAGAAATCTGTTGTGTTTCTATACACTAATAATAAAATAGCAGAAGGAGAATTTTTTAAATCTCATTTAAAATTGCATCAAAAAGAATAAAACACCTAGGAATAAACTTAACCAAGGAGGTAAAAGATCCATAGTCTGAAAACTCTAGAACATTGATGAAGGAAATTGATGATGATACAAAGAAATGAAAAGATATCTCATGCTCTCTGACTGAAAGAATTAAGATGGTTAACATGGCCATACTACATAAAGCAATCTACAGATTTAATGCAATCCCTATCAAAATACCCATGACATTTTTCACAGAACTAGAACAAATAATCCTAAAATTTATGTGGAATCAAAAAAGACCTGGAATTGCAAAAGCAATCTTGGGAAAGAGGAACAAAGCTAGAGGTATCATGCTCCCTGGCTTCAGACTATACTACAAAGCCACATGATACTGGCACAGAAAAAGACACATAGATCAGTGGAACAGAATAGAGAGCCCAGAAATAAACCCATGCACATATGATCGATTAATTTATGACAAAGGAGGCAAGAATATTCAGTGGAGAAAAGACAGTTTCTTCAATAAATGGTACTGGGAAAACTGAACAGCTACATGTAAAACAATGATATTAGAACATTTTCTCACACTATATAAAAAAGTAAACTCAAAATGGATTAAAGATCTATATATAAAGCCTAAAGTTGTAAAAGTCCTAGGCATAACACTTTTTGACATAGATCATAACAATTTTTTTGATCTGTCTCCTATGGTGAAAGAAATAAAAGGAAAAATAAATAAATGGGACGTAATTAAACTTAAAATCTTTCACACCGCAAAGGAAACCATTGACAAAATGAAAAGACAGCTTATTGAATGGGAGAAAATATTTGCAAATGATCGGCAATCAGTTAATATCCAATATATAAATAAAGCTCATAACAACTCCATATCAAACAACAAACAAAAATGATTAAAATATGGACTAGAAGACTTAAATAGACATTTTCCCAAAGAAGACATGTAGATGGCCAACATGCATATGAAAAGGTGCTCAACATGGCTAATTATCAGAGAAGTGGAAATCAAAACCACAATGAGATATCACCTGACACCTGTCAGAATGACCACCATCAAAAAGTTTACAAGTAATAAATGATGGCGAGGATGTGAAGAAAAGGGAATCCTAGTACTCTGTTGATGAGAATGTAAATTGGAGAAACTATTATGGAAAATAGTATGGTGGTTCCTCAAAAAACTAAACATAGAACTACCATGTGATCCAGCAATTCTACTCCTGTGTGTGTGTGTGTGTGTGTGTGTATCCAGGAAAAAACAAAAACACTAACTCAAAATGATACATACACAGTGTTCACAGTGGCACTATTTACAATAGCCAAGAAGTAGAAAACCCAAGTGCCCATCAACAGATGAATGGGTAAAGAAGATGTGGTAGATATATATGTACAATGGAATATTACTTAGCCATGAAAAGAATGAAATTCTGCCACTTACAGCAACTTGGAAGGACCTAGACAGTATTAAGATCAGTGAAATAAGTCAAACAGAGAAAGACAAATACTGTATAACATCACTTATACTTGCAATCTAAAAAACAAAGTGAATGTATATAGCAAAACAGAAACAGACTCACAAATATAGAAAACAAACTAGCAGTTACCAAAGTATAGAGGGAATGGAAGAGGGGCAGGATAAGGGTATGGGATTAAGAGATACAAACTACTATGTAAAAAATAGATAAGCAGCAAGGAGGTATTGTACAGCACAGGGAATTATAGCTATCATTTTATAATAACTTTAATGGAGTATAATCTATAAAAATACCGAATCACTGTATTGTTCACTTGGAACTAATATAACATTGTAAATCAACTATACCTCAATAGAAAGTCTATGTGACCAACAGAAGTAAAAAATGTTTACTTTAAGCCCTTAAAGAAAAAAATTGCCCACATCTGGGTTAGCTGAAGGATACTGGTTGAGAGAAACAGATTCAAATTCTCACTCCAGTATTAAGTGTGAGATACTGAACTTACTGAGCCAACATTTCCTCATCTGTCAAGTAGGAATAACATTACCAGCCAAAGGGTAATAGGTTAAGCCCTAAGCAATAGAAAATATATAAAGTGTCTCATCACTATGTCTGGTTCCTCTTACTCCTCTTTTAATTGGTAAATGTAAAGAAAGACAAAAACCATCATTTTGGAGCAATACCTTAGAATTAATATGCTTCAGTTGGGAATTCTTCAAAAACATGGATTTCCGGGTCTCCTCCTGGAAACTCTGAGTTGATAGGTCTGGAAAGGGAGAATGGCATCTAACTTTAGTTCACAGTTCGCTCGATAACTGTTGACCAGCCTGACCACTTTACAGGTGGGGGAGCCAGTCAGCAAATACTGAAGTCATTGCAGCCACCAAGGACCAAGTCAGAAGCAGTCAGAGTTGTGTGGAGAATGCAGACAGCCTGCCTTCTGACCATCCCTCTCCTTGGAGTGAAGAGACATGGTGGATGGACTTTTTAATGCCTGCAGAGGCTTCATCCAGACCCTTAGTTACCTGTCCCTTCTGCAGTTAATTCTTGAGGCCCTAAGCTCTAGAACCTTAAGGGCATAGGATGCAGGGGACTGCAGTTTTACAGCTGAGCATAATTTTTACCATATGTGTACCTGTCCCAGGATGTCATGAAGACTAGAGGCAGAGGGCCTAAGATGACCCCAAAGCTATCACACACCAAGCAGATTTCAGTGAGCCAGATAGGACTCTAGAGTGTGCAAACTTGGCCACACCACTTCTTGCCTCAAAAGAACACGAAATAATTTCCCATTCCCGCCTGGGTAGGCACCGCCCCAACTGCTTACTGCTTTAGAGCTGGGCTATCTGAAGATTCAAATCACTTAGTAGCCATATGACACTGGGTACATTGCTTAATCTCTCTGTGGCTCAGTTTCCTCATATGAGAAATATAGATAATAGCATTTATCGTAAGAAATGAGACACATTAAACTATGTGTTAATTTAAAGGTACATCATGAATTCAGAAATATGTAAATGGGAAAAATGTGTGCCTTATAATAAATGATACTGTGTATCTTTGTAAAGATTAAATGAGTTCATAAGTAATAAAGCCTTGAAATAGCACCTGGCACAGAGTAAGCTCCCAATCGTATTAGCTATACGAATTATCCTGCATCATTATCTTCTCTCACTCCCTGTGCTCCAGTGCCTTGAATGTGCCAGTCTGTCTCCTACCACAGGGACTTTGAACATGCTGTCCCCTCTCCCTCTCTGGATCAGATCCAGCTCATCTTATAGGTCAAATGTCACTTCCTTAGAGACTCATTCTCTGATGCCTCTGGCTGTCCAGATCCCCTTGTTATATGATCTTCTGACTTTTCTTCTTCATAGCACTTTTCACAGCTGCAACTGGACATTTATTTATAGGTTTATTTATTATAGGTTTAGTCAATTATGACCCATCGCTCTCATATGACTAGAGCTCCCTGAGATCAGGGGTGCTATTTATGGTCTCCACCTCTGCATCCCCAGTCCCCTCTAATTCCCTGGCTCTAATAGGCACTCAGTAAGCATTTGAATAAAAGCCTGAGTGGGTGAGTATCCAGGCTGCCAGTTAGTGATGGGTCAGGACCACAAAGTGGCCAATGGACAGCAGCAAATATTTCACATTTTGACATTGCTATAGTCCAGCAGAAGTTTGTTAGACACAGTATGTAGTCATGTAGTAAAGTCCAAGGCTACATGTCAACTGGCTGACACGCCTCATTTGCCTGAGATGGACCTGTGCAAACACTCCCCGCAGCTCTGAGTCAATGAAACGGAGCAGCCCTTCATGGACACGGGGCAGTTTCAGCCCCGTAGCCTATTCCTACCTGAGTAGCATTCACCTTCCTTGGGAAGAAGGCAAAAGTTCAGGGTAGGGAGCTTCAGCCGTGGGTGAAAAGCAAATATTTCAGTGAGCTTGTTCACTCCTTTGTGCTCTGCCCAAAGTAAATCTGTCTCAGGGTACACAGCACCTGTCACATGGCTTAAATAAATAACTGCCAATGCTAAAATCTGTAACTATGTCACTCCCAGCCCTGTCTGTCTACAGGACCTTCAAACTGGGGAGGACTCTGCACTCCCCTTCCAAAGCATGGGCTGTGAAATCAGTCAGAACTGACGGGTAGGGGTCCCATCTTTACTATTTAACTTCTGCATGCCATGTCTGTGAACCCCAGTTTTCTCACATTCTATCAAAAACTAATGTAATGGTAAATATGTTCATCTTTCCCAGTACAACTCTCTGCTGGTGTTTGGAGTCAGTGCCATTTTATTCAAAACTATTGAGATGTCTTAGATGCACATATGTCCTGGGCAGCACCAGTGAAACCTGGCATTAAAAACTCAATATTCTACAATGTCTTATGTCTAAGATCCCATCATGAACAAACACACTAAAGACCTAGGGGTGTGGGGCAAGTGGGTCCATATAGGAAGGACAAAGACAGCCTCGCATCTCAAGCACTGGAAGAGACTTTGAGCCAAAGTTCTTCATAGGCAGCTGGATCTCTAAGAAGTATTTTCCCCTTAGACCTAGAGGAGGAAGGGAATTAGAGGTAGCATGAGGGATGATTGCTTATATAGTTAGGATTCTGTTTATAGAAAACCTATTGCACAAATACTAATTTTAAATAATGTGTAAGAGTGAAATATATAAGCAATTCTTTCTATTGGAAAAAATGATCTTGCTATTAAGCTCTGTAAAGGCTTGGAAGATGTTGCTTGACATCCTAAGGATGTCAGAAGTATTCAGATGCTCACTTGTGTCCTCCCCAAACACCAAGTTTGTCCCTGGGAATTGGTATCTGGGATAAGACTTGGGCTCACCGCCTAAGGAGGGCATGACATCAATGTTACTGCCTTCCAAGGGTGCAGTTGGAATAAGCCACCACTTACTCTGACTTCACTTGAATTCAAGAGCTATTGGTGATTTTCAACCCAGCATTGCTCCAAATTGCAAACCTCTCACAGCAAAGGTGGGTTGCCTCCCATTACTGTATGCAGCTTCTCCAGCTCTAGCCAGAGTTTGTCGCTGTCACAGGACTTTACAAAAACAGCAAGAAAGGAACTCATAAATGCCATTGGCCCTAATACTTGAGGCTCTAGCAATAGGCCATGTATTGGCCAAATATGTTGCCATTGCATAATGAGGGTCACCAAATCTCCAAACTGCAATGGCTGAGTCCTTAGTATCCAATAATCAAATGCCATATTTTAGGTTCTGTTAATTACAGTATCCACTTATAAGTGCTGTAGTCTGTTGTCAGTTAGGATTCAGATCACCTGAGAGTAACTGACACATGACTGCTGTGTCTTTAACACATAAGGATTTAAAACAAGCCCAGAAAGGAGCAGGTCAACGTTCTAAGGATGCCAGAGATACGCAAATGCTAGACTTACTTAAAGCCAGTGGCCACAGAAGGACAGGCATGATGGCTCTATGAAGCCATCAGACACCTGGGCTCTTTCTATCTTCTGCTCCCTGACACGTGGCTTCCATTCTCACATCACCTCTTGGTCCAAAGTGAATGCTGAGGTTCCAGACATTGCATCCACATTCTAAGCATCAAAAAGGGTAAAGTGAGAAGGTAGAAATGGTGCTCCCTCATGGAATTCTTATAGAAACTTCCACTTACATGTCTTTAGTTGGAACTTGCCTGACTCAAATTAGGGTTTTATAACTGAGGAAGAAGTGGGGAACAGAGGTTTTTGTGGGCCACCAGCTGGCAGTGCTCTAGACAGTGGTAAGTATTATATCCCAGAGGATGGTGAATTGGATATCTGATAGAAAATGCACCATGCTCAGAGAATTTGAGGGGGCACTGTTTTCCCAGGGGAGGAGTGGATGGCTTCTAACCCACTGGATATCCAGGAGTAAACAATTATGAATGGATGAGACTTGACAGCAAAGACATGTTGCTGCTACTACAAGTCAAACCATTACTATTTCAGGTGCTTTAGTAGGCTTCTTTAATGCCGTCCTGGACTCATCCCCACAGCATCACCAACCTACCCTTAAAGACGGAGCCTGAAAGAGGTAGGGGTAATGGAGGGGAACAGGCTTGAAGACAGAGAAGTAATTTTCTGCACATTACTTGATTTCAGAAAAACATTTCTACCTGTTGACCCCACCATGTTAAAAAAAAAAAAAGTCATATCAAATCTGTTGAAACAAACTGTCCTGCTTCATTTTAGGTGGAATACTCAGCTTCAGTTGCAGGGCTGCAGTGAGATTCCAGAAGCTACTTGGAATATGAACCATACAGGTCATTATAAGACAGTAGTTCTTGGAGTCACCCATGGCCATCTTTGTTAGCTGACCAGTCACCCAGGGGACTTTCAACCACTCAGAGTGAAAAGTAAAAAACAAAACAAAACAAAAAACAGAAAAAGAAAGAAAGGAAAAGTTGGAGGAGAGGCCTGAAAGGCAGCTGGGTAGTCATGAAACAAACAAAGCCATTGAAGTCATTCAAGCATGTCATCACTTTAATCTGTTTGTGACACCTGTCACCTATGCCCTGGAAGGTGAAAACACAGTGGGAGAGAAAGTCCTTTCACCATTCCTTCACACAAGGGCATTGTAAAGCTGGGAATAAATTCTGAATTCTGTCAGCCCACCAAATTGGTTTTTGGTAATAGAGGTTGTAACTAATGAGTTTACTGCTAGAAACTGCTTTCCAATCTCCTAAATGAGCATTAGATAGAGTTACCTGCATCTCTCTATAGGGAACACCCATTGCCAAGGCTGGACCTAACCCTGCTCCTCACCACTGCTTCCTCATGACCCTGGCAGTCCAGAGAGTGGACTCATTGCTGTGTGGACCTGCCCTCTTCCCTCTTCATCTAAAAATGTTCCTATGGCCATATCAGGTGAAAAAGAGCATCAGAGCAGAGCTCTTGCTGTCTTGGTACTAGAGTGGCTTTTGTTCTCTCTCATCAGCATGAGCTCTTCTCTTCCATTTTTTGCTACAAACTTTGATACTTTTTCAATCTTCTGTAAAGTCTTACACAAAAGCAGCTTCAAGACAGCCCTCTCCCTTTCCCTCAGCCCAATTTATTCTTCTAACCCTTCCAATACAGAAATCCCAGAGTCAACATTGGCTTTAAACACAACTTGGTCTCAAACTGGACCTTGATTGTTTATGCCACCTCCCTGGGCCTCAGTGTCCTCATGTGTTTAATGAAGGGACTGGACTAAACAACCTGTAATCGTTCTCCTCTCCTATCAACCTACTTAGTCAGTGAGGTCCTGTGTGCCATCAGCATGGACACACTCACCCTGATTCCTGGTTCAAGCTGTTTCAGGGACAGTGAATTAACATTGACCTAACAATTTCTCCTTGAAGCCCAGGTGAAGATGTCATTATAAATTGACAGAGCATACTTATCTATTGAGATCTACTCTGCCATCATCCATCCTGAGATGTCTGTGACCTTTCTAAAGCTCCAAGTGTGGCATAACACACCTTAATGAGTTGCTTTTCTTCTTGTCTTTCTTGGGTTTGAGTATCTGTTTGGTGAGCATTCCTAACAGTGCTTCAGATGACAATCACAAGTCCTTAATTTTTGTCTTATTTGGTCTTGACAGTAATTACATGGGATGGGAAAGTGAAAGTGCCTGTTAGGAATTTGGACATTTCTGATTGGAGAAAAGAGATCTTTGGAAGATGCTGGCTGAGAGGTCCTATAAAATGTGACAGGGGTGAGTGAAGGGACAGATCTCATAGCAAAACTGACACATGGAGTTTTACAGAACATCACTGGAAATTGTTCACCAATAAAGAAACCAAGACTTGAGAAGAGATGATTTGCCAAAAGCTCTCACTACTCAGTGGCAGAAAAAGAAAAGATAGAATCCAGTTCCTTCTGACTTGTTGTCAGAGGAGATTTTGTGGGGGTTTTGTTATTGTTGTTGCAATACACCAGTAAGTGCAAATTCCACATGTCTTTTGCTGTGGGCAGTATAAGAATGAAGAAGTGAGTGCCAAGCCCCTTGGGGCTTAGACCTGCATCTCCTGAGGGAGCAACCACTGCACAGAGTGGGAATGATGGCCAGAGAGATGGCTGTACAGAGGACTCTGGAAGCAAGAGGAAGCTGGGCTGTGCCCTGTCAGATGACACGCTGTGTCCTGCCAACCCCTGCCCTCCCCCATGCCCTTCTTTGTTGCTTGGGGGTGTGTGTTTCTCCTCCTATGCAGCCCCCACATTCACAAGCTGTGTGCTTTATCCTCTGAACCCCCCCCCCCCATGCACTCCTGGTGTCACAGTAGCTCTCTGGCAAAGCTTCTGAAAAACATTCTCAGAAATGAAATTTACAAAATGCAGTGAAACAGGATGCTGAATAAAGGGAAAGGATTGGATAGCCAGGGGAGGCAGAGAAAGGTGAATCAGTTTCCTCTTCCACAGGGTGGCCTGATCTTAGCTTCCCCTTGCTGGGGGAGGGCGGCATTCATCCCAGTGAACCCTAGAGGAGGTCTGATGTGTAGCTGCCCCTTCACCAGCCTGTGACACCAGGGTTCAGCAGTTGTCATGCTTAAATATCTCAGTGAGATTCATTCATGGGGACTGTGGGGATGAATAATACTGCTCCAATTTTTTTTTTAACTGTGAAATATTAAAGTTGTAAACTGAGTACTTCCATCCTTGACAGCAGCTATTAAGCTGACGCCATGGCCTCATTGCTCTTTTGCTGTCTGAGCATCTCTCGGTGCCTAGCCCTGGATTCAGCCAGTCACACTTGGTTTAAACAGTTTAAATGTCTGTCGCCCTGTACTCGGGTTGAAGGTAGATGCTGGGCATCTGAGAAGATATTGTGCTGCCTCTGGTCATGTGCCTTACAAAGATGCTAAGCAAGAGTGAGTTTGTGTCGTGTGCCGATGGTGCACCAGGCACTCTCCTTTTCCTTCTCATGCATTATCTCAGTCAGCCATCACTACCTGGTAAATAATGTATGGCCTGAGAAACCACTTTGAGAGAGATTAAGTAGCTGAAAAAGCAGTAAGTAAGAGCAAGGGGAAGAGGGAAAGAGGTATGTTCTGAGCCTGGGAGCCCCACGGGAGGAGGAACATCATACCTCAGACAGCAGGGGCTCCGGTGCCCAGGAGCACAGACCAAGGAAGCACTAGATCACCCGCAGGACGGGCCACAGGGTGGGCTGTAAACACCAGCCTGGGGAGTGTTTACGTTCTGGGAAGTGTGTTTTCCTCTCTTGGGCTCTTGCTCTGTATTTGGCAGCCCAGATCCCAGCATCCTTCATAGGGTCTAGGGTCCCTTGGAGGCTAGCGTTCTCTCTGGCCAGTTTCACCAGCAGAGGACCATAAGACCGTGTCTTTCCTCACTCAGCCTTCTATCCTTGTTTCCTATCAGCATCTGGAAGGAGCAAACTCAGAGGTCAACTTCTGCATGCTTAACAGAGGGAGCTGTTAAACTAATTAGATGGTACCTATGTATTAACCTGGCCAGGTAGCATGGGGATACAAAAGAAACAGTACCTTCTTATTCCTGATAAGCAATAAAATGTTAGAAGTGCTTATAAACAAGTCATTTCTTTTCAGGTCCCCACACCTTTGTATATGCTGTTGCTTCCTCCTAGAAAGTATGTGGTGTACAGCTCTCCAGAGATGTACACATCAACTCATCCTTCAAGGTCAAATTCAAATACCACCTCCAGTGAGAAACCTCCCTGACTTCCGTGCCCAGGCTGAAGTGGCTTTCTGTCTGCTCTGAGCTTCCTAGGCATTGTTACTCTCAGGCAGCCCACACAGCACCATTGTATCTTCATTATCATGTAAGTGTGTGCCTCTCCCGTAAGACAGACTTCTTCTTCAAAATATGAATATACTTGTCTTATGTTTAAGTCTTTGATCCATTTTGAGTTTATTTTTGTGTATGGTGTAAGGGAGCGTTCTAGCTTCATTGGTTTACATGCTGCTGTCCAGTTTTCCCAACACCATTTGCTGAAGAGACTGTCTTTATTCCATTGTATATTCTTGCCTCCTTTGTCGAAGATTAGTTGACCAAAAGTTTGTGGGTTCATTTCTGGGCTCTCTATTCTGTTCCATTGGTCTATATGTCTGTTTTTGTACCAATACCATGCTGTCTTGGTGACTGTAGCTCTATAGTCTTGTCTGAAGTCTGGGAGAGTTATTCCTCCAGCCTCTTTCTTTCTCTTCAGTAATGCTTTGGCAATTCTAGGTCTTTGATGGTTCTAGTCAAGACATAGAAACAGCCTAAATGTCCATCAACAGATGACTGGATAAAGAAGATGTGGTATATTTATACAATGGAATACTACTCAGCCATAAAAACCAACAACATAACACCATTGGCAGCAACAAGGATGCTCCTGGAGAATGTCATTCTAAGTGAAGCAAGACAGAAAGAGAAAGAAAAATACTATATGAGATCGCTCATATGTGGAATCTAAACAAACAAACAAAGCATAAATACAAAACAGAAACAGACTCATAAACATAAATACAAACTTGTGGTTGCCAAGGGGACAGAGGGTGGGAAGGGATAGATAGGATTTCAAAATTGTAGAATAGATAAACAAGATTATACTGTATAGCACAGGGAAATATACACAAGATCTTATGGTAGCTCACAGAGAAAAAAATGTGACAATGAATATATATATATATATCCTTATATATATATATATGTTCATGTATAACTGAAAAATTGTGCTCTACACTGGAATTTGACACAACACTGTAAAATGATTATAAATCAATAAAAAATTTTAAAAAAAGTGAATACACTGAGCTCTGACCTGACACACAGAAGTGGATAAAATAATGTTTATTGACTAAAAGAGTCAAAAAAGTTGGGAAAAAGTATGAATATATAGGTTTGTATGTGCAAAGAAAGGACAGTTTCACCCATGTTGACAGTGGATGTAAGAGTCCTGGATAGTGCTATGATTAACAGCAAGGTGAAAGGGGGGAGAAAGGAATGCAGATGCTCTGAAGTCAGACCGCCAAGTTCAAACCCAGCCCCATCACTTGGTGGATTAGTCATTTAAATTCTCTGAGCCTCCATTCCTCATCTGGGAAATGGGAGTCATAACAGTAGCCTGCTCAAAGAGTTGATAAAAGACAAAATGAGTTAATGTACAGGAAGCACACAGAATAAAACTTGGCACATCCCAAGTGCTAGTATGTTAGCTAGGTGTTTCTGTTAGAGCATGGAGGTGGGAGAGAGGCTTTCCCTTTATGTCTTCCTGTATTATTTAAATTTTCACTCCAGATATTTAGACAAGGAAAAAAATAAGACAGTGTAACTTCTGCTGACTAGATATGACAGACTAGATATTCTGATTTATGCTCTTGAAATTAACCAAAAAATTCTGGGTGAGATACCATCACCATAAAAGAAAAAAGCCCTTCTTAAATGCATTAATTATCTGGCAAGAAAATGAGGAATATTCAGGTTAAAAGTTAAATTAAGACAAGATTTCTAAGTATTGGACAGAGCAGAGAAGCTCACATTTGTCTTCAGGACTTTTGGCCTTAATTTTTACTTACAGGGCATGGGAACAAGATACAAAGTCTAGGACCTGCCCATGGTGGGTTATCTACTAAAATACATTCTCTTAAAGTTGAGAAGCAAAGGAGTACACCTTCAGTGTTAAAAAGAGCTAGAAATGCCTACCCTGCCAGGGACTGCAAGGAAAATTACCCATCACCAACCTTGATGCTCAATCAACAGAAAAAAAATATATATTTCCTGAAAGTTTACAACAGAAAAGAAATCCTCACATGGTTCTGCAGGGCAAATCTATATCAGTTCATTGGCCTAAAAATCCTTACCCTGAAATCTAGTTTTTCAGTGATCCCAGCCTGGAAGTGCTCCCAGAAACTATATCCACTTTGAACCCATCAACCCAGGCATCAGTGAATTCTCACAGGTAAAGTCCCAAGAAAAATAAACAGGATGCAGTCAAAATAAAACTGATAATGAAACAAATCATTGTGAACCTCAGGGGACAGACCCACAAAGACTTCGGCCATGGGAGTTAATAGAGACACAGAATAAAAACTACACTTACTATGTATAAAAGAATTTTAAGAGAAGCTTGGAAAATATGAAGAGCAAATGAAAAATATAAAGAATGACCAAGCATGCTGAAAAATAAGCAAATCAAAATTATTAAAATGAAAAATAATAAGAGATGAAATATAAATCACTGGACAAGTCTAGTAGTAGGTTAGAAATGCTAAAGAAAGAATCAGTAAACTGGAAGGTTGATCCAAAAAAAAAAAAAAAAAATCAACCAGAATGAGGCACAGAGACACAAAAAGATTTAAAAGACAAAACTAAGTTGTCTAAGTTGATAAATAAATTGTCTCTGTTTCTTCTTGTTTTACCAAATTTAGACACTGCATAATTATATTCACTCCCAGTTTCATACCAGTCCATTCAGATATGGAATATAAACTATTTACTAAAAAATAGGAGATCCATCAAAAGATTCTTCCCACAAGTCAAAATATTCCTAAGAGCAATTTAAAAATTTCAAAATCAAATTGTGCACACCATGGGGCTTTCATTTCTTGCTTTGTGTAGTTCGTCTCCTGCTTTTACAGGGGAAAATTGCAATGTCTTTTGGTTTGACAGATTTGTATTCAAAAATTGAACTTTTCTAAAAGCTTCAAAAGCTAAAATCTGGGGATATGCCATTAAAAACATTTTTATGAAGATTTTCAGTGAATTGTAAACAAAGTGTAGCCAAAACTTAGGATACTCAATTATAAAAAGTTTAATACTATTACTTATTAATTCACAAAACAGTTTGGCAAATGCTTCAATATTTCTAAAATTCTACTGAAGTATACTTTTGTATTCATCATTGTCACCAAAAGGAAACACATGAGTTTAGTTACTCTGTACCTACAAAAATTATTTGTAAATTTCAACAACTTCAGCCTCTATGTTTGTTGGTAAAATATCACAGCTTGTCTGGACACAGTGGTACATGATATGTATCACAATCTATTCCAAGTACATTTCTGTTCCATGGGTTTCTTAATTTAGTTAGAACATTATTTTAACACATTGTATTCATATTAGTACCCAAACAAGACAAAACAAAATGATTTATCTTTGCTGTCAAAGTCTGAAATGAATTTGTGGTTACATTGGTAACAATCTCAATTCTTTCACCTTCCAAAAACTTTGCATCCGTGAGTTGAATTTAAAAAGAATTGAGCCATTATTGGGATTAACTGATTTCCTATTTGAAAAATCTAATGACAGATAAAAAATTATAGTTGTTTAGCAATTTGCCAAGTTCTTCTGCTAACCAAGCCATTATATTGATAGTTATCACTTGAACTTTTGTACATGCACAAGAATAATTGGAACTGAAAAAGTGAAATTAATTTAGAGCAGTCATTTAATCTAAATGAAAAGTCATGCTTCACAGAATGATGAGCAAACACACCATTTTCACCACATTATGTTACATCAGCATCTTTGGGCACAGTTGTCTCAAAGTGACTACTAACTTTTTGGTGTAGTTGGTGCTGTTTCTTCAATGGCTTTGTGTCTTCTGGTTTTCATGTGTTCAGTGATAACACTTTGGCCCCATAGAAAGTAAATGTCTAAAATCTCTTTGTGCAGGTCACACATTCATTCATCACCAACTTCTTTCATGAAAAGCAAAAATTCGGTCTTTAATTTTTCACTCAACATATGCTTTAGTTTATTTATAACTTATTACTGTCAAAAGATTTTTTTAAACAAAGCACTATCAATCAATTAATTAGTTATAAATTTGCACTATCCAATAAAAGGCAAAATCACTGTAAAAACGGTGACCAAATTACTCTGAACTGTCTTCAGCAGGATTGCTTAGCCTCCATCCTGCTCACATTAGTGATAAATTTCCAGGTTTCCCATGAACCCTGCCACCCATGCTCTGGTCACCTGGGGCAATAAAAGTCTGCAGGCAGAAGACACAGAAGTCAGGTCATTGGGAGGGCCAACAGCATCAAACAATTGTCCCACAACTACCTAAGTTGCAGTATGCTTGATTTTATCAGTGATCCTCCTGCCTGATGTACCTGAGTGAGAGAGATGATCAAAACTGGGATTAGGGTAAAGCAAGGGAGGCACACGGGATGCAAAATTTAAGGAGGCACAAAATTTCTTTTCAGCAATCAAGACATATAATATCTTCAGACAATATTTTAAAATATCAAAATTAATGTGAAAATTCTATGGGGAGTAAAATGTCAAAATTTTCAATAAAGACAAGATCCAACACTGTACTTTTACAATCCCTTGTTTACTTTAATCCCAGCACACAGATCCTGCTTCTTTGGAGATGAATAAAAGAGAACTGTAGGAGAAAAAGGGGTTGCTTTGAGTGAAGAAGATGTAAGAACATGCCATGCTCCAAAACCCCTCTCATCACATTCTGATGTCTCAGATGCCCCTGCTTTAAGTTTTCTGCTATATAAATTGAAAGTCAGGCTATGTTTGTCCAAAAATATGCCTGTCCCATTGGGAAAAAAGATGGCAGAGAATCAGGGAAACCCTAAACATGCCTTTGTGTTAATTGTGGCAAACGCTATATAGCCTACCAGGCCTGATGAAATGGGCATTTCAGCCTCAGAAGAAAAATGTATTTGATATTGCTCACACAAACTTCAGAATTGGTCAGAATAAAACATTAATTAATTTACTATCAAGGCCACACTGCATGATAAAATAAAAATTCAACCCCGTCTCAGATTATGGCCAACTACATTTTCCTACTAAGCTTACCAGAGAGGGTTATTCCATATCTTTTCTTTGGACAAGTATCCAAAATTGGAATTGATGAATATGATAGTTCTATTCTTAATTTTTGAGGCACTTACATACTGTTTTCCATAGTGGCTGTACCAATTTACATTCTCACCAGCAATGAACAAGTGTTCCCTCTTCTCTACATCCTTGCCAACACTTGTTATTTGTTGTCTTTGTGATCATACATGTTCTGACAGGTATGTGGTGATATCTCATTGTGATTTTGATTTGCATTTCCCTGATGATTAGTGATGTCGGGCATCTGTCCATGTGCCTGTTGGCCATCTGTGTATTTTCTTTGGAAAAATGTTTATTCAGGTCCTCTGCCCATTTTTTAAATCAGGTTCCTTGGGGTTTGTTTGTTTGTTTGTATGTTTGTTTGTTTGTTTTTGATGGTGAGTTTTATGAGCTATTTGTGTATTCTGGATATTAACCCCTTATCAGATATATCATTAGCAAATATCTTCTCCCATTCAGTGGGCTGCCTTTTTTTTTTTTTTGACAGTTTATTTTACTGCACAGAAGATTTTTAGTTTGATGTAGTCCAATTTGTATACTTTTGCTTTTGCTCCTCTTGCCTGAGGAGACATATCCAAAAAAATATTGTTTAGACCAATGTCAGAGATCATATCTATGCTTTCTTCTAGGAGTTTTATGGTTTCACATTTAGGTCTTACATTTAGGTCTTTAATCCATTTTGAGTTTATTTTTGTATATATTATGAGAAAGAAATCCAGTGTGATTCTTTTGCATGTAGCTGCCCTGTTTTCCCATTTTTTATTGAACAGGCTGTCCCTTACCCACTGTAGATGCTTGCTTCATTGTCAAAGATTAGTTGACTATATAACTGTGCATTCATTTCTGGCCTCTCTAATTCTGTTCTATTGAGCTATGTGTTTGTTTTTATGCTAGTACCATACTGTTTTGATTACTGTAGCTTTGTAGTATAGTTTGAAATCAGGGAATGTAATGCCTTCAGCTTTGTTCTTCTTTCTCAGATTATTTGGATTATTTGGGATCGTTTGTATTTCCACACAAATCTGAAAATTGCTTGTTCTAGTTCTGTGAAAAATTCCATTGGTTTTTTTTAATAAAGACTGCATTGAATCTGTAGGTTTTCTTGGGTGATATGATCATTTTAACAATTTTAAATTTTCCAGTTTATGAAAAGGTCTATCTTTCCATCTGTTTGTGTCATCTTCAATTTACTTCATCAGTGTTTTACAGTGTTTTAGAGTACAGGTCTTTTACCTCATTGGCTAGGTTCATTTCTTGGGTATTTTATTATTTTTGATATGATTTTGAATGGGATTGTTTTCTTAATTTCTCTTCCTGATACTTCATTATTAGTGTACAGAGAGGCAACAGATTTCTGTATATTAATTTTTCAGTTTGAATGGTTATCAGTGGTGTGTTTAAGGTTTTCTATATACAGCATCACATCATCAGCAAACAGTGACACTTTGACTTGTTCCTTCCCAATTTTGATTCCTCTTATATTTATTTTTCTTGTTGGATTGCTGGATCTAGGACTTGCAGTACAATGCTGAATAAAAGTGGGAAGAGTGCACATCCTTGTCTTGTTCCTGATCTTAGAGGAAATGCTTTCAGCATTTCACCATTGAGTGTGATGGTAGCTGTGAGCTTGTCATATACGGCCTTTATTATGCTGAGGTATGTTCCCTCTATACCCACTTGTTGAATGTTTATCATAAATGGATATTGAATTTTGCCAAAAGATTTTTCTGCATCTATTGACATGACCATTTAATTTTTATTCTTCAGTTTGTTTAAGTGGGTATCACACTGACTGATTTGCTGATATTCAACCACCCTTGAATCCCTATGATCGGTCCCTCTGAATCATAGTGAATGATCCTATTAATACATCATCTAATTCAATTTGCTAATATTTTGTTGACGACTTTTACATCTATGTTCATTAGTCTTATTGCCCTGTAATTTCCTTTTTTGTGGTATCTTTGTCTGATTTTGGTATCGGGGTGATGCTGGTCACATAGGATGATTTTAGACGTGTTCCTTCCTCTTCAATTTTTTGGAATAATTTCAGAAGGATAGGCATTAACTCTTCTTTAAATGTTTTGTAGAGTTCACCTGTGAAACTGTTTCTGCACTTTTGTTTGTTGAGAAATTTTTAAATTACTGATTTAATTACATTACTGTTAATTAGTCCATTCATATTTTGTATTTCTTCCTGATTCAGTCTTGGGAGATTGTACATTGCTAAGAATTTATTCATTTCTTCTTGGTTGTCCATTTTATTGATGTATAATTTTTCACAGTAATCTCTTAAGATCTTTTGTATTTCTGTGATATTGGTTTGTAACTTCTCCTTTTTCATTTCTGATTTTATTTATTTAGGTCCTCTTTTTCTCTTGATGAATCTGGCTAAAGCTTTATCAATTTTGTTATCTTTTCAAAGAATCAGCTCTTAATTTCATTGATCTTTTCTATTGTTTTCTACAGTCTCTATTTCATTTATTTCTGCTCTGATATATTTTTTAATTCTTTTCTTCCACTAACTTTTGGTTTTGTTTGTTTTCCTTTTTCTATTTCCTTTAGGTGTAAGGTTAGATTGTTTATTTGAGATTTTCCTTGTTTCCTGAGGTAAGCTGGTATAAATTTCCCCCTTAAAACTTCTATTGCTGCATCTCATAGATTTTGGATCATTGTATTTCCATTTTCAATTTGTCTCCAGGTCTTTTTTATTTCTTCTTTGATTTCTTCAGTGACCCATTGGTTATTTTGTAGCATACTATTTAGCCTCCAAGTGT
Organism: Camelus ferus; assembly: GCF_009834535.1. Lineage (NCBI taxonomy): Eukaryota > Metazoa > Chordata > Mammalia > Artiodactyla > Camelidae > Camelus > Camelus ferus. The sequence goes on along the minus strand of NC_045710.1, from coordinate 55,391,738 downwards.
TTGTGCAGTTTTTTTCTTATAGTTGGTTTCTAGTCTCATACCACTGTGCTCAGAATAGATGATAGCGATTTCAATCTTTTTAGATTTATTGAGACTTGTTCTGTGGCTAGAATTTATAATTGTTATATCTACTTTGGGGTCTGATCCCTACATCATTATGCAATGTCCTTTTCTTTGTCTCTTGTTACAGTCTTGGTTTAAAGTATATACTGACTAATATAACTATGTCTACTCCAGCTCTCTCTCTGTTTCCATTTGCATGGACCAGCTTTCTCTATCCCTTCTCACTCAGTCTGCATGTGTCTTTAGACCTGAAGTGAGTCTCTTACAGACAGCACGTATAGGTCTTGTTTTTGTATCCATTCGGTACTCTGTATTTGATTGGAGAATTTAGCCCATTTTTATTTAAAGTGATTATTGATAGGTATGTACTTACTGCCATTTTGTTCATTGTTTTGTGGTTGTTTTTATAGTTCTTTTTTGTTCCTTTCTTCTTTTGCTTTCTTATCTTGTGATTTTATGACTGTCTTTACTGTTGTTTAGATTCTTTCTCTTTCTTGTGTGTATCCATCATAGATTTTTGGTTTGTGGTTACTGTGAGGTTTATATATAGATATACATAAATGATTATTTTAAGCTGGTGATCTCTTAAGTCCAAGTGCATTCTAATTACCCTTCACTTTTACTCCCTACCCCCTATGTTTAATATTTTTACATCATATTTTACATATTTTGTTTTGTGTATTCATTAGCTACTTATTGTGGATATAAATGATTTTAAAACTTCTGTCTTTTAATCTTCCTGCTAACTTTGTAAGTGGTTGATCCACTACCTTTACTGTGTATTTGCCTCCACTTGGAGAAGTACCTTTAGCATTTCTTGTAAAGCCACTTCAGTGGTGCTGAACTCTTTTAGCTTTTCCTTGTCTATAAAACTCTTTACCTCTTCTTTGAATCTGAATGATAGCCTTGCCATGTAGTGTATTCTTTTTGTAAGTTATTTCTTTTTAATACTTTGAAGACATCATGCCACTCCTTTCTGTACAGCAATGTTTCTGCTGAAAAATCAGCAGACAGTCTTAAGAGAGTATTCTTTTGTGTAACTATTTGCTTTCTTCTTCCTGCTTTTAATATACTCTCTTTTAATTTTTGACATTTCATTATGTTACTTGCCTGGACTTCCTTGAGTTCATATTATTTGTTCTTCCAGGATCTGGATGCCTGTTTCACTTCCTAGGTTAGAGGATTTCTCAGCTATTATAGTTTCAAATAAGTTCTCCGCCCCTTTCTCTCTCTCTTCTTTTTCTGGGGCCTCTATAATGCAAATGTTAGTACACTTGATGTTGTCCCAGAAATCTCTCAGTTTTATTTTTTAGAATTCTTTTTTCCCTTTGTCTGTTTAGCTTGAGTGATTTCCGCTACTCTGTCTTCCAAATCAATGATCCATTCCTCTGTGTCATCTAATTTACTTTTGATTCCTTCTAGTGTATTTTTTATTTCAGTTGTTGTATTCTTCAGCCCTGTTTGGTTCTTCTTTACATTTTCTAACTCTTTGTTAAAATTTTTTTCTGTGCTCATTCTATTCTTCTCCTGCATTCATTAAGCATCTTTATGATCATTACCTCATATTCTTTATTCAGTGCAATGCTCTTCTCCACTTCACTTAGTCTTTCTTCTGGGGTTTTATTTTGTCATTCATTTAGAACACATTTCTTTCTTGTCTTTTGCCTAAGTCTCTATGTTTATTTGTATATATTAGTTTGTTTACATTTCCCAGTCTTGGAGAAGTGACCTTATGCAGCAGATGTCTAACAGGGCCCAGCAGCACACTGTCCTCTGGACACAAAAGCTATATTATCTTGATGTGCACTGTATGTGGGCTGAAAGTGCTCACTTGGTGTGGTAGAATCAGCTACTGTGAGTGTGCTGTTAGGTAGGGGTCTTCCCCAGCCCAGTTGGCTGCCAGTCCTGCCTCGTGTGTAGGCTATCAGACACTGGTGGGCAAGTACTGGTCCTGGGGTGGCTGACTGCAGGTGCAGTGGGTTCCAGTCCTGACACCGGCCCACTAGTGGGCAGGGCCAAGGTCTTAGAGTGTCCCTGGGGCTAGTGCAGTCCCCCTGGTGGGTAGTGCTGGATCCCAGCATGACTGTGTGGCCAAGGAGGCCATGGACCATTTCCAGGTCCACTGCTGGGTGGTATAGCATTCTCTTATGGTTGGTTGCAGCTCAGGGAGTCCCTGGGCTGGTCCCATCTTACTGATGGGCATTATTGAATCCTGGCATAGTTAGCTGAATGGCACAGAGGGTCCCAGGACTGGTCCTGGACTACTACGTGGGGCCTGATCCCTGTGTTAATAGGCTAGAGGGAAGATGCCAAAATGGTGCTTGTCAGCTGCAGGGTCCTCATGGTAGCATGAGCTCTCAAAAATAGCTGCCTCTATTGTTTATGTCTCCAATGGGAGTCCCAGTTGCCTCCTGCCTCTCTTTGGGGGCTCTTCAAGATCAGCAAGTGAATCTGACCCAGATTCCTTTCAAATTGCTGCTTCTGCACAGAGTCTCAAAGAGTGTGAAATTTTGCATATACGTTTTAAGAGGAGAGCCTGTTTCTTAAAGCCCTCCAGCTCTACTATATGTAAGTTTTGTTAGTGTCACAATATCATGTACACATACACACCGTATGTGTATGGAGATAGCCGATGGCTACTTTAAAGCTTTATGAAGTTACATAGTCTTATATAGGAAAGAATGATAAGGGAAATGGTTAACAGGCAGTGTCCGGCTCAAGCTCAGAAGATCCTTTATGTTTTGGTAAATCATGTTCGTGTTGGCACCAGCGAGCGAGCCTTACAGCTTATCAGAGCAGAATGTATGAGAAACAGCTGCTTAACAACATTCTTCTTGGACTCAGGTGGCTGTGCCTGTCTTAGGTTGCCCCCCTCTGGGGATCTTACCCGTCATTGGCTAACCAGCCTTCTCACCTCTGAGTCTGCAGCTTTTTATAACTTGTTTACCATTCCAGCCCAAGGCTCGTTCCTTTGATCCCACAGTCGGGGAGCTATAAGCTTGGGTAGCCTTCAAAGCCATGTGTTCTGAGGACTCACCTTCTCAAAAGACCTCTGGGCTGGGGACCCCTACATGGGGCTTGGACCTCTCCATCCTTGGGAAGAATCTTTGCAATTGTGATTATCCTCCTGTTTGTGGTCACCTCCCCAGGGTTGTGGGCCTTGACTATACCATGTCTTTGCCCCTCCCACTGTCTCCTTGTGGTTCCTTTGTATATTTAGTTGTGGAAAATCTTTTCAGCTCATCTTCAAGTCATTCTCACAGATAGTTGCTCTGTAAGTACTTCTAATTTTGGTGTGCCCATGGAAGTTGTTGAGCTCAGAGTCTTCCTACTTTGTCATCCCGGCTGCTCCTCAGAACACTTAGGATATTATATTTAGTTTAGATCTTTACTGCATTTCCCCCATAATTAATTTCAGGCCTTAGTTATATTAGTTACCATAACTAATTTTATGGTAGCCCTGGCTGAAGTCTTTATATCTGAATCATCTTTGAAACACATAAGTCCTTTGATCACACTTAAATAGGACAGCTTGGACAATAGTCAGCCACATCCCCTCCTTCAATTTACTCTAAATTGTCACAAGCTCTTGGTTCCATCTGTCTTTGTATCCATTTCTTTTTGTTTGTTTGCTTTTTGTTTTTGTTTTTTTTACTACAAGATATCGAATATAGTTTCCTGTGATGTACAGTGTGAACTTGCTGTTTATCTCTTGTATATCTATTGTATATATCAGTTAGTATCTGCAAATCTCTAATGCCCAATTTATCCCCTCCCACTCCCTCCTTCCTCCTGGTAACCACAAGTTTGTTCTCTATGTCTGAGAGTCTGTTTCTGTTTTTCTTTTTTTTTTTTTCCAATATGTATATTTTTATTGAAGTATAGTTAGTTTAAAATGTGTCAATTTGGGGTGTACAGCACAATGTTTCAGTCATACATGAACATATATATATTCATTTTCATATTCTTTTTCACCGTAAGTAACTACAAGATATTGAATATAGTTCCATGTGCTATATAGTACAAACTTGTTGTTTATCTATCTTATATATAGTAGTTAGTGTCTGCAAATCTCAACCTCCCAATTTATCCCTTCCCACCGCCTTCCACCCTGGTAACTATAAGTTTGTCTTCTATGTCTGTGAGTCTGTTTCTGTTTTTCAAATAAGTTCATTTGTCTTTTTTTTTTTTTTTTTTTAGATTTCACATATAAGTGATATCATATGATATTTTTCTTTCTCATTCTGGCTCATTTCACTTAGAATGACAATTTCTAGGTCCATCCATGTTGCTGCAAATGGCATTATTTTATTCTTTTTTATGGCTGAGTAGTATTCCATTGTATAAATATACCACAACTTGTGTTTGCATACATTTTTTATGGTCTTGTTGACTGAACTCTTGCTGTCAGTTGGCACTTTTGGAACTGAGTCCACTGATAGTGTTATGAATCAACATTGAAATTGGAGGCAAAAAAACATGTGCTTTTTAGAATTGTGCATAACCCAGCAATGAGAATATGTGGGATCCTGCCATTACCAAAATGCTTTAGCAGTATGTAAATGCTGGGTCTTCTCTATTTGCTGCTCAAAGACCTCTCTGGTTATAGTTTGTGAACTTAGTCTTAGCTGAATAGACAAAGTTTCTGGTCAAGTGATTTAGCTAAATGAGGTCACTGGATTTTGATGAATAAAGAAATGTCCTGGAAGAAAACCTCAACTAATGAAATGTTAGTGTCTTCAGGGAGAAAGACTGTGTGCCTTTTGTAATGGAAGGGAGGGGAGTATGAGAAAGACTGAAGTGACCTCTTGTTCAGAGGAAGAACCAGAGTGTGACACCATGTAGAAAGACTGAGTTTTGTACATTTCCCATACTGGTCAATGCAGAAGTTAGTTGAAAAATATTTTGAGAATTTATTTAAGGGTTTAATGTCAAGAACTAGGACATTCTGAAGACCCAGATCCAGTGAAGTCCCTCATGAGTAATGACCCCAGATATCTGTATGACAGAAAACACTGAGCAATAATTATTCTCACCTATATTCAGACTGTGAGAAACAAACGTGTAATATGCATGTATTTCCCCTGCTGCATGTATTTTCTTTTTAAGTTTTTTATGCTTTATTATTTAAAGTTTTTTAAAATTAATTTATTTATTGTGTTATTTTGGGGGGGCTAGGAGATGTCATTAGGTTTTATTATTTATTTTTAGATGAGGTACTGGGATTTGAACCCAGGGCCTCACACATGCTAAGCACCTGCATGTATTTGCATTCAATAACCATTTATGGAGCCCCTGCTTTATGCCAAGAAATCTGCATATTCACTTATTCAATTAAGATTTCATTGAGTATTTACTTTAGCTTAGACACTGAGGAAGCCAAGTAAACGAACGTGAGTAAGTCACAACAACAGCTATCCTCAAAGAATCTGTGGAGGATAAAGAGAGAAGAGACAGATGCACAAATAGATAAATAAAGTGAAGTGTGGTTGGCACATACTTAGAGATCCTCACAGCAGTAAATGTGGGGCACCTAATCCAGCCACGAGGACACAATGACTGGGCCAAGCCTTGAACATAAGTAGGAGTCAGCCAAAAGGAGACTGAGAAGGAAAAATATCCCGGGCTGAGTGACCACTCTTGTGGGTTTCTCGGTCATGGCTTGTGACAGACCACCCTGCTGACTGCTCGTGAGCTGTAAGATTTATCTGCGCAGTGAGCCTCAGTCTTAGAGTCCTCAGTCTGGCAGAAGTAAAGAATGTTTCTGAAGAAAACACTTTGTTCTCCTACGTTCTAATTCCTTCTGCTCTACTATTCTCATAAACTAGGCCAAAGATCAGCAAACTGTGGCCCAGGGGCCAAGTCAGTCACTAGCACTTTTGTAAATAAAAGTACGTAGTCATACAGTCATGCCCAGCAGTTGCCTTGTCTGTGACGGCTTTCACGCTACAAAGGCAGGCTTGAGTAGCGACAACAGAAATGGTATAGGGCATAGAGCTTAAAATATTTACTATTTGGCCTTTTACAGGAAAAAAATGTGCTGACCCTTGAACTAGACTATAGCAGCCCTGCTCCCAGCTGTCACCCGTCCTGGTCTTTTGAACCCAGGAAGATGGTGTCTCTTAAAAGAAACTTGCACCATCCCAGGGAGAAGTGAGCTGAGGGATAAGGGAGAGCAGGGAATGGAACTGGAGGGAAAGCATGGCAGGAAGGCCTGGTGAGACAGGTCTCCCAGCAGAGGAAAGGCACTCTCTTTGCCGAATGACTTAGGGCTGGTATAGAAGTACGTTGTGAGGAGACTGAGGCGTGTCAGAAGATTGGAGTTCTTTCTCAAGATAAGACTGTTTCACTGTATGTTTAAAAAAACTGTGCAGCCTTCTATTTTGCTAGACTTAGAGGACTATAAGGAGAGTTCTTTTTATAAAGCATAATCATGCGAGAGGAAAACAGTAGCTCAAGTTTTCATCCGGGAGGCCACATACAATTCAAATCAGAGCTGGCGGCCCTCCGTGGGACTGAAACAACCTGCGATGGAGAACGTGATCCACTTCTCACACAGCCTCCGGACCCCTGTCTCTGGCAGCCTGATGATTAATGTATAAACTAGAAAGACATCTCATTGACTGCCTTCTAGCCCCATGAGCACAATGCGGTCGATAAATATTTATTGAATGTAATTTCCTGAGGCTTGCAGCCCTTGCTCTGTGATAGCTTACAAGCGAATAAGCCAGGATTGTTCAGGATGGTTGCGAATAAATATAAAAATGTATGTTAATGGAATCAAGCTAAGAATGAATGGTAAGAAAGAAAATATGTGTCCATCTGCAGACAAGACATCCAAGTGGTGCTAGATTTTGAACAAATAAGAAAGAAGTATGTCCCACAAGCCGCAGAAGTGAGAGTTGCAAGGGAGAAAAAGAAGAAAGCAAAAAGGGGAGAAATGAGAGGAGGGAGATTTATAAATGGCTCTATTTTGTACCAATAAAAATATATATGTTTTTTAAAGCCAGTATTTTTTATTCTCTCTGGCTTTATGTGCACAGTACCTTCATCTGTCACTAAAATAGTTCATACACTCAAGAAGTAGCAGTGTGAACTGAAATGCGCTCCTAAATTACATTTTTGCAATAAAAATAAAATGTGGTTTCTGCCACCCATTTGGAACTGCAGCATCAATATCTGATGGAATCCCCCTTAAGCCCCAGTCACAGTAGATTCTGAGTGGTGTATCACTAATTCAGGCATGAGGATGGGTGCTGGGTTACATTTATTAAATATATTGGACATTTATCCTGAGTTAAAAGTAAATTAAAATTTTGCATTTGAGGTAATATCCAAAGGGGACAATGTAATTACCACATTCTCCCCAAATCCCTGTGAAGCCTGAGAATGCACAGCCACAGTGAAGGCAGGAGCTCGTGGGTGGCTGACACCAGCATCTTCATGGCTGCACGTTCAGCTTTGTAAAAGCAAGTACTTGCCTCTAGGAAATGATCAAAGAGATTTTAGCCATGACCTTCCAGGTATAGACCTTTGGCAAATTGGAAAGAAGACAACAGTGGTTGCACAAATCCAACTCCACTGGCTCCGATTCTGGGGTTCCCCTATCCACCACCCCATGACTAGAAAGGAAGCCAAGACTTCATTGCTATCAGGCAGTAATAAAGGGGCTGAACCAGGAGGGAAATCAAGGATTTTTAGAATTCTTTTCAGGATATCACCCCAAGGATGGACGGTCATCGGGTTTGTGGTGTACTGGACTTCTTAGAAGTAGCCAGACAGTGCTTGATTTACCACATTTTGAGAGTTGTCTTTGCGCTTTTGATGCTCTGTAGATGGCAGTTGAGTGACAGACTTTATAGCTACCAACTAACCAATGAAACACCCAGAAATTGATAGAATACTACTCACCTCCACCATAGTATCTTTTGCAAGTCTCTTCCTGATTCCAGTCCCTCCTACCTCGAGACTACATACCCACTTTCCAAAAGAGACAGAAGGAAAAGATCCTGGGGGAGTTCCTTTGGGGTGGGAGGGGCTTTGATCACACAGGTAAAGCCTGACCTGAGGCATCCTAACATTTAGTCTTCATACACTGAACACCTTCAGTGGCATCGCTGTTAGAGACCAGAGAAGAAAAACCTAGGTCCCCAGCAAGAAGATGTGTTCTGAAGTTGAGAATGAGAAGCAGACGATCAGGGAAGCCTTCGTGAAAATGGAGCCATCAAGCTCCTAACACCGGGAAGATTTATTTGTCTAATCACAACGTGGAGAAGGGAAGGAGTCTCGAATACTTCCTGCCCTTCCAGCCGGATGCTCAGCACGCTCACCAAGTCCAGCATCCGCCTTATAAACACTTCAATAGCCCACCTGCCATTCCAAGTCTTGATTACCTCTGCCTCCTCTCTAAGGCTCCAAGGCATTTATCAGATTAACGCTAGAGGCCACATATCCTACTGTCATGTTTTGTGGCTGCTTATATTTATGTGCCTTTTCTCCTTGGAGAAATTAGAAGCTCAGAGTCCAGAAGGAAACACGGTGTTCTGGGTATGGCAGGTGTCCAGAGTGAATTTGAGGTGCATTTACTGAATGCAATTGCTTTGCTTGTAACCCTGGCCCCAGTTCCTGCCTTAGAGATCCTAGGTGTCCAAAGACTGTAAAAAAGAATTATGTGGAATTATGTGGAGCCAGCTGACAGCTGTGCTATTTGTCTGCTCATTTCTGAAGTCTCCTTTGACAGTTCAGTCCCATGGATGCCAGAAATACCTGCATGTCAGAGAATCAAATGCATGAGTCTGAGGATTTGTCACAAAATAAACACCAAAGGCAGGATCAGACATAATTCTTACTCTGAAAAAAAATGCATATTTTAAGGAATAGATACATAAACTTGGCAAGAAAAAAAATTTTTCAGTGTGAGCAATCTTTATTGGCAGATGTTAAGAGGGCAAGACAGTAACAAATCCAGAAGGGATGGGAAAGGGGGTGGAGCTCCTCTCCTTTGAGGACCCTGTAACCAGGCCAGTGGGGTGGGGGCACTTGACCATGGCAACTTTGAGCCCAGCACCCTCCAGAGAACAAGATCCCAGGCAGGAGAGCCCCTCACATTGCTGGGGAAGGGAGCAGCACCCCAGAAGGGTGTCCGATCCCAGGCGGCTTGGTTCCTGCCCAACACACACCTTGACAGCTTGGGGCAGGGGTGTTAGGGGACGGGACTAACCTTAGCGTTTTAAAAGGCAGAGGACTTTTTAAGTGAAGAAGACAGACTTCATGTGATTATAGCTGATATGAAATGATGATTGGTATATTTATTCTAAAATCTCTGCTGAATCTCAGAGGCTGCACACAAATTTGGACATGGACACTTATTCAGATGCCACCATTCAGTGCTCGATCCCAAGTAAGAAATGAGGAAATGGCTCTGAGCCTGAAGTCATCATTCACTTTGCTTCCCCCTTTCCCGCAGTGGGGTTTCATCCACCCTGGCCTTTGGTGTGCTCAGCTGCGTCTGTCTGAGGAAGTAGAGAGTCTCTTTCTGTACATGAAGCACATGTTGTTAGCCACACATTAACTTTGCTATATTCAAAGAATTGGTGAAGATTTCTCCAGGAGCCATTGTTTTTTACTGGCTTCAGGCCACTCCTTTCTCATTCATACACACTGACTTACCTTTGAATTGTATGGACCCATACAGGGTTGCTGGCCTTTGAAATTGCCCCACCAGGACTTTAAAAATGACTATTTCTCTCCCCATTATTCCTTAGTCCAAAAGGATAAAGATATGCTTTATATTGAATACATTTACAGCATTGGTCTTAGTTTTCTGACTTCATGGTAAGCCACCGACCTACACTCGGGCATCAAGTCCCTAGCACGAGTATTCTAATGATGAAAATTTCTCTCCTGGAGTGTTGCTAGATGGGTTCTAAAATACTGAAAAAAATCTGACTAACTTTATGGATTTCAGTGTTTATGCCATAGAAGTCATAAAGCTTAAGGACAGAATATGACAAAGAAAACAGCTGTAAAACTCACCGGGTCTCAAAGGGCTTCTGGGGAACTTCTCATTGGGCAGGAGCAACGCATGGTCACCAGTGAAGATTTTGGGACCAAATTGGAATTTTGTCTCTTCTTCTCTGTTCCAGGTACATGGCCATCATTCACCCCCTCCAGCCCCGACTGTCAGCCACAGCCACCAAGGTGGTCATCTGTGTCATCTGGGTCCTGGCTCTCCTGCTGGCCTTCCCGCAGGGCTACTACTCAACCACGGAGACCATGCCCAGCAGAGTAGTGTGCATGATCGAATGGCCAGATCACCCCGACAAGGTTTATGAGAAAGTGTGAGTAGAGACAACCCTCCAGGGCCTTCGCTGTCCTTTCTTGTTCCTTCTCTCTTTCCATGTTCTTTTGTTGCTTAGGATTTAATGTGTATCTGTAAGCATTTCTCACAAGCCCTCTAATATCAGGTTAATGTGCCCATAGTTATCAGGGGACCATTATGTCCCAAACACTATTTTGGACTTTGAATGAAAATTTTTAACATGTAAAACCTGGGTCCTGTTATAGCATACCATTTGGGTGCACGTCCATATTCTTCATATGTTTTGCCAGAAACTTTGCCTGCCAGTGTCTGCATTCCTTTGCTGGGAACTTTTTCTTAACCTATGGAATGGCCCCTTGCCCTCTTGCACAGCATGGCAGAGGGTGAGGGAATGACCCCCCCACTCCCAGCAGTTCTCAACAAGGACTGCTGGGAGTTGGCGTGTGGATACCCCAGCCCCCTCGCCCTTCAGGCGGGGTGTCTCTGGGGTGTGTGTTTTCCTGTGTTCGGGCTTTACTCTTGGGATTAATTGCCAGTCACCCTGGTGGCAGCTGGCTCGATGACACGCCCTTTGTTGGCCCCACTCCCTACTGGTGTTTCTTTCTTCTCCCAAATATGTCATTTGCACTTGAATCTTGGTCTCTGGATCTGTCTCTGGGGAAAACAAAACCAAAACAGCCAACTTCCAGGATTGTACAGTTGGAAAAATAAGATATATACATGTGAAATGCATGGGAAGGCCAGGCCAGGACACTGAGACCTTAGGAGTCACAGGCCCCCCCACAGGGCAGGCCTGCTTCACTTCCAGGGGCCTGACTGATCACACTGAGGGTTTTTCACAGGTATCCTGGCAATTTCTTCCAAGACTCCTTATCCTAGAGGCAATATTAAAGTGGCTTATTCTTTGTTTTGTTCTGTTCAAGTGAGCAGCAATGTGACATTTATATTACCAACCATTGTCTGGACTCAGAGCACGTTGATAATGTGGGTCCTTTTGAAAGTCCTCTATAATTGTCCAATCTTGGGTTCATTAAGTGAATCGTAAAAGAACACTGATGTTAGAGTCAGGAGATCTGGGTTTTAACTATGAGAATGCCAAGTTACCAGCTGTGTGACTGAGGGCAAGGTCACAGTCTCCCCTCACTGTTAGAATGGAAGAGGATCAAGCACTGCCTCCCATAAACAGCTGTTCTGGGGAGCGGACAAGACAATGTGTTCTCACCTTGTAAGCTAGGAGATGCCGCCCAGAAGGTGTGATGCTATTATCGCACCAAATCCATCAGGTAGCGGTATAGTCATTACAGGCCTTTGAGCTTATTAAATGGTAAAACGAGACACTGTACCCGTGGTCCCCAAGATTTGAGGGTCCAAAAGCCTGCTGCGCATAGAGGTATACAGAAAGCAATCCATAAGGCTCAGACTTTGCCTTCCAGATGTAGACAATGGGATTAATTGTTCAAGCAGTGGGAGGATTAATGCTCAGCCTAGGAGACATTGAACATTTTTCTTTCAAATGAAACTACAAGCCTGAGCAGGGTTGCACTGGAAGAAAGAACATAGCTTTACAAGCTGTACAGGACCCATGGACATGTTCAAGCCAGAATTTTCCCTCCAAAGGTTGGGAAAAAAATCACCCCATGAATTAAAGCTCATTATATAAACTGCTTCAGAAACTGCCATCAGCTTCATGGACTATAGCTCAGTTCTTAGTTCTCATGATCTTTCAAAGTCTGATCACCTTTCTGCAGCACTTTTTGTTTCAAATCAGCACAGTTTTTGTCTTCCAACAAATTCAAAATGTAACTTGGAAATATAGACTTATTTCCCCATTGATCTTTGGGATCTTCTCCAAGAAACAGTAGTGTTTAGTGTTTTACTTTTAAGCATGTTGCTGTTTCATGCTTATTAATAATCAGAAAGTCCTTTGAGATGCAATGTTTTTGACTGACTTATTTCCTTTCAAGTGTTTAAGGTAACTGCTGTTGGATGCATGGGTTGGTTTGCCATCATTGTTTATTTCATGATTTTAACCTAAAAAAAAAAAAAGAGTCTGGATTAAGAGCATCTGATTATATATAGTCAAGTCGTAAAAATGTTTATAGATGCAGTAGTAACTTGAAAGAGTCTACATTCACCATTTACACATTGTCTGTGATACAAACCCAAGTGGAAGCTCTACGCAAACCTATTTTATTTCTGTCAGTATCTGTCATAATGCTTTATAATTTTTTTAGGGAATTCAAGTTTTACCAGTTCTAAACTAAGCACTTAATTATTTTCTCTTCTGTTAGAACTAACGATTCCCATTTCCACAGTGTACAGTAATTCCAAATTTGAAACCAAAAGGAAACTTTGAGGCAGTGTAATAATTAGGATAAGACGGGCTATAGAATTAAATGAGGGATCGAGAATGATGTGAGGACCTGGCTACATCACTCTCCAGTTGAGTCATAATGGTCCAGTTATTTAAGCCTTTAAGCCTAATGGTACCTTCCACACAAAGGTATTGAGAGGACTAAATAAGATATGTGCTTAGCTCAGTGTCATGCACATTGAAAGGAGCCTAGAGAGTGTTAACTACAGTTATTAGTTGTCATTCATTGATCTGGGTACATGGGCAGATGACTGGCAGCAGACAGTGCGGTGGGCGGATGCTTGGGCCCAATTTGCCTGATGCATAATTTGTGTCAGATAATTGCATAAAAAGGTTTCATAGGTGGAGGGTATAGCTCAGTGGTAGAGTGCATGCTTAGCATGCATGAGGTCCTGGGTTCAATCCCCAGTCCCTCCATTTAAAAAATAAATAAATAAATCTAATTACCTCCCCTTCCAAAAAAAAAAAAAAAAGGTTTTATAAAAAGTCTTGGATTGCTGCATTTGCCTTCTGGCTGCACGGTTAACCTCTAATCCTGATCATTGATCACTGACTCTTTATTAATTCATGCATTAAATTAAGCACTTTTAAAAGAAAGGCAATCCAGTAAAAGAATGAGCAAAAGTTTTGAACGTGCCTCACCAAAAGAGCTACCCAAACAACCAATTAATATATAAAGAGGCACACAACTTTATTCGTCACCAGTGAAATGCAAATTAAAACCATAATGAGATCTTACTGTCCACCCATTAGACTAGCAAGTGTTAAGTAGTCGGATTAAATTAAGCATTTAGTATTCTTGGTGAAGACATAGAACAATGAGAACCTTTATAGACTGCTAGAAATATACATTGATAAAATAAAAATCCCCAAAATGGAATAGCTAAGTCAAATTTTTATAGTTGTCCTCCATATTGGATTGTACTCATTTACATTCCCACCGGCAACGTGTGAAAATTTCTGTTTTTCCACAGCCTCACCAACAGACTATATTGTCAGGATTTTTAACTTTTGCTCACTAAAGTTAAAAATGCACTTCTCTTATTAGGATTGGGGTTGAATTTCTTCATAATTTGAGTCATTTGCATGTATCTTATAATCTGCTGAATTCGTTTACTATATCATAAACAAATTCTTATGTCATTAAACATGTTTCTACAATTTGATATGAATATATATGTGTATATGTAAATAATAGGTTTGTTAACTAATCCTCTTCTTTGAAAATTGAATACTCCAATGATTTCTTTTCGCTGACCAAGAAGCTAAAACAGCAAACTTCAAAGTGGGCTGCTTCTAGCTACATCCCTAGCTCCCTGCTGGTTCAGTGTCCTCTGCCCATCCCCTGTCTACGTCTACCATCCGCAGTTACAGAACGTTACTCTAAAATCATAACACTCATGAAAGTGGAGACTTGAGCTCATTATTAATGCAATATTGTCATAATTTGTAACTGAGTCCTGCTGTAATTTCAGCAACTCAGTAGCTTAGCTTTGACAGCCCTAGTTAAACTCACACTACCTAGGAAGTCTTACAATGGTGAAGCATTGACTTACGAGGAAGAAAAGTTTCATGGGTAACCAAAAGTGACGCTTCCTAGTGGAGAAAAAAAAAGCACAGTGAAAGAAAGATGAAAGAATAAAGAAGAAATATTTGGCACTGCAAAATGCAAATAAATAGCTTTCAAAGTTATTTGGATCCAAGCCCACCCTTGAGAATGCTAAACAAGAGGCAGTGGTCCTGGAAGGTTGCAGGGCAATGCCCTGAGGACAAGGAAGACGAATGAGCCAACATTTCTTTATCAGAGGCCTCACCGACAAGGCCATGAAAAAGTCTGTAGCAAGAATAAAAGTGAGAAATAGATCCCAAAGAATGAGATTTAGACAAGCCTGGGGGATTTCAGCTTCCCCGAATAATTTATTAATATTGGTCACATGTCATTTTATGTTAAACTTCTTTGCACGTAACTTTGTGTTAAAGTTTTAGCACAAAGTAAGAGGTGCCTGTTTGGAATCCCAAATATTACCAATCATCTTGGGAAAACAAGCTATGTCAGAAAACAGCATCACTCATGATTCTACTTACCTGGAGATTTTGTGGAAGTGCATATGAATGTGGATATATTAACTCTAATGTAATTCTCTATGAATACCAATTGTAACAGAAGATTATAAATACATGCCTTCGTCTTTATTTAGCCTTTGTATGTCATGATCCACCATCTTAGCTGAAATTTTTATATTTATAAATATTCTTTACTTTCATTAATAATAATGAAAATTTAAAATCAACAGAGAGTAAGAAAGAAAAAAGAATATTAGAAAAAGTATCTGCAGTGTTACTTCCCCAGTTTTCCACACTCTTGATTATTTCACAAATGGGAAAGAAAAAAAAAGTGTGTCTCCTTTGCCAAGCTACTCCAGGCCTTGGCCAAAAGGGTGCCAGCATGTTTGTGTTTCCAGGATTGTTTATGCTAGCTGCTGTGATTAATCTCCTCCCCGACACCCACTACATTTATATAGCCCAGCACTCCTGGTACTGTCACCGCTGTTGATGGAAAGCAGTTAAACCAATAATGAAAAGTGCATTGACATGTCAGGGGGAAATGGTTGCATAAAAACAAGCCTAAAAGCAAGCATCAAACAAGCATAAAAACAAGTCAGGGTTAACCCTGACTCCCAGAAGAAAAAAAAAATAGAATGAACAAAGTAAAGAAGAAGAAGGAGAAGAGGAAGAAGGGGGGAGGAGGAAGGAGGATGGGAAAAGAAAGGGAAGGGGAAGGGGAAGCAAGAGGAGAGAGAGGAGGAGGAGGAGGAGAGGGAGAAGCAGCAGCAGCTTACATTAATGCAGAAACTAGGAAGGTTGCCCTACAAATGCCAGAAATTTCACTACACTATGCAGATAGAGACAAAGAGGAGGCCGTAGCCACAAGGGCTGTCGTGGGCAGTACATCCTGCACACCTAATTAGGAGGTGGAAGTGTAAGCCTGAAAAAGATGGGACCACTCAGTTTGGGATTCTTTTGTACTATCACGATCAATTTCCAAAGGTAGCTGACCTTACTGAGAAAGAAAGGGAGAAAGCACATCCAGGCCTGAACGGGTAATGGGATGTAAGATCAAATGGGTGGTTTTCTATGAAACTGTAAATAATCACATGGATACAGCTTGAGAGGGGAGGAATGAGAGTACTGTTCAGGAATTACATTTATAAAAGGCTCTGGGGATCAAAATATGTGCAGAGAATTTCTTTCAAATATCCTATAAGCACTTAAAGAGTTCAGAACTCTATGGAGAACTTGCTAATTTATTACACACATTTGATAGGACTTAAATGTAAAAAGTTGACAAAGGAAGCTCTGAAAGTAAACTTTCAGGCCAATTCCATTTACAAATATAGATACAAGACTCACCAAAAAAATTCAAAATTTTATTAAGATAGCAATGTTTTGCTTCTGAGCATGACCTTTTCCAGCAAATAAGATTAGTAAGTTACTAGGAAACTGTTACTATATTTTATCAAATTAATTGGCCAAAGGGAAGTATCGTATTTTTGTCTCAGTAAATGTCAAAAATAAATTTGTTAAAATGTAGTATCTATTAACAAAAAAATAGCTTATATCAGTAATAGTCCTTGAGAAAATAAAGTGACTAACAGATATCCTTTAAACAGAAACCAAAAAAACACAGAATAATTAAGAAATGGGAATTATATGGAGAGAATGAAAAACATCATGCTATTTTAGACTTTACTGAATGGCATAAGAGAATATTTGAGAAATATTATTTCACATGATCCAAGGCCTGTAAAACACGTAAGGGTAGGGAAACAGTCCTCCTTCTCTGAATGCATAGTTTTCATCTGTACACCAGTGTTCATAGCAGCAGTATTCACCATAGCCAAAAACGGTGAAAACACCCTTCTATCTTTATATAATTCCGGAAAGCTATCAATTCTTCTCAAATTATTCCAACAAGTATGTTTAGGTAGCTGTTAAAGCAAATCATTTGAAAGAGTAAATGGATGAAAAATAATTCAAGAAGAGTTTGAACAAAAACAGTTAATTTTGATATCAGCAAAATAACAAAAAAGTGATAAGAAGTAACTTGCTCTTCCAAATAGTAAAACACTCAGTCCTGGGAATAGAATTGGTCAATAAAAAGCAGAATAGAAATCACACACACACACACACACACACACAGAGAAACCCAAGGATTTAACATTTTGTATAGGGTATATGCTACAGATCATATGTCAGTTCTGTAAGGATTATCCCATAACTTTCTTTGGAAACCTGACAACCACCAAATCTGTAGGATTCTGTAACTCAAATGAGTTAATGGGTGACCACATAACCCACTGCTATCCCCAGCTTAGAGAGTCACTATATACATTAACATACTGAAGCTTCTAAGAGCCTTTCCATTTAAAATTGTTTTAATTTATTTTTTGAGGTAATATATTCATGTGGTTTAAAAACCGGGAAGTGTAAAAAGGTAATCAGAAAGTGATTTCTTCCTCTAACCAGTGTTTTTAGTTCCTAGTAAGCCTTCCAAAGTTCCTTTATACTTATCTAAAAAAGTTTAAGTATATATTCTACTTGTTTCCTTTCTTAACACAAAGTATCATATACCCTATTCTTATTTTCCTCACTAACAATTTATTTCAGATATATCCCATCAGTATAGAGCAAACATTCTCATTTTTGTTTATAGCTGCATAATATTCCTTTGTATAGAAAAAACATTGTTTATCTGGCATGATATTGATGTATATTTGGATTGCTTCCAGTGTTTAACTATTTCAAATTAAATTGTAATGAATAGGCTCTACTCTGATAATTTTGCAGCAAAGAAATCTGATGGTTTTTCTTAAACCTTGTGTTTCCCAAATTTATTTGATCATAGAATTCTCCTTTTAACTAACCCCTGTTAACATCCCATAGAAATATTGTCCATAAAACATATTCTGGAAAAATTCTGGGCTAATCATAAAAATGTTTTTCTTTCTCACAACTTAAAACCAATATAAATTCCAAACAAATTGGGATAGGGTAGAAGCTTTTGAAGCGTAGCACTCAAGGCAAAACCAAAATGAAAGAAATTGTTGGTTTGAGTACTGACATTACATAGTGATACAGATATAGACATATTTGTTAAATACTGTGGATGTCAGGAAACTTTGTGAGGAAGTTCTGCACATGACAAACTAAGAGAAAAACGTCAGAGACAAACCACTGATATAACTAACACAGAGGAGCTCTAACTAATCCATAAGAATAAGGCAAGGATCAAAAATCTAACAGTTCATCCATGAAAGAATATGAAAACCTGTATTCCAATAACGGATACAACTTTCTCCTTAATTTACCAGCTCAGGTTAAACTTAATACATATGTTAAGTATTAAAAAGTTTATGGGAAAGATAAGTTCTGTTTTCAGGAGGATGCTTTGCTCCTATCTATCAAGATTTTAAAATATACACTTGATCTGGGTTAACAAGTATATTCTCCTGAAGTCATACAGCAGGAATGTATATGCAATCTGTTGATATCAGCATGATTTATAAGGTTATAAACTTAGAAGCAAATGCCCAATGGTAGAGGATGATTAAATCAGTAGTGGATCATCCACACAATGAAAAACTGTGCAGTCATTAAAAATAGCATTGCACAAGCATGTTCATTAATATGAAAATATATTCATGATATTCCAATCAGTAAATAAAGCAGGCTTTAAAGTAATGTGTAGAGTATAGTACCATACTGTGTTTTTAGAGTGTTTACTTGTACTTGTAGATTATAGGGGGACAGTCTGAAATGATACACAGTAAAGTCTAATGCTCAGTTTTTATCTTGGAAGTGGGATTACAGGTCATTTAAATTTTTTATTCTTGCCCTATCTGAAATTTAAGTTGCTTCCAACTGAAAATAAATTTTTACCTACAATGCATTTTAAAATTCAGTAATGTGAAAATTTTAAGGCATCCACTTCTAGAAGAAAAATATTATTGCTTAAAAAAAATCACTAGGGCATAAAAAGATGAAATAAAAATGAATATTTTAGCACCTGAAAAATAGTTAGGCTAATTATATAGTTATTAGACCAGAGTTATTTTCTCACAATTCTTTAGACATTGTTCTTCTGGCATTTAGTTTTGTGAAGAAATTGGACATCATCTGATTTTTGCATTTTACATAATTTGTGATATCTGCCTGTATGCATTTAAGATTTTTCTCCTATTCTTTATATTAAAAAAACAGAATGCATGTATATTTGGAAGTTTATATTACATTTTTCTATCATTTCTGAGACCTTTCAACTTTAAGTCACATCTCTAGTTCAGGGAAATTTTCTTTAAATTAAAATTAAATTAAAATTGTCCTCTCCTCAGAGTTAATGCCATGTATAAATTGTTTCCCTCAAGTCTGTTCTCCATGTCCCTTACTAATCTTGGTCATTTCTTTCTCGTTTTTCTAGTTTCTGGGTGAATTCTCAAGCATTTAAAGAGGATTATCTGTTCTTTCTGCTTCCTTTGCATTTTTAATTCTGTAATCATATGTTTTCCCTTGAAAGCAATATTTCCTGCCTTTTTCATATGTGCAACAGCTTCTCAAATCTTGTTTTAAAAGCAAATAAGGGATTACTTGGATTTTCCACAAGTTTCTTGAAGCAAGATCTTTCACAGAGATGCATTGGTTCCCATTGTCAGATTTGCCAAATATCAAATGATTTTCTCTTTTTGCTCATCTTTATAAAGCGGAGCCCAGTGTGGAGAGTTAAGTTGGATTCAGAGTTGTAGGGGTCCCTCCTCAAATCTTTCAATGGCAGATGAAAAGAAAAGGAGAAAGTGTGGGTTTACCATGGTTTCCTCCTCCCAGCTGCTTCCTCCCTCGGGGGATCCCAGAGATATTCAGACCCTTGCCCCCTTCTCTAGACATTAGGGTTTATGCCCCAGCTGTTCAAGCTCTGGAGCTGACAGTTTCTTACCCTGATGCCTTCTGCACTGGGGCAGCTTCCTCACATCTGTTTTCGGTAGACACCCTGTACTAGCTTCCAGCACTGAAATGGATTTCTACTTTTTTTTTTTTTTTTTTTTTTAACAATTTCAGGGACTACTCCAGAAGGAGAGGGAATTAACTACATTGGGCTTAAACTGGAGTATCACATCCCAAATTTTAAAATGATCCCTTTTATATTTTTCAACTAATAACATAGCAAAGTAATTTTTAAAAATTTTTATTGAATTGTGGTTGATTTACAACGTTAGTTTCAGGTGTACAGCAGAGTGATTTAGTTATACGTACACATACATTTTATTTTTTTCTTTTCAATTATTTTCTTTTATATGTTAGTACAAGAAATTAGATATAGCTTCCTGTGCTCGACAGTAGGTCCTTGTTTACCTATTTTATCTGTAGTAGCATGTGTCTGTTAATCAGTCCCCAGCCCCTAATTTATCCCTCCCTGCCCTTTCTCCTTTGGTAACCATAGTTTGTTTTCTATGTCTATGAGTCTGTTTTTGGTTTGTAAATAGAATTTGTATCATTTTTTTTTGAATTCCAGATATAAGTGATATCATATGATATTTGTCTTTCTCTGTCTGACTTACTTCACTTAATATGATAATTTCTAGATCCACCCATGTTGCTACAAATGGCATTAATTCATTCTTTTTAATGACTGAGTAATATTCCATTTTGTATATATACTGTATCTTATTTATCCAGTCATCTACTGATGGACATTTAGGTTGTTTCCATGTCTTGGCTATATTGTACATAGTGCTGCTATGAACACTGAGGTGCATGTGTCTTTTCAAATTATGATTGTCTTTGAATATTATGTCCAGGAGTGGGATTGCTGTATCATATGGTAAGTCTATTTTTAATTTTTTAAGGAACCTCCATACTGTCCTCCATAGTGGCTGCACCAATTTACATTCCCACCAACAGTGTAGGAGGGTTCATTTTTGTCCACACCCTCTTTAGCATTTATTATTTGTAGACTTTTAAATGATGTCCACTCTGATTGGTGTGAGGTGATAACTCCTTGTAGTTTTGATTTCTATTTCTCTAATAATTAGCGATATTGAGCATCTTTTTATGTTCCTGTTGGCCATCTGGATGTCTTCTTTGGAGAAATGTCTATTTAGGTCTTCTCCCCACTTTTTGATTGGGTTTTTTTTTTTTTTAGTATTAAACTGTATGAGCTGTTTGTATATTTTGGAAATTAGTCCCTTTTTGCTTGTGTCATTTGCAAATATTTTCTCCCAGTCTATGAGTTGTCTTTTCATTTTGTTGATGGCTTCCTTTGCTGTGCAGAAGCTTTTAAGTTTAATTAGGTCCCATTTATTTATTTTTGCTTTTATTTCTATTACTCTAGGAGCTGGTTTGAAAAAAAATATTGCTGAAATTTATATCCAAGAGTGTTCTGCCTATGCTTTCCTCTATGAGTTTTATAGTATCTGGTCTTACATTTGGGTCTTTAATCCATTTTGAGTTTATTTTTGTATATGGTGTTAGAGAATGTTCTAATTTCATTCTTTCACATTTATCTGTCCAGTTTTCCCAGCACCACTTATTGAAGAGACTGTCTTTTCTCCATTGTGTGGTCTTGCCTCCTTGTTGTAGATTAATTGACCTTAAGTACGTGGGTTTAGCAAAGTAATTTGTTTTTACGAGTGTATCTTTTATCTAATCATTTTATTTATTCTAATAGTATTTAAGCTGACTTTTTTTTCTATGAATACAATCATATCATCTGCAAATAATAATTATTGACTTCATCTTTCTAGTGGTTACACTTCTTATTTCTGCTTCATGTTGTTTATAATGACCAAAACTTTTACAGCATTGAATAATAATGATTTTATTAACTTTCTTACAGTTCTGGGAATGCCTCCAGAACTGTACTATTAGGTAGGTTTTTGGCTATTGAATTTAAGACAGGAGAGAAGGGGGCAGGGCACAGCCATGAAGGCAATGACACAGCAGTTATCACCAAGATGGCAGGAGATTCAACTCTCAATAGACCTGGAGGCCAAAGATGGCAGGAGATTTGACTTCCAGTAGATCCTGAGCTTCATTATGCACTTATTGTAACATATTAGCATGGTAATTGGCACTCCCACAGACTCTGTAACAGTTCCAAGGCTAACTAAAAAGTCAAAACGTGGATAATGGCCCAGTTCCCAGCAATCCAAGCCCCTTCCCCAAACTAGTTGGAATAATGCTCACACTTGTTAGCATATGAAGTTACCAAGCCCATAAAAACTAGTAGCCCTTGCATCTCCTGGCCCATCTCATTTTTCTAGCTGATCCCATGCTTGGAGGCTACCACTCTTCCTTGAGTAAAATGGTCCACATTCTGCCTATGAAATGTGTATTTCCTAGGACCCTCTGCCACTTTTTCTTGCCTTCTGAGATGGCTCACACTCTGTCAATGGAGTATGTATCTACTTTTTCTTTAAACTAAACACCCACACCCACGCCTTGTGGTCTCTCTGACCTTCTGAGATGGCCTACACTTGGTTTATGGAGTGTGCATCTCTCTAAATAAATCTACTTTTACTCAACTATGGCTGGCTCACTTTTGAATTCTTTTCTTATTTAAAAAAATTTTATTGAGCTATAATCATTTTACAATGTTGTGTCAAATTCCAGTGTACAGCACAATTTTTCAGTTGTACATGAACATACATATATTCATTGTCACTTTTTTTTTTTCACTGTGAGCTACCACAAAATCTTGTATATATTTCCCTGTGCTATACAGTATAATCTTGTCTTATCTATTCTGCATATGCCTGTCATTATCTACAGATTTTGAAATCCCCAGTCTGTCCCTTCACATGTCCCGCCCCCTTGGCAACCACGAGTTTGTATTCTGTGTCTATGAGTCTGTTTCTGTTTTGTATTTATGTTCTTCTTCTTCTTTTTTTTTTTTTTTTTAGATTCCACGTATAAGCAATCTTATATGGTATTTTTCTTTCTCTCTCTTTCTGGTTTACTTCATTTAGAATGACATTCTCCAGAGACATCCATGTTGCTGCAAATGGCATTATGTTGTCATTTTTATGGCTAAATAGTATTTCATTATATAAATATACCAAATCTTCTTTATCCAGTCATCTGTTGATGGACATTTAGGCTGTTTCCATGTCTTGGTTATTGCAAATAGTGCTGTTATGAACATTGGGATGCAGGTGTAATTTTGAAGTAGGGTTCCTTCTGGATATATGCCCAGGAGCGGGATTCCTGGGTCATATGGTAAGTCTATTCCTAGTGTTTTGAGGAATCTCCATTCTGTTTTCCACAGTGGCTGCACCAAACTGCATTCCCATCAGCAGTATAGGAGGGTTCCCTTTTCTCCACAGCCTCCCCAGCATTTGTCATTTGTGGACTTTTGAATGATGGCCATTCTGACTGGTGTAAGGTGATCCCTCATAGTTTTGATTTGCATTTCTCTGATAATTATTGATATTGAGCATTTTTTTCACGTGCATGTTGATCATTTGTATGTCTTCCTTGGAGAATTGCTCTGTCCAGTTTGGGATTGGGTTGTTTGTTTTTTTCTTATTGTGTCATATTAGCTGCTTATATATTCTGGAGATCAAGCCTTTGTCAGTTTCATCGTTTGCAAAAATTTTCTCCCACCTTGTAGGTTGTCATTTTGTTTTACTTATGGTTTCCTTTGCTGTGCAGAAGCTTGTAAGTCTAATTAAGTCCCATTTATTTATTCTTGCTTTTATTTCTATTGCTTGGTTAGACTGCCTTAGGAGAACATTTTTGAGATGTATGTCAGATAATGTTTTGCCTATGTTTTCTTTTAGGAGCTTTATTGTATCTTGTCTTATGTTTAAGTCTTTGATCCATTTTGAGTTTATTTTTATGTATGGTATAAGGGAGTATTCTAGCTTCACTGATTTAGATGCTGCTATCCAGTTTTCCCAACACCATTTGCTGAAAAGACTGAATTCTTTTCTGCATTAAACCCAAAGAACCTCACTTGGAGGGGCACATCCCAGGGACTCAGCCAAGACTTGGGACAAGGCCATCCTCTTGTGCCCCATTTTTCCTGTATCAGTTTCACAGTTAAATTTAATTTATTGAAAACTAATCTTGTTTTCTGAAACAGCAATGGAATTAGCAAAGGAACTCACCCATAAAACCAGCTAGCCCTAGAGTCTTATGGAAAGACTCTATAACACATTGTTTAATTCTATTACTGCTACAGTATTTTTTTCAATTTGTTAATGTATATTTTTAAGAAAAAATATTTTATAGTGACTTTCAATTTAATAATATACAATTATATACCATCTTTAATTTTTTAAATTTCTATTTTATTTTTATTCCAAAATACTTGCCAAAAGAGATTATTTATCTATTTTCATTCATTAACTTTTGCTCATATTTTTATTTTTCCTTCTGGTTTTATAGAAGTTTAAATGTACATTTTTTGAATTTCTGAGTTGAATACTTCATCCACTTATTTTTAATTTTCAAATAGTGAGACCATCTAACACTTAGATCCACTTTGTCTCCATTCCAGTAGCTCTGATATATATAGTGCTTTCATATCCTCAACTTTTAAAATAATTTACCACTGTATTTTTCCAAATACTCAGTAGGTATTCAGAAAAGTTTTTTTTTTTTAAGTCGAAGATAGATAGAGGCATTCTTTCTTTTTTTTCTTTCTTTCTTTTCTCTCTCTCTCTCTCACACACACTGTTCTCATTTTCGTTTGTGCTGTGCTTTGAGCACTTTCATACTTTGTGGTATACAAGATGCTCTAGGCTCACCCTGTGTATTTTCTGCCCCAGACCTATAATCAGCCGTTTCCCTAAGGGGTCCTGGTTTCTTTTATTGGAGAATGGCATTTGAAACCTAGATCTGAGCTCTAGATGTATTATTGTCATTTTAAAAAATTACTTATTTAATTTATTTTTTTGAAGGGGGAGGTAATTATATTTATTTATTTTTTTAATGGAGGTACTGGGGATTGAACCCAGGACCTCATGCATGTTGAGCATGTGCTCTGCCACTGAGCTATCCCCTTGCCCTTATATTATTGTCATTTTTAAATGGCTTAACAATCACTAAAATTTTCTCAGTTTTTTATTTCTAAATGTTGTTAACTTGACAGATAGAACCTACATGAACAAAAGCTCTCTAGGCTTCTCAGTAATTTTTATGAGTGTAAAAAGCTTCTAATAACAAGTGGTTGGAAACAACTTCTGTAGATCTGCCCTTTTAAAAGTGTTTTTTATTCCATTTCATAAATACAGTTCATAAACAGTGATTTACTGTCATCTCTATATACTTTTGTTTTACCAATTATTACCAGTTTATTAGCTCTATGGCTTCCTGATTTTGAATCCCCATTTTGACTCATCTCTCATTGTCCTGGAGCATGTCTTTTGGTAGTTTCTTTGGTACTTTCTTGCATATTTGAGAGTTCCTTTTCATAGAAATGGCAGCTTGATTGGGTATAGATTGTCAGAATATTGTGTATCCTTTTAAGCTCTGCAAAGTTTGCTCTTTTGTTGTTTGAAATCAAAAATGGTCTCTTCTTTTATGGATAACCTGAAATGTACTCCGAGATACCTATAGAATTACATGTTGACCTAGGAAATTCAAACAGGATCAAAATATTACATCTGCCCATAATCAAATCATCACTGTCAATTTTTATGCCAAGATATATTTTAGATATGAATTTTTTTTTTTTTTACTCTATTTTAGTTTGTACTCTTTGGCTGCACTTAAAAGAGAGTGACTTTGGATAGTGTATCAGTTAGCTCCTGCTGAGTCACAAACCACTCCAAAATGCAGTGGTTTAAAGTAACAACTATTCATGCAGGTCATGATTTTGTTAGTTGGTTGGTTGGTCTGGTTTGTTGGACTCTCTCATATGTCTTCAGGTTAATGTGACTGCTGGAAAACCTAGGAACCCTTATTCACATATCTGGCACTTGGAAGATTGTCAGCCAGGATGAGAAGGGTGACTGAACCTTTGTGAATGAGACGGTGTTTCTCATCATCCAGCAGGAGGGCTCAGGCTTCTTCTCCTGGATTTCAAAAGCAGCAAGAGAGGACAAGTCCCAGTGCGCTAGTGTTTTTCAAGTCTCTGCTTGTCCCACATATGCTGATATGCCATTGGCCAAACAAACCATGTGGCAGAAAACACGTACATATCTTTACTTTTAATTGCTGAGGAGAGCCTGGCATTTATTTCTCAGGCACAATTCCAGAATTAAGGATGATGATTGATGGCCAAGAGCTTACTCCCAAAGTAGTCCACAGCAGGGCCATCATTCATCAGCTTTGTGATTTTGGGAAAGTCACTCCACTAATTTCCCAAGCTTCAGTTTTCTCATCTGAAAATTGGAAATAATAATAGTACCTACTTCATGAGTTATTGTGAAGATTAGATGAAACAGTGCATGTGAGCACTTAGCACTGTGTGTGGTACTTAATAACCATCCAATGAATGCTGACAGCCACTAATTCTTAAGTTGTTTTATTTAATTATTATTACAGATAGGGTAGATCTTACAGCACCATTGATGGGAAGATCACCAAGGATGTTTAGTGAATTGGGAGTTGCATTCCTTTGACTCATGAAATTACTTTCTAGTTCCCATGAACTTTCTTTTTTGACTTATTCTTCTTTAAAGGGGAGAGCTATGGTTACAGTGTGATTTATCATTTCATTCACTCACTTAGCAAGTATTTGTGAACACTTGCTTTGTGGCAGGTATTATGCTGAAGATATATCAATGGCCAAGACATCGTCCATGGCCTCAATGCCCTTAAAGTCTATGAGTCAATCAGAGAGGTGAAGGACATATAAATACCGTGGTGGGAGCTACAAAGATAGGAAGTCCACAGTGCCAGGAAAACACAAAGAAGGCTGTCATTAAACCGGGATAATGAAATTTTCAACAGACCATGGTGAGCCAAATAACACAGAGACAGGGTCTTAGAAGGAAAAAGGCAGCTTTGTCGCTTTGCGGGGCAAAGGAGACTCACAGCAGGCTAGTGCCTTCCAAACTGTGAGCCCACCTTGAGATTGGGGCTTATATATACAAACATGTGGGAACATAAAGGTGGTAATGATCAACAAGAGTCTCTGGTGAAAACTCTTTCTAAATCTTGATGAGTCCGTTTTGGTGTCATGGGATTATCTGGTGGTCTGGAAGGTATTCAGCCCGGACCTTCTTTATCTGGTTAGACCCATCTGGTGGCACAGAGGAACTCTGAAGGGGCTGGCAATTCTCCTGAGTTTACCATTCTGTGACTCTCTTCCTGAAAAACAACTCAGAAAACATGACTATAAATTTTAATTGTCAGAGCAAAGTAGAAAAAAAAAAAAAAAAAAAAAAGCAAAGTTAGCAACCTTAGCTTTACCAATGGGCCTGGGGCTGGGAGCAGTGTCCAGTCAGTCAGGTTTGCTGACCATTCTAAAAGCAAGCAGTAAGCATAAAGCCAAGAATTTGTTAGCCTAAGTGTGGCCATTTTATTATTTCTCCTTCAGTATCAGAAATGCTTCAGTTCCTCCAGGTGAATAGTCTGCTTGGTTTAAAAGATCAGGTCTCAGCAGGGGAGAAGTGATTAGGAAAGGCAAGGAGGTGCTCAGACATCCAATTATTTGTTTAAAACAGCAAGGGATGGGGAAGTCAGTGACAGCCTGGAGATAAAGCTGGGAGAGTGCTGACTTGAACAAAAGGAACTTTAACCACAGATCTCTGCTTGAACTTGTTTGGGACTGATGGGGCTTCATTACCCAAGAATTTTAGTTAGTTTTCACTTGAATTTATACTTCTACAGCTTTTCTCAACATTCAACCTTGTCAAACGTGTGTTGTGAATGATAAGTGTTCTTTGCAACCATCTAGTAACAGTGAGAGAACTACAAGTTCCCCCTAGAAGGACTCTTGTTTCTTTAAGGTCAGAATTCTGAAAAGACGTTTTATCAAGTGACTTTCTCTACTGACTGCATATGCAATAAAGGAGCATCTGCCATTTTCAGGGTGAGATTTCCTTTAATTCACAATTAAGTACTTGTAGGTGTCAGTTGTGTACATACCTAAATCTGTCTGGTGTGTTAGTTGGAGGCTGGCTTTCTGACACCCCTCATTTATTCAGACTCTCACCTAATCACCCAATCCAGACCATTCAGTGTCTCTCAACTGAGTAACTCCTACTGTCTTTCAACTGGGCTCTCCCAGTATTTTTCAGCTGGAAGGTATTTTCCAGTATTTTTCAACTGGGGAGCCAGGTAACTACAATAAACTGCCAAATAAAATTGAGGATCATTAACCAACAATGGGAGATCCAAGAACCTGGAGAGACACTCAAATTTGTCTGGACTCTTCTGGGCAGCAGATGGGCAAGACTCTGGTTCCTCATATAGTTCGTGTGAAGGAGAGAATTCTGCTGTAGGTCCCTTCACTGGTTGCCAAAAACATCAATCAAAAAAAATTGCACAACCTGAAAGTTGAGAATTATGTTTTATTTGGGGCATTACTGAGGATGTAAACCTGGGATAACAGCCTCTCAGATAGCTCTGAGGGACTGTTCCAAACAGGTAAAGAGTAAGTCAGGATATATAGGAGTTTTTGAAAACAAAAACAAAACAAAAGAGAGCAGGTAGTCAAACATCAAAAGATTACTGCTAAATAAAGAAAAACCAGCCATCTCAAGTTAATGAACGTAGTGCTTTTCTCTTTACGGCAAGATGGAAGGGTGTGGGTTTAATGAAATTATTCCTTTGATATGCACCTAAACTGTCTAGGGCCAGTATCCTGTTTTTCTCCATCCTGAATGCCCTCAGGGTGCACTGAATTGGACGGCTACAAAGACTGAAGACTTGATGGGCAGAACATCCTTTGTTTACTAACTTAGCGGGCAACATTCTTTGTTCACACTTGACAAGTGAATCAATGAAATAGTGACCTAATCCCCACCTACTCAGACTCAGTCATGCTTTCTCCTGGGAATATAATGCAATCGACTTGTTGGGGTCCAGAGGTTCTTGTCTTGTCACAGAAAGACTTCAGAGACTAGATGCGGAGGTTAAGAAAACAAAGCAAGGATTTATTAAGGGGCAGGTTAGACCCAAAAACTCAAAGAAAAAGTGGGCAGACCCAAGTGGGTGGCTGCCCCGAGTTTTCTCCGCAAGCTCGTTATATGAGTGTAAAAATGAATGAGCAGAATATTCATTGGTGGGGAGGGGTTTGGGGTCATATTTTCTGATCTTCATCCCACCTCCACCTTCCCAGGTGGGGAGGAGGGATTTTTCATTCTTATTTAGTCTTGATTGAGAAGTTAGATGAGATCATGATGAACAAAAGGTTGCATTAGGATGGTGGGGATTCCTGTCCTGTCCCACCCTTCTGCCTCCAGGACACTTATCAACCCAGAAGGTATGGTTTTTTTTTTTTTTTATCAGTCCAGAGGATCCTTTTTTTCTTGGTCTGTCCAAGGACTCCCCCCCCCCCCCGTTGTTCACAAGATGTATGGTTTTCTGTCATTTGCTCATGTCCCCCCTTCTTTGCTCATATCTAGCTACCTGCCTGCTCTGACAGACTGAGCATATGAGACCCCTCAGCATGGCTCATTCATTCATTCATTCATTCAACAGTTTTTAAATGTTTACTATGAGCCAAGTTCTGTGCTTGGCCCTGAGAATCATTTAGCCTTTATAACTGGCATGATAAATATTCCAGGAGTGTTGGCTTTACTCCATGATAAGTAATTTAAAACTTTACTTTAACAGATGGAAAAATGTATCGTGGCATAGAATAGACAATCTGCATGAAGTTTTTAAGATAAAACAAGAGGCTTCACATAAATGTCTGAGCTGGACGTGCACAGCTTAGGGCTATGCCCTCAGATTTCCCAGAGGATACATGTCCTCTGCTTGCAAGAAGCAATTTTGATCAAAAAGTTTGAGAATACCAATAATTGCTCTGCTTTCTCTCTTCTCAACCCAGACAGCATAGAACTGTCAGAATAACCTTGCCACAGACCGGTTTTATAGTCACTCTGTGTTTAAATGAAGGGCTTTTCATCCCCAGGAGTTCTAGTTTTAGGGAGCCAAAAATAACACTCCCAAAAGCATTAGCTCTCAATTAAAAACTGGATAGTGCCAACTAGCAATGTCTATGTACAGTAGGTTTTCTAAAAAATGCTTGTGCATGCTGATGATTTAGATAAAGTATTCCAACTAAAGCAGAAAAGAGAGGTGATTTGATGAAATGAAGAAATTCAGGAAGGCTCCATGGAGGAAGAGGGGCTTCAGTAAAATGTGAAGAAAAAGTTGGGAATTTAGCCATATGAGGGAATACATAGAGCGGCTGGGCTGGAAGAAATCAATAATGATTTGATTCCAGCCAGGTTTTGTTACCTCCAGGGCTTTGCTTATTCATGTGCCTTGGAATTATTTCCCAGTGTGGACAAATACTTCAAGGCAAAATTCAAATCTCCTCTCCCGGGAAGTCCTTCTGGATGCTTGCTGTTAATTGCAGTATGAATTACTTTCCTCACATTCTTAGTATCCTGAAGTATAAGTAATAAACATGCAACAAATATTTGCAAAATTGGAGAGTAACTACTTCCTTTGGTGCTGTGATCTGTAGACTTAATTAATTTCAAAACCAGCTTCTAACAAACTTCTCTGCATCTTGTGATACAACAACCTGCCTGGGGTGATGTGGCTGCTAGGAAATGTCAGTCTCTCCCTTCTCCAAACTACTGAAGCACTCAGACCTACCAAAAAAAGAGTGTGTCTTGGCATCATGTCTAAATATAGTCAAGACATGGAAGCAACCTAAATGTCCATCCACAGATGACTGGATAAAGAAGCTGTGGTATATTTATGGAATGGAATACTACTCAGCCATAAAAAAGAATAAAATAATACCATTTTCAGCAACATGGATGGACCTGGAGATCATCATTCTAAGTGAAATAAGCCAGAAAGAGAAAGAAAAATACCATATGATGTCACTCATATGTGAAATCTTAAAAAGGAAAAAGAAGACACTAATGAACTCATCCATAAAACAGAAACTGACTTGCAGACATAATAAACAATCTCATGGTTACCAGGGGAAAGAGGGTGGGAGAGGATAAATTTGGGAATCTGAGATTTGCAAATGTTAAGTACTACATATAAAAATAGATAAAAAACAAATTTCTTCTGTATAGCACAGGGACTATGTTCATTACCTTATAATAACCTTTAATGAAAAGGAATAGGAAAATGAATATATATATATATATATATATATATATATATATATATATATATGTATGACAGTGACTTATGCTGTACACCAGAGACTGGCACATTGTAACTGACTATACTTTAATTTTTTTGAAGTTTAAATGAAGCTAATAAGCCATTCATTAAGATCTTTATCCTCTTATCTTTAAAACAGACACCTTAATGTTGACCTGAAGGCCAGGTTTGAACACTTTACTCCTTGGAGTTCTTTGTAGGAGCATGGTCTTGCAGGGCAACCCAGCCTCTAACTTGCAGCCTGGCCCACTATCCTTCCCGCCACTGCCTCTGCCCCTACCCAGAGACGGAGTCTCACACATGTGACACTCTGATCTCTGCATCTGAGTTCTTTCCACATCCAGTCCCCATAAGCAGCTGCCCCTTGGCCACCCCACAGGCACCACAAGCAGCATTGTCCACCCTTGCGGAGACTGACCCAAAGGAAGAGGCCCACACAGGCCCTAGAAGTAGGGAATTCCAGGGTGACAAGGGTAGAGGGGTCACCTGTGGACATGTCTTCCTGACCCCAAGAAGGGCATAGACTCCTTGTTTTATGGGGGTGGCCTGGTCATAGAAGGGCCTAACTGGGTCCCCTATAGCACAGGACACAAGATAGTCACCCCTCTTACCCACGTATAAGTTGGAGCTGGGAGCACTTATCTACTTTCTCTTTATTCAACTTTGCGTCATTTATTATATAGTCTTATTCTGTTTCCTGAGTTTAGATCATGTTTCTCTACTCAACTGTAATTTCCCCCAGGGTAGGCCTGGCTCTTTTGTATTTGTACCTGCACCTGCAGTGTGACAGATGGAGGGACTGATGCACTGATTGACTTGTCATTGCCAGGCAATCTGCCATGTGGCTTGGAATCATGGAAGTTTCCCAGGTGGCTTTGTGAAGATAATCCTTCCCTGACTCCTCCCGATGGATTCATTTATTCTCATGCCCTTTTCCTTATTTTCTCATCTGGTCCCTGACTATGGCTTCCCTCCTCCCAGCTTTCCCCATCTGGGTGCTATAGTTTAGGGAGTGCTTCTTCTGTTGTGCTAATCGTCAGCTAACAGAGTTAAGTAATCATTTCAACAACAACAGTACTTGGTGTGTCATTCTTTTCAACTTTCTTAAGTACTTTCACATTAGTTATTTCTGTATGTGTTTACAACAGCCCTGCGAGGTAGGGAATGCTCCTGTGAGCCCTGTCTGGAAGTCTGAAATAACAAAACACTTATTCAAGCTCACAGGATTAGTGGATAGGAGAGGCAGAATTGAAGCTCTGGTCTTCTGCCTTCTAGAGTTTTCCTCCCTAAACCAAGTGATGACTCGAGAGAGCACATCAGCTTCCTGAATTTGAAATACTACCAAATGTAGCCATCACTGGCCCAGTGGACCAGTGATTGTGCAAATATTAAAAGTCCAAATGAACAGCTGTTTCTGAGCCTACCAATGATGATAAATGACCAAGGGAAGAGATGATGGTTGTATGTGTATGTGTATGTGTATGTGTATGTGTATATGTGTGGCACTGGGTTTTTATGCATGTGCTCTGTGTGTCCTTGCGGGATTAAACCTTCTTCCACATGGAGTGACTGTACACTGCATTTTTCTTCCTCAGCACATTAAAAAAAAAAAGACATTCAGTGTTCCAGCCATTTGAAATGTGCCTTATCCTCCTATAAATATTTATACCAACTTAATTCAAAATTTCAAATCACATTTTGATTTTGAATTTCAGTAAGAATTAGCTTTGCCCAAATCTTAATATCTTGAAATGTAAGTAACAGACATGCAACTTTTTTTTTTTTTTCAAGATGAAGAGTAACTGCTTCCTCTGGTGCTGTGATCTGTGGGCAGATCAGCTTAATTACTTCAAAACCAAACTTTGTCAAAAATATAGAAAACAAACTGGTGATTACCAAATGGGAGAAGGAAGGAGGGGAGGAACAAATTAAGGGTATGGGTTAACAAATACATACTACGATGTATAAAATAGATAAGCAACAAGGATATACTTTACAACACAAGAAATTCTAGCTATTATCTTATAATAACTTATAATGGAGTATAAAATACTCCAAAAATACTCAATCACTATGCTGTACACCTGAAGCTAATATAATGTTGTAAATCAACAATACTTCAATAAGTAAGTAAACCATATATGTCAATTAAGTAAGTAAGTAGATAAATAAATAAATAAATAAATAAATAAATAAATAAATAAATAAACCAACTTCTGATAAACTGCTCTGCACCTTGTGATGCAATAACCTGTCTGAGGTGACAAAACTGCATTAAAAATGTAGTAGTTTTCATATTCTTTGGATGTGTACCCAGGAATGGGATTGCTGGATCATACAGTAATTTTATTTTTATTTTTTTGAGGAGCCTTCATACTGTTTTCCATAGTGGCTGCACCAATTTACATTCCCACCAACAGTGCACAAGGGTTTTTCTCCACATCTTCTTCAACACTTGGAATTTCTTGCCTTTTGGTGATACCCATTCTAATGATTTGCATTTCGCTGATGATTAGTGATGTTGAGCATCTTTCCATGTGCCTGTTGGCCATCTGTACATCTTATTTGGGAAAATGTCTATTCAAGTCCTCTGCCCATTTTTGAATCACATTGTTTTTTTTTTTTTAAATATTGATTTGTATGAGTTCTTTATATATTTTGGATATTAACCCCTTACTAGATATATGATTTGCAACTATTGTCTCTCATTTGGTAGCTTTTCATTTCATTTTGTTGGTGCTTTGCTGTGCAGAAGTTTTTTAGTTTGATGTAGTCACTCTTGTTTATTTTTGCTTTTGCTTCTCTTGTCTAAGGAAATATAGCCAAAAATAATATTGCTAACATTGATGTCAAAGAGTAGCCTGCCTATGTTTTCTGCTGAGTTTTAAGGTTTCATTCTTACATGTAAGTCTTCTATCAATTTTGAGTTGATTTTTGTGTGTAGTGCAAGGCAGTGGTCTAGTTTCTTTGAAAAGATACATACACAGCCCACTATGTTCATCACAGCATTGTTTACGATAGCCAAGATATGGAAACAACCTAAGTGTCCATTGCCAGATAAGTGAATAAAGAAGACGTGGTATATACATATACAAAGGAATACTACTCAGTCGTAAAAAAGATGAAACCCTGTGATTTGAGACAACATGGATGAACCTTGAAGGTATTATGCTAAGTGAAATAAGTCAGACAGAGAAATACAGATGCCATATGATTTCACTCATATATAGAAAATAAATAAATAAATATATAAATCAAATCAAACAAAAACAAACCCATAGACAGAGAATAGAGTAGTGGTTACCAGAAGGGAATAGGGACGGATAGAGCAAAATGGGTAAAAGGATTCAATTATATGGTGATGAATGGAAACTAAACTTTTGGTGGTAAGCATGCTGTAGTTTATACAGAAGTCAAAATAGAATATTGTACACATGAAACTTATATAATGTTGTAAACCAATAAAAATTAATAATTAAAATTTTATAAGGGAAATGTGGTTTCTCCATTTTCAAAGGTAACCCCAGAGGTCACCATGGGATCAGTCTTCCAAAAGATTGCTGTGATTGGGTATCACCCTGAAGAATAATCTCTCAGAGGATGTGATTTCCTCCATAGTGACACAAAAATGTACGAGGTCTAGAAACACAGCCTGGACTTCTGAAATGTAAATACATCTCATTTGAACACAGAGGGTGAGATGAGGGGAGCTTCCAGAGACAAAAATAAGTGTGGAACAAGTGAAAACAAGAAGGCAGAAAATCATAAAGTATTCTGGGAAGACAAGTTGTCCATGGTAACTAGAGATACTACTAATAACACTGTGTAAAGGTACAGTGAGAAATGAGGCAGGACAGACAGGGGACAACTCAGGACCAGCAGTGGAGGGCAGGAAGGACAGGGCAGATGGCAGCCCTGGCTCTAGTGCCAAATTGAACATTTGACTTTAACCAGTAGAAAATAACCCAATTTAGGGAAGCGAACTCTTGCAAGAGTCGGAGAGGTAAATTGGAAGAGAAACTAGATACAGAAAGATATGCTAATGAGACATTAAAATACCCCCCTTCAACTGTG
Organism: Camelus ferus; assembly: GCF_009834535.1. Taxonomy (NCBI): domain Eukaryota; kingdom Metazoa; phylum Chordata; class Mammalia; order Artiodactyla; family Camelidae; genus Camelus; species Camelus ferus. Next base: position 55,356,594 of record NC_045710.1, on the reverse strand, counting down.
TTGGACAACACTACAGCAGTGGCCATGTGTTGAGACAGAAAGGGACATATGTAAAAAGGGAGTAAAAAGCTGTCACATGGAAGAGGTGTGGGACTTACTTTGGGTTGCTCCACAGAGCAAAATCAGGACCAATGAATAGAAATGACAGGAAGGCATGTCATGGGGCATCGTGTTAAGACAATTTGGGGAATAATTACTGCTGAGAAGAAATGGTATAGGCTGCTTTGTGAAGTATGAGCTCTCTGACATCGGTGGGACCTCAGGCACTGACAAGATTTTGATGCTTTAATACATTTGTCAGAGAGCTTGTGGGTGCATGATTCAATATCTATGTTTACTTTACATAAACTTTAGAATTATTTTGTCACATTTTCCCCTTTATAATTCTGACAGTCTTCAGGATTAGTTACAAGTAAAAGAGAAGGTGGGTAGTGGAAGAAATACCAAAAAAGAGAAAAAGAACTCTCATTTACTAAGAACGTATAGGAGATAAGTCATGGCACTAAACATTTTGCACACATCGTGATTATCTGAAAAGGAACAAATGAAGCCAAGAATATTCACAGTTTGAAAACCACTTTGAGTTATTATTTGCTTTTCTGATACCCAAAGAAGATCCTTAGTCCCCCTGAATATATCCCAGCCAGGGCTCTGGTTGTATCTCTGCTACCTTCATGAAGTTGGAAGTGACATAGATGGTGTGATTGGGGCATATTGGAGTGGAACATCGAAAAGCAAGCCAAGATGCCCTTGGACATTTTGCCTAGAAGAAGAGGGTCTCAATAGAAAAGAGAAATAATAACATGGAGGCAAAGGGAAACTAATAGAATTGAAATTCTTATTATTTTGAATGATATTAAGCTTTTATCAAGCTCTTATAAGAGCCAGGTATTATGTTAAGCACTTTAAATGAATAATCTTATTTGTTTCTCATGATCTCCTGTGAGGAGGGCTCTAACATAATCCTCGCCTTACAGATATATAAACTGAGGTTCAGAGAGCTTAGACAGTCTCTCAAGGTCATGCAACTTGCAAATGCTTGCAAAATCCATTACTCCCAATTCAAATGAGATAATAACTGAGAAGTCAAATGGAATGTGGACAGGGACACTGAATTCCTAATTCAGTTATCAAGTATTGCATTCACGATCATCACAACTGACAGCTCTGAGCCAGTGTTGTTCCCTCTGTGCTGGGGGTATAGAGGCCTTACGTGGGTGATCTAGGGCAACACTTCTCACCCCCAGTCTGGAATGATGCCCTGCTCTAATAATAGCAGCCACACCAGTAGAGAAGTGGTTCATTTGGTACCAAGAGTCCCAGGTTAAAATGCAGGTTCTCCAGAAGGGGTAGTGCAATAAATGTGGATGAACATTCCAATCTGAGTTAACTGATTTGAGTTTGATTGTCAGAGGAAAGAGAGAAGACTGAGGAAAAATGGGGAGATTGAAGGAGAAGGAGAAGAGGACAAAATCATCAATGGGTTACATTCCTGGAAGCCTTTTCTGAACCCTCGTGCCTGGGGGGAGGCACCAGCCCCATGCTCCCATGATGACATGTGGTCCCCCCATCACAGCACTTGCACGCCGGATTGTGATGCATTATCCACTGACTGAATTCTCAGCAGACTTGAGCTACTGAGAATTTAGCATGACTAAGGAGAGCAAGGACTGGGTCTATGTTGCTCATTGCTGCACCCTCAGCGTCCCAGAACCAACCCACAGTAAATGCTCAGAAGGAATTTGACAGATGGATGCAGGAATGAATGAGTGCACGTGCTGACAGGCTGACTATAAGGTTCCATCTCAGTATTACCTCTTAAGCAGTCCTTACCCAGGATGTTTGTGTCTTTGTGTTGTTCCCACTTCAATGATTAGATATTTGTGGATTTTTGTAGTCTTGTGTCAACCATTTACCAAAACCCCTTCTTCCTTTTAGCCCCTTCTGGAAGAGTTCCACCTTATAGGAACTAAAATTCACAACAGAACCATCTGACCTCTTTACGGACATGTACTAGCCACTGTAGGTTGGTTGTAGTAGAAAAAGTAGTTGCTGGTGTCAAAAGACCTGAATCCTGTAAATACTAGTAAATACAAGTGTCTAAAGCATTTCCTCCCTGAGCCTCATTTATCGGCAGTAAAACTAAAATAGTAATAGGTGTGTGGTGAGAATTACATGAAATTACTTCTGTAAAGCATCTGGAACCTTGTAGGTACTTGGTGAATGCTAGTATGCTCCCCTGTTCCTGCTGAGTAAGAAAGTCAATTAAAAAAAAAAATAGAGTAATCTTGTCAAGACTTAGAGTTCTGTCTTTACCAGAGCTGGGAGGCCCTTAGAGGTTAGAACCCAGTCCCATCACTTTAGAGATGAGAAAGACATGCAGAGACAAGCAGCTGCTGGCTCAGTGTTGCACCAGTGACTGCCAAGGCCAGCAAAACCAGCCCCTTTTCACACCAGCACTGTCCGGTTAGTCCCTTTAAGCTACGCTTGGAATTGCCACGGAGGGAAGCTGCATTTACAGACGGCCCCTTCCAGGTTTCCAGGGGCATTTGTCCTGTATTAATGCCAGCCTCCCAGTGGAATTGGCTTGAACTTCCTTCCTCACTCAAATTGACTTCAAGAGGTAAACCAGATGAGCACCTTCTAGAAGCTGGATTGACCAGGCAGTTTCCTCTCTTAGCCCTTCAGCTGACAAAGATGTTTATAAACTTCTGTATTTATAAAGCTGCCTGAGATGGAGGGGTGAGGGGTGGTGGGGTGTTGGAAGGTGGCATTGTCAGGGGAAACAGCAGGTAATAGACTCTCCTGGGACATGCTGAGCAGAGAGCACCAGCTGCCACTGGGCTCAGAATCATCCATAATATGACAAGGTCTTTTCCCAAACATGGCCTGGCATAGGATTGTGGGTATTTCATGGAATTTCTACCCATATGGTCCAGTCGCTTTTTTTTTTTTTCCAGAAATGAGAGACTGAGATCTAACAAGAGGAAGAGACTTGCTCAAAGCCACATAAAAAATGAAGAGGGACAGAATATCAGAGGCAGACTGGCGCATAAACCTGTAGCTGCCACTCACATGTGTTAAAATCTCCCACCCATTGTGGTTGTGAATTTATCCATTTCTCCTAGTACTTATGCTAGGTTTTGCTTTGTACCTAGTAAAGCTGTGTTATGCAGTTCAAAATAAGTTATAACTTTGTGTGATTTTATAGAGGCTCTTGATTCCTAATACTGGACACTAGGATATTAGATGTTCCTAATTTTTGCCTTAATGTCTATTTGTCTGATGTTAACATAGTTACCTCTTGTTTGTAATATCTTCTTCTGTCCCTTTACTTTCAATTTTTCTGTGTCCTTATGTTTTGCGTGTCTTTTTCATAAAGAGCATTTAGCTGGATATTTCATCATTGTTGTTGCTTAAAATATAATCTTACCATCCCTGCCTTCTAGTGAGTGAATTAATCTCTTTACATTTGTTGTGATTATAAACATGTTTTGATTTATTTCCACCTTCTTATTTTCCTAAAACATATGTTATATTTTTTATTTCTACAAATGAATGTATTAACATATATGTAAATAACTAGACATATTGATAATTTATAATACATGACTCTAATACCCATCTTGTGAACTAGAATATTATTAAGCTATAGAAGCCATCTTTGCTTCCCTCTCATAGGTGGTCTGTATGAATTCCTAAACAGTAGATTATTTAGTTTTGCTTGATTTTCACCTTTATAGAAATGGCTGCATTTTGTTTTCATAATTAGTTTAACATTTTTGCTCAACATTTTATTTCCAAGATTTATCTATTTTCCTATATGTAGCTGTGTTTTATTAGTTTAACTGCTGCGTATTATCTCATGTGTACTTCATGATTCATTCATCCATTCTCTTACTTGTCATCGCTTAGGTGATTCCCAGTTTTTTGCTGCTATGAAATTCTTGTGTATGATTCCTGAGGCCCAAGTAGAAGAGGGCACATATCTAGGGCATACATATTAAAGTGAGATTAACTTGGGTTTGCACATGTTCAACCTTATAAAAGAATGTCTATGTGATAACTGTTTTCTAAAGGAGGTGTAACAATTTTCATACCCACCAGCAGTACATAAGTGTTCCTGTTGTCCACGTCCCATCAGCATGTGGTGTTGTCAGACTTCTTTAGTTCTTGCCTAGTTAGTAAATGAAAAATACTATCTTGCTGTGGTCTTAATTTGCACTTCCCTGAGAGAGAAGACAGTTGTTTCAAGAGAAGGGAGTGATCAGCAGTGCAGAATGCTGCTTCCAAATATAATGGTCTAATGGGCCACCCCTCTAAAAAATGCCTGCATTTTAATATGGGACAATGCTTTGACTCAAAGGAATGAATCTTAAATAGTGTACAATCAGCCGTATCTTAGGCCAGTGAAACAAGGGGCAGCTGGGAAAAGGAGCAGGCTCACAGCAACCCCACATTTGGGTGAACAACCACACTGCTTTGCCAGGAACTCAGGGGTTTTCCCTGAATGCAGGACTTTTTGTTTTAAATCCCAGGCATACCACGACAAGTTGGTCACCTACTCATACTGCACAGGGAGATTCTTCCCGGCTCTATTAGTGCTAAAACATTTTATTCTCATGCAAGAAGGCTAACCCTCATGCACACACACCCCAAATTGGCCTGGCCTCTGTATGGCAGAGGGCAGCCTAACATAGGCTACAGTCTGAAGCCACCTTCTCGCCTGAAAATATTGCTTGTTATGAGTGAATGAGGTGAATGAAATAATTTTATTTCTCATTCTAAAAGAGAAATCTGGAAAAAAAATTAATAAATAAAAAAGAGAAATGTGAATCACATGGCATTTTTTTGGTCAGTGCATTACTCAGCAGCTATTAAAAAAAAAAAAAAAAAATCCGTATTTCCCCAGGCTGGGGAATTGTGATGATTCAAAAAGACATCTCAAAACTGACACAGGCTGCAGGGCCAGTCCACCCAGGAGAATCAGTCACATTATGTAGAGCGTGTCACTGGGACATGAAGTTTGAGCTCTGCCTCCCCCACGAGGCTGAGTACACCCACGCACACCCTGATGGATGCCTGTGTCTAAAAGCAGGCTCAACAGGGCTCTTGCTAGAGGCTGGAGCTTCAGGGAACCCAAAAGACAAAAACCCCCATTGTCAATTCTTCTCCTTTGCAACAAGTTGTAACAGCGCCAGCCAACACTTGTGTTGCTCACTTCTCACCTTGCAGAGAAGCTTGGTTCTCCTGATGAGCTGGGCTGGCGTTCAACAGAAACACACAAGCACAGCCACACCAGGTGTGAAAATATTTTGACATTTCTTTCCTGTTGATAGATGATAGGACAACATAACTGTTTTTTTTTTAAAAAAAAAAAAGACACTAATTAATAGTTTAAATTCTAATATATGTGGTTTATCTCAGACACTATGCATGCTATATAATTCCAAGACATGTTTTTGGTTTGGACAAAACCCAGAATTGGAGGGATGGTGCAGGTGTCCCTTATTTCAAAGCCCTTGGGTAGGAAAGGGCCTCAAAGATGAGCTGAGGAGAATGTGTTCTGTACGTGCTGCACCCTGCACAGCAGAAATGGTCCTGCAGGTGGGTCTGGGGAACCTTCTTTATCTGGCCATATGTCTCTTGGTGAGAGGCAGCCATTCCTATGTGAGGCTGTGGGAAAGGAATCTGCCCAGAATTCCATTAAAAGGAAGTGGCAGAGAAGTCCTTTTTCCATCCCCCCATCTTCCTCAGTGACTGGTCTCCAGACAGCGGAGCCTCATGTCAGCCTGCCATCTGCACAGGTTGACTGCTCCCTCCTCCCAGACCAGCCCCAGTGGGTGCCCACCCGACTCCAGGCAGGGAAAACCCCAAGGTGCACCCTCACCCGTGAGCAACAACCATGCCCTTTACTATCTCTTGTTTCTTTATCTTTTCTGCCTTGGTCCAATTTAGTAACTGGGCTCAAACCAATTACTGCCTTATCAGCCAACACCAGCATTACTTGTGGCCCCCTTGTCACACCCTCTCCGTCAAAGGGGATGATGCAGGCTCCAAGCCCTGGTGACCAGTATCAGCCAGTCAACAACCTGCTCCTCAGTTTCCTCCTCTTGGAAATAAAGTCACCCTCTGAGACTTTCACTGGGGGCTTCCCACACAGAGAATGCCAAAGCTGCCTTTGTATCAGGAGCTTGTCTGTGAAAGCGACACTGCCCAGTTTGGGGACTCCTAAAACTCCAGTCAGGGTGATCCCAGAGGTGGGGCTGGACTGTGATTGTAAGTGGAAAAGAAATCAATGTGATTATAGCTCATCTGGAGGGTGGCTACAGGCAAAGTAAAAAAAAAAAAAAAAAAAGATTGCCCAGATTCTCAGGTGTTTCCAAACACCCAGTCTGTGTACTTGTGCTTAGTGAGTTTTTCTTCAATTAAAGGTCTGCTTTTTATGCTGAAATTAAGTCCGCCCTTCTTTTCTGTCATTAAAATGTAGTTTCCCAAATGCAGTGATGGTGACAATTGTCAGTAGTTTAGTTTAGCTCAGGTTCATTTTTTAATGTCCTTTCTTGGCACAGTAAGAGACTAGAAAAAACCCTACAGCGGTCCCCAAATTTTGTTTAATTTTTTCTATGAAATGCAGAAATCTGGGAACCACAGATCTTGAGGATTTGAACAAAAGAGTCCTGAAGCTGGCCTCACCCTGCTAAGCCATCTTCAGGACACTAACTGTGTGCCAGGCACTGTGTGAGGACAAGTGTCCCCTCAGAAGGAGAGGTGTCCATCCCCCTGACAAGCAGATCCTCACTGTGGACGGGGGTGTCCCTGCCTTTTAGTCTCTCAGAGTCATGGAGGCCCCGTGTTCAGCCAGCCAACCCCCCTGGTGCTGAATCTGGTTACATGATCCAGTTTACTCAGCGGTCATATTTCTCCATTAAAATGGTTTACAAATCAGATTCCTGACAGTGTGGTCAGCGCGTCTGTGCCTGTGAGGCTGTGCATGCTGTAAGATGGGGGTTCTGGGGCTCAAAGACTGAGGCCAGCCCCTGAGCTGGAGAAAACTCTCTAAGGAAAATGCCCTGAGAGGGTCTCTCGTTGCCTGGCCCAGCCAGCCACCCCCTGAGGCACCTGTGAACACCACAGACACCCGCTTTCTTTCAAACTACAGCAAAATTCACTAGCGAATCTGTCTCTAGGGAGGGACTTGGGTGCCTGCCCTAAATGCCATTAAGGACTGCAAAGGTTTAAAGCTGGCGAATTTGGATTCCCTCTCAGAGCACTGTTGTTTTTTTCTTTTTTAAACATATAGAAGGATCCACCTGCCTCAGAATCACTGAGGCACTGGTTAAAATTCATGTTTCCAGACCTTACCTCAGAATCTCTACAGAGTAGGATTCAGGAATCAGTATTTTAAAAATAGGCCCATGGTGATTTTTTTCTTTAACATTCTGTTTGAGAATAGCTTCCATGAAGAAGGAAGACAACAAATGGGTTTCAATATGATGGGAAAACCTTTGGTCTTTCTGCTTTTAGACCCAGGAAACTGTATTCTTATCTTCAAAAATACTTGTTGCTATCATCAAGTTGGCACCAAAACAGGTTTTCACTAGAGGACTGTACTCAGAGAGCCCAGCACACACTAGGGTGGCCTTATTTTGGGCAGCTATGACAAAGTGCCGTAGGCTGGCTGGCTAACACAACGGACATTTATTTCTCACAGTTCTGAAGGCTGGTAAGTCCAAGATGCTGGTCCATCCTATTCCTGGTGAGAACCCTCTTCTGGTTTGCAGAAGGACATCTTGCTGTATCCTCAGTGGTGGAGACAGAGATATCATTTCTCTAGTCTTTATTGTGTGTGGAGGGGTAGTTAGGTTTATTTATTTATTTTTAGAGGAGGTACTGGGGATTGAACCCGTGACCTTGTGTATGCTAAGCATGCTCTCTGCCACTTGAGCTACACCCTTCCCCCATTTCTCTGCTCTTATAAGAGCATTACTGTCATCATGAAGGCTCCATTCTCATGACCTAATTACCTCCCAAAAGCCCCCACCTCCTGATACCATCCCATTTAGGGGCTTAGAATTTCAGCAGGTCAATTTGGGGAACACAAACATTCAGTCCCTAACAGAGGTCTGTCTTGGAGAGTCATGGTGAAGAACAAAGGAGTCTTCAGGTCAGTCCTTTGCTGGTCCCCTTCCCACTCCTGATTTTCTTGTACTGGAGAGAAGGGAAATACAGGAGTGGCCTGTGCCGTCCATCAGCCCATGTTCCCCCCATGTGGATGCTGGTATCCTCAGGACTCCGCTTGTCACAGATTCAGCAGAGAACCAGCACCACTCATGTGACTGGGTGGACCAAGAGGGGTTACAAGAATCACAATGAGGAAGGATATGTGATTTGATAGAAATGAGGGTGCTAAAAAGTCTACTTAAACTTTCAAGGCTACATGTATCCTTTTCTCTGTGGTACCCTGGGGCCTCTTAGGGCACCAAATGGGACATCATTTCTATAGTATGAAGGCACAATGATAGAGTGGTATAAGAAATAAAGATCAGGATTAAAATCCTAACTCAAACCACATCACTCAGTGAACATCTTTGAACCTCAAATTAAATTGCAAAATTGAGGTGATGAAACCCAATTTTACCAGAGTTGGTTAAACAGGGTAACACGTGGTAATCTCCTGGACTGCAGTTGGTGTTAAATCAAGGGCATCTCAATGCGTGTGTTTACCCAGGCATTGTTCCCAGGGTTTTCTATGGTTTCCATCACCCATCCCCAACCTCAGCTGTCTCACCTTATATCTTCTCTTTATATTTTCTCCCCTCTTACACCCAGATCTCTCAGGAATGCTAGCAAAAGCCAGGAAGCCAGGCTAATCGTGGCCATATTAATTCATGCTACTAGGCAATCTTTCAGCATTTTTTACTGATGTTATCAGCTACCTTCCTGTGACCTCAGATCTCTAATCCTGCCCTGCATCCTTGACTCAATTTTGTCCCCATCCTGACACTGAAATTGCTTATGACTCACCTCATCATTGTCAAATCCAGAACTGTTGTCAGTTCTTTTCCAATGTCGTAAGAGTATAAGAGAAAGCAAAGTAAGGGAAGGCAGAAAAGTCCATTTCCTGAGCAGCTACTATGTTCTAAGCACTAATCTAGGCACCAGTTAACTAGTAAGAATGGGGGTTGAAGATGATATAGTACAAGAGCTTTAAGTGTCATGTTAAAGAGTTTATGCTTAATCTGATAGTCAGTTGAAAGCCTAAACAGGGAGGTCATTTGTATCAATCATTAGAGCTGAGTTAGTAGAAAACTTAATCTGTGGTTGATAACATAAGGAAAAGAAAAATACCCATGGTCCTTGCTTTCGAAGAACTTGCAGCTAACTTGGAATACAACACTAATGTGTGTGAAATGCAGAACCATACAAGGCATCAAGTAATCAAAAACTAAGTAGATGTTAAGAGGTCTGGGAGATCAGAGGAACAGGAGAGATTATGGAGACCAGACAGGTCCAGAGAAGCTCCCAGCAGCCAGAGCTGGGACTTGAAGAAGGGTAGCAGTTGGGTTGGTGCCAGAAGAAGGGAGAGCATCACCATGGCATTAATAAGACCAGTGAAGGTGTGGTGTTGGTCTGCAGTACTTTCCTCTGTAGGAGTTGTAACTCAGCCTCTTCTCTTTGCAGTACAATGGAACAGAAGTGGGCACATTTTAACAGGCCAAGTAGTAAATATTTTCAGTTTTGCAGGCCCTATGGTCTCTGTCACAACTATTGTCCCCAGCCACAGAAGCATGGAAAGTAGCTACTGACAATAACTTAAATGAATGGGTATGGCTGTGTTCCAAGAAAATGTTATTTATGGACAATGACATTTGAATTTCATATAATCTTTAAAAAAAAAAAAAGTCCTATGTTGCATGCAACTGATGTACTTTTTAAATTTTTTTAAAATTTCTTAAATGAACTTAATTTTTTTTAGAGCAGTTTCAGGTTCACAGCAGAACTGAGCAGAAAATACAGAGAGTTCACACATAGCCCTCCCCACCCACACATACATACTCCCCTACCCTCACCATCCCTTATCAGTGTGGCGTCTTTGTTACAATCGATAAACCAACATGGGCACATTGTTATCAACCAAAGTCCATAGTTTACATTAGGGTTCACTCTTGATGTTGTGCATCCTGTGGGGTTTGACAAATGAATAACCAAACGTAGCCACCACTGTAGTATCATACAGAATAATTTCATTGTCCTAAAAATCCCTTGTGCTCCATCTTGACTTTCATATAATCTTTACATGCCCTGAAATAATGTTCTTCTTTTGATTTCTTCAACCATTTAAAAATGGAAAAATCAATCTTAAGTCACAAACCATTTGAAAACAGGCGGTGAGCAATTTTACCCGTGAGTAGTAGTTTGCTGGTGCCTGTAGTGGAGGGAAAAATTGTGATCCCCATGGAACCAAGAGACCTGGGACCACATCTGGACCTCCACCCCACTCAGCAAATGCACAGCCATGCCTAAGTTTTTAGCTCTCTGTGTCTCAGCTTTCTCACCTGCAAACTGGAGATAAAGTGGAAGCAGCCTCTGTCTTCTCTGGTGGTTGTGAGGATTAAGTCGTGGTTTCTAATACCAATCTCCAACAGTAGGAACCAGGGCTGCCTGGGGAAATGGCTGATTTGAGGACCAGGGCCAATGAGTATACAAAGATGAGCTTGGAGCATCTTGTATTTCCGGAAAGGAAGAAAGTGCTCAGAACACACATACAAACACACACACACATACACAATGTTGGAGGTATGTCAAGAGAGACAGGAGGCAATTGTAAGAGCTCCCAATAGCCAAAGCTGGAGCAATTAAGGCAAAAAAAAAAAATAGTATTGGACTATAACCCAAAATATATACTAAATGTATGTGAGTCCATATTGATACAGAGGATTGAATAAAAAAGTAAGTGAAGGAGAGTAGACAAATACACTAATGTGTCTCATATCACTCCATGCAGAAGAATCCTAAATAATTTATGCAGATACTCCATTTTCAAGGAGGGAAGCATAACCCCCTACTTGTTAAGCATGGGCTGGACATAGTGACTTTCTTCCAAAAAATGTAGTATATAAAGGGCTGGGATGGGGGAAGAGTAGCTTCATAGTAGATAAACCTGAGCAACTCCACCCTAGTCAAGTGATCTAAGTCAGCACCAACAGTGCTAAGTCATATTGATGGCAGGTACCCTTGATAGAGTGTGATGAGAATGACACTTTACCTCTGTGGTTTTCCTCCCCAAAACCCAGTCTCCCCCGACTAATCGTAAGAAAAAAACATCAGACAAATCCCAGCTGAGGGACACTCTACACAATACCTGACCAGGACACACTCAAAGCTCTTGACGGCATCGTAAACAAGCAAAGTCTTGTACTTTGGTTAATAATAATGTATTAACATTGGTTCATTAATTGGGACAAATGTACCATACTAATAAGATATTAATAGTAGGGGAAATTGTCCATGAAGTATACGGGCACTCTCTGTATTATCTTTGCAACTTTTCACTTTAAACCTAAAAAGATTGTAAAATAAAACGCTTATTTTTAAAAACTCTCTATAACAAATATATAATAATTTTATATATGTGTATATATATAAATATTTTTATATATTTATTTTAAATATATATATATGTAAAACATGGGGCCTCCCTTCTACATAGTTTTCTTTATTGATGTGTAGTTGGTTTACAGTGTTGTGTTAGTTTCTGGTGTACAGCATAGTGATTCAGTTTTTTATATATATATATATATATATATATATATATATATATATATAAATATATATAATATATTCTTTTTCATAGATACTGAATCTAGTCCCCTGTGCTATACATTAGGACCTTGCTGTTCATGTATTTTATATATAGTAGTTAGTATCTCCTAATCTCAAACTCCAAATTTATCCCTCCACAACTTTCCCCTTTGGTAACCATAAGTTTGTTTTCTATGTCTGAGTCCCCTTTCTGTTTTGTAAATAAGTTATTTGTATCATTTTGGGGGAATTCCACAAATAAATGATATCATATGATACTTGTCTTTCTCTGTCTGACTTATTTCACTTAGTATGATCATCTCTAGGTCTATCCATGTTGCTGCAAAAGGCTAGTTCTATCATTCTTCACCCAAGGCAATGCTAATCTCCACAACACGGAAGTCTTGGATCAGTTTCTTAAGCTCTGTTGTGAACTTCATCGCCCAACTCCAAGGGGTGCTATTTACACAATAGTCTCTGTGAATGAAGTCCCAGAGTTGTGCTGAGTGCCGTGGTACATAAGTACTTTGCAGTCTTGGTGCCTGAGTTTATCACCCATAACCCAGAGATGACTGTTGGTGGACATGAAGGAAGCAGTATATGGCAAGCGTTGAGGACAGTGCCTGGCATATACCAAACGCTGCATCAGTGTTCGCTAGTGATGTGGGGGTGGTGGCTGTTATCACTACTATTTATTTTTTTTGAGACCAGTCAGTAGTATGTGTCTCTGTAGTCCCTGTAGCCACTATAACAGTGGCTGTTTAGTCACTAAACAAAAAGGCACTCCTTACACCATGTTCAACCTGGGTCCACTTTTAACCAGGATTATCACCATGTTGGAATACCATTTTAACCACGATGCCCTCTCCCCTAAGCCCCAGTTCCTTCCTAAATACAATGAATGTGGGGGCCTGAGAGCCCTTGTCAAGGGAAGGAGACAGCAGGACTGAGTCAGAGGCTTGCCTGGGGGTATCCGTCACCCTCTAAACCCACTCCCATCTACGGGTCCTGCCCATTCTGTCTTTAAGTCATATCCCAACTTGCCCATCTCTCAACAATCAAACTAGTAAACCACTAGTTTAGATGTTGCTACAAGGTATTTCATAGATCTAAAGCAGATTATCCCCACCCTACCCCATAATATGAATGAGCTTTATTCTATCACTTGAAGTTTTCCAGAAGAGGAAGGAGTCCTGCCTCAAGAGTGTAACATCAGCTTTTACTTGCGTTTCCAGTCTGCCGGCTTGCTCTAAAGATTTCAGACTCACCATTCCCATGACCATGTGAGTCAATTCCTTAAAATAGATCCCTCTGTCTGGACATACACATGTAATCACATGTATCCCATTGGTGCTGTTTCTCTGGCGAACACTGTGGGCCCTGATTGGATGTCTAATATCACCCTCACCTCAAAATTAAAGCTGGATCATTCCACCCACAGCCTTCCTACCCCTCCTGCAGTGCTCACCCTGGACACCCGCAGTCTGCCCTTTATGGAAGAGAAAGCAGCAGCCTCTGATGCTACAGTAGAAGAATGAAAGTACAAAATATGGGAAAAGCCCACCCCTTCTCTTTGCAAATTGGTGGCAATCCAGTGCTCTGGAGTGGCCCAGCCTAGCAGCAGTGGCTTCCAGATGTAACTAGACCAGAAGGGAAAAAGTTCAGTCTTCATTGACCTGTCACTGACTGGCGGTACACACAAAACCACCTTGTGATAGCCGGTGTGCAGCTCCCTAATGATGCTCAGTTTGATGATTTACACTGCAACACTGAAAAAGGAGAATTTAGGAAAAAGAATCAAGATCAACCATGAAGAAGGAAACAGAGTGCATCATATGCCCAGAAACCTTGCATCATTGCAGTGAAGACTCTATCCAGTAACGTTCTTGGTTTTCGTTATACAAAACATTCTTCTAAACCAGACCCTTCTGGAGAGTTCAACCCAGACTTGTGTCTCTGTGGGCATCAGGAGGAGGCTATGGGTTTTCTTAGAACCCAAGTCTCAGTGGGCATTTGATTAGTGCTTCAAATGACTATGCCATCTGCCTTTTGCTCCCTTGTCTTTGGAGACGGCTGGCACTCTGTCTATGGAGCGTGTATCTCTTTTACTTTAACCTGAGCACTCAACCCCTACACCTTGTGGCCTTTCTCTCGCCTTCTGAAACAGCCTACACTCTGTGTAGTATGTATCTCTCTAAATAAATCTACCTTTACTCAACTGTGACTTGCTCCTGAATTCTTTCCTGCGTGAAGCCAAGTACCCACACTTGGTGGGGGCATGTCCCAGGGGCTCAACCAAGACCTGGGACATGGCTCACCTCTCACCCCACATTTGTTTTTTTTTTTTTGCTGTGTCAGTTACAAAGGAGGAGGGCATGAGAGTGCTGGCTACCCAATAAATTTGTGATTGACAAATTGGAAATGCCTGCTACTTATAAATTTATTGGAACTAATATTAAAAATGTAAATATTGCTTGTTGTAAACTTGGACCTATAGATTCAGTATTATAATTGAAGACACACACACAAATAGTAGAAACTGTGACAACTTGTACACCTTATGAAAGTAGATAACATTCTTTGAGATAACATTAGTTATTTATATTGTCCTAAGGTTGTTTAAGAACATTGGCAGAACTCAGGAATGACTCCTTCCTTGGGCTAGACTTTAACTGATCTTTTTTAAAATGACATGAAAGTTTCAAGAAGTCAAGGAAAAAAATGACTACACCATCTGCCTATAGGATATCACTGCCGTTCCAAAGGAAGTAAAAGTTGTGCACATGAAGACCATCTTCACAGGGCATTACAGCAGTAGTAGGAGAAGTTTTCTGGCATCTTCTCCATGTCTCTTTTTGGGTCAGGTGCTTGATGATCAGAAGCTTATGAGCTTGGGTATGCATTCAAATGATACTTCCAAACCAAGCCATTCAGTTATGCTCACACTTCTGAAGTGAGCCACATTTCTTTCAATCCTATAGTGAGTTCATTCTTGCCACAGGATCAGCTGACCAGCCTTGTGGGATCTGAGACTCTGACACTTAAGTGCATTCTTTTTAAATGCTGGAGAGGGTGTGGAGAAAAGGGCACCCTCCTACACTGTTGGTGGAAATGCAGTTTGGTGCAGCCACTGTGGAAAACAGAATGGAGATTCCTCAAAAGACTAAAAGTAGACTTGCCAAATGACCCAGGAATCCCACTCCTGGGCATGTATCCAGAAGGAACCCTAATTCAAAAATACACCAGCACTGCAATGTTATTTGTAGCACTATTTACAATAGCCAAGACATGGAAACAACTGAAATGTCAATTGACAGATGACTGGATAAAGACGTTGTGGTATATTTATACAATGGAATACTATTTGGCCATTAAAAATGACAACATAATGCCATTTGCAGCAACATGGATGTCCCTGGAGAATGTCATTCTAAGTGAAGTTATCCAGAAAGAGAAAGAAAAATATCATATGAGATCGCTCATATGTGGAATCTGGAAGAAGAAGAAGAAGGAGAAGGAGAGGGAGAGGGAGGGAGGGGAGGGGGAGGGGAGGGGGGAGGAATATAAAACAGAAACAGACTCACAGACATAGAATAAAAATTTGTGGTTGCCAGGGGGGAGGGGGGTGGGAAGGGACAGACTGGGAGTTTGAGATTTGTAGATACTGACAGGTATATATAGAATAGATAAACAAGTTTATACTGTAGAGCACAAGGAAATATATTCAAGACCTTGTAGTAGCTCATGGTGAAAAAGACTGACAATGAATATATGTATATTTGTGTGTGACTAAAAAATTGTGCTGTGCACCAGAAATGGACACAACACTAAACTGACTATAACTCAGTAAAATATTTTTTAAGTTGCATTCCTTTGAATCACATACAGATGAAATAGTCCAGGTTCAATAATTGCCTCACAATGAGACTAGTTTGGCTTCCAGGGGTACTGATCACAGACTGAACACCTGAAATGTAAGTAAAACTGGAGAGGAACAATCCCCAGAAGATGCAGAAGATGGGCCACCAGAGTTGTTGTTTAATCACGGTGGCAACAATTTCCAAGATATCTGATTTCTTCTAGAATCCCAATGCATCTTGGGTGATTGGTTCTCTATCAGAAGCCAGTATCATGCAACTGTGGGAAATGAGAACATTTAAAATGATGAAGACCCTGAAGGACGTGCGGACCCAGAAGGATAAGTGTCCTAGACAATGTCTGAACTTCTAGTGATTTTAGACGCCCCTTTTCTTCCTCTCAACCCTGAGAATAATTTCACACTGGTTTTGAGACACAGACTTTGTTTGGCTCTACTTCTATAAGTGCCATCAACAATGCTATTAGCCCAAACAGAAGGTGTTTTCTAAATAAGTCACTGGGAGACTTGAATCAGCAAAGCCAGACTCAAATTTAAATTTTCTTCAGGAATTTCCTAGTAACAAAGATTTAAGTAGACACAGAAAAGAGAATGTGTGTGGTTATTTTTCTTCTAATGTTGTGTCCCCTAGTTTTTCTGGCTCATTTAACTAAAGGCTACAGTGTTTAAGAAATAGAGCCAAGCGAAGTAGCCATGAAGTCTGAATATTGCAAAAGGTCATTTTTATTCAGGAAATGATTCAAGTCATATAAATTCCTACTCTAAAATTTGCCCATCTAACTTCCCCGGATGCACATTTTCTTAAAAAATTCCCCTCTCTGTTTCTTTAGTTAAGTCAAAAACAATGTGTTCCTCTTTCCCCATGTATTTTTGCCCATTAGTGTATTTCTTGGACGGTTTTCATATTATTTCTTTCCTGTCTGTGAATTTTTTAAAAATAAAACTTGGGACAACCAAGTCGTAAAGGTGTATGTTTTTACCTGACAGTGACACCACAGACAGACTGTCCAATCAGGTGAAGAAGAGTGAGGCTATAGCCTGTATTTGTTTTTATTTATTTTATTTATTTTTTAATATTTTTTTGGTGGGGGGAGTTAATTAGGTTATTTATTTGTTGTTTGTTTGTTTGTTTGTTTGTTTTAATGGAGGTACTGGGGATTGAACCCAGAACCTTGTGCATGTTAAGCACGTGCTCTACCACCGAGCTATATCCTCCCCCCGTATTTGTTTTTACAATTAAATTAATCCTGTAACTTTGGGAGTCTGAGATTTGCAAATGATAACCACTATATATATAAATCAATAAAAAACAAATTTCTTCTGTGTAGCACTGCGAACTGTATTCAATATCTTTTAATAACCTTTAATGAAAAAGAATGTGAAAATAAATGTATGTGTGTGTGCATATATATATACACACACACGACTGGGACATTATGCTGTATACCTGAGATTGACACACTGTAATGGGCTATACTTCAATTTAAAAAATAACAAAATAAATTTTTAAAAATTTAAATTAATCCTGGGTAAGGAAAAAGAAAAGTGAATCATCTTATCTTGCTTAACCCATTCGGTGGCTCCCAAGAGCACGGCCCACAGCACCCTACAGACTGTGGCCCCTGTCCATATTTCATGGCCTTCAATCCTTCCACTCTGGCTACAACAGCCTTCTCTTGACTCATTCAGGGTACCCAGATCATTTGGGCCTCAAGGTCTTCTGCCTCCTCTTGTCTCTGTATGGACCATCCATCCTGCACCAAATATGACCACTTTGCCCTTCAGGTCCCCTCATCAGAGGGTCCTTTGAGTGTGAGCCCCTGCTATTCTCTACCCCACCTCCGTTTGATGACTTTATGCACATAACACACTGATGATTTTATATTTATTTGTTGTTATATTTGCTTATAATCTATCTTGCCCACTATGTTTTAAGCTTCTTAAAGGGCAGAGACCAGGTCTTTTCATTCATCACTATGTCCTCAGATTCTAGCACAAAGCAGGGGGGTCATTAACAATTAAGTGTCTGAATGAAATGGGGCCCAGCAGCAACTATATAGCTCCTTTTGTATGCTCCTCCCCAATAACTGAAGGTGCTACCTCAACACAGGGCTGGCCTCCAACCTGAAGAGGTGACTCTGCATGTAACATACATGCAACTTTAAGAAAGCCAAAATCTACAGAGTTCAGCACCTAAGTAGAGTCGAGTTCAGGAAGCCTAGTTTAATGGGCAAAAGTGATAAAACAGCAGCTCCCAACAGTAACCACCAAAAAGTCATCCGCCTTTGCTTACCTCCTAGTCTCATATCTCTTCACTGCTCCCCTCATAACCCTCCCCAGCCAACACCTTTCTACATCCAGTCCACATGGACTTTCTGTCTTTGTTGTAGAGACAGCTTAGCTTTCCTCTAGCAAAAAAGACGTTTTGTTTTTTTTTTTTTTGTAAGAGGAGTAGATTGCCTAAAAGATGGTCCAGAAATTACTAAGTTCTCTTTGGCTAACTTGGGGAGGTATGAAAATCTGCCAACGCTCCCTCATTAAAAATATTTGTCCTCTCATATGTGACTCGCAGCGGACTTCACATTGATTAATGTAGTCTCCTTGATAATTTCTTATGAGACACACAAATTGCATTGCTCAGTTCGTTCGTGGAAACTTTAGACTGGCAGCCTGTGTGGCTCACAGCATAATGGCCTATTGTCTATGCTGAGAAACTTTGGCTGAGGGACTGAATGTAAGGCATTTGTCTTTCCCACAGTTCAGCCAACCGTTAGTTTCTGTGGGTTCAGGGTTCAAGACAGGAAAAGGTTTTGGAAATATGAAAATGAATCCAGATATAAACTGGAATCCAAGATTTGGCCACATTCCAAGTCACCCACACAGACAGAACTGAATTCTGTGCCTGATGTTTTAAGCTATGCTATTTTTCGATCAATTACCTGCATTATGAAATGCTGTGAATAATGTTTATGCTCAACGTATGTGCTCATTCTTGAAAACTGCGTGTTCCCTGCTCTCAGTGACATTTATCCATTCTTCTTTCAAGCTCATCTAAGCAGAAAGAATAGAAATGCAAAGGGCTGAAAAAAGAAAGGGGCAGATCTGTTTTCTATTCCCATGTCAACCCTGAGTGACTTGAACAAAGTAATTACCTTCCCTGTACCTTAATTTTTCAATTTAAAATGGGATTAGTGATATTTGCCTCTTACCCCAAGCCCCAGAAGTAGTGAGATGAAGTCAAATCCACTTTCCAGAAACACCTTTACAATGAAACTATTGCACATAAAAAATGTGAGATTTCTACATCTTCTACAAGCCTTCAACAGTGGCTGTTTATGTGGTACCCAAAGTAAATTTCATCAGGAAACTTTATCAAAAGAAAAGAAAAATGGCCACTACCTGGCCATTTGTTAGTGGTTGTTGTGCCAAGATTTGCCTCGTGGAGAAGAAGTACTTTCAGGCCATAGCAAGGCAAGTGGGCACTCAGCCTGAGAGCTGTGAGTCTGGGGCACTTAGACCAGACCTGGGGACACAAATGATTGTTAGTCACAGGTCACCGTGACTCGGATTGTTTCCTTATTTTAAGTGTTTTTCAGATGCCGGGGACCAGAGTAGAAAAACAACCAACACCCACATTTATGGGCAATTTAATTATATCAGGAAATGTTTACTGACTTATGCCAATTTGCACCAATCAAAACAGTTCCAAACAAAGCCCCACCAGAAATAACAGTATTTTAAATGCTTGACAGAATGGTAGCGTACAAGCTTCAGGTCTGCTGCACGTATCCAAGTCCTCCTTGGCTCAGTGATAATCACAGGCTGCCGCAGCCAAGGCGGAAGCGCATCCCTGATCTGTCCCCGGTTGCTCATACAGCAAGAATTATTTCACTACAGTTAAGCCAGCCTCAAGGAGAGCATCACACATAGTTAAAGAACTATCTAGAGAGGTTGAAGGTGGGTGAGTTATATTAGCAAAACATTTATCAGTGTCCACTGACACTCACAGAAAACAAATCACAGATAAAATGCAGTCTTGTTCTCAATGGGGTTGTAAGCACCCGAGGAGGTTTGCAAAGCCCATGCCACATTGGCAAAGTGACATAGTGGAAAATGACATCATGGCATAGCAGGGATTGGGAGGTGGGCTGTGCACTGTACAATTAATTCAAGCACATGAAATGCATGCTGTTTTATTGACGGATTACTGAAACACCAGTCGCCTAAATGAAATACTGAAAGGTCTACGTGCCAGCTGCATTTTTCACCCCAACCTAAATTCAGTGTCTGTTCAGATGTCAGTTTTCTGTGCCCTGTGGCTGGCTGGCATTTCCAGAACTACCGTGGGGACTCCAGGAATATCTACATGATTTGATGTCACCTGCCAGACTGGGAAGATTGACCAGGGAGCATAATACAGATTCAGGGACTCTGTCTCCACCTCCCTGTTTCCTGAGACAGGGACTTCCTCTCCACCACATCTCCTACCCAACGCAAGGTAATGGAAACTTTGTGGCCACCACTGTCTCTGGCCAGCCCACTTGACTCCACTCGTAATCAGTCCTCCTCATTCATTTCTTCAGAGCCCCGCTGACATAGACTTGTTGAGTGTGGCATCCTTTTTCACTTTTACAGATTTAGGGAGTGGTTAGAGAAGTCAGAGAATTTCAGGATAGGACAGGATGGTACTTTTTTAACTTTACCCTCAGGCACAACCACTCCTTGCAGCACACCGAGCAGTCCTCACCACAGGAAATTTCCTGCTGGCTGCGTCCAGCGGTCCCAGTCTCTCTCTGTCTCTGTCTCTGCCCCTCTTGCTTAATCTCTTATTTTTCTCACTCCTTCTTGTTACCAGTATTTTTCTTCCTCACAGACACCAATTTAACATTTTTCACCCCAACCTAAATTTAGCTTCTGGCCTAACATTTCTTGTCCCCAAACACAATAAGGTCCTTAGCCAAACCAACCACCATCTCCTTTGCCCTCCTCTCTCAGAATCACAGAGCCTGCACAAGCTTTGTGACTTGTGGCTTGTTTTTTCTTTAACATATCAACCAAATAAAAATGTTAGGCAGGATTATTAGCCACCTGCTCCCCCCACATCTCTGCCCCTAAGCAGACTGGAAGGAGGAGAGGTGTGGGTGAGGGTCTTTCTGCTGGAGTCCAGTGTTGACATATAAGTTCTTGTTAGAGCTTTTCCAAACTCTGGGACCATTTCTGGCAGCACATCCTCTATAGGATCTTTCTCTTTGCCTGAGAGAGCTGACCAAGAAACAATCTGAAATGGGGATATAAGGCCCTGGGCACGTAAGCGACATCCACCACTAAGCTTTATCATGAGAATCAGTGCTGGGAGGGGCCAGTGAATTGATCACCTGACATCTTCTGGGAAGCTGCAATTCCGGCTAGAAATAACTGAAACCTTCCCCTGATCTCCTTCTTAAGAATTGTGCAGGTGGGGGAGGGTATTGCTCAAGTGTAGAGAGCATGCTTAGCAAGCACAAGATCCTGGGTTCAGTCCCCAGTACCTCCTCTAAAAATAAATGAACCTAATTACCTTCTCCCCCCTCACCAAAATGAAATAATTTTTTTTAATGTTCAGGAAGAGAGATACCTTATTTTGAGGAACCAAGTAAAATAATAAGGGATTTTTACTGCCATATATATATTTTTTAAAAGCCACAAAAATTAAGATGATGTGGAATGGATACCAGAAAGGAGGGACTGGTAGAGGAAACAGAACAAAAGCCCAGAGGCACATGAGTGTATGAGATAGAAGAGCAGTTTCAAATCAGCAAGGAAAGGGTGGAGCAACCGATAGGGCTACTGGGGAAACTAAACAATGGTTGGAGAAAGAAAATTTGGAGCCTTTTCTCGTAATACCCAGCAAAGCAGATCTTGGATAGACTGAACAGTTAAATGCAAACAAATGAACTAGGAGAGAGTGTAAGTGAATGCTTTAATGCTTTTGATATGGAAAAAACATTTTAAGTATAACATAATAGAAGCCATAAAGAGTTCTTACAAATTAGTAAGGACAATATGAGCACCCCAATTGAGAAAATATACAAGTAGGCAATTCACAAAAGAGGAAATGACAATGGTTAAATAGCATAATTATAAAATTTCAGTTTACAATAAATCAAGAATATTAAATGTAGACTAGAGGACCGTCTATATATAAACGATCATGTTGTCAAAGATTAAAAGACTTACTGAATGCCCAGTACAGCCACGCAGAGGAAAAAGAGATCTCATCAACCCCTGCTGGTGGTATAAACTGGCATGTATTTTCTGCAAAATGACAATACATAGCAAACCCTTAAAAATGCTTTTATTTCATTCTGACTAATTAATTCTTGGGAAATAAGAAATAGAGGAAAGACATATGTTTGAAGGTGTTAATTATCGTAGCAATTAAATGTCAAAACATTATAAAAAAAAAAACTCACATGTTCAAATTAGAAGGCTAAGTAAGCACTTACCTCCATAGAATGGAATTTTATTACAGCCATTAGAAATTTCATTATAGAAATATATTTACTGACTTAAAGAATGATGTGACATAGTGTTGTTTGTAAAGTAATCTAAAATGCACTAATGTGATACAAATTTGTGTGTGTGCATAAAGATATAAGAAGATACGGATCAATTTTATTAGAACTTATTTCTACATAATAGAAAGTTTTGAAGGTTTTCTTTTTCTTTTTTTCACAGATAAAAATAAAAGTGTATTCTTCAGGTTAATTTTATATCACATGTACTTTATTATGGTTTTTTAAGTGTATTTTTCAAATGACAATTAGTGTGCATAGTGCCAGTGAAGCAACTGCCTCTCCAAACAACATTAAGGACAGCATGCTGGGCTGGAAATATTATAATAAAGAAGAAAAACACTTCAGCTGCAAATGAATGAGAGCTAAATACCCTCCAAGAGCTGGAAATTCCTGATTTGCCATTAGCTTCAATACACACTGCCCATCAGCAGCAGTGCTCAGCATTAACGAGGCTGACGTGGAACTCATATCCAGCCTGCACTTCACCTTTAAAGATTTTCTTTTAATGTGTGTCTATAGTTTCAAAACCACACTGAATAGATAGTACTTCTAGTGAGAAAACTGTTGATTAAAAAACTAAAGAAGTAAGAAATGCTTAGTCCGTCTGCCTCAGGACCTGCATTCAAGCAGATGCTAAGCATCCTCCTCTGGGGGCTGCCGTCAGGAGGGTTCCTTGCTGTGGAGGGTGGACCAGCTGGCAATTCGAATGTCTTTTGAAGCCTGAGGTTATATCTTTCTATGATGTATTTCCTTGGTGCCTGTGTTGTGAAAAGAATTAAAGAGGAACACCGCTGGGCTCTAATCTGAGGACCACGTCATCCAATCAAGGAGATAAGGGGAAAGGGGAGCAAGATGACAGATGCGGAGGACACAGAGCTTAGTTCCCCTACAAGCAGATCAAAAATACATCCACGTGTGGAGCAGTTCTCACTGGAAACTGGCAGAAAGACTCCTGTATGAAAGGTCCACACAGAATGGGATAGGAAGGAAAGAGAAGCAATCAGGTCAGGAACCGAGAGGAAAAGGACAATTATGCAGGCAGAGATCCTCCCTGGGGAGTGACCAGTTTGAGCCACATGTTGGGTGCCCAGCCCTGGGGTCCAACAACTGGAAGACAAGCCCCCTTGGCTGGGTGGAGGGCTGCTGGAGCTCATGGAGAGGAGCAGGGGAAGCGTCGACTCTGCTCAGAGGGAATGCACAAACACTTTCTGCTCCTGAAGCAGAGCAGAGAGGGCAGACTGAAAGCACACTGGTGGCTAACTGGTTTCCTGCAACCTCCCTGGCATGCACCCCAGCCTGAGCTGAGTGAGTGCTCCATCACCACTTGCCCTGCATCACAGCCCCACAATGGAGCAAGGACTGCCACAGCCAAGGATAAAGCTAAGCTATGAAATGCCGAAGTAGCTCAGACTCTAAGCGATGCCTGAGCAGTCATTATTGGCAGTTGGACAGGTGGCACATCAGAGGCAGCCTGGATCTCTGATGGCAGCTAGACCGCTGCAACCCATGCCCTGAACCCTGCTGAACACCCACGCCAGCCCCTCTTGCACCAGCACTGCTGCTCTCTGGGGCAAGAGCGCAGGAGCTGGGAGGGAAAGAGCACACACTCAAAGGGAACAGAGCCAGCTTGGACTTGACCTTCAGGACTTCAGTAACATGAGAACTGACCCTAATCGCTGATAAGACTGTGATGGCCACTGAACATAGGGGAAGCCCTGCCTCACCCCTGGCTCTGGCCTTAGCCTCTCTCCATCTCCAGCCCCACCTCCTACCATGGTGATAGCTGCCAGCACACCCTGAGGAAGACATGACTTGTGTTCATGGCAAATCCAGCTCTCCAACCAAAGCCACTGGGCAGAGATAGACTGCATCGGGACACTCTCTCACACAAGAACATTGCGACAGGTAACTGTTTCACTTAGTTACATACAGAGAAAGATAAGCAAAATGAGACATCAAAGGAATGTGTCTCAACGGAAAGAGCAGGGAATCTTTAGAATACTGTCAAAGATACCAACGTTCACAATATAGATGTCCCAGAAGGAAAAGAGAGAGAGAAGAGGGTTAAAAATGTATTTAATGAAATTGTGTCTGAAAACTTCCCAAGCCTGAAGAAGGAAACGGATATCCAGGTATAGGAAGCACAGGGGGTTCCAAACAAGATGAATCTAAATAGACTCATACCAAGATAAATCATAATTAAAATAGCCAAAGTTAAAGAAAGATAAAGAGAGAATTCTAAAGGCAGCAAGAGGAAGACAAAGAATCATGTACAAAGGAACCATTTGGGGGAGCTCATTCTACCGTGTGGACACTGGTGCTGGCAGGTGCCCCTGTGGATTCTCCCTACAGCTTATTAGCCTCGGGACACAGCCCCACACCCACCCAGTGGACTATAGGCACCAGTACTGGGACACCTCAGGCCAAGCAACTAACTAGGCAGGGAAACAGCCCCACCCACAAGCAGACAGGCTGCCTTAAGGCCCCTGAGCCCATGGTCACCCTGGACACAGCCCTGCTCACCA
Source organism: Camelus ferus (assembly GCF_009834535.1). Classification (NCBI taxonomy): domain Eukaryota; kingdom Metazoa; phylum Chordata; class Mammalia; order Artiodactyla; family Camelidae; genus Camelus; species Camelus ferus. Next base: position 55,331,830 of record NC_045710.1, on the reverse strand, counting down.
GAAGCCCAGGACCTGGCCCCACACACCAGTGTGCAAGCTCTAGACCATCCCCAGCACCCTCCACTCAGAGATCCCAGGACTCAGCTAGTCCCACCAGTGGGCAGGCCCCAACACCAGGATCCCTGGCCCCCCTCCACCCAGATCTAGACTTGAAACCAGCCTCACCCACCAGCAGGTGGGCATGAGCCACAGAACACCCACAGCCTTACAACCTGAGAACCCAGCCCACCTACCAGCAGGCCAGATCCTGCCCTGGGGCCAGCTGGGCCCCAGTCTTGCCCACCAGTGAGCCCGCTCTCCTCAGGACCAGCCTCACCCACCAGTGGGCAGAAACCAGCCACAAGACAACTACAACCCCACACCCTGCAGACCTAGCCCACCCACTAGCAGGCCAGCACCTGCCCTGGGTCTGGCTGGGCCCAGGCCCTGCCCAGTAGCAGACCAACACAAGCTTTTTGACACCCTCAACTCTGTAGCCAACTGTGTCAGGAACTGGCTCCACCCACCAGGAGTCTAACACCAGCTCTGGGACCCCTGAGTTCTGCACTCAGATCCCAGGACCCAACTTTGCCTGCCAGTGGGCTGGCACTAGCACCAGGTTCTGGCTTCACCCACCAACGGGAAAGAAACTGCCCCAGGGACTCCTGGACCCCAACTCCACCCACTAGTGAGTCAGCACTAGCCCTGGGTACCCCCGGGGTTCTGAACTGAGATGCCTGTGACCCAGCCTTGCCAGCTAGTGGCCAGCAGCCTTCTCACAAGGCACAGCATGGCAACCAACCAGATCAGGGGCCAGCAGACCTACCAGACCACCCACAGTAGTCAACTCACCACAACAGAAGAATCCACGCAGCCCATACCGGGCGCATCCCTAGAGCAGACAGCTGTGGTAATGAGAGGGGCGTGGCTGCCGGGATGCACAGGAATCTCCTATAAAAAGCCCCTCTCCAAGGCTGGGAAATGCAATCAACCTACCAGACACATAGAAATAAAAACAGCAAGTTAAGCAAAATGAGGCAACAGAGGAACATGTTTCAAACAAAAGAACAAAATGCCGGAAGAGGGTCTAAGTGAAGTGGAGACAGGCAATCTACTGCAGAAAGAGCTCAGGGTAATAACCATAAAGATGATCAAAGAACTCAAGAAAAGAATGGATGCACAGAGTGAGAAGATAGAAGTTTGTAACAAAGAGTTATAAAATACAAAGGACAAGAAAACAGATGAAGAATATAATAACAAATAAAAAACTGACTAGAATAATTCAACAGTAGACTAAATGACACAGAGGAAGGGCTCAGCGAGCTGGAAGACAGAGTAGTGGAAATCACTGATGCTGAACAGAAAAGAAACGAGGACAGCTGAAAGACACCTCTGTGAAAACAACATTAATGACACTAATATTTACATTATAGGGGGTCCCAGAAACAGAAGAGGGAGAGAAAGGGGCTTAGAATATATTTGAAGACATAATAGCTGGAAATTTCCCTAACCTGGGAAACAACATCCAAGGCCAGGTGAGTCCAAACAGAATTAGCCCAAAAAGGAACACACCAAGACACACAGTAATTCAAATGACAAAAATTAAAGATACAGAATATTAAAAACAGCAAGAGAAAAGCAACAAATAACACACAAGGGATCTCCCATAAGTCCATAAGCAGACCCCTTAGAAGAAAGTCTGTAGGTCAGAAGGGAGTGGCACGATATATTTAAAGTGATAAAAGGGGAAAACCTATAACCAAGAATACTCTATCCAGCAAGACTTTCTTCAGATTTGATGGTGAGATCAAAATTTTTATGGAAAAACAAAAGCTAAAAGATTTTAGCACCATCAAACCAGCTTTACTAGAAATGTTAAAGAGAATTTCTCAAAACAAAACAAAAAAAAGAAACAACTACAAACATGAACATTATAAAAGAAGAAAAAATCTCATTAGTAAAGGCAAATATACCATAAGGGTAAGAAACAATCCACACACAAAGCTGGTAGGAAGGTTAAAAGACAAAAGTAGTAAAATCCCCTGTATCAACAGCAAGCAGTTGAGGGATGCACAGCACAGTTAGATGTAAACTATGATGTCAAAACAGTATCTGAGAGGGAGGAGAGTACAAATGCAAAGTTTTTAAAATGTGTTTGAAATTGAGAAGTCAGGAACATAATCTATAGAGATATAGATGTATAGATGCATAGATATAGACAAATTAGGTAGAGATACAGATAAATATATTGATATATGTAAACCTTATGGTTATCACAACAAAAAAAATCTATAACAGATACACACTCACAAAAGAGAAAGGAATCCAAACATAACACCAAAGATAGCCATCAAGCCACAGTAGAAGAGAACAAAGAAGAAGGAACAAAAAAGGAGCTACAAAAAAAAACCCCCAAAACAATAATAAAATAGCAGTAAGAATGTACATATCAATGATTACTTTAAATATCAGTGGACTCAATGCTCCTATCAAAAGACATGGAGTGGCTGAATGGATATAAGAACAAGACCCATATGTAATGCTGCCTACAAGAGACTCAGTTCAAATTTAAAGACACACAGGCCAGAAGGTGAGAGGAGGAAAAAGGTATTCCATGCAAAAGGAAATCAAAAGAAAGCCAGGGTAATTTTTCACAGAACTAGAACAAATAATTTTAAAAATCTGTGTAGAATCGCAAAAGACCCCAAATAGCTAAAACAATCTTGAGAAAGAAGAACAGAGGTCGAGGAATCATGTGCCGTGGCTTCAGACTATACTACAAAGCTGCAGTCATCAAAACAGTATGGTACCAGCACAAAAACAGACACATAGATCAATGGAACAGGACAGAAAGTCCAAAAACAAACACACACACTTATGTTCAATTAATCCACGACAAAGGAGGCAAGAATATACAATTGGGAAAAGAAAGTCTCTTCAATAAGTGGTGCTGGAAAAACTGGACACCTACATGTTAGAAAGTGAAATTAGAGTTAAAGACCTAAATATAAGACTGGAAGCCATAAAACTCCTAGAAGAAAACATGGGCAAAACACTCTTTGACATAAACCATAGCAATATTTTTGGCATCTGTCTCCTAAGGCAAAAGAAATAAAAGCAAAAATAAACAAATGGGACCTAATTAAACTTAAAAGCTTTTGCACAGTAAAGGAAACCATGCACAAAATGAAAAGATAACTTACTGAATAGAAGAAAATATTTTCAAATGATATAACCAATAAAGGTTTAACATTAAAAAAAGTACAAATAGCTCATACAACTCAATATCAAAAAAACAAACAACCTGTAAAAAATGGACAGACCTTAATAGACATATTTCCAAAGAAGACATAAAGATGGACACACAGGCACATGAAAAAATGCTCAACACAGCTAATCATCAGTGAAATGCAAATCAAAACCATAATGGGCTATCACCTCACACCTGTCAGAATGACTTTCCTCAAAAAGAACACAAATAACAAGAGTTGGCAAGAATGTGGATAAAAGGGAGCCCGCGTGCACTCCTGCTGGGGATGTCCAGCAGCTATGAAAAACCTTGGGTTGCTTAGTTTGCAAACGAAGGCACACTTGGTCTTAGCTAGCCCTGGGCGGGTAGTACTCCCTAGATTATCAACAAGACCTGAGATGTCAAAGCATCATTTACAGAAACTGGAAAACGTGGTTAATTCACACTTTAGTCAAGTCATTAAATCTCAGACAACAGTGGAGTTCCAACAGGTTTGTGAGCCTTGGATCTGAAACAGTTTTTCTCCATGCTAGCTGTATTCTGTAACTTGGGGAATTTTTTTAAACTGTGGTTTCCTGCTCTCATATTCTTGGCCAATTACATGAGTATCTCTGGACCCTGATCATTTTTAAAGCTTCCCCAATGAGTCTCATGTGATTCAAAGAGAACCACTGGTCTAAGACTGTTTCTCAAAGTCTGAACCAGAACGACCGGCAGCAGCATCGTTTGGGAACTTGTTATAAATGCAGAGTTTCAGGCTTAACCATAGACCTGCTAAGTTAAAACTGGGTGGGGACCAGCCCTGTGTTTGTACAAGCCCTCCAGGTGATTCTGCAGCTGGTTTAAGCTTGAGAACCACTGGTCCAAGGTGAGGAGCATCTGAGACTTGAGTGCAGTATCCTCCCATCACATCCCTGCCTCCAACACAGACACTCAGCCCTCTGAGCAAATGCCCCACAAAGTTCAGCTAATGTGTTTTTATCACCAAGTATTAGTCTGCTGTTCTTACAGACAGAAGAAGTAGGCGCGGCCTGGGGGTTCCCAGGGTCTCCCTGCTACCACAGTCTCCAAATGCTTTGATTTCAACCAGTGTCTGCACAGCAGTCAGAAGACGGCCTGAGCTCAGGCAGGAAACCAGCACGCAGTCACTGCTGTGCTGATGGGGAGCACAGAGGCTCCCAGGGAATGCGGCATCCAGATGCTCCTTGGAAGCCTGGTAGTCTGTCTGCACAGGACAGATGCACTCAGCACCTGGCTTTGCTGAACCCGTGGCTAGCACTTAGGAACTCCAAGTTTCTTCAAGTTGCAAATTTTAATATTCAGAGGGAGCTGAACAAGTGGTAAAACTGTGGGGCTTTGCAAAGAAGTGACTGAAAACAAACAGTATCTATAAAGGAGGAATTAAGTGAATAAGTGGTTTGGTTCTTTTTTTTTTCCTTTTTGGGAAAAATTTATTGCAGAAAATAAGCATAAACAGTGGAAGAAAATACCACTGGGTGACTTTTCTCCAGTGACAAGAGTCTGGCTCTGGGACCATAGTCCTGCATTGTAATCTCAGCTCCTCATTCTACCAGCTGTGAATTTAGGAAAGTTAATTAAATTCTAAACTTCTCTTTTCTCATCTACAAAATGGGATTATGATAGTATCTATCTAATCATTTGTTTTCAGGATTAAAGAAGATGATGCCAGTAAAGTGCTTGGCATTTTGATCTTCGGTCAATAAAATCCAACTTCCAGTTCTGCTACTAATGCGTCATTAATGTTATTAGTAACACAGGGCCTTAGAGTAAACCCGCAAAATATTAGCTGTTCTCATCATCATTATTATTAGGGATGCCAAGCCTCTGCATTAAACTCCCATCAGGGGAAAAGAGCTGTATTGCAAAGCCAGACATGCCAAGGACCCCCTGAGAAAAATATTCTTTCTCAAAATTCAAACAACTTATTTGAATGTCCAACTTACACTGAGCCTCAACTTAGACAGAATAGGATAAGTTACACTGTTGTGAGAAACCTCAAAATCTCAGTGGTTTGACACCACAGTGGTTTATTTCTTGCTCATGTTTCAGGTAGACTCAAATCACTTGGTATCTGTCCTTCAAATGGTAACTCAGAGACCCAGACAGTTTTCATCTGGAGATATACATTGAAGGACAAGGTTTAGAAGTAACTTAAACTCTATGGTTCTCACCCACTGATCATAATTCTAGCATAGTCTTATCTCTCTTTCCAAGATAATTAATTAGTCATTATGTCCGTGAGTCCATTTGTTATATAGAATGGATAACATTTCATCAGCCATCATGGTGGTTCTCATCTGAATGTCCTAGTTGGTCTATGTCCCTGCACCAAAACTGAACCTAAGTGTAAATCTGACATGTATGAATTGAGTGGTACAATCACCTCCTTTATTCTAGACAGTATACTTTCATTAATGCAGCCTAAGGGTTATTTTCTTTTTGTTTGTGTGTGGTGTTTTTTTTTTGGGGGGGGGGAGGGAAAGGTAAGCAATACTGAACTAATCAACATCAACAAATACTGCCATAGATATATAAGGATTCAGTTCCCTCTTGTCAATGTTTATTCTCCTTTCATTCTGAACAGGAATCTGCATTATGGAAAAAGTTCACAAGAAGAACATAAGTTGAAGAGATTTCCTTTCTCTCCTTTATCCATCAATATATCGCCTACCCATCCAATGCAGGTTGCTAGCCTTATCATCCAAGTTTGTAAAGGCAAATACTAAGAAAGGTAGCTGTCAAGGCTTGACCAGCCTTGTTATTTCTTGGACTGACCCCTCACATCCACCTTGTTGCAGGTACCACATCTGTGTGACCGTGCTGATCTACTTCCTCCCCCTGCTGGTAATAGGCTATGCATACACCGTAGTGGGAATCACGCTGTGGGCCAGCGAGATCCCTGGGGACTCCTCGGACCGTTACCAGGAGCAAGTCTCTGCCAAGCGCAAGGTGAGCAAAGGGCAGGCAGCACTTGACTCATTCCGGCACAGGTGGCAAGCGGGCGAGCACATGAGCCCCAGAGCCTCAAGAGGCCCAGAGGCAGCAGGTGCAAAACATCCCTGAATCCCCAGAACAGGAGGAAGGGAGGAGAGACAAGGGGAGGGGAGGGCAGGGAACAGCTCTTTCTTGAGGGTCTTTGTAACCTAAGCCTGCCTGTACAGTCATGAGCCATCTCGCTCTCGCCTTAAGACTAATTGAAAACTGTCAAGTAGTAAAAACAGACACATATCTAATGACAAAAGCATTGAAGAGTTATTTAGTTCTCTTTTATTATTACAGTTTGACAAAATAATACATTCACTTGGTTCAAACATACGAAAATACTAAAGGAAAGCAAATTATGGAGATGGAGAACAGACCAGGAGTCGCCAGAGTTAGGACTGTGGGGGAAGAACCTGCCTATAAAGGGATAGCATGAGTGAGTTTCTTTGTGATGATGGAGCAGTTCTGTGTCCTGATTGTGGTGCTCCCCCCCCCCTTATCTCTGCATATGATAAAATTTCATAGAACTATTCACCAAAAAGTTGCACGTAAAAACTGGCAAAATCCAAATAGTCTGCGGCTTAGTTAATAACACTGGACTATCACCAGTTTCCTGATTTTGATCACGTGGCATCATTCTGTAAGATGCTGTGATTGGGAGAAGCTGTGTGATGGGTCCTGGGAACTCCCTGTACTATTTTTGCAACTTCTTGGGAGTCTTAAATTATTTGAAAATTAAAAGTCAAAAAATATGTTGAGTCCATCTTTCCATGAAAAGTCGCCCTCCTTTCTAGTTCCTCCAACTACCCAGTTCCCAAATGTGCATGTACATTCACACACACACACTCACCACACACACACACACACACACAATGGTAACCATTACTGTTTGTTATTCATCCTTCCAGATATGTAATGAATTTATAAGCCAAATAGATTTTTTTTCTTTTTTACACAAATAGTAAATACACACTGTTCTTCCCCTCATTTTTAGATTTAACAGTATCATAACCTCTTAAAAAATCAACATAGAAAGAGCTTTGTCATTCTTTTTCTCTTTTGGTATTTATTTGCATACTATTTCATTGTGTAGATGCTAGATAGTTTTCATTTTTTATTGAAATACAGTTGACTTACAATATTATGTTAGTTTCAGGTATATTACATAATAATTTGATATTTACATACACTATGAAATGATCACCGTAAGAAGTCTAGTAGCCATCTATCCCCATACAAAGTTATCAAAGTATTACTGACCATATTCCTTATACTGTTCAATACATCCCCATGACTTATTTATTGTATAACTGGCAGTTTGTACCTCTTAATCTCCTTCACCTATTTCATTCACCCACCCATCCCCCTCCTTTCTGGCAACCACCCTTTTGTTCTCTGTATCCCTAAGTCTGCTTGTGTTTTGTTTGTTTCCTTGTTTGTTTTGTCTTTCAGATTCCACATATAAGTGAGATCATGTGGTATTTGACTTTCTCTTGGATAATACCCTCCAGATACATCCATGTTGTCCCAAATGACAAGATATCATATTTTACAGCTGGATAATATTCCATTTTATATGTATAACACATCTACTTTATCCATTCCTCTATCAACGGACACTTAGGTTGCTTCCATATCTTGGCTAATGTAAATAATGCTGCTATAAACAATAGGGTGCATGTATCTTTTCAAATTAGGTTTTCATTTTCTTTGGATAAATACTGAGGAGTGAAATTGCTGGATCATATGGTAGTTCTATTTTCAGTTTGTTGAGGAATCTCCATACTGTTTTCCAGAGTGACTGCACCAATTTACGTTCCCAGCAAGTTTACAAGGGTTCACTTTTTCCACGTCCTCACCAACTCTTGTTATTTGTTGTCTTGGTGATATTGCCATTCTGACAGGTGTGAGGTGATATCTTATTTTAGTTTTGATTTGTAGTTCCTTGTTAGTGATGCTGAGCATCTTTACCTGTGCCTTTTGGCCATCTGAATGTCTTCTTTGGAAAAACATCTATGCAGATGGCTGTCCATTTTTTAATGCAGTTTTTTTTTTTTTTGATGTTGAGTTTTATGAATTCTTTGTATATTTTGGATATTAATCCCCTATTAAATATATTGTTTGCAAATATCTTCTCCCATTTAGTAGACTGTCTTTTTGTTTTGTTTATGGTTTCCTTCACTGTGCAAAAGCTTTTCACTTTGATATAGTTCCATTTGTTTATTTCTACTTTTGTTTCCCTTGCCTGAAGAGACATATCCAAAAAAATTACTAAGACCAAAGTCAAAAAGAGTGCTTTCTATGTTTTCTTCTAGAAGTTTTATGGTTTCAGGTCTCCCATTTAAGTTTTTAATCCAGTTTGAGTTTATTTTTATATATGATGTGAGAATGTAATCCAGTTAGATTGTTTTGCATGTATCAGTCAACTTTTCTCAACATCATTTGTTGAAGAGGCTGTCTTTTCCCTGTTGTATATTCTTGACTCCTTTGTGAAAGATTAATTGGCCATATGTGTGTGGATTTGTTTCTGGGATCTCTATTCTGTTTTATTGAGTTCTATGTCTCTTATGTGCCAGTACCATGCTGTTTTGATTACTGTAGTTTTTACTATGGTTTTTGAAATCAGGAAATCAGATAGCTTAATACCTCCAGCTTTGTTCTTCTTTCTCAAGGTTGTTATGGTCTTTTGTGTTTCCATACAAATTTTAGGATTATTTGTTCTAGTTCTGTGCAATTGCCTTTGGTATTTTGATAGACTGCGTTGAATCTATAGATTGCCTTGGGCAGTGTAGTCATTTTAACAATGTCAATGCTTCCAATCCATGAGCTTGCTGTATCTTGTTTGTGTTTGTGTCCTCTCCAATTTATTTTATCAATGTCTTATAGTTTCCCTTATAGTTACAAGTCTTTTACCTTCTTGGTTAGGTTCATTTTTAGGTATTTTATCCTTTTGGATCCAATTGTAAATGGGATTGTTTTCTTAATTTCTCCTTATGATAGTTCATTGTTAGTACATAGAAATGTAACTGATTTCTGTATATTAATTTTGTATCTTGCCACTTTACTGAACTCATTTATTGGTTCTAATTTTTTGGTGGTGTCTTCAGGATATTCTATGTATAATATCATGTCATTTGCAAACAGGACAGTTTTACTTCTTCCTTTCTAATTTATATGCCTTTTATTTATTTTTCTTGTCTGATTGCTTTGGCTAGCCCTTCCAATAATATGTTGAATAAAAGGGAGAGAATGGCAACCTTTTCTTGTTCCTGATCTTAGAAGAAACGTTTTCAGCTTTTCACCATTGAGTTATGATGTTAGCTGTGGGCTTGTCATATATGGCCTTTATATGTTGAAGTATGTTCCCTCTATACCCACTTTGGTGAGTGTTCTTATCATAAAATGGGTATTGAATTTTGTCAAAAGTTTTTTTTTCTGCATCTATGAAGTTGATCATATGATTTTTATTCTTCAATTTGTTAACATGATATTGACTGATTTACTGATATTGAACCACCCCTGCATCCTAGGCATAAATTCCACTCAGGCATGGTGTCTGATCCTTTTAATATATTGTTGAATTTGGTTTGCTAATGTTTCATTGAGGGTTTTTGCATCTATGTTCATCAGTTATATTGGCCTCTAATTTTCTTTTTTGTGGTGTCTTTGATTTTGGTATCAGAGTGATACTGGCTTCATAGAATGAGTTCAGAAGTGTTCCTTCCTCTTCTAATTTTTTGGAATAGTTTGAGAAGGATAGGTGTTAACTACTCTTCTTTAAATGTTTTGTAGAATTTACCTATGAAGATGTCTGGTCCAGGACTTTTGTTTGTTGGGAGTTTTTGTTTTGTTTTGTTTTGTTTTTTATAACTGACTCAATTTTATTACTGATAATTAGTCTGTTTGCATTTTGCACTTCTTCACAATTCAGTCATGGGAGATTGTACTTTTCCAGGTATTAATCTATTTCTTCTAGGTTGTCCATTTTCTTGGCATTTAATTGTATTTAGTAATCTCTTATGATCCTTTGTATTTCTGTTGACATTGAATGTAAATTTTCTTTCATTTCTGATTTTACTTATTAGAGCTCGCTCTCTTTTTTTGTCTTGATGAGTCTGGCTAAAGATTTATTAATTTTGGTTATCTTTTTTAAAAACCAGATCTTAGTTTCTTTCATCTTTTAAATTTTTTTAGTCTCTACTTCATTTATTTCTGCTCTGATCTTTATGATTACTTTCCTTCTACTAACTTTGGGTTTTGTTTGTTCTTCTTCCTCTAGTTCCTTTAGGTATAAGGTTAGGTTGTTTGAGATTTTTCTAGTTTCCTGAGGCAGGTTTGTATAAATCTAAACATCCTTGTTAGAACTGCTTTTGCAGCATCCCATAGATTTTGGATCATTGTGTTTTCATTCTAATTTGTTTCCAGGGTTTTTAAAATTTTTCTCTTTAATTTCTTCAGTGATCCATTGGTTGTTTAGTAGCATATTGTTTGACCTCCATGTGTTTGTGTTTTTTGCAGTTTTTTTTCCCTTGTAATTGATTTCCAGTCTCATAGCATAGTGGTTGGCAAAGATGCTTAATATAATTTCAGTCTTTTTAACTTTACTGAGGCTTGTTTCGTGGCCTAGCATGTGATCTATCCTGGAGAGTGTTCCATGTGTACTTGAAAAGAATGCGTATTCTGCTTCTTTTAAATAGAATGTTCTCCCTCTCTCTCTCTCTCTCTCTCTGTCTGTCTGTCTCTCCCTCTCTCAATTTATAAATATGTCTAATGTATCTCTTAAGGTCAATTTCACTTACTAATTTTCTGCCTGGATGATTTTCCCATTGATTTAATTTAGTTGTTTAAGTTTCCTATTATTGTGTTACTGTCGATTTCTCCCTTTATGTTTGTTAATATTTGCTATAGATATTTAAGTGCTCCTATATTGGGTACCTATAAATTACAAATGTTATCACTTCTTCTTTGATTGAGTCCTTGATCTTTATGTAATGTCCTTCTTTGTCTCTTGTCATAGTCTTGTTTAAAGTCTATCTTGTCTGGTATAAGTATTGCTACCCCAGCTTTAGCTTCATTTCCATTTTCATGGAATAAGTTTTTCCTTCACTTTGCTTTCAGTCTGTGTATCTTTAAATCTGAAGTAAGTCTCTTGTAGCCACCGTATATATGGGTCTTATTTTTGTATCCATTCTTCCACTCTATGTCTATTTATTGAAGCACTTAGTCTATTAAAATTCAAAGTTATTATTGATAGGTATGTACTTATTGCCATTTTTAATGTTTTCTAGTTGTTTTTATAGTTTTTTTTTTTGTTGTTGTTCCTTTCTTCCGTTTTTGCTCTCTTCCCTTGTGAGTTAATGTTTGCCTTTAAAGTTATATTTGGATTCCTTTCTCTTTTTTCATGTATATCGAATATAGATTTTCAGTTCATAGTTACCATGAGATTTATATATAGCAACCTATATATACATACATATGTGATTATTTTAAGATGGTGACCATTTAAGTCTGAACGTATTCTAACTGTCCTTCACTTTTATTCTCCCATCATTTTTAATGTTTTTGACATCATATTTTATATCTTTTCATTTTGTATATCCCTTAACTATTATTGTGGATATAGATGATTTTTCTACTTTTGTCTTTTAAGCTCCCTACTAGCTTTATAAGTGGTTGACCTGCTACTTTTATTGTATGCTTGCCTTAACTGATGAGATTCTTTTCTCTCATGTTTTCCATATTTCTGGTTGTGGTCTTTTCTCTTCCACTTAGAGAAGTTCCTTTAACATTCTGTTAGGCCATTTTAGTGGTGTTGAATTCTTTTAGCTGTTGCTTGTCTTAAAATTTTTATCTCACCTTCAAATCTGAATGATAGCCTTGCCAAATAGAGTATTCTTGGCTGTCTGTTTTATTCTTTCATCACTTTGAATGTATGGTGTCACTCCTTTCTGGCCTGCAAAGTTACTGCTGAAAAGTCAGCTGACAGTCTTATAGGAGTTCCTGTGTATGTAACTATTTGCTTTTCTCCTGCTGCTCTTAATATTCTCTCTGATTTTTAATATATGCCATTTTAGTATAATGTGTCTTGATATGAACTACTTTGGGTTCATCTTGATTGGGACTCTGTACTTCTTGGATCTGGATGTCTCTTTCCTTTCTCAGGTTAGGAAACATTTCTGCTATCATCCCTGCAGATAAGTTATTTGCCCTTTCCCCTCTCTTCTCTCTCTGGGACAATGCAATGTCCCTACAATGCAAATATTAATACATTTTTGGTTGGTTGTCCCAGAGGTCTCTTAAGCTATCCTCATTTTTTGTTATTTTTTTTTCTTTTTTCTTTTTTCTTTAGCTTTGATGTCTTCCAGTTTGCTCATCCATTCCTCTGCATCATCTAATCTATTGTTGTTTCCTTCTAGTGTATTTTTTTTATTTCAGTTATTGTATTCTTCAGCTCTGTTTGGTCCTTCTTTATATTTTCTAACTCTTTGTTTAAATTCTCATTATGTTCATCCATTCTTCTCTTGAGTTCATTGACCACCTTTAAGCTCTTGAACTCTGTTTCGACTAGACTGTTTACCTCCACCTCATTTAGTTCTTTTTCTGAGGTTTTTGTCTTGTTCCCTGTTTAGAACACATTCCTCTGTCTCCTCACATTGTGTATGCTTATTTCTCTCTACTTATTTATATGCATTAGGTAAGTTGTTTACATGTGCTGATCTTGGAAAAGTGGCCTATGTTGGAGTTGCCCTATAGGGCTCAGCAGCACAGTCTCCTCTAACCAGCAGAGCTATATACTCTAGGGGTGCCTCCTATGTGTGCTGTGTGGGCCCTTCTGTTGTGGTGGGGCTGACTACTGTGGTAGATGAGGTTAGTTCCAGCCCAGTTCACTCCCAAGCCCTGCCTTGTTTGGTTGCTGCTGGCCCACTGATTGGTGGAGTTGAGTCCCTGCCTATATAGTTGCAAGGTACAAGGGCCCTGAGGCTGGTGCCAACCCACTGATGCACAGGTCCAGGTCCTGGGGCAGCTGACTATGGGTCCATGGGGGGCCTCGAGCTGGTGCCAGCCAGCTGCTGGGTGGGTAAACTCCCAGAGCTAATAGGCTAGAAGAAGGACTCTAAACTGGCATTTGCCAAAACCAGTGTCCTCATGGTAGAATGAGCTCCCCAAAATGGCTGCCACCAGTGTCTATGTCCCCAGGGGTGGTCCCAGTTCCCTCCTGCCTCTCTGGGAGTTTCTTCAAGGTCAGCAGTGGGTCTTATCTAGGCTTCTTTCAATCATTGCCTCTGTGCTGGGACTTAGAGCATGTGATACTTTTTTATGCACTCTTTTAAGAACAGAATCTCTGTTTCCTACAGCCCTCTGGCTTTCCTGTATGCAAACCCTGCTGGACTTCAAAGCCAGAAAGTCTTAAGTTTTATCTTCCTAGTGCAGGACCTCCTAGCTGAGGAACCCAATGTGGGGCTCAGACCTCTTGCTCCTTGGAAAGGACCTCTGTAATTGTGATTATCCTTCCATTTGTGGGTCACCTCCCCAGGGCTGTGGGTCTTCAATATTACTGCATCTCTGCCCCTCCCACCCATCTCATTATGGTTCCTTCTTTATTTCTTTAGTTGTGGAAAGTCTTTCTGCTAATCTTTAGGTCATTCTCATAGATAGTCATTCTGTGAATAGCTGTAATTTTGGTGTGCTCACGGGAGGAGGTGAGCTCAGAGTCTTCCTACTCTGCTATCTTGGCCAGACCTCTTCTAGGCAGTTTTTCTCTGAAGATTTCTTGGGGATAAAAAGGAATGGGTTACATCACCTATTACTCATAAAAACTTTTAATGATTATTCCCTTCAAACATTTGACCCCCCTTGCTGCTGCTGTCCAAATCCCATCCCTTCTCTTCCCTCCCCTTGAATCTTCAAGCTTAGCAGCCTGCTCTGGCTCATTGCTTCTTTCCTTCTGCTATGTTCTCCCCCTTCCTGGGCCTTTTCCTCCTGAACACCCATTCCTCTTCATTCATCAGTCTGGTCTCCCTTGGCTTCTCCAGTTATTGCCCAGAAGGATGATATAATATGGTGGTTCTCAAACATGAAGTCTGGGATGGGGTCCAAGAATTTGCCCTTCTGACAAGTTCTCAAGTGATGGTTATGTTGCTGGTCCTGGGGCCACCCTTTGAGAACCACTGACATAACCGAATTCCTTTGGTATGGCATATAAATGGCCCTTCCTCCATGTTGAAATGTGTTATTATAAATACTTTCCACTCTATATGACACGTGCACAGTAAGGAGGCAGAGAAAGAGAGTAAGTAACCATGAGAAAAGGAGGGTGTGCTAGTGGTCTCACCTGTCTCACTCTCTTGCCAGGTGGTTAAGATGATGATAGTCGTTGTATGCACTTTTGCCATCTGCTGGCTGCCCTTCCACGTCTTCTTCCTCCTGCCCTACATCAAACCTGATCTCTACCTGGAGAAGTTTATTCAGCAAGTCTACCTGGCCATCATGTGGCTGGCCATGAGCTCTACCATGTACAACCCCATCATCTACTGCTGCCTCAATGACAGGTAAGAATCCCATCCCCAGTTCTCTCTCCAAGGAAGAGAAGACCATTTGTTTGTATCACCCCCACCCCAAGCAGGTAAACTAAATGAGCAAAGCTGGCTGTGAGACAAGAGAGAATAGTGGGGACTGCAGAAAACTAAACTAATCATCACCTGTTCAATCCCTGCTGATTATCACCATGCAGGAGCATGAGCCCCAAGGAGACTTTTTTTCTTTTCCAAAGGAAGCAAAATCTGTATTTTTGTGTGAAATCCTCTGGCTTTTAAACACTGGTTACTAAGTCAATGATGGAAGGTAGGAGGCAGAGGCGAATAAAAAAACCTCTGTGATTGATGCATATAAAGCAGGTTGCAGGCTGGGTCAAGTTCATGAATTTTCTCAGTCTGCTCTATGGATTCCATGCACAGAAGGCTGCGCAAGCAGACAGGGAGAGACAGAAAGTCAGAGAGAGATAGAGTCAGAGAGAGACAGAAAGAGAGAAATAGCACAAGAGAGAAAGAGAGAGAGAGAGCAAGTTTGATGCCATTAAAATATTATCCACCACAGGGCATCTTTTCCTTTCTCTGGTCTCTCACTGTCCTCGTCCCATCCCATCATGTAATCTGGGCACCTTTGTCCAGTTTATTCCATCATGTCCAGCAGGACAAGATAAGCAAAAGGAAGTCAGGGCCTCAGAAGGTTTGATTCTGCCTTTACTTGGCCACAGGGGTCAGGAAAGCCTTCCCCAAAGTGGAAGCCAACCTCAGACAAGTAAGAAAAGGGAGAAGCCATGAGGAATAGTGGTCAGCAGTAGGTAATTCACTGCAGTGTGCGGAGTCCCCAAGAGGGAGCTGAGATTCCACGGTGGCAGCTCTGTCCTACATAGCACCACTCCAGCCTGTGTGTGAAAAGGAGGCAGAAGGCAGGGAGAGGGACAAAATGCTTGTCACATTTATAGCCAGCAGTCATCAGCCTATAAAGTGCCTTCTGTGAATGAGGCACTCAGGCGCTGTAAATCTGGGGACTGATATTCTCTGGGACTTGTCCAAATGGTCTTTGTTAGTCTCACTCACAGATGCGTCTTTCTTCTAAGAACCTCACAACCTACCTAAACATTTCTGGGTTAAATCTCCCAGCACGCCTTTAAGTAAAGGCTAAATCTCTCTGTTTAAAAAAACAAGGAAAGTGAGGTGCACTGAAGGAACATGATGGGCAGAAAGTCAGTGGGCCACTTGAAGAAAAGGACTGAGTCTTGACACAGTGTTGTGTGCATACTGAACACTTGGTGAATGTTTTTACTGATGTTGAATTGGCCCAAAATCGGCTGATCCCATACCAGTGAAGGCAGCATATTTCAACCACTGCCCTCAGTATGGACATGCATTTCATGTGATCCTGGGCTCTAGTCCTGGAGTTGACTTTGATGACTGACCTTTAAATCTTGTTGCCCTTGGCATCTCCAGCTGTCAATTAATTTAAAAAATAATCACACAGAGTCATGTTTGGCTATGACCATGTATTACAGAGTTACTGCAGTGATGGGAAAGCCCTCCAAAAGTGGGCCATCCCCAAGGGTTACCTCTCCATCCTCTCTCTCTCCCCAGGTTCCGTCAGGGCTTCAAGCAAGCCTTCCGATGCTGCCCTTTTATCAGTGCTGGTGATTATGAGGGGCTTGAAATGAAATCCACTCGGTACCTCCAGACCCAGGGCAGCGTGTACAAAGTCAGCCGCCTGGAGACCACTGTCTCCACTGTGGTGGGGGCCCACGAGGAAGAGCTGGAGGAAGGCCCCAAGGCCATGCCCTCATCCCTGGACCAGACCTCCAATGGCTCCTCTCGCAGCAACTCCAAGACCATGACAGAGAGCTTCAGCTTCTACTCCAACACGCTCTCCTAGATCACAGGGCCGTCAGTAGCTTGACCACCACGTCTTTGTCATGCATGAATAAATCCTCAATATAGAAACCATAGGAAACATCCTTGGGGCCTGTGAAAGGGTCAGAATAGTTTAGGGAAAACATTCCATCCTGGAGTCAAAAGCCTGGATTCTTCCATGTCTTTGCCACCCAGAAGCCGTGTGACCTGAAACAAATCATCAAACTTCTCTGAGCCTGTAACATGGGAAGGTTAGACTTGATTTTCTCTACAGTCCATTTCATGATCCTAGAATTAACTTGAATTGCATGTGGGTGCTCATTTCAAGGTGCATCTTGCAGTGAAGCAACAGATCCAAGGGATCTGTTTGCCTGGAGCCCTGTCCTACATCAATAAATTTGTTCTCAGTCTTGCTTAGATTATCTTCTTTTAGCTGGTGGCTCACACTGGCTCAGACTCTGCTTGATAAAGTGAACAAAAGGAGGAACCACATAAGATATGAATGAAAGATTGAACCCTGTCTTCTAAGCACCCATGAAAAGAAGGCATACTTCTGCCCCTTCCTGACATCTCAAAATGTCAGTGCATCATGGGACTGAGAGCCTCAAGGTCATCTGTACTATGTCCCCAGCGAGTGTCCTGGGCAATCAGTGCAGCTAGAATATGTCTACTGATTCTAGCTAACGTCTGTTATGGAGCCAGAGTGAGAGCTGTGCCGTACTTACCTATCTGATCCTCTTTCCTTATCTGTAAAACTGTGAGGCTGAATTCTACTATCAAGGTGTTCCTTGGAATTTCAGCATTCAGTGGCTCAATGATTTTATGAGTTTTTTGTGTATTTCACCAAAAACTGGTAGTCACAGAAAGAATAGGAGCAAGTTTACCGATTTAACATCCGGCGACTAGAGATGTGGCGACTGCCAAGACCATGTGTCAATATCCACACATGACATTCTCTGATTTATCCTAAAACCATGAGTACTTTCCTTCTCCTGGAAGATTTTGGTCTATGACAGAGCAGAGGACTTCATGTCAAAGCCTGCATCTCCTCATCAGGCTTTAGCAGGCTGAGACTCAGAGATGGAGAATGCCATCAGGGAAGACAAATGTGGGCCCTCTGCTCTGACCTTTGGGGTGTCTTAGGGCAGGGGCACTAATCGAGTTTTAGCTTTATACTAACACAAGGCATACAATACACTCAGATGCCGAATGACTGAGGAGGCTGCACCCTGCAACAACAATTGTGGGAAGAGGCCACCTTGCATCTTCCCTTTAGACTCTCTGAATCTCCCCTTCCTGCTCCCTGGCTTTGCTGGTTTCCTGTCTATAAGAGGTGGGATGATTGATCAACCCTATGGAACAGTCAGTTGACCAAGAGTCCTGAACTTAAAGCTTCATGTCCTAACACAGTTTGGGGTTTTCCAGCAGGTAGGCATGCAGTTTCTTTTTGTCTTCCAGATCTGCACTTTGTCCATTTGTGGCTGAAAGCAGAAACTTCATGTAACTACCATGAATGCCTTCCTCATTATTTGAAGAATGTAGGCATATGTTCTGCATCCATCATTTTGAGGGAACAATGCTGAGAATAGACTTCACAGCCTTTACCAGCCATGCTGGCTCTAACCCTACAGGGCATTGGCAAACCGGGAGGAATTTGTATAGCAACAGTCTAAGCCAGAAAGACTTGACAACCATATTCTCCAAAGCAGCATGAGAAGGATTAAATGAAGTAAAGCCATCTCAATGTAAATATGTGATTAGAACACATAATTTTGGGGCAACAAAAGTCAGTGCCCAAAGTGTTAGTCATACTTCTGATAAAGAATCATACCATGTATGGATTATTCACTTCAGAGGGATTTAAGAACCAGCATGATTATGAGAGGTACCCAAGAAAAAAGTGTTAAGGAATAGGGGACATCCTCTCCATGGAAGAGGTTAGAGTTGAATTCAGCAAGGATTATTAAGCACTTGCTCTAGACCTGACCTTGAGCTGGGGACACATGGCTTCTTCTGTTCTTGAGGAGCCTGCCAGATAAGCCATTGCTAACCCCCCAGTCTTAGTGGGTCTAGGCTACCCAACAGGCATGGAGGCAGCTGGGAAGCAGATTCTCCATAGGATTCTAAAGACTTACATTCAACAGAGGTAATCGGGCCAAAGGCAAATACCTTAAGATAGGCTTTTGCAACAAGAGCTCTCTGAGATAATTCCAAAGGGAGCCACCAGTCAGTCCAGAGGACCTGAAGGGACGTGGTTAGACAGCATCATCACTGACATAATAAGACCGAGTGGGTCGGTTTCAAATCTGGTGGAACGTTTCCTTTGAGAGAGCCCAGCAAGCCTTCCTCTGACCCACTCTCCAACCACCACTTAACTTAAAAAATCGTTGTGACCTCCCGTGGCTGAGAAACACCAAGATGTGCACTGTGCATGGGTCTCATTCTTACAGAAATGTGTCACTCGGTATTTATCTCCTAAGTGTTTTTCCTTGATGTACTAATCAGTAGTAGTCAAATGTAAGACATCATGGGGCCATCTTTGTTATGTTATTTATAAAATGTGGGATTTAGTTGCTGACAATGTGCTATTTATATTGTGCCAATCCCTCCTCATTCTTTCTCAGAGGGAAGCGGAGGTACGTCATGGACTCCCAGTAGGGCTGTAGTAACTGAGGGGTGGGGAGGGAGACCTATGTGGGAGGAACTGCGGGACGGGGTCCTCGTCCTCCTCACCTCCCACTGGAATGCTAAGACAGTCCGGAATGCCCTTTCTCTTGGAAGAACTGAATGGAACCCTGGGAAAAGAGGGCTTGGGAGCTGACGTTGTTGACCTGGATTTCAAGAAGAATCATGTAAATAGAGAGGAGTAGTCCCTGAAGTTTCTGTGTTTTCCGTCCTGGGATCCTGGAAAGAATCTTCCTACAGAAATAAAGTATGTTTTTGACCACTTGATGCCTCTGTCTCATCTCCAGGGAATCTAAGCACCCTACAAGAGGCTGAATGAGAGTGGTACTACGAACCCTAAAAAACTGCATGGGCAGAAGAATGGAACCCAACACCCAGCAAACTCCTAACCCTGTGACAAAGTGGGTTGGCAAGATGTGGGGGCTGTTTTCAGCTGGGGATCTGTGAAAGTAAAATGGGATTGTGTGAAGTGGCCAACAATGTTACCTATGAGTAGAGCTGTCTCCGTTCAGAATCCTCTCAGAAGCAGACAGCAAGAGACCTATTGGGGGAACACTTGGGAAAGATAAAGGGTAAAGAAGGTAGGCAGAGGGGGCCTTGAGACCCCTGTGCAGATCTGACACCTGGGAAGAAAGGGGGAGGGGAAGAGGGGAAGATTGAGCAGGAGGAGCCTCTGTCTGCAGTGCAGGAAGTCTCAGTTGACCCACCAGCGTGCAAAGGGTCCCAGAGAAAAGCCCTGCACTGGCAGAAACGGCCAGGGCTGGTATCCCCAGCATGCTGGGTCACTGACTGGGAGCTCTCTGGGGAGACAGTGGTCTGCACTTGAACTGTGATGGGTCCTAAATGCTCTGCAGCTGGAGGCAGGCAGCTGATTGCTCACCCATCACCAGATCTCTCTTGAAGGGAAATCTGTGCCATGACTTCCACAACTGCCACCAGAGCTTTGGTCCTGTCCCCTGTGTTTGAAAGCACATTTCAGGAAACCCTTGGCAGTATTAGAAACTTCAGTGGTTAATCTCTGTGAGCCCTGGAAACCTGTAAGAAAGCCCAGGAAGTAGAGGCCAACCTGTACCACCTCACCCCTCATGCATGTGCCCTCAAAAGAGTGATGAGCAGCTGTTAACAGACTTGCAATGACACATACTGTAAAAGCTTTGAAAGAGGGAATTTTGAGAAGAATCTAGACAGCTACCCAACACAGTTTCAGAAACAAACAATAAAGATTTTTTTTTGTTTAAAGCATCTTAAACTGAGGTGCCTGGATAAGCTTCAAGGAATACACAAATTCCCTTTAAGGTCCCCACAAATCATATGTAGAACAGTGTATGTGTGTGTGTGCATGCGTGTGTGCGTAATAAAGGGTATAAAACCTGAATCTTCTCGGAAGAAACATTCATCCTCTGCTCTCCAGAGAAGGAGAGAAAATAAATTGTTTATAGAAGAGGGCCTCTTCGTGCACATCTTTCATGGAAGAGTAATCACACTCCTTAATCAAGAATTTGGTATGTTTACTGCCACGAACATCTTTAAGGACATTCTACAGCTTTAACTCATCTGGGTGTCTGAGGTGAATTATGATTTTGTTCCAAAGCTGTTTCAAGTCCCAGCAGCCATTCTGCTCCTCCTGGGGCTCATCTCCCTCTCACTGAGCTCTGAAGGCCTAATGTTTTCCTCGGTGGCAGTGCACGGGGAATCACTCACAGAAAATGTTTTCCCGTCTCAATCACTTATTTCCAAAACCTCCCAAGTTTTCTCATATCTGATGGGCATCCTTGCTTTTTTAGGTTGTGAAGTTCCAAATTCTTTAGCCCTCTTTCAATGTCTGATTTTTTTTCAATTGAGTTTATTGTTGATTTTAAATCTCCCAAATCAAAAGCCGGTCCCTCAGTAACCCCAGTGGAATCTGGCCACCACCACCTTTACCCCCGCCTCCCTCAGGGTTCCGTCTCAGGGCCACAGGACTGCTCTCTGCTGCCCTCTGGAGGATCCTCTTTATAAAAATCCACACACAGGTCAAGGATTCAAATGAATAATGTACCCAACACTACAGCCAAATGCACTCTGCCAGCATCTGGGGATGTCACTTTGAAGTTTCCCAGAGCCAATGCCATGAGCATGACTTTCCTATGCCTGGGTGTTGTCTGGGTTATGGATTTGAAGAAGGAAAGACACACACATTAGAATATGTAGGACAGGAAGTGGGGACTTACACATACAGTCACTTTTGTTTCTGTTCCCACCAGGAGAACTTCCAATCTGATTTTGAGAGCTGATCATGGGGCTCCACCACGGACTCCTCATGTCATTATCCTTCTTTCAGATCGCACATTTCTAACCATTCTGCCAACTCCCGGATGCCTCTGGTTGATCCTAATGTTCCAGTGGGCTTTGTCATAGTGGTGGAGTGGAGACCAGTGGAGAGCTATGCCTTCTATTGGGGGAAAAGCAGAGTAGGGGACATGGCATCCCAGAAGCCCACTCAGAGATGCCATGCAGACCCTCTCTTTAAAAAAATAACAAGCTTCTCTGCTTCTTATGCGCCGCTGATGCCAAGTTGTGGCAGGGAAGGCTCAGTTGCCCATCATAACACCTGTGAGGTAGGAGGCATTTGTTTTGTGTTGCATACATTAGATTTAGCAGGGTCACATCTGGCTCTAATCTACATTGGCTTTGGATTTGGAACTGGATGCTATGTCTCAGAACCATCAAACCTCACCAGCTTCTTAACCTTACTAGATGATTGTCATGGATTTTTTTGTAGCTTTCCAGTGCAGAATTCAGTCCCTGTGTCCCATAAGAGACAGAGTATAAATGCTCAAAAGGGTGAGTAGAGTAGGTGAAAGAGGGAAAACTTGGGTGTGTTCTGGGAGACCTCTCTTACTGTACTGGGCTCAGGGTCCCATGGCCTAAATGAGATATAATTCTGTTGCCTAATTTTTCAGAGAGAAGATAACATTGAGGTTATACATCAGCAAGCAGTGAACTCAGAATCCATTCCCCAGCTATCATCAAGACAAGATGATTCCCCATTTGGTCCCCAAGAAGTTGAGACCTCTTTGATCCTAGGTGTTCATGTTGTCTGGATTGCATCTGTACACAAAATGCGGTGAAAAAAGGCACACAAATATATCCCCAAGGTCTTTGTGTTCCAGAGAAGTTTGAAGCCCTAAAAAGAGGAAAAAGAGAAGAATTGCTTAGAAGGAAACTATAATGTCAATAATGTTATTAATAATATTAATTATAATAACAACTTATATTCTAAATATCTTGTACTAAGCACTTTATGTACATTTATCATGTTTAACTTTCACATGCTGTGAAATCAATGTTATTATTGTCATTAATTTAATATGAGAACAATGGGACATAGACAGTAATTTGTTTGAGATCCCATTGTGAGAACTGAATCTCAGAGCTGCCTGATCCCAAAGCCCAATGTCTTAAGCAAGACCTTCTGCTGTTTCCTTTATTCATTGTATTCCTAGGTCTCTACCCTATTCTTAAAGGGGAATAGAGCCTAGCCTGGAATGCCGATCCCAAACATGTTGCCAAAATGCTAATTTAATAGGTGGTCTTTCCAGGAGCAGCAAATTTCCGTAAGTCCATTACACCATCAGAAAAATGTTTCAAAGGCTAAATTATACTCATAGTCTCTGTAGTTGTCGCTATAATTAGGTGAGCTATATGAGCAAGTTGTAACTATGATTTGAAGAGGCTTATCAAGGATTTCCAGTTGTAAGAGTGAGGATATAGCTCAAGTGGTAGAGCGCATGCTTAGCATGCACAAGGTCCTGGGTTCAATCCCTGGTATCTCCTCCAAAAGCAAATAAATAAATAGACTTATTACTTCCCTGTCCCTGACAAAAATAAATTAATTAAATAAAAATAAATAAGTAAAAAAAAATTTTTTTAAGGATCTCCAATTGTGATTAATCTTGGCACATTAAGCTTTGAGTGCACAGAATTCCCTAGATATGCATCTCTCTAGGGGATAAAGTCTTCTTTTAGAAAGAGAAATAGCTTATGTCACTGAGAAGGATAATATCTTACATTTACAACTAGCAACTTAAGCATCCATGTCCTGTCCACAAGGCCAGACTCATCTAGATATTGGAGGCAGGGGTGGGACTACTGGATTGCTCATGAAATTGGTGTGCAAGGTGAGGGAGTCCTGGGTCCAGGTTGACCTGAACATTGCCCACACAATTGCTGAGTCATGAAAGAAAGGTGAGTTTAGTACCCAAGAGAAGGAACTAAGAAGCTGAAAACTGGTAAGACAAACTCAATGGCTTCAAATCCTAATGGGCATAAAAATCACATAGGGGGTTTATCAATGCCTGGATTCTTAGCCCCACCTCCAGAGATCCTGACTTAGTAGATCTGAATTTTAACAAGCATACCAGTCATTATGATGTGAATGGCCCATGGAACCACTGGACTAGACAACTAAATAGAAAGCAGTGTGGAAGAAAAATGTCGCCTGTCATATCAGTTAACAAAGGGTGTTGCAACCATCCATCAGCCACTGCAGCCATTTGGTGATTTAGGTGAGAGGCTGGCCTAACATCTTTGCCTCCAACCAACATTGCAGCCATGTTTATGTATGTACAAAATATATACTTACATATACTTACTTAATTGGGAATTAAAAAAGAAGTCTCACCCTGAAAACAGCCAATATGGAGCTTTTTTATTGCATACATAGTCAACTAACAGAAAGCCAACTTGATAAAACATCTTTTCAGAATTCTGACCTTAAAGAAACAAAAGCCCTTCTTGGGGGAACTGGCATTTCTCTTCTTGTGTCTTGGAGATGTAACTGTTCCACCTGGTCTTTGGTGGTGTGTGTGTGTGTGTGTGTGTGTGTGTGTGTGTGTGTGTGTGTGTGTGTTGAGAAATTGGCCTCTGTTATCCAGGAGGTAAACATGTGGTGTACATTTGGAAGCCATTTGGCAACCAGTAAAATAGACTGAGATTCTGAGAAGCCTTTTTGTCTCACTGGGTCAGCTCTCAGGGGCTTTTTGCCATCTTGACCTTCATTGCATCAGCCTATACAATGAAGATCTTTACTTTCTTAGACTATTTTTGGGAGTAAAGTTTCTAGATCATGTTTAAGCAGCATTTTTCACACTCCCTTGTGGGGATGCCTGTTGCATCTTTTTGGTCTGAGTCACTACTAAGATATATCTCACAATGGCCAGATGATGGATCCTTCAAGTTGGAGAAACATCTAAATTGGTGAATTTTTAGAGAACTCTCATAAACAGCTATTTTATTGGTACCTATGGGAAAATAAAATAAACTAGAAGGTGGGAAAAGATATATATATAAAATGATTAACCTAAGAACTCCTTTAATTTAAGAAAAACAAAAAAACAAAAAAAATCGATTTGGAAAACCTTATTTGTGGTCTCTGCTTCCCTTCAGTGGGTCTTATAAATTTACAAATGCTAATAAAAACATTAGGATAATTAATGTTAATTAAGTTGATTAACGGGGAATTAAGAGAAAAACTAAAAAGAAAATCTAGAGACTTCTTCACAAGGTAGAAATTTTAAAGGGACTTATCTCAAATGGACAAAAAATCTTTAGATGGTTGTTTAGAAAAGGGGTCCAAAAAATGAATGTTAATGGGATTTAAACAAACATTTTGATACAACACTACCTAAGGTTGGATTGGCCAAAGGGAACCCCCTATTGGTCCACAACATTAAATGGCCCAAAAAAAGTCCATTCTATTTATCCTAATTAATATATATATGGAGAGAGAGAGAGATTTAAAAGGCAGAAAAAATTGCACTGAGATATCTGACCAACAATTGCTTGGGCCAATTAATTAAGTTAAAAAATATTAAGAAAAAAGGTCTGAGTCCCTTGACTCAACCCATCACTGGGGAACCCAAAGTCTTTTATACAAAAACAGATAAAACTGGTCTGGATAAAAAGAAAGGTTTCTGGGAGGAGATCAAGATGGCAGAACAGAAGGACACAGAGCTCACCTCTCATAAATACATCAAAAAATACATCTACATGTGGACCAGTTCTCACAGCATACTTACTGAATGCTGATAGAAGGTCTCATGCAACCAAAGTTGCAAGAAAGGTAATCACATAATCAGATAGGATGAAAGAAAAAAAAAAAAGGAATTGTGTTGGGACCTGCACCCTGGGAGGAAACTGTGAAAGAGGAAAGGTTCCTGCACCCTGAGAACCCCCTTCACTGTCTGGGAGATCAGCCAGGACAGACAGAAAGCTTCAGAGGCTCAGAGAAAAGTGCAGCAGCCAGATTGCAGCAGTCAGAATGGAGAGAGACCAGCACAGCCTTTCCTGGCCACCTCCCTGCACTCCTCAAATCAAGATGGTCATATGCTGGTGCACATGAGGACTGGGAGCTAAAACTTGAGCTTCAGAAGACAGACCTGAGTTAGAGGACTAGAGTTGGCTGCACAGAAACAGCCAAAAGGGGCTGGAGTGTGGGTCAAACCGTAACTGGGGGCATGCACAAGACTGAGCCTGGATTCACCACAGAAGCCCCATTGTTAGCCCCATTATTAACTCATGTGAGAAGGAAGGGGGTGGGACCCTCAATAGTAGCCTCACTCTAGGCTTGCTCACAGCAGGCACAGCTCCTTCTCTATGAGATCTGGGAACATGCAAGCACTTGCAGTTTGCCCACATGCAGAGGCAGTGGAATCTGATCCAATCCTCAGGGTCCATGCAACTTCAGAAGCAGCGTCTGTAAGATCCATGGATTTATGCAGGCTTGTAAACTCTGTGCCCATGGGACACCTAGTGGATTATTTGTGCTCTCCTGGTTGGGGAAGGTTTGGCATTAATGGCTGCAAGCTTTGGGGGTATCCACACACAGAGGCAGGGCCAGAGTCTGGGCTGATTCTGTAGCTCCAAAATAGCGCTCCTGTCCAGGTGCGCTATTATGGCAGTCCCAGTGCCTGACTCCAGCAGATCTGTGCCACAAATCTGCACTGGTGCCTTTAGGACCACAGAACATGAGGGATGCCCCAGCGGGTTGCCTGCATTCCTATGGTTGAGGCTGGGCCAAAGGCAGTGCCAACACTGTTCTTTGTGAGTCTGCCTAATGAGTGGCAGGTGACACCACAGAGCACATCTTTTGGTGGATAGATCCTACAGAAGGATACTCAGTGGCTCCTCTCCCAGCAGAAGCTCTCCAGTCCTTCCTACCTCGCACTGAAGTTCAGAAACAGATCTGGGGGCTTCTACTCCAATAACTTGGGGGCAAACTCTGCCCCTGACATGACTGTGACAACCACAGAGAAAAAAAATGAGGCCCCACTCAACATCCAGTGCAGGCTCTGGTCACCACAATACCAATCACATTTCCTATTGAGGGAATAATGGCTAGCACACACTGAGGAAAGACATAGCAAGCACGTACACTAAAAAGAGCCCTACACAAAAAATATTAGACTCACACAGGCTACAGAGGGACAGTCCCACATAAAAACAGCCCTTCAAGACCAGAGTAGATAACCATTTCTCCTCCTAAAATCATGAGTCAGAGAAATATAAGTAAAATGAAGAAGCAAAAGAACCACTCCCTATTAAAATATCAAGAGAATGCCCCTGAAAGAACACTGGAACATATGTTTCCAGTCTACCAGATCCTAAGTTCAAAAGGAGGTAATAAAAATACTGAAGGAATTAAGAAAGGCTGCTGATACAAATGTAAAAAGGAACTACAAACTATAAAGAGGAGCCACTTAAAATTAGAAAACTTACTTGCTGAGTTGAAAGCTGAACTAAAGACAATAAATAACAAACTGGATGATGCATAAGAAAGATTAAGTGACCTGGAGGATGGAGTCATGGAAATCACCCAATTAGCACAACAGAAAGAAAGACACATTTTTTTTAAATGAAAGCAAGAAAGAGGTCTGTGGGATAATATAAAGCTTGCCAATCTACACATTACCTAGGGATTCCAGAAGGAGAAAGAAGAGAAAAGGGAATTGAAAATGTATTTGAAGACATTATGGGTAAAATCTTTCCAAACCTAAAGAAGGAAACAGATATCCAGGAATAGGAATCACAGAAGGTCTCAAACAAGATGAACTCGAAATGACTCACGCCAAGACATTTTATAATCAAAATGGCAAAAGTTAAAATAAAGAGAGGAGCAAGAGGCAGTAAGAGAAAAACAAAGAGTTAATTACAAGGAAACCCCAATAATGCCATCAATTGATTTCTCTACAGAAACTTTGCAGGCAAGAAGGGAGTAGCAAGATATATTCAAAGGACTGAAAGGGAGAAACCTGCAACCTACAATAGTCAACCCAGCAAGATTATCATTTAGAATAGAAGAAGAGAGAAAGAATTTCTCAGACAAGCAAAAACTAAAAGGATACAGCAATACTAAATCAATCTAAGAAGAAATTTTAAAAGGTCTTCTCTAAATAGAAAAGAAGCAGGAATCCATAGGAAAGAGAAGATCACAATTGGAAGATAAATCACTTATTTCTGTACACTGTAAATCAGTACATAGATTTTTAAAAATAAAAAAAAAATTGTGAAAGCAATGACTACAATGAATAGCAAAAGAATAAACATGAAGATGTAAAAGAGGACACCAGAATTATAAAATATGATGGAGGGGAGTAAAAATGTAGTTTTTTTGTTTGTATGTTTAAGAATGTGTTTGACCCTATATGACTACTACTCTAAGGCAAGTAGGTATAGTAATGGGTCAATATTCTTGAAAAACAGGATAGCCACAAATCAAAAACATACAACAGAGTCACAAAAACCAAAAAGAAGAAAACTCAAGGATAATACAAAAGAAAATTATTAAACCAAGAAAGGAAAAACAAAAAGAAAATAAAAGAAACAAAGAAGAAATACAAAGTTAACTGGAAAACAAGGTTTAAAAACACAATAAATACATATCTATCAATAATTACTTTAAATATCAATGGACTAAATGCTCCAGTCAAAAGACATAGAGTAGCAGATTGGATGATACAATAAGTGCCTACAACATGCTACCTACAAGAGACCCACTTTAAGGCAAAGGACACACATAGATTGAAAGTGAGGGGACAAAAAAAAGATATTTCATACAAATGGAAATGACAAGAAAGCAAGGATAGCAATGCTAACATCAGACAAATGACTTTAAAATAAAGGGCATGCATACTACCCAAGGTCTTATACAGATTCAATGCAATACTTGTCAAATTAACAATGGAATTTTTCACATAACTGAAATAAAATTTTTTTAATGTGCATGGAAACACAAAAGAGCCTAAATAGCCAAAATAATCTTGAGAAAAGAGAATGGAGCTGGAAGAACCATGCTCCCTGACTTCAGACTATACTACAAGGCTACAGTAATCAAAACAGTATGGTACTGGCACAAAAACAGACACATAGATCAGTGGAACAGAATAGAAAGTCCATAAATAAACCCATGCACTTATGGTCAATTAATCTATGACAAAGAAGATAAGAATATACAATGAAGAAAAGACAGCCCTTCATTAAGTGTTGCTGGGAAATGGGACAGCTAAATGTAAATGAGTAAAATTAGAACATTTTCTAGCACCATATACAAAAATAAACTCAGAATGGATTAAAGACCTAAGTGTAAGACAAGCTACTCTAAAATTCCTAGAGGAAAACATAAGCAGAATACTCTTTGACATAAATCACAGCAATATCTTTTTCCATCCATTCACTAAAGTAATAGAAATAAAAGCAAAAATAAACAATTAGGACCCAATTAAACTGAAAAGCTTTTGCACAGAAAAGGAAACCATAAATAAAATGACAACATACAGGATGAGAGAAAATATTTGCAAATGATGCAACTGACAAGGACTTAATTTCCAGAATATACAAACAGCTCATACAGCTCAATAACAACAACAACAACAACAACAAAAACTCCAAAAATGAACAGAAGACCTAAGTAAATATTTCTCCAGTGAAGACAAAAATTCCCAAAAGATACCTGAAAAAAGATGCTTAATATGATTAATTGTCAGAGAAATGCAAATCAAAACTACAATGATGGGGGGAGGGTATAGTTCAAGTGGTAGAGCTCATGCTTAGCATGTATGAGGTCTTGGGTTCAGTCCCCAGTACCTCCTCTAAGAAATAAATAAATAAACCTAATTACCTCCCCCCACCAAAAA
The DNA here is from genome assembly GCF_009834535.1 of Camelus ferus. Classification (NCBI taxonomy): domain Eukaryota; kingdom Metazoa; phylum Chordata; class Mammalia; order Artiodactyla; family Camelidae; genus Camelus; species Camelus ferus. The sequence continues at coordinate 55,302,341 of NC_045710.1, read as the reverse complement.
CATAAGTATACATTAAAAAAACCAAAAACTACAATGAGGTATCACCTCCCAGTGGTTAGAATGGCCATCATTAAAAAGTCTGCAAATGATAAATGCTGGAGAATCCTCCTACAATGTTGGTTGGAATGTAGTTTGGTGCAGCCATTATGTTTTCCCTGAAACAGTACAGAGATTCCTGAAAAAAAACCTGAAAATACTACTTACCCTATGATCCAGCAAGCCCACTCCTGGGCATATATCCAGAGGAAACTCTAATTCAAAAAGATGCATGCCCCTCAATGTTCATAGCAGCACTATTTACAATAGCCAAGATATGACATCAACCTAAATGTCCATTGACAAGTGACAGAAGTAAGAAGATGTGGTGTATATACATACAATGGAACACTACTCAGTCATAAAAAAATAATAAAATAATGCCACTTGCAGCAACATGGATGGATCTGGAGATTGTGGTACTAAGTGAAGTAGGCCAGAAAGAGGAAGAAAAATGCCATACGATATCACTTATATGTGGAATCTTAAAAAAAAAAAAAAAGAGAAATGAACTTATTTGAAAAACAGAAATAGACTCAGACATAGAAAACAAACTTATGGTTACCAGAGGGGAAATAGGGTAGGGAGGGATAAATTGGGAGTTCAGGATTTGCAGATACTAATATATATAAAATAGATAGACATATTTCTACTGTATAGCACAGGGAACTATATTCAATATCTTGTAATGGCCTATAGTGAAAAAGAATATGAAAAGGAATATATATATATATATATACACACACACACACACACACACATTTATAAGTGAATCACTATGCTGTACACCAGAAATTAACACATTATAAACTGATTATACTGTAATTTTAAAAAGACTAAGGCTTTTTAATGGAGCCCTAATAGAAACTAAAATTTAAGGCAAAGGAGTTGGTAGAATTGAGATAAAAGTTTAAAAAGTTGTGTATTTAAATGGGCTTTATATAAGATGATTACATCTCTTTTGCTTAATTATATTTTGGGATAGACATGTTTCACTGAGGACTGCTTCCCCTGCCTGGTACTGTAAGACAGGTTATATAAATCTGCCTATCCAACAATATTAACTAAACATACTAAAGGAAATCAACAGGTTTAGCTGAGCCCACACAACATGAAGTAAAACCAGGAGCTAATATGCAGGGGCTAATAAAACTAATAATGATCTTGCTCTGAATCTAACCTGTACACCCAGGAAGAGGGCCTCTGTTGAATGCCTTATGCAAGTATTTGAAGACAGGATGTTGCAGCCATCAAGCCATCAGCCAGTGCAGCTGCCTCGCAACTGTGCAGCCTGAGGAGATTCAGGGTGGACAAAAACAGGATATTGGTCCTACATAGTTAAGGTGCATATCAAAGAAATGATTTAAATGAGCCCAGACTCTTGCATTTTCCCATATGTAAAAAACAAAAGTGCTAAACTTATTAACTTAAGATGTCTGTTTTTCTTTAATTAATGACAATCTTTTGATGTTCCAACTACCTGGGGTTGGGTGTGGTTTTTTTGTTTGTTTGGTTGTTGCTGCTGTTGTTGTTGTTATTGTTGTTGTTTTGCAAAAACTCTTATGTATCCTGGTTCCTTGCTTACTTCTTTGGAACAGTCCCTCAGAGCTATCTGAGAGGCTGTGTCCTGGGCTTAAGTCCTCAGGATTGCCCCAAATGAAATATAACTCTCAACTTTCAGGTTGTGTTTTTCTGTTCAGCAGACAACAGGTTGGAAATTTGATGAGGAAGGGGATGAATTATAAGCAGGTGAGTGGAGGGAGTTCCTAATACACAGGCTGGCCTTAGTCTAGGTAGACTCTCAAAGCACTGTGCTTAAGAAGCTGATGGGGAGCAAGGCCCAGGGTCAGAGCCACAAGAAAGACAGAGGAAGGAAATGTAAAAGGAGGTGATGATTCAATCTATTTTTCAACTTTGCCCACCCTGAGTCCCCATTCCTACTGTCTCCTTCCAACATTCCAACATTCTCCCTCAAACATAAAGAAGCTTACTAACTTCCACTCACCCTTTTCCTCTGTTTGAATCTTCCTTCATGCAAGTTTTCAAAACCAGAATTGAAGTACAAAATTTTCACTCCTCAAATTTCTAAACATGTGCCAAAGCTGCCAACTCCTGGGAGACACCAGTGTTGAACTCTGTCCAACTCGGGATGGAATTGTTTGTTTTCCCTGAATTTTATGTGAACAAACTATTTTTTATAGAATCCAAACATTCAATTCAACTTGATGATTTTTTCAATCATTTACAACTTTCCCTTTATGTTCAACTCATATGAACTCAGATTCATATTCAAGTAAAGGAGGAAATCTATTTGCCAGAGCACTGTTGCTCATGTGCACAGTGAAGGAAAGAGGAAAGAAGGGTGAAATAAAAAAGACAGAAGCAGGACAAGTTGGATATATTTTCTTTTTACCAGAAGTAAAGAGACTTATCTCAAATTTTATTCCTCTTTAGGTAACAAACATTGTATGTTCCATTAGACGTTGTGATGCCAAAGGCAGCACCAGGAGTGTGATTGACAGCTGGGGTGTAGACTCTCTAGATGACCTTTCTTGTCTACATAATCAGAACAGGGCTAATTGTGAGATTCCTTGAAACTCACTCTTTCAACAAACACTTACAACACCTCTGGAAATGTTCCCTCACAGAGCATTAGTAACTTCCATAGAAGCCCCATGGGTGCTGTGGTATTCTAGAAATAACCTCCAATGGTCCTTGTGACAAGAAATATGAAGCTTCTTTCAGGACTGAGAGTGCCTTGTTCATCCATTCACTCTTTGATCTCCTGCAATACAGAATCTCCTACAGCACAAAATCAGCCCAGTGCTGATCATCAAGGATGCAATGGAAGTAAAATCAGACACGGTTCCCAGTTGCAAGCAGCTTTCAGCTTAATGAGAAGACATGTTTTAAATATCCCACAAAAGAGGGATTACATTAAAAACTGGGATAAGGACTATTAAAGGGAAAAAAGCTTTTTTATGAGAGCCTGTTATAAAAGAACTGGACCTAGAATTTGATGCCAGGGAAGTTTTCTCTGAGAAAATAAGGCCCTGGGGAGAGATGACAGTTAACCCAATAAAATGAACAAAACAGGGTGTCAAGCATGGAGAATGACACAGAGAAAAGCCTGTGACAAGGGGGAGTGTGGCATATTCAAGGTACTGAAAACACAAGGCCAATGTGCCTGGATGCGTGAAGAGGGAGGAAAGAGTAATGGAAGGCAAAGCTAGAAAAAAGGGAGGCAGAGAATCTTAGACACCTTTATGGGCCTTGATAAGCATTATGGTCTTTAGTCTTAGAGCAAAGTAAATCACCAAATAAGACTTGCAGTTGCCAGGGGGGAGGGAGGTGGGAAGGAATAAACTGGGAGTTTGAGATTTGCAGATACTGACAGGTATATATAAAATAGATAAACAGATTTATACTGTATAGCATAGGGAAATATATTCAATAGCTTGTAGTAACTCATTTAAATCCATTTCTTTCCCACCTTGCCTGCCCTAAACCTGGCCACACAGGGGATTATAACCAATCAGACCAGGTACAAGAAGAGAACAGAAGACTATTAGAGCAGGCAGGAAGCGTCAGAAAATGGGATGAAGTGACTGGGACATTGTTCTGTACACCAGAGACTGACACATCTTAATTGACTAAATTCAATAAAAAATAAATTAAAAATTAAATTTTTTCCTAAATTTTAAAAATGAAAATGGAATGAAGAACTCGGCTGGCAAATGCCTAGTGTCCTGCTTTGGGTATTGCCCTTCTGAGGCTGTGCCATAATTATCCTGTTAGCCCTGCTTGCCATTTTAATTCAAGTAGTTTCCAGCTTCATTTCAAATCATCCCTAGCAGTTTCAAAATAAGATTCTGCTGCTACACAGATGGAAGCCTATCCCAGGGTCAGATTACCTAGATTTAGAAAAGATAGAGAGACTTCTATTCTGGTAGGTAGGCATCCGCCCCTGTACAGAAAGAAAAAGCTGCAGAACATAGAGACCTCCATCCATTTTCCCAAGAAGATTCTTGAGTATGAAGTCTCTCGGGGATTTGAGAGAGGGGCTTAGGCAGGCTCACTGACACTGGTTGATTATAGGAATATAGCTTGGTAAATTACTTATGAGGTTCCCAGCAACCTTACCAGGTGAATAAGAAATGTTACCTCTTGACAGGTGCAGAAACCTCAAGGTATTTGGGGGATTTCAGTGAGAGAGGAATTCAGTCAAATCCATAGGCATTGTAGGATAATCTGAAAAGTCTTTGGTGCAACTTTTCCTGGCCATGAAAGACCTTTTAAAGTTCTATGATTCCTTATGAAAAATTCCAGCAAAGCAAATTTAAAAGCACCTATATGATCAACTGCTATTTTTGATAAACTTATATAAATAATCAGGCCAAGTTTATAGAAACCAGACTTATTTTGTAAATAAGTTAGTCTCACCTTGGGTACATTTGGTGGAAGGGAGGATGATTTTAGAGAAGAAAAGTATGTTTCAGTAATATACCTTTATGTATATTAAATTCTAGTGCTATTAATTTTCTGTAAGGTTTGGTATTTCCTGCCTAAGACTCACTATTAACTGGCTCCTTGTTGCTGTGTTACATTATTACAAAGTTTAATTAAATTATTGAAAGACATTTTAAGCTTGCCTTCATAGTTTACCACAGTAATCTATCTTTTGATGAAGCTCAGATACCCCATGATCTACAACCAGGAGCACATACTGGAAAAGACATCATTTAAAGGACCCTCTCCAGCCTAGATGGAAAGGCCCTTATCAGGTATTTTTAACTAGCTAATGCACCACAAACTAAAGGAAATTGACTCTTAGTTTCATATTTCCCACTTGTAAAGGGTCCCTGCACTGGACTGGTCTATAGAGAGGATCACTAACCTCAAACTCACCTTATAGCAACTCTCAAACAGAGAAGACACCAGGACAAGAAGAAGATGACATCAGAAGTAGACAACTATACCAAGACACCAGACTTGACCTGTATGATTATTTATAGTGTTTTCTTGACTTCTTGGACTTTCATATATTATTATGACCTTATTATTGCTACTAGCTATATTACTTGTATTCTGTTTATTTTATAAGATTGTTGTTTCTTGTATTTCACAATGTGCAACTGGGTTTCTGACAAAACAGTGATGACTAAGTGACTAGAAACAATTGTCCAGCTATACAATTCTGTATAAGATTAAGATTGATTATAGTAGTGTAAACTCTAGAGAGAATCATTTCCTGGACCGTAACAGACTAGTGAAACAGGTGATCCGGGGACATTTATGCTTACCATTAGAAGAGCCCAGTTCAGTCACAGGACATCAAGTGGTCTATCAATGAAATCATGTCTTCACCTAGGAATTAGCCTTCCTAGGGCCATGGGACAAATCGATCATAAAATGCCTCCCAAACTTTGTTTGAATTTGTAACCAAAAGGGGCAAACAAAAGAAAAGCAAAGAGCGTTTCACTCAGCATCCAAGTCTGCAAAGATTAGCATGCTGCTGTCACTGGCTGACAGCGCATTCAGCACTTCAGACAAAGGGATTAAGGCAGTAACAGGGTGAAGCAAGCACTCTGTGATTCAGACAGAAGAAATTAAAGATGGTAACAAGATGCTCTGTGCCTTGGACAAACAACCCCTTAGATAGAGGCCTTTCAGGAAGAATTTTAATGAACCTCACTTCTTGCATTTTGCCATACATAGAAAAGCACGGTAATCGTTAACTTGAGATATCTGTTCTTTTTGACTAGCAGTAATCTTTCACCAAGATGTATGCTCAAGTGGGTGTATTCACTAATAAAAATTACATATAAACTAGCCTTTCCCCTACCTCTTTGGAAGAGTTCCTCAGAGCTAGCTGAGAGGCTGGCTCCTGGGTTATAGTCCTCAGTAAGATATTGAATAGACCTTAACTCAACACTCACATTGTGCATTATCCTTCCAGTTGATACTATTTCCATTTTATTTGCTTTGTTGCTACTAACAGCCTCAGAACTTTTTGGAAAGAGGAGAAGTAGAAATGAGTTTAATCAAACAAACCAAAAAATACATATTTTGAGTTTATCCTAAGAGCACCATGTCTGAGGAATTGGTGAATGGACAAGAACGCTACAACATGGGATAAGTTTGAAACAATTATGGAAGCCAAATATCTTTTCCTGGGCCTCCCAGGATGTGATGGCTCTTCATATATTTTAAGAATGGAGTTATTGGATCCCCACCCAGGGAGAGTTCTGAGATCATTTTTTTTTTATGTGCCTATTGGCCATTTGTATGTCTTCATTGGAGATTTGCTTATTTATGTCTTGACGGCAGTACATGAAATTAATCGTCATTTTTTTACAGTCTTTTTATATATTATATTCACATCAGGTAAGTCCTTCCCATATAACTTCTTTTCTAAATTTTTTTTCTGTATTTACTCATTGCATTTTCATAGCTGTATTTTTTTCTCCTTGCAAAAGTAATATATATGCATTTTTATTTCAAAAAATACAATGTGAAAATAGAGTGTTTCTTAGGTAACTTTTTAATTATTTTGTTAAATTCCTTTTAAATTCCTGTCATTATTTTAATTATGTATGTACTATACCCATAATTAAGAAGTTAACCTCTTCATAACCTTGAAAATGATCCTCATATATTCTTTTATGTTCCTTGGGAGTACTTTTTGGATCCAGTACATATGGATCCAGTATATTTATTATTAATTTTGTTCCTAGGTACTTCATATTTTATAGTATTTAAATATGATGCTATTCTTATTTTATTTTTAACTGGTTTTGCTGATATATTGTAAAGCTATTTATGTTGTAGCTGGCCTTACAGTTTTTCAATTGCTTTTCTTAAATTTTCTAGAAAAACAATTGTATCATCTAAAAATAATGAATTATTTTGTAAATAAATAGATAGCTCTTCTTTTTGGTTCCTTTTTTTTTTTTTCCTGCCTCACTGCATCCCCTACAACGGTGTTATAGAATCCATGATCCACAGAACACTGTTGTACCATGAATTCGGAAAATCCTGGGTATTTCATTTTCCTCTCATAGGTTTACAACTTACACTTCTTGTCTAGGGCTATGTGAATTCATATGGTAATGAAACCTAGTTAACTTATTTAACTTTGTATCACTAGTGTACCTAGTATCTAAAAAATATACATTGGCAATCCCAGTCTCAAATATCCCCATCCTGCAAGCTTATGTCCTCTTAGCCTTTCCCACCTAGAAATTCTACAGTCACTACTGCTTGGGGGAAGGGTATAGCTCAAGTGGTAGAGTGCATGTTCAGCATCCAAGAGGTCCCGGGTTCAAGCCCCAGTACCTCCTTCAAGCTGAGATCAATGAAGGAACCTAGTCACCTTCCCCTCAGAAAAAACAAACAATACAAACCACTGCTTGTAAAACCTGTGTTCACTGGTTGAAGTTAAGATAACTCTGGACAACAGTTTCTGAACAATGTTGAAAAATAGTTGTGATAAAAAAGCATCTTTGAGTTATGATGTATCATATTAGTTAAATCTGTCAGTTTATGTTTTTCTTTCTTGAATGGACTTGCCAGAGGTTTATATAACTGATATTTTAAAAGAATCTTCTCTTTAATTGATTAATTCTATACTTTCTGTGTGCTTTAATTTGATTCCTGCTTTTATGTTTACTATGTTTTCCTTGAATGTACTTTGCCATCATCCTTTCTAATTTGGGGGTTTAGATCCTTCGTTCATTATTTTCATATTTTCAACTACATATAAAAATGTATGGGTTTTAGCAAAATGCTAAAATGCCCCTCTTATTAAAGAAAAGAAAGTGGAGGAGACTGGTTAAATTTCAGGCTCATTGCTTCTCTCATAGACTGCAATACATTAATTAAACCTCATATCAGAAAAGCTAATGTAGATAAGAATAAAGGATGTAAGGGCCACACCATCTTCTGGCTGACCGTGGTGGATGTTTTGAGGGCAGCTCACCCGCAGCCTGTGTGCACCACACTGCCTCCTGTGGAAGCCTGAGCCAGCTGTGGAGCTTTCTCCCTTTGTCTCATAACCATGTCCACAAACGAGAATGCTAATTCACCAGCTGCCTGCCTTAACAGATTCAAGAACAAGGGGAAAGACAGTACAGAAATGAGGAGGCACCAAATAGAAGTTAATGTGGAGCTGAGGAGAGCCAAGAAGGACCACCAGACGCTGAAAAGGAGAAATGTCAGCTCTTTTCCCGATGATGCTACTTCTCCACTGCAGGAAAACTGCAACAACCAGGGCACTGTGAATTGGTCTGTTAATGACATTGTCAAAGGCACAATAGCAACAATTTGGAAAGCCAGCTCCAAGCTACTCAAGCTGCTAGGAAACTGCTTTCTAGGGAAAAGCAGCCCCTCATAGACAACATAATCCAGGCTGCTTTGATTCCAAAATTTGTGTCCTTCTTGGGCAGAACTGAATGTAGTCCCATTCAGTTTGAATTGCTTGAGCCCTCACTAACATTGCTTCCGGGACATCAGAACAGACCAAGGCGGTGGTAGATGGTGGTGTTATCCCAGCATTCATTTCTCTGTTGGCATCGCCCCATGCTCACATCAGTGAACAAGCTGTGTGGGCTCTAGGGAACGCTGCAGGTGATGGCTCAGTGTTTTGAGACTTGGTTATCAAGTCTGGTGCAGTTGGCCCACTGTTAGCTCTTCTTGCAGTTCCTGATATGCCATCTTTAGCACGTGGTTACTTATGTAATCTTATCTGGACACTCTCAAATCTTCGTCACAATAGGAATCCCTCACCCACCTTGGATGCTGTTGAGCAGATTCTTCCTACTTTAGTTCATCTCCTGCATCACGATGATCCAGAAGTATTAGCAGATACCTGCTGGGCCATTTCCTACCTTACCGATGGTCCAAATGAATGAACTGAAATGGTTATGAAGACAGGGGTTGTACACTGACTTGTGAAGCTTTCAGGAGCTAGTGAACTGCCAATTGTGACTCCTGCGCTAAGAGCCATAGGAAATATTGTCACTGGGACAGACAAGTAGACTCAGGTTGTAATAGATGTAGGAGCACTTGCCGTCTTTCCCAGTCTGCTAACAAACTCCAAAACCAATATTCAGAAGGAAGCTACATGGACAATGTCAAACACCATGGCTGGCCGCCAGGACCAGATACAGCAAGTTGTAGATGATGGGTTAGTCCCGCCCCTTGTTGGTGTTCTCTCTAAGGCAGACTTTTAAGACAAAAAAGGAAGCTGTATGGGCTGTGACCAACTATACAAGCGGTGGAACAGTTGAACAGATCATATATCTGGTTCATTGTGACCTAATAGAACTGCTGATGAGCCTCTAACTGCAAAAGATACCAAGATTATTCTGGTTATTCTGGATGCCACTTCAAATATCTTTCAGACTGCTGAGAAATTAGGTGAAACTGAGAAACTTAGTATAATGATTGAAGAATGTAGAGGTTTGGACAAAATTGAAGCTCTACAAAACCATGAAAATGAGTCTGTGTACAGAGCTTCATTAAATCTGATTGAGAAGTATTTCTCTGCAGAGGAAGAGGAAGATCAAATGTTGTGCCAGAAACTACCTCTGGAGGCTGTACATTCCAAGTTCAGGATGGCCCTGCTGGGACCTTTAACTTTTAGATTGCACAGCTGAGGCATAAAGTTGTTTGTTGTGTACTAAGTTTGGAATAAGTTTGTCTTACTGTTTCTCTACTAAGAACTCCTTTTACGTGTGGTTTGTTACTGCAGCACTTTTTACAACAAAACTATACTTGAACAGTTCCAAACTGTAAACAGTATGAAGCTTCTCCTGTCAACGGGTTTCTAATTTCTACATGGAATTTCATATCTTGCAGTGTCCTGTAAATAAAGATTAAATTCCACCCATTTCTTTAAAAAAAAAAAAAAAAGAATGCAAGGCTTTTGGAAACAAGTTTGTAAAATAATGAGGTATGAAGGACCCAAACACCCAGTTTCCTTTCAGCTGTGGGCAAATCCAAGTCACGTAACTGGCATAGGAGAGCTCCACTGAAATGAAAACACATCATCTTCAGGGGATCTTCTGGAAATAAAAATAGGCCTTATATTCAACCCAAATTTGTTTTATGATTTGAGAGGCTATCTTCATTTGGGTCCCTCCAGAAGCCAACCCTGCAGCAAGAATTCTCAAGTAAGTGGTTCATTTGGAAAGCAATCCCAGGAAACAGCAGTAGGGGAGTGTGGAAGTGAGGGGAGGAAGGAAGACAATAAAAAGAACATTGTCAAGCAAGTTCCCACTATGGACCCCTGGAGCTTGATTCTGCTATGGAACCCTGAGGCCAATGTAGAGCATGTGCCTCAGAATTGCCCACCCCAGGGGTGAGGAAGCTGGGGTAGTTATATATCCAACAACTCCCATCAGCTGGTAGAAGACTGCTAAATGTAGGGGCCACTACTGGCCCCCAGCTTGTACATGCAAAGTCCACAGTGGGGAGTCAGATTGACCAGCATTAAGTGATAAAGGTGAGGAGCTATGATGGGGGTGGAGAGTGAGGGGATGGGAAGTGTCCTGACAGCTGTGTATGGGCATTGGATTTCCTTCCATTTGACCAGCCATAAGTGTCTCACCCAGGCTTGATACCAGTGCCTGCAGTTACTGATGGGCTAATTTGCTTTCTGGGAGACATAAAACTTTAAAAGGGATTTGTTTCTGGTCTAAATGTGACTATGACCTACTTTCATCTCATCATCAGAGAAGCATCCTCTGGAAATGCAACCAAGAAAGAGCAAAGGTTGAGCCCACGGATGCTGTCCAGGAGTGGAAAAGCTGCACAGAGCCAGGGATGCGGAAAGTCTCTCTCCAAAGTTAGGACACATCAGAAATCTCTCTGGGGTTGTTGCTAAAGGGATTCAAACTTCAGGGTGTTGAGGTGAACAGAGGAGTAAAAAAGGCAAAGGAGACAAATTGCACCTTCATGACAATTTTACTGTCTTAACAGTTGCTTTACTCTCTAGAGACTCCTGCTGTTTTGGGCCCTAAATTGTCATTAAGGGAAAGCATCATCTCTCCTAGCTCTAGTTCAATCTAGATGATCTGAGGTCAATTTCTTCTGAACAGAAAGGGAAATAAAAACTGCTACACCCAGGGAGTAGTTGTAACAACTGATTAAATGTAGGGAAAGCCTTTTGATCACTAAGTGTTTGCTAATAAAAGCAAGTAGTTCTCACAAGAATTTGTTCAGCTTAATTAGTGAGGCAATTTGTTCTCCAAAGCACAATACAAATGCAATATAAATAAAAGGGATTTGACCCTGTTTTTCATTGCCAAATTTCCAAGAATGGAGAATAATAAAATCTAGGTTCCAGTGCCTCATTTACAAAGATGAATTTACTCTCCAAAGTTATATTTTGAAAATTAAAATGTGTTCCTACCAGAGATTTCTGGTCAAGATGGTGAAGTGGTAGGACCACGAGCTCACCTTTCTTTGCTACTACAAAAAGAACACAACTCACTGCTAGGCAACCATCAAAAAAGAAGAAAGACTGGAACCTAGCAAAGAAGATCACCTTCAACTGGAAACAAGGTTTCCACAGCAGGATGGTAAGAGGGGTGTGCTCATGATATAATTGGGTCCCACACTCCCCAGGGTGGGTGGTGTACAAGCTGAAGATTTGTCAAGTCGCAGAGGCCCTCCCACAGGAGTGAGAGTTCTAAGCCCCATGTCAGGCTCCCCAGCCCAGGGTTCTGGCACTGGGAAGAGGAGAAGATCCCAGGACATCTGGTTTTGAAGGCCAGCAGGGCTTAACTCCAGGAGCCCCACAGGACTAGGGGAGATAGAGGCTTCATTCTCTTGGGAAGAATACATAGAATCTCAGGTGCACCAGGTCCAAAGGCAGAGGCACTGATTTCACAGGAACCTGGGCCAGGCCTTCCTGCTGGATTTGGATGGTCTCCTGGGGACGTAGGGGATGGCTGTGGCTCACTCAGGGGACATAAAAGCTGGTGGCAGATATACTGGGAGTGTTCATCTACATGAACTTTCTTGGAGGCTGACGTCTTGATTGGATCATTAGCACCAAGACCTAGCCCCACCCAACAGCCTGTAGGGAAGCCTCAGACTAAAGAACATACAGGGTGGGAACACAGTCCCACCCATCAGCAGATCTGCCGAGCCACAAAGGCCTCTAGACAAGGCCCTACCCACCACAGGTCCAGGACCAATCTTCACCGAGCAGTGGGCAGGCCCCAGCTCCTCCCGCCAGGAAACCTGCATAAGCCTCTAGTCCTGCCTCATCCACCAGGGAGCAGATATCAAAAGTAAGAAAACAACAATCCCAAAGCCTGTGGAAGGAATCCACAAACACAGACCAGACTGTACATTAGGACTGGCTGGACCCTGGCCCTTGGGTGACAAGAGAGGAGTGTGCTGCTGGGACACATAGGACGTCTCCCACAGAGAACCACCTCTCCAAGGTTCAGAAACATAACTAACCTACCTAAAAATACAAATAGAAAGATAAACAATGTGAGGCAGCAGAGGAATATCTCCCAGGCAAAGGCATAAGATAAAATCCCAGAAGAAAAAGTAAGTGATGAGAAGATAGGCAATTTGTCTGAGAAAGTGTTTAAAGTAATGATGGCAAAGATGTTCAGAGAACTCAAGAGGAGTGTAGATGCACAGAGTGAAGTTTTTAGCAAAGAGTTGGAAAATATAAAAAATACCCAAACAGAGTTGAAGAATAAAATCACTGAAATAAATAGCACACTAGAAGGAATCAAGAATAGACCAAATGAGACAGAAGAATGGATCAGTGAGCTAGAAGACAGATTAGTGGAAATCACTACTGCAAAACAGAAAAAAGAAAAAAAAAAAAAACCAAAAAGAATTGAGGAAAGATTAAGAGAACTCTGGAACAACATAAAGCACCCTAATATTCACATTATAGGGGTCCCAGAAAGAGAAGAGAGAAAGAAAGGACCTAAGAAAATTTTTGAAGAGATAACAACTGGAAACTTCCCCAACTTGGGAAAGGAAACAGACACCCAAGTCCAGGAAGCTCAGAGAGTCCCACACAGAATCAACCCAAAGAGGAACACACCAAGGCACATAGTAATCAAATTGACAAAAATGAAGGATAAGGAGAAAATGTTAAAAATTAGCAAGAGAAAAGCAACAAATAACATACAGGGAGCTCCCATAGGGTTATCAGCTGATTTTTCAGCAGAAACTCTACAGGCCAGAAGGGAGTGGCAAGATATATTTAAAGTGATGAAAGGGAAAAACCTACAACTAAGAATACTCTATCCAGCAAGCCTGTCATTCAGATTTGATGGAGAAATCAAAAGCTTCACAGATAAACAAAAGCTAAAAGAATTCAGCACCACCAAACCAGCTTTACAACAAATGTTAAAGGAACTTCTGTAGTCATCAAACTATAAGAAAAGAGAACAAAAAGAAGAAAGAAGGAAAGAAAGAAAGAAGGAAAGAAAGAAGGAAAGAAGGAAAGAAGGAAAGAAGGAAAGAAGGAAAGAAGGAAAGAAAGAAAGAAAGAAAGAAAGAAAGAAAGAAAGAAAGAAAGAAAGAAAGAAAGAAAGAAAGAAAGAAAGAAAGAAAAGAAAGAAAGAAAGAAAGAAAGAACCTACAAAAGATCGCTTTGGCAGTTAGGGGTCTTTTGTGGTACCATATAAATTTTGGAATTGTTGTCCTAGTTCTCTGAAAAATGCTGTGAATAGTTTGACAGGTGTTGCATTGGATCTGTAGATTGCTTTGGGTTGTACAGCCATTTTGATAATGATGATTCTTCCAATCCAAGAGCACAAGATATCTTTCCATTTCATTGTATCATCATCAATTTCCTTTATCAATGTTTTACAGTTTTCAGAGTATAGGTAACCTCCTTGGCTAAGCTTATTTCTAGGTATTTTGTTCTTTTTGATGCAATGAAAATGTTTATGCCAGTTATAAAATTCCAGTTTTTGTAGTGGAAAAAAAAAGTGAATGAAGGGCTACAAATGGCAAAATAGCCTTCTTTCTTATGGGTAAGTTGTATCCCATTACATATATATGCTGCATCTTCTTTATCCATTCATCTATTGATGTGCATTTAGGATGCTTCCATATCTTGGCAATTATAATGTTGCTGTTAATAGCAGTGTGTATGAATATTTTTGAATTAATTCTTATTTTGTGCTTGGCTTTATTCCTTTGATAATTGTGTGGGTTTGAAAAGCTGAAGTTCTAAACATTCTTAAAGACAGTGAATAGCACATATATGTACATTTTAAAAATATTGCAGTATGTTGTTTATATGTGTTTACATGTGATATGTTGTATATGTGCAGTCAAATTGTAAAAATTCTACTTAATAAAACTGAAAAATGAAAAAAAAATTGCTCCCACTAATACCATGCCCTTTTAATAAATGTAGTTCTCTTCCACTCATTAGTTGGGGGAGGGACTTTAATTGAACTATAGTTAATTTGCACATTATTTGAGATTTATAAGCTACTTACTACAGAATAGTCACCAATAGTGCTGGTCTTTAAGTATTTTGCTGTATGGAACTATGAGTAGGTACCATCAAGATGCTTTTCCTCTGCAGAAAATATTTCATTTTACCTAGGTCTTCATCACCTGTCTGCATTTTTGATGAATGGCTTTCTCAACTAAAGCTCTCACACAGCAATTTGCAGTTCTATTTTTTCCTCCTCATTTCTGGCGATAAACAAGTGTGTCCCTATATAACTCCTTCTTGATTTCAGCTTGAATTTAGAGGGCACAGGAATATTGTACAGGATCAGTTTCTGTGCCACTCAGATCTGCCCACATGCCTTGCTTTCTGGCCCTGGAGATAACTTGTAATTGTGGAGTCAGGTCACTGATGCTGGCTGCAAACCAGCCAACTCCTCAGACAGGCCAAGTGACAGAAGCTAAAGGTACAGTGGAGTTACACCCATGGGGTGGCTGACCAGTGGGAGGCAGAGTTGTGGGGGTTAGAGCTGGGAGGGGTCTCCTTTTTTCTTTTTCTCCCAGATAGGCTATTTGGAAATTCTGAAGATGTCGTATGAAATCAAGCAATTAGCCCTGTTTGTTAGACTCTGAGATCAGCTAAGTAATCTTTTTTCTCTGTTTTTAAAATTGTGGTTAAAAAAATGTAACATAAAATTGATCACGTCTGCTATATTTAGGTGTACAGTAGAGCAGTGTTAACTATATGCACATTGTTGTGCAACAGAGCTCTATAATTTTTTCATCTTGAAAAACTGACACTCTGTACCCTTTTCTCCCTCTCCTCAGCCCCTGGCCACCTCTATTTACTTTTTCTAAGAGTGACTACTTTAGGTACCCCATATAAGTGGCATCATGCAATATTTGTCTTTTTGTGATGTTGAGCAATAATCAGTATCGAGACTGCACAGAACAAAGAGTTTTATTTTGTGTTCTTAAGAATAGCAATTTGGGAGACACAGATTTGGGTAAAACTGAGTGTTCTGAGGAAGAAATAGTCAGGGGCTTATAAAGACAAAAGCCACAAGGTTGTTAACAGTTATCTGAAGAGGACTGTGATCAACTCCGAGGCAAGTCAGGAAATATTTGTCCTTAAGAAATCATGAGTTATTTTAGAGTAAGTGTCTGACAGGTATCTTGAGTTTCTGGCAGGTGTTCTGGGTGCCTACATTAAGAAAATAAGTGGTCAAAAGATGAGATTCCATCCAGGCTGAGATGTGCATAAGTCACACTTCCACAGTGGCCCCCTAAGTTCATTCCAGAGAGCTCTCTTAGCAATACTGAATCAATTTTTATTTTATTTTCACAGTGGCAGGCTTATTTCACTTAGCATAATGTCCTTAAGTTTCATCCATGTTGTAACATAAGACAGGATTTCCTTCTTTTTAAGGCTGAATAATATTCCATTGCATGTATATATCATAGTTTCTTTATTCATTCACCTGTGAATGGACTTCAGTTGCTTCCACCTCTTGGATACTGTGAATAATGTTGCAGTAAATTTGAATGTGCAAATAGCTGTTCAAGGCCCAGTTTCAGTTCTTTGGGGTATATAACCACACCTCCATGTATTTGAGCTGCCTACTTTCCTGCCTCATTTGCTTTTTTCTCTCACTCCTGATCCCCTGGGTTTGCCCAGTCATGTGCTGGTGGATGTGAAACAACTGGCTCTCCTAGGATGGTCCCAAAATAAACACTGGCTGATATTTTCATTTATAATGAATAAGAAGAAAGTGAAATTACAAAGACATATCAATGAGACAAGTCAAGCTCTGATTTGTATCATTTGCCTATTTCTGTGGTGTAAATACTCTCACCACAGCTGTTTTCAAGCTGCTAACATAATGTTATTGGAAGTAGAGTTGGAAGGAGGAATGGAGTAACATATCATTACTGGACATTTTTCTATCAAGTTTGAAACATAGATAACCTCAAGAGTTTAGATAATAGGAAAATATAATCAAATAATCAAGAAGTAATGAGACAGGTTGGGATCTGGGACTTGGGACCCTTCGCTGCAGTGCTTTCACCTTGACTAAAGTCTCCTCTGAGCAACAGAATACAAAGAAACTATAAGGGGCTAAACATAACTGCATCCATGTGCTGTTGTGGCAAATTATTAACAAGATACAAAAAGACCAAAAATCCAACTGCCACTTCTGAGGTGTCCAGAGCAAAAGCAGGGTACTGCACATGACCCCTGCACACGGCACCACCCATGGGGTGGGCTGACCACCTAAGCCACCCCTCTGGCCCAACCATGGATCTGCCCCTACCCTCACCCCATTTCAGGGACCAGCTTGCCCCTTACCCAGGGAGCAAGCAAGGGAAACTATTACTTGTTCCCCCTCCCTCGTGCTGCAGCATGAGTCCAAATAGAGCCTTACCTGAATTTCTCACTTGATCTTATCCACTTCTATTGATTATAGAGTCACCGAACCCTGGTTGACTAACAGGAATGTTTGGGAAATTTATTACTTTTGTTTTTCATATAATTTCTTTAATTGAAAATCTATGTAATTTAAGTTTTAATGATGTCAGTGTTTTACCAAAATCCCTGAAAAGTAAACAATTAACTCTTGTGAGACAGTACAAGCCAGCTCCAGGACACCACTGGTTTGCACTCTGGAACAAAGTACTAAGCCGTAAGCTTTCCCCTTGGGCTCTGCCTTCTAGGAAATGTAGACTATGAGAAAAATCTTCGAAACAATTGTGATGTGTTTTATTGTTTCTTATTATTTTTACCTTTTCTTACTCATTTATCTTCCTAATAAAAAGGAAAAGAGAGAAAGAAGGAAGGAGGGATGGAGGGAAGGATGGAGGAAGCCAACACTCAGTAGTAGCCAAAGACCCAGAGTCCTCCTTAAATATTTTTCATAAAGCCCCTGGGACCTTTATATCATTCCAGGGCAAAGAAAGAATAAAGGAAGAACTCCCAATATTGATCAGGTTCAACTGCCTTCTCATCCAGCATTATAGGGACTCAGAGTTTTGTTTACTTAGATTTAAATGTACATGCTTGTGCCTTTATTCACAGAGCACAGCCCCCTCCAAGTCTATTGGTTTCTATCACTTAACAACTGCATAACAAATGAAAGGAGCACTGTTAGAAGAGCATAAAGGAAGGAAGCCAATAATATGATTTTATGTCCCCTCCCACGATCAAAGTGTTGATCCTAGGAATCTCCTCTCATGATCAAATTTTCTCCACTGGGGGTCTTGTTGACCCATTGTGACATGTACCTCATTTGTGAACAGTACACAATTCCCCATTCTTAGCCTTTTATCATAAAATATCACAAATGAGGAACAAATTCCATAATGCCCAAAATTTCATAGGGAAAAAAATCTGTTCTTACAAACATTCTAAGTCACAGGCCATATTTCCTCCATACGTAAGAAATGCAAGGAGTTAAGAGCTGCTAAATTACTGTCTAGGAGAAGTAGAAGAATCTTGACCGAGGGAAATTGCCTGTAAATCTCTGTTCCTCATTCTGAGTGATTATGTCATCCCAATCACATCTAAGTGCTTCCTTTCTAAGTCCTCCCCTAACATATTCTTCACCCACTTTCCTATTGGGGATAATTATCTTTTTGCTTCTGAAGAAATTAAAATATTATGTTTTCTAACCCATATGTTGCAAACGCTTTCTTAATGTCATTTGGCTTGCAAGTCATTCATAAACATGTATGTAGACACATCTATCGATATTTTGTGACCATTTTCTTAAGGGACCACTTTTCCCCCATTATTTCCTTCAACCATGCCCCTTCCCATTCCTTAAATTTAAAATTTTAAAAATTCCCTTAATCTTGGCAATGGTTGGATTCCTCTGTTGGCTGTCATCATTCCTCTGGCTATCTATGGACATAGCAGACTTCTGGGTAGAAGATGTTTAAATGCTGGCACCAACATGGGGTGAGTGCAGGTTCTCCTGAGAGCCCTGAAGGACAATCACCACTCGGTACTCTGATAAGGGAGGTCCGGCTCCACTTGATCTCTTCCCTCCTGCTTCATGTCTCTTCACCAGTGGTGTATTGTGGCATCTTGCTAGTGAAACACCTGTTGTTAAGTAGTATCTTGGGTACAGTACTTGCTAGATAATGCAAGACCAGATATCCATGAGGTTGACTTGACCAGTGGAAATTTCACAAATCTTTGCTATGGTGATTTCAAAATATTTTCACAAACTCTTTGGTATGACTCTGATAAGACAGGATCCAATTCTACTCCCCTTGAATATGGAATTGATTTAGTAACTCACTTCTAACTAATAGAATAAACAGACATTGTGGCTTCCATCTTTCCAATCTCTTGGGTTGCTCCTTCTGGGGGAAGGTAGCTGCCATGTTGTGAGGACACTCAAGCAGCCTGTGGAGAGGTTCATATGGCAAGGAGCTGAGTCCTCCTACCAACAGCCAGTGAGGGACTGAGGCCTCTTGCCTACAGCCATGTGAGTGAGCCATCTTGAAGGCTAATCCTCCAGCTCCAATCAAGCCTTCAGGTGACCACAACCCCTGCCAACATCCTGACAGCAACAGCGTGAGAGATTCCGAGCCAAAATCATCTAGCTAAGCTGCTTCTGAATTTCTGAATAAGTTAAATTTGTTGATATTGTAATTAGGACTTTTTCATCTATAACCACACAGAGCGGCTGCTCCTTCCTCAAACACCCATGTAGCCCCATATCCTCTGAAGACTTCTACCCTTGTCAGTTTCCAGAATCTCACTGCTTGGCCTGCCCACCGCTTGCTGATTACCTTCTCCCACACTTGCATTCAGGAGGGTAGCCTATTGCTCACCCAACAACTCCAGACCAGCTTCTGACTGAACAAACCAGCAAACTTTTATACTATCCATTGGGCCAAACCACACCTTCTTCAGTGAGGTCTGAAGTCCTTCCAAGTTAATACTTTCTTGTGTACTCTACTTCGGTCTTAAGGTACCTTATAGTTTATATATGACTCTTTTATCATATATTATATATCATTATCTTATATTAAACTTCTTCTACTTAGCCTACTGTGTGGTTTATATTACCTGATTGGAACCAGACTGCTAGAACCAAGAAGAATTTCACTAACATCTCTTCCTTGGAAGTGGAGACAACTAGAAACTCAGGTCATCCCTGAAAGGTAGGTCAGGAGGAAGATGCAGTCAGTGACTGCAGCAGCGGGAGTTCAAGTCCCCCTTCCCAGCCGGACCCTACTGCTGACATGAAGCTTCTGCCATACTACAACCCTCCCAGACAGATGCAGCTCGCACAGTGGATGAAAATTAGCCCACTGTCCCATTCTTGATTCCAGACCCTTTCTATGTCATCCTCATACAAAAACCCTGCATCCATTTATGCTTTTTAATCTCTCTCTGGATGAGAGGCAATGGGGCCGTCTTCTCACAGCTGTCATCCCCTGGTCACCCAGATTTGCCCAGCTGATCTGGCTGATCAGTCTGGTGAATTTGTCTTCCTTCTTATCCCTGTATACAACCCTCCTTTGGCCCCTGGCTATAACATTCCCCACACCCCAGTACAGAACAGTGCTTAGGGGTGTGGGCTCTACAGCCCCAGGATGTGGCTCAAGCACCACCTCTGAATCTAGCTCTGTGATGAGATATGGTACTTCACCACTCTGTGCCTCAATACCTTCACACATAATGAGGATGAAATAGTAATATCCATGTCATGAAATTGGTAGAGGACTAAATGAGCTAATGCATGTAAAATGCTTAGATTTCCTGGCCCATAAGTATCTAGTAAGTTTAGCTAATGTTATTATTCATTTTATAATCATCTTCATGGGAAACTTCTTCTTCCATATAGATAAACCATCATACACATTAGCCTTAAAATAGTTTGACTACCATGTGTAGTCTGGTCCTGACCTTAACTTCGGGACAGAGGGCAAGGCAAACAATTTCCTAAGTGTGTCAGAGGAAAAGCACCACATGCAGTGGCCTGAGGGGGTGACTCTTTCATTGGGACCCATGTTAACAAAGATAATTATAGATATTAATCTTGCTGGTCAGCACTTTGAGCCTTCCACTCCTGCCTCAGTCAAGCATTCTGCCCCTTCTGAAGCCCTCTTGGTGGCCCAGAAACTCCTTGGTTGTTTCTGTGTTGCAAAGATGTCCTCCGAAGTCCTATATTCTGTAGTGATAGGGGAAAGGTTTGGGGTTCAGGAATTTCCCAGACAAGCTGCCTCACTCTCTTTCTAGGATACAGCACCTGTCTGTTGGTTAAGTCTGCCTGAAACTCAGCAGATGGCACACAGTTCCCAGCTGGTGAACACTCCAGTGGGACTCAGCAGAGAAAGTTAATTAATTGGGAAGAAGCAATTGGCATTTAAATAGGTGATTTGCTTTGAAGGACCCAAGTCACCATAATGGAGTCATTTCCCTCCTTGTGGTGAAAGGCAAAACAACAGACCCTTTTCTCAGTTAGTTTCACCCCTCAGGGTCTTCTTTCTGGAATGCAGAGGCTTATTACGGCTGTGTGTAATGTAAATCCTCTTTGGGGGGAATTCTGGGGTTGTGGTGAGGGCACGTTTGTCAACTGAAGAAGTTACTCATTAGAGATCCCTCTGAGCCCCAGACACTGAGCTAGTATATCAGTGCAAACATATTAGGCTGCAAGTAACAAAATCCCTGGCTGAAGGGGACTTAAATGAAAAAGATGTGTTATTATCTCACAGAACCAGAAGTCTGGACACAGACAGCGCCAAGATTGGTGCCATTGTTCCACCCCATCAGCAGGAATGCGGGATCTTCCCGTCTGTCTCCTCTGCTGCCCTTGGTGGGTCAGCTGTCCCCCCTCATGGTTTCAAGATGACTTCCACAGCTCCAAGTATCACAAACTTGTATGATGCTATTGATTTGGAGGTTGGGAAGTAATTAGGTCATGAGAGTGGAGGCCTCCTGAATGGGATTAGTGCCCTAATAAGAAGAGACATGAGAGGGATGATCTTTCTTCTCCCCACCATCCCCACGGCCATGTCGGGGCACAGCAAGAAGGCAGGCATCTGCAGACCAGGAAAAGGGTTCTCACCAAGAACTGCGCTGGCTAGCACCTTGACCTTGGACCTCGCAGGCTTCAGAGATGTGAGAAAGAAATTTTTGCTGTCTAACTCGCCCAGTTGTGGTACATTTGTTATGGTAGCCTGAGCAGACTAAGACATATGACAACATCCCAAGGAGGAAGGAAAAGATCAGAGGCAAGGGGACTTTTGCCTCACGTGGATTGTTGTTTTCACTAAGGGGGCAGATCTTTCAGAAGATGAGAACTGAGTCACATGGTCATCTGCAGACCAATCACTGGCAAAGGAGAACAGGATTATCTCACTGGCTTAGACGGCCATGATTTGTCCCTTGGGAATGGCACAGTACCCTGGGAACAAAACTGAAATTCAATCACTATAGAAGAGGTAGAGCAGCTGGCGGGAGACTACCCACACTGCGTGCCAAAGCCAGGCATGAGCAACACAGTGATAAACACAAAGGACATAATCTGCCCTGAAAGTTCAGTGATGGAGACAAGGGAGACAGGCAAGAAATAGCCATTACATAGATGACCTCAAATTGTATTAATTGCAATGAGTGAAAAGCTGGGTTTTATGAGACAAACCTCAGTGACATTAGAAGATAAGGTCACTTCAGTCATCCATTATATCTATTTTTCACTGTGTATCAGTAAGGTGGATTCCCAAGCCACCTATTTCAGAACGGTCCTCTGGTTTGAATCCAGTATGGTAGGCGGAGTAATGCCCTCCACCAAAGATGTCCCAGATATCTGGACCCTAGAACCTGTGAAATGTTATCTTACATTACCAAAGGGACTTTGCAGATGTGATGAAGTTAAGGATCTTGAGATGGGGAGATTATCTTGGATTATCCAGATGGATCTGTCAACTGAAATAAAATGCACAACCTAGAAGTTGAGAGATATGTTTTATTCAGCTGACATTTCTGAGGACTTCAGCCTGGGATGACAGCCTCTCAGATTGCTCTGAGGGACTGCTCCAAAGTGGCAAGGTAGAAGCCAGGATATATGAGTTTTTACAATAAAGACTACACCAAAGGATTCCTGTTAGTTAAAGAAAACCAGATATCTCAAATTAAGGAATTTAGCATTTTTCTATGTATGGGAAGGTGCAAAGGTCTGGGCTCATTGAAGTCATTCCTTTGATATGCAGCTAGCTTATCTTGGGCCAGTATCCTGTTCCTCCACATCCTGTATTCCCTCAGGGTTCATGGTTGGGGATGGCTCTAGAGGCTGGGCTGCCTGCTCGTCTGCATCCTGAGTTCCCTCCACTCACTGTTGGGGGAGAGGGAGTCCCAGTAGTGGCTGATGACTTGAAGGCACAGTATTCTTTGTTTACTGATACGGCTTGTAAAATTTTTTGTTCACAAACCCAATTTAATTATAAAGGTCCTTCGAAGAGGAAGGCAGGAGGGTCAAAAGCAGAGAAAGAGATGTGATGACAGAAGTGGAGGTCAGAATGAAGCAGCTAGGAGCCAAAGAAAGTGGGCAAACTCTAGAAGCTAGAAAAGGCCAGGGACAGATTCTCCCACAGAGCCTCCAGAATGGACACGGTCCTGCTGACTCTCTGATTTTAGCCCCATAAGACCTCATTTCAGACTTCTGACCTCCAGAACTGTAAAGTAATAAGTTGGTGTTATCTTTTTTATTGAAGCCCATTAGTTTACAATGTTGTGTCAAGTTATGGAGTACAGCCTAATAGTTCAGTCATACATGTACACATATATATGCATTTTCATATTTTTCACTATACATTACTATAGGATATTGACTACAGTTCCTTGTGCTATACAGTATAAACTTACTGTTAAGTTGGTGTTATTTTAAGTTTAATAATTTTGTGGTAATTTGTTATAGCAGCAATAGGAAACTAACTGACAAATTAGTCCCAGTTCAAACTCTTCACATTTGAAATTACTTATCAATACCTGCAGATGAGAGCCAGAAAGAGCGTATCACCTGGGTACTTGGAGGAAGGGGGTCACTGTTAATCATTTTGAACAGCTTTAATCTAAGAGGAGATGACATAAAAGACATTCCTATAATATTTTTGTGAATCCTTCCTCTTCCTCTCTCTACAGAGACAAAAAATCCAAGTATTCTCTGGAACACAACTTCAGGAGTCTCTTATGTTTTTCTCCCCAAGCTGAACTTCCTAAGAACTCATCATCAGGTGTACATAATAGAGAACATGATTTCAGATCATAGCTTTCCTCTTAAAGAAATAAACAAAGAAAAAAATTTCGGCTAACTATTTTTCTAGCAATTCTCCAGAGCTAATGCTGGTGCTGGACACAATCTGTCTCTGGAAGAGAATTCTGACAATGCAGCTCCCCTGTGAATCATGAGTGTGAATTGATCCTAAGCCCTCCCTTGTGAACTGACATGAAGATCAAGAGGTGGGTGCTGAGAAGGTCTTTGTTGGACTCGGGAAGAAAATCAGATGAGAAAAAGGCAGCCAGCACCGTCATTTGGGAGAGAAACAATCATTGGAACACAAGCCTAGAAGACGGTAAAATAAGCAAAAAGGGAACATTTAAATAAACATTTTAAAACTGCTAATATGAAGGACTAAAAAATTCCAATCAGCAAACACTCCCCTAAAGGGCCCAAAATGTCATATTATGGAATTTAAATAGCAAGCAAAAGCCTTTATCTCTTCTCCATCCTTTCTTGCCCAGCCCTGCGCCACTGCCCTGGCTCAAAATCTCTAGCCTTGATGATGAAAGAACTTTATAGCTCATTTTTCTGCCTCATCACTTTTCAGTCTATTTTCCACACTGCTGCCAGAGTGGATTTTTAAAACATAGATCTTATCAAATCACTTCTCTACTAAAAACAATTTGATGACTCCTAGCACCAGGCACCTGGTAGGAATTTTTTTTTTTTATGGCACATATATCCTTGTATGAGCTGGCCCATCTTTCATTTATACCATTCCTTCCCCTCAGCCTGCAAGTAGGCCACATCAAGCTGCCTAAACGTGCCATTTCAAGACTCCATACAGTCATGCATCCTTTTCCCCCCAACTGGAATGCTGTTTCTCCCACCCTACCCTAAATCTACCTAGCAAACTCCAACTCATTCTTTAAGGCCAAACACAAACATCTCTCAATGGCCTTCTCAGTCCATTCAGAGTTGACCATCATGACCGCTGGTGCTTACCACTAGAGTTACTATTGTTTTTCATATGTGTGCATTCTCAACCTGACCATAAACTTCCTGAAGAAGAGACTCTGGCTTGTTCACCATTTTATCCCCAGCAGCCAGCACACAGTCAGGCCCTCAGTGAATGTTTATTGAAGGCAAATCAACAAGAGGTTGTGTTTAGCTGCATGTAATGGAAACACAAGCATAAATTTGTAAGAGGTTTTTTTTTTAACATTTTTTATTGATTTATAATCATTTCACAATGTTGTATCAAATTCGTGTCGAGCACAATTTTTCAGTTATACGTGAACATACATATATTCATTGTCACATTTTTTTTCACTGTGAGCTACCACAAGATCTTGTATATATTTCCCTGTGCTACACAGTACAATCTTGTTTATCTATGCTACATACACCTGTCAGTATTGACAAATTTTGAACTCCCAGTCTGTCCCTTGAGGGTTTGTTTTTTTTTTCTTACATACTTGAGAAGTTTTGAGGTTGGAAGTCCAAAGCTGCCTTAGCAGTGCCATGGTGGTACCAATGTCCCAGGTCTCTTCTTTCTATCTTTTGACTCTTCTTGCCTGAGCTTGATCACCTCAAGTTGTATAAAGTCTATTTTCCATGCCAGGAAAGAAGAAAAAGAAGGATGTGGCAAAGATGAAAGGGACTTTGCCGATACCATGAAAGCAAAACTTCACAAAATACCTCCAGCAGACTTCTACTCAAATCTCATCATCCAGAACTGTGTCATCCTTAGCTGCAAGGACAACTGGGAAATGTCATTTGCTCATTGGGTGCATTGCCACTTTGAACAAAATCAGCATTTTCTTAGAAAAACATAGTGAGTGAACATTAGATACATAATGCATGAGAAATTGAGCCTTAACAAAGCCCTGAGACAGTTGATGCCTTTGTAAAAGTTATACTCCAATCTTCTTAAGGTTAAGGTACCCAGTCAAGGATCAAGCACAGAGAACGCTCACTCTAGTGGTTCTCCCCACAGTTACAAACCTTTTTAAAAATGCAGAAATAAAGATTCCCAGGCTCAACCCTTGTGCCACAGAATCAGAATCTCAGAGGCTGGGAATCTAGAATGCTGGTCCACCAGGTAGAGCTGTGTACAGCTGATGGTAACTATATGGCATGGCCCTGCAGACATATGGTTTTTATAATCTCTATATGCACTTCCACTGCACAACCAGGGTTCAGTCTCTGCCTTAGATACTTGGCCTTTGGTTTAGGCCAAAAAGTCAAACCTCAGATGGGAAGATGGGAGTATAATGTAGTGGTTAAGTGCATGGGTCGTGGAGTTAGGGGATCTTAGCTCCCCATCCCTTACCCGCTGAGCAATCTTAAGTTAGTTGATGTCTCTGCATTGTTTTCTCATTCACAAAATGGAATAATGATAACATTATATTATATTATAAGTTTAGTAAAAGAATCAAAGGAGATGATATCTGTATGCAATGTGGATTGAGGGCTGACACATGGTAAGCATTCAGTGGGTATTAGGTACTGATATTATTACTCTAGATCTACAAGCAAAGAGTGAAGAGACTTCATTAAATTATTTTTCAAAGATGCCTTTTATCAAGCTGAAGAAGTTCCCATCTATTTCTGATTCCCTGAGACTCTTTAATCACAAATGGGTATTGAATTTTGTCAAATGCTTTTTCTGCAGCTACTGAAATGGTCATTTGAGTTTTCTCTTTTATTCTGTTAATGTGATTATTGCATTGATTTTGTTTTGAATGTTAAGACAAAATTGCATTCCTAGAATTAAATCGCATTTGGCCATGATGTGTGTGTGTGTGTGTGTGTGTGTGTGTGTGTGTGTGTATGTGTGTGTGTTTTATTATTGTTGGATTTGAGTTGCCAGTTGTCCAGAATTTTTGTGGCTATGTTTGGAGGGATATTGATCTGTGGTTTGTTGTTGTTTTTGTTGTTGTTGTTGTTGCTGTCTTTTCCTTGCACTGTCTGTCTTGTTTTGTTACAGAGTAATGCTGCCCTCATGAAATGAATTGAAAAATATTCTCTCCTCTTCAACTTCTGAGAGTTTATACACAATTGGTGTTAGTTCTTCCTTAAATATTTGCTAGAAATCACCCATGAAACTATTTGGGCATGGAGTTTTCTTCATAGAAATGTTTCCAATTATGTATTCAATTTATTGAGACATGCTGGGCTAGTAAGTTTATTCCACTAGAAATAAAAAGTTCAGCATCTGTGAAAATACACCACAGTCCCACCCTGACTCTTGTTGGAAATGGTCATTTGAGTTTTCTCTTTTATTCTGTTAATGTGATTATTGCATTGATTTTGACAACCCAGAACCTCTGGGTTGAGTCTTGCCCCACGGAAGCATGCTGTCTCCTGCAACACCGCTTGCTGGAACCAGCTCCTCTACTTAGACTCCAGCTGAGCTAAGGAGATACCACCATCAGGTGTGAGCTAGAAGGCAGCTTTCCTACCAGTTTGGCTTATATCAGGGAGAAATGAGCCAGGAGACTCCACATGGGTCCCGGCTGGGGCCACAGTTACAACTAAGCACAGAGGATATTGCACAACTCTAGGGGGACCCATTTGCATTAGAGATATCATAATTTGCATATCTGTTGCAACAGTTTTCCAGCAGATGTCAGGGAAAGATCTCAAGGAAAGTGTGCTGGCCTCACCTGACCAGTGAGGTCTACGGCAGCCTAGACAGAGGCGGAGACAGCAGACAGGGTCAACCAGCTCACTGATTCAGTGGTTCATCAAATACATATTGTAAGCCTCCTGCGTGTCAGATCTAGAACTTGGTGTTTCCCTGGTGCATGTTGTTAGGAAAATCATTTCACCTCAGAGCAACTCAATATTACTGAGTCAACAGCACAATTCATAAACAACTTTTAAGATAAAACAGAAATCTTCAAGAATGATTATGCTGCCCCCTCCCCAGCCTTGGGCCTGCAGACCCACCCAGGGCTACATGATGCGTCTCTGTTTAAGAGGTCTGCAGAGGAACCCTTTACTGGATTACTCCTTTAAGGAATAATTATCCACAACCACAACATCCAAATTTAATGGAAGCCAGCCACCAACTGTAATACAGACATTTTTTTCAAGTACATATAGAACATTTGCCAAAATCGAAAATATACTAATGCCATAATAAGTCCCAATTTTAAATGTTTGAAATTGTATAGAATATACCCTCTAACCACAATGGAATTATTTCAGGAAGAAAATAACAAAAAGATAATTAGAAAAATCCCAAAATAAGCAATATACTTTGGGGGTGGGGGGTTGGTTAGGCTTATTCATTTTTAATGAAGGGATTGGGGATTGAACCCAGGACCTCATGCATGCTAGGCACATACTTCACCACTGAGCTATACCCTCTCCCCAAGCAACACACTTCTAAAATAAACCTCCTGGTTCAAAAAAAAAAAAATTACAGTGAAAATTAGAAATTATTCTAAATGGAAAAAATTTATTCTAAATGAAATGATAGTTAAAATATAGTATCAAAAATGTAAGACATAGCTAAAGTAGCTCTTAGAAAAAATGTAGAGCTTTGAATACTTGCATTAGAAAAAAGGCTGAAAATTGATTACCCAAATACATATTTCAAAAGTTAGAAAAAAATAGCAAATTAAAACATATTCAAAGCATGATTTGCCTGGTACATAGTAAGTACCATAAAACTGTTAGTTTTATTATTATTACCTAGCTTGGGTAAGGGAGGAAATGGTGCGATATATGCTACACAGTTTACTGAAAGAAACTTACCAAGTTCTCTGCATTAGAATGTGGGTTTAAAGCCCCATATATTGATAAAATAGCAATTCTAATTTTTTTAATGAAACAAAGCAAAGAGAAATGGTTAAGATGGACAGCTCTAAAGCTAAAGTTACATGGGTTGGACTCCAGGATCTATGGTTGACAAACTGTATGACTGTTTCAACTACCTGTTGTTCTATAACAAATTATCCCAAAACTCGGTGGCTTAAAACACCACCATTTTATTGCACACATTTTGCATGCTGGGAATTTGGACAGGGCTCAGCAAGCAAGCCTCTGCTCCGTGTGGTGTTAGCAAGGTGGTTACATTCAGGTGGTTACATTCAGCTAGTGACTAGGCTGAGCTAACAGGTCCAAGGCTGTGGTTCTCCTCCACGTGGGCCCTATTATCATATAGCCTCTGTCTCTACCAGGATAGCCTGGACTCGACGTTGCCGGTGGAAGTAACTGGTGTTCCAGGTTCTTGTCCCAGCCCAGAATGAATTCAGAGACAAGAAATAGTGGTTAAAAAAAGTAAAGTGAGAATTTGTTAAAGGATGGATAGTACACTCTCAGGGGAGAACGGGAAGGCGCAGGTGAGCAGCTGCCCTGTGTTTCTTTGGCAAGTTAGTTACATAGGGTGTAAAAATGAATGGGTGGAATATTCACTGGGGAGGGAAGAGTTTAGGGTCATATTCCCTGATTATCATCCCAACTCCACCTTCCTGGAGGGAGGAGGGATTTTTGTCCTTATTTAGTCTGGATCAGAAGGGTCATGGCATCAGTGCATGATGGGTACTTCTAACCTACAAGACTAATTTTATTGAGATGAGGGCATAATGTGCAAAAGGTTACATTCAGATACTGGAAATTCCTGCCTTTTCTCACCTTTCTTTGTCAGTCTCCAGGCCACTCATCACCCCAAAAGATGTGACCACTTATCAGCCCAAAGTTTCCTTCCTGATTTCTTTCTCTGCCCAGGGACCCCTGGTGCTTACATGATGCATAGTTTCCTGCATTTGGCCTGTACTCCTCCTTTCTGCCCAATTCCTGCCATTTGGTCTGTGTCTCCCTTTTTCTGCTCATATCTAGCTATCTGCCTGCTCTAACATTTAAATGGGGGTCAAGGTAATAGGAGAATGAAAACAGACCCTGAAAGGCCCCTTAAGGCCTCCATCAAAAGTTGTACCGTATCACTTTAATTGCATTCTGTTGATCACAGCAAATCACAGACTAGTCCAGTTTAAGGAAAAGAGAAACAGACTCCTCCTCTTGACGGAAGTGATGAAGTCACGTTGAAAACGTAGAAGGGATTGTTGCCACCATATCTGGAAACAATACACTACAGGGACCTTGAGCAATTAATTCATACTTTCTATGCCTCAGTTCCCTCACCTGTGTAGGGAAATGATACTAATTCCTAGGATGTGAAAATTAAGTGAGAAAAAATATAATGTGTTTAGATGTGTCTAGTAGAGTAATTCTCAAACTTGGTGTATATAAGAATCACCTGGGGTGGGGGGGTGATTATTAAAAAGAGATTCCTGGACCCCACTCTCTGTTACCAAAGGCAAGTTTGTGTGCTCGACATACCATGAAGCCAAACAAATGGAAACTTCAGAGTTTGGAGCAGAGAAAGGTTTATTGTAGGGCTGAGCAATGAGGACAGGGTGGCTCATGCCCAAGAAAACCCCAAACTCCCTGAATGGTTTCAGCAAAGCATATTTAAAGGGTATTCACAGGGTATGTGATCAGCTAGTGCACAATCCTCTGACTGGTTGAATCTGAGGCAACAGGGAGGTCAACGCCATCAACTCCTGGGTGCCAGAAGGTCTGGAGGCTATGTTCTCATCAGATAATTTCTTCCCTTTGGTGGTGGTTTTTAGCATCTGAAAAACTCAGGAAACATACATGAGATACAATTATCTGGGCACTTCAGAGAGGAGCTGCAGCAGAGGACGTGGGGGCGGGGTCTGACCCTGGGAGGCCCCACGTGGGCCTGCTTCGTTACACTTCTAGAGTTTCTGATTGAGCAGGTCTAGGGGACGGCCCTCAAATTTCCACTTTCAAAAGTTCCCAGGTGAAACTAATGTTGCTGGCCTTCAACCACAATTTAAATAGTGCTGGGGGAGGGAATAAAATGAAATACAAATAAATAAATAAATAAATAGTACTGAGGGAGTATACAATCAGTGCTCAATAACTGTCAGCTATTTTTATTGTAAAAGAAAGAGGGGAAAAAATGATTATGGACAGCTTTGCTCCTTTTAGACCCCAGAGGCACAAGGAAGTAACACTTATTGTCTTTCTCTCCCTTGAAGGAGATAGTTTATATGTGTTTAAAAAAAAAATTGCAAAACAGGACTAAATGCATGGCAGAGGGTTTCAATACTGTGGTTCACCAAGGGCCAGTCAAGGAAAAGTCCACCCTGAGGAAGTGTGTTTGGAGCTATGCAGCAAAGGATGAATTGAAATAAGACAAAGGGGAGAAGTACCTTCCAGGGAAGCACATGAATAGATGTTCATCAGTCACCGTCACTATATATGCTGTTTAATTTAATGAGCTATTTTTGAAAATCAGGCAGTGTGGCAGAACTGTAAAAGAAGAAAAGAATATTCATTGTGCATAATCCGCAGACATCTGCAGCCCCATTTTTCTCATCTCGAATCAGGATGCCAAGCTTTGTCAGCTCCATTGTATCATTAGCCAGCCTGGGCCTCTCCAGGTTGTCATGGTAACAGAATAACTTCCTCTCTCTTGTTTTTTTCCTCACAAACTATTCAAAAGAATGAAATGCCATGACACCAGCATCTCTGCCATTTTTTTCAGCTGAATCTCTTTGGAAACTGTGTCTTCCTAAGGGCAGATTCATGAGTTCTCAAGGTTGGGCCTTCTCTTTTGTGGGAAATCTTTATCAGAAATCTATCCTTTCATGTTCTAGAGCAATGTGTGACCTTGTACGTCAGTTCTGGGAGACTTGGCTTTTACAGACTGAGTTCCATGTTCCCGGTGGCTTTGAATGTATCTCTGTTTCCCCAATGAGAAATAAGTAAATGTAGTTTTAATACCAAATGTATTCCAGCCCTATGCCACATTACTCTGCTGGATAAAAATCTTCAGAAGGAACAGAACACAATCTTCTTAAATTTGTAGATTCTGTAAGGATTAATTGGTTTGTTTTTCCGTAGAGTCAGTTCTCATGGTTTCATATCACCTGTTTTAATTTAAAAGAATCCTCAGAGTTGTAGTGTTTAGGCCATCTATGTATGATAGTGGTTCTCACACTTAAACCTATATCACAATCACCTGGCAGTCTTGTTAAAGCACATTGCTGGCATTTCTGGCTCAGCAGGTAAGGTATAAGGTCTGAGGCTTTGTAGTTCTAAAGTACTATACTTGGAGTACTATCAGTGGTTACTGAGGCTAGTCAGTAAGGCTATGAACGGCCAACAGTTGGTAAACTCCTGGACCGCACCTCTAGTTAGCATGTTAAAAGCAGGGGTGGGCAGGGGAACTGCTCTCATAGTACTTGTAGATAGAAGATAATGGTTCCACATCTATCCTTCCCCAATCCTGACTAAATAATGAGTCCTCTTAGGCAAGTTATGGAAGTTCTCTAAACCAAAACTTGACCTTAAAAAAAATAATTTCCCCTTACTTAACTTTGCAAAGTCATTGTTCTGATGAAATACAACAAAAGGTGTGAGGCTAAGTCAGTGGGGAACTGCCATATAAATACGTAGTTAAGAGTGCTTTCTGCAAGAGGGTGGATATAGCTCAGTGGCAGTGTGCCAGCTTAGCATCCCTAAGGTCCTGGGTTCAATCCTCTGCTTCCATTAAAATAAATAAATATTTTTTAAAAATAAACCTAATTGCCTCTCCCCTTTAAAAAAAAAAACTGCTGCTGCCAAGACTAACTCTTCATAACTGTTGAAGTGAAATTTCATTCATACTCTCAAAGCCATCGCAAAGGTTATCTCCTCAGGGGCATGGCCCCTAATCTCCACAGAAAAAATTGATCCATAAATAAATGAATAAAAACATTAAGTTACATATCCTTCACTTCAGATAAGATAACATATACATAGTGTCTACCTATATTCTCCCACTCCTCTGACACAACCTCACCTTCTAAAAATATATACGCTATATATAATATAAAATATATAGACTATATTTACTATGTCATATATATATATAAACACATACACACTCATCACACAAATAATAGATTTAACTCAATAAACTAAACCTTGTGACCTATATGACAGTCCTGAGCTGGGCTTCCAGAGCCAGCATGGCTCCCCAGGTTTACGTGGTTCAGGTGTTCTCAGAGTAGATTCTTTGGAAGATGGCAGCAAGCCGGATAGTGAGCAACTCTCATCCCCAAACCAGATGGTTAACCTCTACCTGGACCAGCTCCCAAGAAAAGAATTGACAGCGCAGGGGCTACCAGACCTGGGATTTTCCTTGTTATTGTGGCTCCCAGTGCTGTGCTGGGGGCATTGACCTTGACAATGCAAGCCTAGTGGGATCAGATAAACTAGAATTAGTGAACATCTGTATGTTTTCAGATGCCTTGGGCACTAGAATTGTACAGCTGCAGAATGCTACCCCACCCCCTTTTTCTTTCTTGAGGATCTTGGTTACAAGAGAAGACAGAGTGGAAAGTTAGGAACCAAACACCATGATTTTCATGAAGCCCATCCAGGAATCACTAGATGCTTTGACTAATCAGGAAGCTCCTACACCTTGTCAGCATCTTAGTAGTAGGAAAAGAAAGCTTGATGAGCCCTTCCTATGATCAAGTGCAGATGACTTGCCAGTAACCTTGGCCTCAAGCTCAGAAGGGAGCACCAGACTGTACAGTCTTACACATAGCAGGGGTTCCTCCTTTCTCTCCATATCTGGAAACATCTTCCCCTTGGCAGCATGTTTATCTGGAATCCTTGGCACGAGGCAGAGAGAGGGTAGATTCTGATGGGAAACAGGCAACACTGGCTACAGAAGTTTGAGATGAAGTAGACGAGATAGGTCCTTCAAATGACCCAGCCAGGGATTTTAGCCAGAAGAAGTCCCTGGTAGACCATGGACAGGTAGGCCAAGGGTCACTGCTGTGGCAACAGATTGCACCTGCCACTTAACCTTGTCCACAGCCCTCTGCAGGGACAATCTTCAAAGTCCTCATTCTTACCGGCTCATGGAGTGTCTGCATGCATAAATCTCCTTTGGATCTGATTTTTCTGAGACTGTCTGAATTTCTGGAACAAAAAAGCAAAGACCCAGCCAGGAGTATGATGGCCTGGCCCCTCTGGGACCCTGATATCAGCACCTAGATGTCCTTTCTCCCTCTCGCCTTCACTTCTGTCCTCTTTTATGTCAATAATGAGCAGAAAATATTTAAACAAAACTTACAAATTCAATTTACATTTTTAAAACATTTTAATCAACCCTGGTTTTTGCCATTTGCAGTTGAACACTGCTTTATTATTATTGTATAAATATTCCCCCAAATACATTTTCTCATTTAAATACCACAGAAAATTGAATTCCTAGGAGGGCTGTCATTTGTAACTGTCACACTACTCCTCTAAGTCCAGCAAGATAAATGGGTTGTGGAAAATTTTCCTTCTTTATGCTCTTTACCTCAGTGTCTGCTCACCCAAAATAGTTCTTGCTCTGTGCTGTAAAATATTTTAAAAGAAAATGTTCTGTTTATCTTTTAGAGTGCATTTCTGGTGACATTTGGTATAAAAAACCCCTATAAAATGTTCTCCTCTAAAATGTGTTTACTGGAGCCCGGAGTAAATTTTAAAATCATCCCCAGTATCCTGGGTCCTCTGTCACTTGTCCAGATCTGGTGGACATGTTCACTGCAGCATGAGGGAAGGTACAACTCTGATGACATCCGCTGCAGTGCCGCTGGCTTTGTTCTTAGGGACTCTTCTGTTTGGTGCTTCTGTTTTACACATTATGAAGCACAATTTTCCCAGGGTCCCTCCCAGTGAGTTCAAGATGGAACATGGTTAGAAAGTGAGGAAGATGAGGGACTGGGCAAGAAGAGAAGTACAAGGAGGGCAAAATAAGTGGTTCCACATGTGGGCTATAAACAGAAGTGCCAGGATCATGCTGGCAGCCACTGTGTGGAGACAGAGCAGCCCACTGACCTCACAGCCAGCTGGACAGGGGCATGGTTGGGTTGTAAAGCTCTAACCAGAAGATTCTAACAAACATGGGGTTTATTGGAAAATAAATGAAGCTACACTGGGGTAAATACCCATTTGTGGTCCCCAACCCAGATTAGGGTATATCAGGGAAAACTCTTTTGGTGGCAGACAAATTTCTCATCATTGTAGAAAGTTCTACTGGACAGTGCTGGTCTAGTTAGGTTTGAAGTTATCTAGGCAATAGATGACAGGGTCCTCTCATCACCTGGGCCCTAAAGGCAGTGGTAGTGACTGAGCCAAGTCCTCACTTGGTGGAACTAACCGATCTGCTTGCAGGACTCCCCAGGAAGAGCGTGAACTGGCCCATAGGACCACACTTGCTCGCGGGAGGGGACGTGGCTAAAGAGGAAGCTACCGAGGAAGCTACCCTTGAGGGACATCGTCCCCTTTTACAGACGATGCAATTCGAATCCAGAAATCCTTTTAGAATCTCTACATTGTTGCCCCCCGACCCAACTTCACCCATTCCTTAAGGGTCTTAGAAGGCCAATGGGCAATACCGATTGGAGTAGAGGAGAGAAAAGGGTCTCCTCAAGAAAGACCCTGCTCTTCCACCTGTCTTAGGGACATGAATCTCTCTTCCCAGAGACTTGGGTTTTCTTCTCTCAGAATTAGGAAGGATGGTACCAAAGCCCCCTTGCCCACTTACTGAGAACGTGGGCTGGGGACCACAAATGGGTACTTGCTTGTGTGGCATCAGCCATTTTTTATTAAGCCACACATTTATCAGAATCTTTTTGCTGGCCCTTCACAATGCAACCATCCTGTGGAATATATACCTCTCTTTATATACCAGTTGACTGTCCCATGTGATCTTATCCCAGCCTAGGAGAGTCTTGGGCCCACCAGATCAAAACAAGAGCCAAGACATCAGAGCCAAAAGTGTTAGCAAGTCCAAACTCACTCTACTCACTGCACAACAGGCCAATAAATCTTGAGACAAGGTGTTGGGGCAAGGAATAACGACTTTATTTGGAAAGCCAACAGACCAAGAAGATGGGGGAGTAATGTCCTAGAGAACCATCTTATCCAAGACAGAATTCAGGCTCCTTTTATACTAAAAAGGGGGGCAGGTATGCAAATTTCTTGGTGTCGGAATCCTTTGTTCTTACAGCTGTCCACCTGGGTCAAGTCATGGTGTTCCTGTATATCTTCAACAAGGTAAATGTTATTCTCTGTTCTGCAACTATTTATCTCTACGTGAATGGAAAAATGTTATACCCTTAAAGGTCAGAGCTATCATGCATATTTTAGGCTACAGGCAACATTCTTTTGCAAAAGGTGCAGAACCAGCATGACTCAGCCCAGGAAACAGAGCACAGGGCTGGCACTAAAGGAACAGATCTAACATGGGGTCAGATTTGTTCTTCCCTATTACAAAAAAAGTGATTGGTTTGTGACATTACTATGAAGGCTAAAGTCAGAATGAGCCAGGAAGGTGTTGAGATACAGACACAGAGATATAAATATACATACGTGTGTGACTTGGGAATAGGAGATTCAGGTGAGGAACCAAGGACCAGGACAAAAGATAAAGCATGTTTGAAAAAAAGGAGAGAGAGAGAGATGGGTGGCCTGGGTACTTGTAACCAAAATTTCAGAAATAGAGATCTGACTGAAATAGATATATTTATTTAGGGTTTGTTAGTATTGAAGTCTGGGAGACACAGATCCAAGAAGCATTTAAATTGTGTTCTGCTGAACTACAAAATAGGGGAGGCTTATAAATGCAACCCCCTCCACACACACACACAAGTTTGCATAAGTGGTTTGCCAAGAATTAGAATTGAGGCTGGCAAGAAGTAAGGGTTCTTATTAAGTAAGGATTGATTGGGATCTGAAATGATTACATAGCTGCAAAGGGCAAAGTAGAGGTGACTGAAACTACAAGGTTGCAACTAGCAGCTGCTAACAGACGCTGTTTTGAACATGGTAGTGTCCTTGAGTTTGAGATAATTCAGAAAAAATTCAAGTTCTCAGTGATGCAGAAACAAGTCTGAAACCGTATCCACAATGGCCACCTGGCTCCATTTTGGATACCTGAACCACAGGCATTTTGATTTTTAAATGATCTTAAATATGTCACCAGTACCAAGGAGTACACCAAGACAAGCAGCCCAGGACTCCTACAGAACTGTGCCTGGTGTCCAACCTGTCAGGGCTGTCCTTAGCCCACAGAGCCTCTTCTGAGTCTGGTGGCCACTGCCCTTTGGCCGTAACAGTGGATCACATCCTGGACCTGAAATACACAGTCAATGAGGCCAGGAGCTACATTTAGGGCTTTTCTTTGCCCTCCCTCCAGTCCACCACGGCCACGTCCCTTCTAGAGTGTACAGCACAAATCCCACACCTAGCAGATTAGCTGGTAACCTCACCTCCTTGGCATATAGCAGAAAATCAAGTCTGAGAAAACTATATGCATAAAGGCCTTCATACAACCAAAATAATGGTGTTGAAGTTAATGCAGTCTTTTGACACAACATTGTAAACAGACTATAACTCAATAAAAAAAAGAAAGAAGTCAATGCAGTCTATTTATGGGATTAGTCTCCTTATGGGAGGGACTGAATCCCTCATTCAGAGTTTATCAATCTTATTTTACACCACACAGTAACAAAGTTAACTGTCTGCTTTATCAGTGCAAAGCAGACGTGAAGCACAGAATTAGGAAAGGAGACCAAACATTATAAAAGAGACATAAGGTCAATTCACAAAGCACAAGCTGAGGCCACTTGGTATAGCATTAAACTCTTTTCACTTCATAACAGCAACTTCCAGTAATTAGCACAAAATGATTATATCATGTCCAGTTTTCTCTGCTTAAGTCACAGATTTGCCACAGTAATTCTGTAATTCAGGGATTAAAGATACTGCTTTATGGGCTAAACTGTATCTCCCTTTTGTTCTATTTTTTTTTTTATGTTATCCTTGAACAAAGGAGGAAGAAACTACTTTCTTCTCTCAAGACTCATAGGAGGTGAATCCTGCAAAATGATGAACCAGTTGCAGAAAGTAGACTAAAGGTCACCAGAGGCTGCAAAGCGGGAGAAATGGGAAGTCACTGTTCAATGCACATAGAATTTCTGTTCAGGATGATGCAAAAGCTCTGGAATGGGTAGTGGTGATGGACGTACAACACAGTAGATATAATCAATGCCAACTAAACTGCACACTTAAAATGACCAAAATGGTAAATTTGACTTTATGTACATTTTACCACTATAAAAATAAACTAATAAATTAAAGGTACAAAGATGGCCCAGCTAAGGGGCTAAAGGCAGAGGTGGGGAAAGGAAAACCCTCCAGGAAGAAACTCTGGGAAGCATGTGGTTTGAATTTTCCTTTCCTGCATGGTACTTGCCATGTGTTCTTACCAAGTCTTTGGGTAAAGCCTGCTCTAGGCTGTAATTTTGGGGAGAAAAAGTAGGTCACTCTTGGACCCTGATGAGAGCACAGTGGTCACCTGGAGAAACAGCAATGAGAAGTGCTGAGCAGCAGAGCAGCTACTGGCTGAGGCCGCAGGTGGGAATGAAAGCACATGAGGGACATGTGCGCACCCCTGGTGTTGCTCAGCAATGGAGGGAGTTCTCTCACAGGCTGGGCCCCTACAGGCTATGAGCCACGCACTAAAGGCTGGACCACTGCCTACAGCCCTAACCTCTTCCCTGACCCCAGCATCTTCTCAGATTCCTACCCAGACTGGCCCCCCTCCCTGCACTATGGCACAGGCAGCCTCTTGGGGACATGTTGGACTTAAATCCAATGTTACGCAGAGTCCTCCTGAAACTGAAGCATTCTGGTCACCTTCCCTCCCCTGACCCATCCCATCCTCCTCATGCCCTGCCTCTCCCAGAGTTCTCACCACTCTCACTCCTGAGATCCCCACTGAAGCCAGCTTCACCCACGCCCCAGGAAGAATCACAGAGCTCTGCTGTGGCTGTCACCTCTTCCTCAAGCACAGAGCCGCCCCTGTTGCCTCAGAAGTCCATCCAGCACAGCCTTCTCAGTTCCATTGGTCACCAGGGGCTGAAGTATGTCCAGGAGCATATCACTGCCCTGGTGCAGTCACCTTCCTCCCCTGGTCCTGGGTGCCATCATTATCAAAATACAACCCTTGAAGTCTCTACAATATAGGGCAGTGTGGGGCTGACTGGCCCCTGGCACCACTCTGTGTGCCCCTCTTGAGAGTGGTTGAAGGCTCCAACACCAGCCATGGGTGTGGCTTAATTTTCTTCCTATTTAGGACTCAGTGGATACAGCTGGTCAGGGTCCCAGCATACTGAGCTGAGATGTCACATGTGACTTTGGGTACTTTGGGGGCAGTTTACTAAGGGACTATTTACAAAAGTGTAGACAAAGAGTAGGGAATTCACAAGAATAGTGTGGTATCCCAAAGTCAGAAGCAGCCTTCACTCACCCCTAGGCCTGAAGGGTGAAGGAGGATGCAGTTAAGAAAACTCAAAGATGGTGAGGCTAAGTTGAAAGAAGCCTGCCACAAGCTGAGACCTTTGGTCAAGGGACACAGCTACCTGTGGTGATCCCGCAAGAAGAAGGGAAACGGACATTGGCTTGACTCTCCCTCCTGATCCTTTGCATCTCCTGTGGGGTTTCCCCATTGGCTGAACCCAACCAGCAGCTGCGTGGGAAGCCCACTGCGGTAGGACATGCTGGTCAGCCTCCCAGGGCACAGGGCAGCACGGAGGAGGGTGCAGTGTGGATGATTACCAGCAGGAGCCCCTGCCCTTGGTACGTACTCACAGTGCTGGTGACAGGGTGGAGGGGGAGAGCAGCCTACGGTCATCTACGCCCTACAGAGTTTCAAACTCAAACATTGAGACACAAACCCAAAGAAGAGAAGGAACAAGAGAAGGCAGATTAAAGATCTGAGCAAGCCAGGTTTTCCTGGCCACATGCTGGTGCCCCCGGCCCTGGGAGCACCTCCCTCTCTCATTCCTTACCCCTCACTCACTGGCTGACTTCCCACTCAAAAACACAGCTAAAAATGCAGTTTTTAAAAATCGATCCATAAAGACACAAATAGGCAATTTATCGACAAAGCAATACAAATGACTTACAAACACATGAAAAGATGCTCAATCTGATAATTTATAAATTGCCAAGGTGCTGTTTTTTTTAAACCTCTCATGCTGGCAAAGATGAAAGCAAAGATATGTACACAATATCTACATGATTATGAAGAAACTGCTGGTAGAAATATAAATTGATGACATTTCTTCGCAGGATCATAAATTTAAAGATTTGCATATTGGTTCATTTAGCAATCTTACTCCCAGAAATGCATTCTATAAATATCCTCCCACATGCAAGCAAAAAACCAAAGAAGAATATTCATTGCCACATTGTATGTAAAAGCAAGGATTTGGGATTATTAATTGGGAAAATCTTAATTGTTTACAAATAGAGCAATGGTTTAAGTAAATATAGTTTGTATATACAATTTAATACTACATAACAGACTTAAAAATAGATACACATATGTGCCGGTAGGTAAACATCTCTAAGATATGTTATTAAGTAATAAGCAAGGCACAGAACTACTTAAGTATGGTATGGCCCTATTTGTGGAGGCTTTTGGATTTTGTGGCTGGGGGGAGTGGTTTCTTGTTTTGTTTCCTTGTTTGTTTTTGTTTGGTTTGTGTGTGTGTGTGTGTTTGATGGAGCCATAATCAGCTGGAATAGAGTACATAAAAAAGTAAGTTCATTCTTTCCCACCACTTCTGCTCAAATTCACCACGTGAGTTTGTTCTTTTCCCCACTCCAGATGCAATTGCTGGCACTTTTCCAGCTACTCCTAGATAATTAAAAAAACAAAACAAAACAGAAAAAAACAGTCACACTCAGTTATAAGAAAAACCTCACTTTGGTGACTCAACACTCCATCCAACGTAGGAGCTAAATCTCCAGTTTCATCTGATGTCAACCCTCTCTCTTCCCTGTCAGTCTAGGCCTGTCATCTGCAGGTCGGTGCTGTTGGGGGAAGTGAGGTTGGCAGCCCTCCCTTCTCCACTCGCCTCCCCCAGTCTCTTACTGGCCGGAGCTCAGAGCCCACCCGCCCCACCTTAGAGTGCAGAGGAGGAGGGGCTGTAGAGAGAGGTGGTCTTCTGTGGCTGATGCAGAGGTAACAGAGCCTGGTTCTCTGGGTGTGACAGACACAGAGCTTCCAGATGTTTTACAGACAGCTGTCAGAAGGTTTGATGTTTCTTTGTTTCCCTCCCTTTTTGGAGCTCTTCCACTGGGGGCCCATAGCTGTGTCTCCCTTGCACCAGGAGCTGCCTCTTGTCTGGCTGTGGACAACCTCTCCCTCAGGCCCACCCATTCACTCCGTTGGGATCACATGGTCCCACCAGGAAATCCTCCTGGGTGGAACCCAAAACAACGCTAGGCTCCTCTGCGGTCCAAACAGAACCCACCTCTTGTCCCCTCAAAACATGCATCTTTGCTCCACGGCTACTGAAAATGCAGCACAGTTCTAAGGGAGCCACCTCTCTTCACTCAACCCCCAGGCAGGCAGTTGTTCTAAAACAGCCTTTTCACCATCTCCAGGTAGAAATGGACGCATCTTCATTTCTAACAAATGCCAGGCAACAGGCTCCAGCTCTCTGGGACACGGCCGTGAAGTCTGCTCACTTGGCCAAGCACACTGACAACATTCTCCGAAGAAATCCCTCCGCCTCGCTACACCCACTGCTCTTACTGGCCAGCAGAGGGTTGCTAATACAGCCAATCCTCTCTTGCAATCTCTCAGCACAACCTAGAAAGGCAACTGAGTGCAAATATAAGGCATTTTGCAGGACTTTGGACCTCACTCAAAAGGAAGAAAGCGTACCACTTTGACTTGTTATTGCATACCCATATACCCAGGGATGAGCGGGAAATTCACTTCTCTTTCTATACCCTTTTATGTTTTTAATCATTTTTAAAATGTCACGTATTACTTTTAAAGCTAAACAAAAATCTAGTTAATACATTTTAAAATATGAGGGAGCTTTGTAGACCTCAAGATCAAAGAAGACTTCATTGATACAATGGTAGGTGAAACACTTAACAGTTACAAAATATGTTAGAAGAAATTATCTCATTTATATAGCAACCAAAGAGAGAAAACTCAAGACATGGGCAATATCTGTCAAAGTTAAACTTTACAGTTCTACTGAGGAACATAAGAGAATAATTGAATGAATGGAAAAAGATACTCTTCTTGAAAGACTTAGTAATTTAAAGATCTCTAAATTAAACAATAAAATTATATGATCTCAATAAAATGCCATTAGGACCTGAAGGGATGTAAGTGGGGAGACTAGGCAAGCTGATTACAAAATTCATATGAAAAAAGAAAATGAAAGATGGGCCAGGAAAATTCTTTGAGGCCCACAAGATAGCAGAACATTTTGCAGTGTTCTGAGTTATTAAAACCATTTGGGAGACTTCTTTTTTTTAATTGAAGTATAGTTGATTTACAATGTTGTGTTAGTTTCTGGTGCACAGCATGGTGATTCAGTTATATATTCTTTTTTATATGCTTTTTAAAATTATAGGTTATTATAAGCCATTGAATATAGTTCCCTGTGCTATACTGTAGGACCTTATTGTTTATCTATTCTGTATATAGTAGTTTGTATCTGCTAATCCCAAACTCCTAATATATCCCTCTCCTCTCCCTTTCCCCTTTAAGAATCATGAGTTTGTTTTCTATGTCTAAGAGCCTATTTCTGTTTTGTAAATAAGTTCGTTTGTGTCATTTTTTTAGTTTCCACATACAAGTGATATCATGATATTTTCCTTCCTCTTTCTGGCTTACTTCACTTAGAATGACAATTTCCGGGTCCATCCATATTGCTGCAAATGGCATTATTTTATTCTTTTTTATGGCTGAATAGTATTCTGTTGTATAAATATAACACAACTTCTTGACCTAGTCATCTGTTGATGGACATTTAGGTTGCTTCCATGTCTTAGCTATTGTAAATAGTGCTGCTATGAACACTGGGGTGCATTTATCTTTTTGAATTGGCATTTTCTCTGGATATATGCCCATGAGTGGGATTGCTGGATCATATAATAAGTGTATTTTTAGTTTTTTAAGGAAGCTCCATACTGTTGTCCACAGTGGCTGCACCAAATTACATTCCCATTTGGGAGACTTCTGAGCAAACACAACCATTGGAATACCACCAAAAGAACAGTGAAGTAATAAAATTGTAAACCAAAAATCTGAAGAGACTAGGAGGAACAAAGGAAGCTATAAATTGGGTGTTTTATGGAGTAAAGAAAGATAAGAATGAGGTGTGGTTTTCCCCTACAGACCCTAGAAAAGAACACAGAGGAATAATGTTTTGAGGAAGGTAAGAATGAAGCAAGGGGCTAAAAACATAGAGATTGCTTGAAAATCTATTTACAGGGAGATTCGAATCCCCTGCACCCCTACCCCAAGCCTGCCAGGGTAAATAATGTCCCTACTTTCCCACCAGATACCACTGATTTCTGCAAAAGCAGAAATTAAAAGGTAAAATGACTTTCAATCGAGCATCTAGACTATGCCCAGCCAAACTATCAAGTCAACATGATGTTAGAGTAAAGACATTTTCAGACATGCAATGACTCAGAGAACTTCCTGTCCTGAAGATGTAAGTGCCTGTGATGCTGTCATTTATAATAAGAAATAGATATTTGGTCTTTGTCCCTGTTCCTGGCACGGAGCTCCTAAAACCCTTAGAATTTCCTAAGTGTTGAGCGCACGAGGAGCAGCGTTTGGTCTCATATTTGCTCTTTGACCCCAGTTCCTGAAACAGCGTTCCTAAATCCCCTGGAATTCCCTAGATGATAGGAAATTTGTACTAATAAGGCACCTCTTGGTGGGCTCCTGGATGGGGTCTGGTCACTAGAAAGTCCGAGCCTTAAGGGTGCTTGGAATTTTCAGTCTCACCCCCACCCCATTCTCAGGAGAGAGAAGAGGGGCTGCAAATGGAGTTAATAATCCATACCTCTGAGAGGACGCCTCCATAGCATCCCAAGAGTAGGAGGTTCAGAGAGCTCCCAGGTCGGTAAGCGCACTCCCAGCCCCACAGGGACAGAAGCTCCTGTGCTGAGGGCCCTCCTGGACCTCACCCCACGTGTCTCTTCATCTGCTGTCCATCTGTGTGCTTTATCATGCCCATTAATAAACTGGTAAACCTAAGCGTTTCCCCTGAGTTCTGAGAGACGCTAGCAAATAAACTGAATCCGGGGAAGAGAGGGTCGTGGAAACCTCAGACTTATAGCCGACAGGGCAGAAGCACAGGTAACCCTG
The DNA here is from genome assembly GCF_009834535.1 of Camelus ferus. Lineage (NCBI taxonomy): Eukaryota > Metazoa > Chordata > Mammalia > Artiodactyla > Camelidae > Camelus > Camelus ferus. Next base: position 55,258,319 of record NC_045710.1, on the reverse strand, counting down.
GACCTGTGATTGGCATAATAGGTGAGGGCAGTCCTGTGGAGCTGAGCCCTTAACCTGTGGGGTCTGACACTGCCTTCAGAAGTGTCACAGACAGTGTCAGAATGGAGCTAAGCTGTAGGTCACTCAGCCAGTGGCACAGGAAATTGTTTCATGGGAGAAAAACCCCACATACATGGTAAGAGTGCTGTGAGTGTATTAAAAGTAAAGGAGAAGCACAAGGGGAAAGACAGGTTTCCCCTTAAACACCGTCTCAAACTTTCCTGAGCAAAAGAACCACATAGGGATCTTATGACATTACATTCTGATTCAGATCCTAGTGTTATTAGTACTGTCGGTCCCTGGACAATTCACTGGGTGGCAAGATGCCACAGTAGCCGTTTTCAAAGTGTGGCCAAGGGACCTTTGGAACCTTTTCAGGGATCACTGAGGTCTTTGCTTTTCCAGCTACATACCTGCGTTGTGAACAGATTTTCTCCATACACTCCAGCTAAAGTAAGTCATTGCAACAGGTCTGAGCAGCCAGCCGGCTTCTATTCAGCCAGACATTAAAGAGATTTGCAGAAATGTGAAACAATACCTCTCTTCTCAGTATTTTTTATTTTAAAAACCTATATTTTTCAGAAAGAATTTATTTATAATGATATATAATGCATTTTATTGTTATTTTGAAATAAACTGATGAATATTTTGAAAATCTCTTAGCTTTAATTTCTAACATGGTGAATATTAATAGGTATAATCACAACAAACATTCTTTGGGGTCATAAATAATTGTTAAGAGTGTGAAAGTCTCCTGAGACCAACATGTTTGAAAACAGCTGGAGAATATGCTCCAGGAGGAAAACAAAGGGTCTGGAAAGCAGGGACTCCAGCACAAGGAAGACGAGAGTGAAGCCCATGGTGACAGCTTCACTAGTTTTCTCTTGTGATGTAACAAATTACCACAAATGCAGTGGCTTCGAAAAACACAAGTTTATTACCTCACAGCTCAGGTACAGCACAGTTTACCTGGTTCTTTGCTGAGAGTCTCACAAAGTCAAAATCAAGACATGAGAGGGTGCACTCCTTTCTGGAGGTCCTAGGGATGACTCTGCTTCCAACCTGATTGAGGCTGTTGGTAGAGTACTGTTCCTGTGGTTGTGGGACTGAGGTCCCTGACTCCTTGGGCTTGGTGTCAGCGTCTAGACCACCCCCAGAAGTTCAAGTCCTTCTCATTCTTCAAATCTCCCTGTCCTCCCCTTCAGCCTCATCTTTCCTGTCATATCTCTCTGACCAACTTTCTGCCTCCCTCTTCTGCTTTAAGGGCACATATGACTACACTGGGCCCACAAGGTGATCTCCTTGTTTTGAGGTCAGCTCATTAGTGATCTTAATAACATCTGCAAAGTCCCCCATGGTAGTACCATGACTGAGTATTTGCTTGAATAAATAGTAGATTGGCATCTTGGGGAACATCTTTACAATTACTGTCTACCACAACAGAAAAAGAAAATTTCCAGATGACAGCAGTAGCTGGACTAGGCCCCAAGCAGTCCAGATTGCAGCCAGCAGACAGAGGAAAATTAAATTAAATTAAATTAAATTCAAAAGTTAAAATAACAAAATAAACAGATATGTTTGAGCATATGACAAATTTTCCCTAAAGACATGGTACAAAAATGTTAGATTATTTAGATAAACTTAGCAAGAAGCTCGTAGAAACCAAGACAAATGATAAATCAATGTGCTTCTCACTACAGAACAAAATGAGGAATTTTTTTAAAGGAGGCTCTGCAATCCCTGGCCTGAAATGTGAGCCAGTGGGTGTGGGCCAGGACTGGCTGCTGGATCTCAGTCTTTCACGAACAAACCCAGGAACAGGACTGGGGCTGACTGCACAGAGGCAGCCTCAGAAGACGGGAGTGTGGTGCAGGCTGTGGGTTGGAATGTGTGCAGAACAGAACAGCCCAGAACCTCCATTAAAACACACACACACACACACACACACACACACACACACACACACACACACAACTGCTGGTACACAACAATGCAGCCAGGCCACAGCCGCTAACCCAGAGAGCATTGCTTGGCACCACTGTTGGCTCACATTCTCATGAGAAAAGAGGGGGTTCAGAAATAGCCATCTTTTCCACATAATCACTGGTTTGCAGCTCCCTGGAGGAGGTGGGGCTGAAACCTGAATCCATACGCAGAGATGCCCCAACTTCATGGGCAGGACTGAGGTTTGATTCCAGCCCCAAGCAGCAGTGGTGGATTTGCTCCACTGGAGCCTTTGTGGATGTGCACTTCTAAGATGAACGAATGTAATTCTGGTACCTGATGGGGATGAGTTTGGCATTAACAGTGGGACTGTGTACCATATGCTGATGCAGAGCTGGGGTCTGCACTAACTGTCCCCCCATGGATCCAGATGTGAGGCTGCATTCATGCTATGCTGGGTCTTAGTGCTTAACATTGGCAGATTTTCACTGGTGGCTCTGTGGGTGCAGAACCTAGGGGGCTACCAGAGTGGGTTGCCAATGTTCCCATGGCTGAGGCAGGGACAAGGGCAGTGTCAACAAAGAGTACTTGTAATAAACTTTAGCAATGTTTTCCCAGACAATAGAAATAAAAGCAAAAATTAACAAATTGGACCTAATTAAACTTATAAGCTTTTGCACAGCAAAGGATACCATAAGCAAAACAAAAAGACAACCTAAGGAATTGGAGAAAATATTTGCAAATGATGTAACTGATAAGGGCTTAATTTCAGAATATGTAAACAGCTCATATAGCTTAATAACAACAACAACAAAAAAAAAAACCTAATCCAAAAATGGGCAGAAGACCTAAACAAGCAATTCGCCAATGAAGGTATAAAAATGGCCAATAGACACATGAAAAAACGTTCAGTGTCACTAATTATCAGAGAAATGCAAATTAAAACTACAATGAGGTATCACCTCACAACAGTCAGAAAGGCCATCATCCAAATGTTCATGCACAATAAATGCTGGAGAGGGTGTGGAGAAAAGAGAACCCTCCTACACTGCTGGTGGGAATGTGGTTTGGTGCAGCCATTATGGAAAACAGTATGGAGATTCCTCAAAAAACTAAAAATAGACTCATCCTATGATCCAGCAATCCCACTCTTGGGCGTATATCTGGAGGGAACTCTAATTCAAAAAGATACATGCACCCCAGTGTTCATAGCAGCACTATTTACAATAGCCAAGGCAAAGAAACAACCTAAATGTCCAACAACAGATGATTGGATAAAGCAGTTGTGGTATATTTATATAATGGAATACTACTCAGCCATAAGAAAGAATAAAATAATGCCATTTGTAACAACATGAATAGACCTAGAGATTGTCATTCTAAGTGAAGCAAGCTGGAAAGAAAAAGAAAAATACCATATGATATCACTCATATGTGGGATCTAAAAAAAAAAGAAAACACTAATGAACTTATCTACAAAACAGAAATAGACTCACAGACATAGTAAAAGAAAAAAAAACATGGTTACCAGGGGGAAAGGGGGTGGGAAGGGATAAATTGGGAGCTTGAGATTCACAGATACTAACCACTATATATAAAATAGATAAACAACAAATTTCTTTTGTATAGCACAGGGAACTATATTCAATATCTTGTAGTAACCTATAATGAAAAAGAATATAAAAATGAATGTATGTATACACATGTATGATTGATATATTATGCTGTACACCAGAAATTGACACATTGTAATTGACTGTACTTCAGTTAAAAAAAACGGAGGCCCAATCATCCTGAACCTCTTGGCCGTGGAATAATTTCTGCACGCTCCTAATAATGTAAACACTGATTTAACAACAAGCAAAATATCTAAAGATGGTGAGAGCGAAAGGAGGGTAAGAGGTATTTAAGGTGTTGAAATAACAACTTGAGAAATATCTAACTATGATGTGAGTGAAAGATGGGCAGTGGTTAAGGAAGTCGATGGATACATTTAAAATGGCAGTATAAATCTATTGCTTAGAAATATGGAATTAAATAATAAAGAGGAAACTAGAAGAGCTGAAGGTGGTTGTCTCTGAGGAGCATGACTGGGAAGGGAGTGGGTAAGGCATGGCTGTTTCTCATTATAAACCTTCAGCTGAGTGCCTGGCGTTCTCTCCCTGCTCTGCATGTACACTGTCCATTTCTCGTCTTCTCTTCACTCTTTTCTGCCCTGCTCTGAGCCTCATAAGGCTGACGGTGATGCTCCTTTTCCCCTGGGTTCTGGTTGAATTCAGCCACTGAGAGGCACTGCAGAGATAAAAGTTTGGAAAGAGGAAGGGATTTCCTGCAATGTGGCAACCTCCCTGCCCTGGGGGGATGTGTCCGGGCAGGGGATGCATTTCTCCTCCAAGCTCCAGCTCTCACCAGCTCTTGTGCAATATTCCCTCCTCTTAACGCCTTCAGATCCAGGAATGAGAACAGCTGCTCAATGTCCCTTTTTGTGAATCTTAAACCCACTCAAACCTCTGAAAAGTGTCCCCTTACTAAAGTCTCCTGAATTTCTTGAGTGTTTTAGTTTTCTGCCAGGACCCTGACAGATAAAAGTATTACACTGCATGACTTTTTAAAATTTTGTACATGCCAAATTATATTCTAAAAAAAAACCTGATGGCCCATTTTCTTTAAAAATGTCAAAATCATGAATAACAATGTCTGAATATCTGATACAGATTAAAAAAGATTTAAAAAAAGGCATTATTATTTTTTATCTAGAAAACTAGATAAAAGGAGGTATCCTGGATTGCATCTGGATAAGAAAAAAATTATGAAAATTACTTTAAAAGCCATTATTGAGATGGACAATTGACAGAATTTTTTAAAATCCAGACATTTGATAATAGCATTGTAACAAAGTTAAATTTCCTGATTTTTATCTTTGTCTAGTGGTTAATTAAGTGAGTGAATGCCCTTGTTCTTAGAAAATAGTTTCTGTAGTATTTAGGAGTTCAGAGCATCATGTCTGTAATTTACCCTTAAATAGTTGAGAGTAAAAATTATATAATAATAATATATATATTAAAGACTGATAAAGAAAATAAGAATCTAGATGAAAGCAGTTTGAGGGTTCTTTGTACTAGACTTACAACTTAAGTTTGAAATTATTTCAAAATGTAAAGTTTTAAAAAAGTTATATGAGTTATTTTGACAAAAGAGAAATAATTTGATACTGGTACACGAACAGATCAATGGAACAGAACAGAGAATCCATAAATACATATATCTGTGAATGGAAAATATTGCTGGCCACATCAGTAAACAAAGAATTCTATGACCTTCAAGTCGTCGGCCGCTACCGCCACCCCCATGACAGTGAGTGGAGGGAACTCAGGATGCAGACAAGTAGGTAGCCTACCTCTGCAGCCACCCCCAGCAGTGCCCCCTGAGGGAACTCAGGATGTGGAAGAGCAGGACACTGGCCCTAGATAGCCAGGTGCATATCAAAGGAATGATTTCAATGAGCCCAGACCTTTGCACCTTCCCAGTACATACAAAAGCACTAAGTTCCTTAACTCGAGATGTCTGGTTTTCTTTAATTAACAGTAATCCTTAGATGTTCCAATTACCTGGTCATTCTTGTAAATCCTCATGCATCCTGGCTTCTACTTTGCCACATTGGAACTGCCTCTTAGAGAGATCTGAGATGCTGTGTCCTGGGCTCGAGTCCTCAGAAAATCTACCAAATAAAACATAACTCTCAGCTTTTAGGTTGTGCATTTTATTTCAGTCAACATATCCCCGCATGTATAGAATTTAATACATTAAAAGGGTGGCATTTCAAAGCATCATGTGCTGAGGGTAGGAGTGGGGAAGGTTTATTTTTTCAAATGATATATGAAAAACTAAGTAGCCATCCAGAAAAGAAGTAACATTGGCTCCCTATGTCACTCTATAGGCCAAATTAAATTCCAGATGGATAAAAAGCTTAAGCATTAAAAGAAAATTTTAAAATACTAGAAAAAGAAAACCATGAGCGAGTAGGAGATTAGTGGAACCACCTCTGTAGGAGTCAAAGTCCCCACACACATGCGCATCTGGTCCTTCTGCAGGGGCTGCCGTCTCCTGACTAGCCCTGGCCCATCCTGTGACTGGACCTTTATGTAGAGAATTAATGGTGCAGAGATGGGAGGGGGCAGGGGTGGTGGCAGCTGGACAGAATTTGTTGATCAGGGGTAGTGGTGACAGCAGCAAGCAGCCCTGACTGAGGCTGAGGGAAGGGCACAGCTGAGGAGTCCCTGCTCCGAGGACAGCTGAGGTGTCCTCACCAGACCTGCCCTGTGGGGGCATCTGGCTGTGCTGCTGGGTGCCCAGCTTCCTGTTCCTGGTCATGATTCTTCTGCTTACAGCCTACTGCCCGCTCCCTCCTACTACTGATTCTAAGAGCTACTTGACATTGAATTCCTTCCCTGTTCAAAATCAACCATGGTTCATTTCTATTGCTTACCACTTAGAAGGCTAACCATACACACACACTCACACACACACACACACACACACTCACATATATTCATTTTTACATAAATGGTATGTGTATGTCTAGATATCTATATTGATAAATAGATCACATATATGCCATTATATGGCTTGGTTTTTTTTCCTCTTTTGCCTTAAAATTATACGTGTATAAATATGAAAACCCTTACAGAAGGCTGGCAGGCTAACAGCACACTGCTAAGTTACCTATGGGGACGGGAAGCTTAGTGGTGGAGTTTGACTCAAGGGAACTTCCACTTTTTAATCTATTTTCTGTGTTAAATTTTTTACAGTTATTATAGATTCACAGACTACTTTTCAAAATAAGAAATCTTTTACCACAATTTATTTTCAAACAAATCTTTTACTTGTTTTACTCCAGAGCCCAAGTGGGGAGGGTGGGCACGAAGCAGGAAGACCCGGCCCCCAGCCCCGTGAAGCCGGCTGCTTCCTGGGAAACCGGGACTGGGAAATAAGCACTGATTTAAGAGAGGGGGCCCTGTGACGAGGGGAGATGGGGCGTGTGGGAGCGCAGGGCAAGGGCACCGAGCCTCACCTAGAGGGTGGCCTGGAAAAGTTTCTCAGCCTTAGACTTAAAAAATGAGTAGGACTCAGGAGGCAAATGAGGGAGTGGAGAATGAGTGGGAAAGTATAGCTGGTAGAGGAAACAGCCCCTGCCAAGCCAGAGCCCACGGCTCCCTCGGGAAACCCAGAGCGGCTGGAGCACGAGGAGGCGGGGAGGAGAAATGAGCATAGAGAGACAGGCCAGGTCCCATCAGAGACCTTGCAAAGTCTTATTAAGAGTCTGGACTTTATCCTAGAGGAAAACATGGATCCGTAGAGGACAGAGGCAGAAAGACTGAGGGACTCGCCTTTAACATGATCAGCTAATCAGCATTTCCTGCTCCAGACTGTATCACTGTATCAGCTGGGAAGTATGACATTTTTTTTTTTATATAGACTTAATTTTTTTTAGAGCCATTTCAGGTTTACAGCAGAATTGAGCAGAAAATATAGAATTTGCACATAGCCCTCCCCACCCAAACATATATACTCCCCTGCCCTCAACATCCATCCCTCATCAATTGGTACAATCGATGAGCCAATGTGGGCACATTATTATGGGAAGTATGACATTCTTATTTTCATTGTCTCATAACTGCAAAATTTTTTCTCACCTTTTAGAAAACTGGGTGGTGTTTTCCTAGTGGCAAGAAGGAAGACCATCCACCCATCTGTCCCTGCTTGTGGTTCTTGGCTCTCATCGCCAACTTTAATAGACAGTTTCCTCCAGGGCTGACATACCATCATTCCTAAACCACTAGCTATACAGAATGATGCAAACCAAACCCAGAAACAGCCCAGCCCTTTCCGGAAGTTTAGTGTGGAGGGATCCCCCTGTGAAGTCCTCCCTGGGCAAGTCCGTTCAGCCACACTAGGCCCTGCAGGGCCGGGGCTGCGTCTGAGAACATCAGCGCGTACCCCCATTGACACCTCCACTGGCCCTTGCTAGTAACACACGCTGACCTACTGGCATCGGCTGGCACAGTCACCCTCCCCTCCCTACCTCGCGGTGCCACCGTCATTGCAGGGGTGCTCTTGTCTTTTGCCCAAACACCTGCTTTCAGGCCACAGTCTCTCTTATGCTCTGAGCTCGAGGGTTTTCCATGACAGTGAGCTCTGCTGGGAGTTCTCTCTCTGTTTCTGTTACGGCTGACGCTTTCTCTGCTAGGACACAAGTTCTGACTTACAGCAGTTTTGCAAACTGCTTTGTGAAATCACTGATTCGTGCCCCTTGCAATTAGGAATGATAATTAGAAGAAAACCAACTTAGCTTCTTGCTTTTGGCATGCACCTAGTGACAGTGGCACGGGAAGGATCCAGAAATTGTCCCTAAGATTCCATCCAGCACTCATCTGGCATAAAACCAAAGCTCTGAAGGCAGGTAAGAAATACTATCACCCATTGTTTTGAAACAGAGTCTTACAGTTGTTTATTCTGAAATCACACATTTCCATTTTTTTTTTTTTTGCATCAACAGTCACTTTATTTTGGGGGGAGAATCTCATTTTTTTTAAAAAACATCTTTATTGTGGTATAATTCCTGTAATAATCTACACATATTTCAGACGTACAATGTGATGGATTTTGATAGATGTACACACCAATGAAACCACCACCACAATCAAGATGGCTAACATTTCCATCACTCCCCAAGAGGTGCAAATTTCTAATTCCCAAATTATCGCTTCCCACCTCCTTTACCTCCCGGTGACTGTAAGTTTTTTCTTTATGTCTGTGAGCCTGTGAAATCATGCATTTCTTTAAAATGAATTGAGAGTCCTTAGTGAACTTTTTATCTTTTTGTAATTTAAAAACCCAAACATTGATCTCTACTTCACGACACTCTGGTGTGACATTCCTGACATGAGAACAGATGGTTTCTACAACTCTCACTGCCCTACTGCTCCCAGATCAGTCTCTATTTTTTTTTTAATTGAAGCACAATTGATTTACAATATTATATTAGCTTCAGTGTACAGCATAATGATTCAGTATTTTTACAGATTATACTCCAGTAAAAGTTAATACCAAATAACGGCCATAATTCCCTGTGCTGTACAGTAGACCCTTGTTGCTTACCTACTTTATACATAGTGGTTTGTATATGTTAATGCCATACCCCTGATTCGCCCCTCTGGTAACCACTGGCTTGTTTTCTATGTCTGTGAGTCTGTTTCTGTTTTGTATATACATTCATTTGTATTATTTTTTTAGATTCCACATATAATACAGTATTTGTCTTTCTCTGTCTGACTTATTTCACTAAGCATAATATTCTGCAAAAGGCAGAATTTCCTTCTTTTATGGCTGAGTGTATTGTTGGGAACGTTAATTGGTGCAGCCACAATGGAAAACAGTATGGAGGTTCCTCAAAAAACTACAAAATAGAACTAGCATATGAGCAGCAACCCCACATCTGGGTATATATCTGGAAAAAACAAAAACAATAATTAGAAAAGATATATGTACCACAACATTCATAGCAGCACCATTTACAACAGCCAAGATAGGGAAGTAACCCAAGTGCCCATCAACAGATGAATGGTCAGTTTCTACTTATCTTCTTCAATAAGGTAGAGATGTGCCCATTATCGGCTCATCAAGAAAACACTGTGAGCTTACAGGCATAGACATATTTTTCTAAAGCATGTCTTTCTCTGTTCACTGTACTAGACTCTATTAGGCGGTGGGGAGTGAAAGGGACACATTGTCTGTCTTGGGTAAAAGCTCTCCAGCATCCCCCAAGAGGTCCTTCACCGTGGCATTGTAATCTCAGTTAGTGCGCCTCAAACTAAGAAACCTGGGATTGTCAGTGCATCCAAATGAACCTTTTTCTCAGAAGCAAACTCTCATTAACCAAACTCAATGTCTGATGGGCAGATACGTCTCCATTTATGTTGTTTCCTTTATGTGTGTCTGGCAGAGTCCTCATTTCTTATTGAGAGCTTGTGTTATCATAGTCCAGCCACGTTCAGAACAGAAAGGACTTTAGTGCTCAGTAAGCGTCACTGAAGGCACACGCTGGAGGTGACAGAAGCTCTAACAGCAAAGCCCAATGTAGGCTCAGCGCTGTGTGCCCAGCATGGTCCTGAGGGCTTTACCAGTATCATCGCATTATGACACTCACAATAACCTTACGGAGTAGTGATCCTTATTATCATCAAGGCTTAGAAATGTTAATGTGCCCACAGTCCCATAGTTAAAATTTACAAAGATGAGACTGTGGCTGAGACTTCAAGATGGCCACCAAAATCTGCCCATCACTTGACCATAACAATAGAGTTGGAGCTAGGCACATGGCCCCTAGCCAGAAACAGGATTTCCTCACTGTCCTTGCAACTAAATATGGCTAGATGACTAAATATGGGTAAATGAGATTTGAACCAAAGTAATGTACACAACTTCTAGGCCCTCTCCAACCTAAAAGATGAGCCCCTTGTTCTACTGACACTCTCTTTCCCTTCCTGTGAGCTGGAACTCAACTTGGAGACCACCTAGCTCTGATCTACAGTTGCTCTGCCAAATAACCACTAGACATCTGTGGCTTATTTAAATTTAAATTAAGTAAAATTGAAAATTTAGCTCCTTAGCCACATTTCAACTGCTAGCCACATGTGGCTGGTGACTATCATATTGTAACACTACAGATGTAGAACCTTTCCATCATCACAGGAACTTCTACTGGGCAGTACTATGCAATAGGTAAGGAACGACAGAGCAATAAGATGGAAGGAGCCCGGATTCCAGCATGACCCCACAGAACACAGCTGCCCTGCTCGTCTATACCAGTTGAATTGTTACACGGAGGAGAAATAAACTTCTACTTGATTTAAGTCAATGTATTTTGGAGCATATATGTTACAGCAAATTAGCTTGAACCCTAATACAGAAAACGAGCAGTATCACTGCCAGGCAACTCAGCACAACAGCCAGAGAGCAGCAGGTCTCTCCCACCTGCCCCAGGGCTTCCACTGTCTTGAGACTGGACATTTGTGTTTTGGTTTTTTAGACCTGGTCCAGGATGTCTTGCACCCTTGACCTGTGCAGTTCACCTTCTCCTCATTCTACACCTCCGTCTCTCTGCCCCACGTTGGAGATTGCAGCTATCTGACACATTGAAATATTTATAGGATTCTATAAATATGGGCATAACGTAGCCTGCAGATTCTCCCAAATGTGACCAAATCACCTTGTTTCTCTCCTGCATCATTTCCTATAGGAAGTTTACTTTTTTTTAATTGAAGTATAATCCGTTACAATGTATCAGTTTCTGGTGTACAGCATAATGTCCCAGTCATACATATATATACATATATTTATTTTCATATTCTTTTTCATTAAGGTTATTACAAGATATTGAACACAGTTCTCTGTGCTATACAAAAGATTTGTTTTTTTATATATTTTTACATATAGTGGTTAACATTTGCAAATCTCAAACTCTCAAATTCATCCTTTCCCATTCCCTTTCCCCTGGTACCCATAAGATTGTTTACTATGTCTGTGAGTCTGTTTCTGTTTTGTAGATGAGTTCATTAGTGTCCTCTTTCTTCTGTTTTTCTGTTTTTTTTAGATCCCACATATGAGTGATATCATATGGTATTTTTCTTTCCCTTTCTGGCTTACTTCACTTAGAATGACGATCTCCAGGTCCATTCATGTTGCTGCAAATGGCATTATTTTATTCTTTTGTATTGCTCAGTGGTATTCCATTGTGTGTTTGTATGTATGTGTATATGTGTGTGTGTGTACACCACAATGTCTTTATCCAGTCATCTGTGGATGGACATTTAGGTTGCTTCCATGTCTTGGCTATTGGATACAGTGCTGCTATGAACATTGGGGTGCAGGTGTCAGAAGTTTACTTTTAATCTGTGTGTGTTCTGGCTATACGTAATTTTCCAAGAACACATCCCTTGCTCATGTCCCTTTCTCAGCCCTTGCTTGGCGAGTCAGTAATCTACAATGCAGAACAACTCTTACAAGGAGTGAAATGCTCCCTATGCACATGGCCACCACATCCTCCTGTTTCCCTGTAATGATGCAACACGGACAGACAACTCATGGCTGGAAGTGGCCCTATTCATTCATAAAGAGAAATCACTGTCACAGTGAGTGGAAATAGTCCAAATTTCCATGATCAGCACCTTCTTTCCCTGGGGCAGAGCTCCCTGGGAAGTCAAGTCAGCATCAGATCGTGGTTTGGGGATTGTTGGCTCAGAACAAAGGGAGCCAGATATATGATTCCAGGGTTTGAAGACACCTGAATAGGACAGTCTGTCATGTCTGGTCAATGGGACCACAGTATTCAGAGGCACTGGCTCAAGTTACCCTACCTTGGCGGGTGGGCCCTAACAACATGTCTCTGGGACACTTTCTACACTTTCAGAGACAAGAGGAAAGGAGGCAGGGCAGAACCACTAAAGGAATGACGCGACAGTTGAGGACAGGACACACTGGTTAGAACCAAGGTGGAGGAAGATGAGACTTCCAGTAGACCTTGACCTTGATCTCGTGGCACGGCCACAGGTGCCATGACAGCTCTTAGGCTGACCATAGAAGGTCAGAAAGTGGGCAGAGGGCCTGATTCCTGGAAATCCCTGCCCCTTCCCCAACGTAGTTGGAGTAATCCTTCTACTCATTAGCATATGAAATTACAGAGCCCATAACACCTAACAACTCTGCACCTTGTGTTCGCTCTCTCTCCTGCCCTCTGAAATGGCCTGCACTTTGTCTGTGGAGTGTGTATCTCCCTTTACTTTAAACTAAACACCCTCATACCTCTTGGCTTCTCTCTCTCTCTCTCGCTTTTCGAGATGACCCACGTTCTGCTTACGGAGCGTGTATCTCCTAAGCTGTTTTCCCTTCTGAGTGAGAGGACCACTCTGTCCATGGAGTGTGCATCTCTCTAAATAAGCCTGCTTTCACTTTACCAGGCCTTGCTCTTGAATTCTGTCCTGCACGAGGCAAGAGCCTCCGACAACACCACGACTGACCAGTGCCCCCTACTGACTGGCACGTCCTTCCAGATGTTTAATCAGGCCTAGTCGAATCTGGGAGCAACTCAGCCTCTGAATTCAGCTTGACTTGGAGGTTCCATTTTCAGAGGGCAATCTTCCTACCCCTTATTTCCAAATTCCTGGGGAAAACACGGCATAGTTAACATACTGGAGCATATTATTATGAGCAAAGGGCTTTGATTCTAGGATGCTGAGCAGAGCTGCACACTTGTTTCCTCTGCATTGCACAAAATTTGCCCAGCAGGGACAACACATTTCTGAAGTTCAGGGAGCCAGCAGTGAAAGGGAAGTAAGAATTTTGAATATAACACTCAATCTAACTCTTGGAGACAGTCTGGGACGCTCCTAGGCCAGAATCCATAGAAAAAGTCTGTCATTTCTCAGAAAACTCAGAGGAAATTCCTAAAATTGTTACAGCCTTAACCTGATTTGGCAGAAGACAGCATTTCCACCAAGTGGTTGTCTAAGGGGGGGGCCACCTTCATCAAGGGCTTGGGGAGCCAGTCTCCCTCTACTGGTTATGGCCCAGAAATGCAGGAGCCTCTAAATTCCTAGGCTACCTGTAGGCTTTATGCCAGGAGGTCAGGACCACTTCTTACCAGGACAATGGCTACTTTATTAATGATGAATCAGTTCCACAGACACGATGAAGGGCCCCTGAGCCAGGCACTATGTATCGTGAGGACTGGATAGACCAGGAGGGTTGATAAACTGCATATGGGACCAAATGATGTCTTTCAAATTCCAATAACCCTCATTCCTGGGCTCTCAGATGTCTGCCTGTGATTCTTCAGAAGATAAAGTACATTCTCTTCTGGGCATATTTGCCCTAACAAACTAATAGCCCTAGGGAATGCCTAATCTCACAGTAACTCCGGCTGGCTTGTTTCAGCCCCCTTATCAGAGTCATAAATCTCAATGCCCTTCACGGATCCTAATCTTCTTACCTCACCTACAACCAATCAAAGCGTTGTGCACAAGCTGATCAGGCACCTCGAGACCCTACCTTGTAAAAGACCGCAACAATCGACCCTCCGGGCTCACACAGGCACCCCTCATCTGTGTGGCCCGGTGTTATCTATGGCAGCTTAACCCGCATCACCAGGCCACCTCTGTGTTGTTTCCCCACGACACTCAGGAACACAAGTACATTGAACAGATGAAACAAACAGCCTTGCAGATGCTCTTACTGGGCCCAGCCTTCGGCTTGAATCTTTCTCTGCATCTTTCTGTGTCCAGTCCTTTCCTTGACCCAGGAACCGCACCAGAAGACCTATGAAATTCGATTTTTACTTCTTCTTAAAAAGAGTGGTCATGATTGTTTTCCTTCACTTTCTATTTCAGACATTCTGCGTTCATACTTTATCTCCCCCTGATCTTAGAGGATTTACATTTTCCTGTAGATCAGAAGTCTGTAGATCAGTGCTGGGGAAAAAATTACCTGGGGAATTTATTTTTTTTAAAAAAAGAGAGAGCGAGAGATTCTTGGAGCTCCAACCTTGACATTCTGATTCACTGGGTCTGGGGGTTGAGGGTGGTAGAGTTCAGAAACAGGCATTTTTAACAAATGCCACAGATGAATTTGATACATGGTCAAGTTTTGGAACTACAGTGTTCAGATCAGTAATTTCCAAACTGAATTCACTCTAGTGACACTCTGAAGGATACAGCCTTGGTTAAGGGCAAGTCTCTCCATGCCAGCACTAACCTACCCGTAAGCTCCCACTGGGAGAATATATTACAGCGAACATGAGAATGGTTTTACCGAGGAAGAGCCTTGAACTGACTTTAATAAATTTATTTTAAAGTCAATTATAACTATCGTTAGTAACAGATCAGTTGTGAATGATCTATCAACACATCTATGTCATAACCAAGAGCAGCTACTCCATAATGGGTTTTGAAGCCACCTCTTCTGGAGGCAATGGGAGTTTCAGGGTAGGGTTCCTCAAGGTGGGGGAGATGGCTGTCCTTCCCTTGGGGTGGGGCCGTGGTTTATCTTAATTTCCTCCGACTGGGATGTATCTTTCCTTTCTCACACTCATCACTTTGAGTCTCTATTAATGCATCACTAAAATACTTATTTGGATTAGAGAAATTTACTCCCGAGTGGTTCTCCTTCCACATCCCCATTTCCTGCAGGACCGGGATGGATCTTATGCATCTCAGCACCTCTGCTGCACAAAAATACTGTCTGGTGGACTGGACTTTTGGTTCTCTTTCGTCTCCTTCCATTTTCACTCAGCCTCTCATGAGATTGCAGTGGTCTTTACTTCCCAGTATTTTATTATGAAAAATTTTAAAAAGAAAAGTTGACTCGCCACCCAGAGCCTATAATTGTTCATGTGTTTTCCCACATATTTCTTCATTTATCAATTCATGTCATTTTCTATGTATTTCAAAGTAAGTTGTAAATATTACACATTGCCTCTAAACACTTCAGTATTCACATCATTAACTAGAATAAAAAATTTGTTTATGGGCTTTTTAAGGTAAAATTTACATACACTGAACTGCAATAATCTTAAGCGTACCATCTGCTGAATTTTGACAAACACAAACCGCCATATGACCCACACCGCTACCCAGATAAGAGAACACAGAAAATTCCTTCGTGTCTCTTCCCAATTCTCACCTCCATCCC
Organism: Camelus ferus; assembly: GCF_009834535.1. NCBI lineage: Eukaryota > Metazoa > Chordata > Mammalia > Artiodactyla > Camelidae > Camelus > Camelus ferus. The sequence goes on along the minus strand of NC_045710.1, from coordinate 55,242,593 downwards.
TCAGAGACAACCATTGTTCTAATTTTTTTCTACCACAGTTAATTTTACCTGTTCTAAAGCTTCATATGAGCAGAATTATATAGTATTATTCTTTTGTGTAACACAGATAGGCGAAATGTAATCTGACTTCCAGAAAACTGGGAGATTGTATCACTCTTGGGAAACCATTAGGCAATATTGGGGCAAGCAACCTCAAGCCCAGCTCAGAGATCTTAGTGGTTAGTCCCAACCCTGTATCAAAAAAGCTTTTCCAATCTCCTCTAGTTCTGCATCATAACAACTCCTTGCGTCATAACAACTTGCATCACGTAATAAGCAATGCAGAAAAGAACAGAGATGAGAACTTTAAAAAAAATTTCCCACCACCTGGAAATAACCATCATTAACATTAGGTAGAAAATCACCCTAGACATATTTCCATGAGAGAAAAATGGGTAGGTAAATATAAATATAAATAATACATAATAATACTACAACTGCTATTTTAATTGGAAAATACTAAAATGGCTTTTATTAAAATTTAACAGAAGGAGAAACTAAACTGAAAATAACTTTAATTAGGCTGAACATCAAATATTTATTCAGCATGAGATGATTTCCTAAAACACTCCCCTATGGTTAGCGACTACAAAAAAAAAGAAGCAAGAAATTAGAGTCATTTTTTAAAAAACCGTATTTCCATTTTAGGTAGCATAAACTGATTTCTAGCAAATACGGTCTGCAAACTCCCCTTCATTTCTTTAACGTATTACTTAGCCTTTGAACTCTTATTTTATTGAATTCATGTTGTTACATTACAGTGTAATCCAAAGCATTTGTGAGGAATTTTCTTCGTTCTTTGTACTATGTTCTCTTCTAGACTGGGCTCCTCGTCTTCGAACACTGTGTTTCCGTTTTTCATTTGTTTCGCTGTTGCGCATTCATAGAGGTGTGCATGCTCGGGCAGTCTTTCCAGACCTTTTATATGCTCTGATAAAATAATCACATTTGTACTAATGAACACTCAGCCACATGGCGCTTACCGTGTCCCAGTTACTGCTGCAAGGGCTCTCCATATTCACTCATTTAATCCTCGCAAGAACACTGAGGTTTTATTACTAATCCCATTTTACAGATGAGAAACTTTAGGCATAAAAAGGTTAAGTAACTTGTTCAGGTAACTTGGAAGTAGCAGAGGCAGGTTAGAAACTCGGCATTCTGGTTCCAGCATCCATTTTTCTTAGCCACCTTACTTCCTGCCCTTTGTTCTCTACTGAGCTACAGTTTGAGGGCTGGGTATTTCCTGTTCTGCATACTTTTCCCGTAGCCTGAAGGTATGGTGGGTAGAGAGGGAGAGCACATCGCAAAGGTGGGGTTTGGAGATGTAACTTACAGTACTAGGCGTCGCTCCACCTCGCTGGAGGCTGTATTCCAATCTCCTTAGAATGAGCGTCCGCAGCACTTGGACTCCGTCCCCTAGTTCACTCTGTGGCCCTCACAGCCACTGACGAGGGTTCATTTGCATCTGCTTCACCCATTTCTCTCCAGCAACCGTATCTTCTTCTCTACAGTCAGAGGTATCTCCTTGGTTTTCTTCTCTCTTGATTGAGGGTTGATTAAGAATTCTCAGAATTTTGAGTGACTCAGTTATATGACTTCTGGAAAAGGAGGTTAGGAACCTTTCTATGCAATGCACTTCTTCTAAATGTCAGAATCTTCAATATTATTCCTTATTTGCCACTTTCTGAAGTTAATGGCACTGCAGTGCACCCTATTCCTTTGTTCGACTGTTGCAGTAAAACATTTTGCTGATTTACATAACTGTGGGGGCGGGGGGGTTGTTCATTCATTTAATTAGGTAGGTATTAGAGAAAGGAGACTCTGTGAGGCATATTCATGCCACCATCCTGAACCAAATATATATGCCCATAGATAAGCATTCATTGTTTCTTGAAGATCCCAAGTTAGCTAAATTTTATAAATTTGACAGAGGAAATAGGCTCCTATGGGAAAAGATGAAGGAAGAAACGTAAAACCCTAAAGAGTTAAAATTTTTAAAATCTAAGATGAAATGGAATATTCTGAACCAATTAATCTGGAAAATAAAGAAAAATGCTTTAACCACTGGGACGACCAGAGCTACTTAGCCTTTGAGTGAAAAATGTCAGATACAGAGAAAAAAGGAGCAGGGACAAATTTTCTATTTTTCTGCTTCTTAACATGGTTTGCACTTACCCTCTGTGAGTATTAGGTCTTCATAGTGTTAACAGCAGCTTTCGGTAGCTTCACCCAACTAAACATCCAGCAACGGTCTCATCTGCCTTTCTCCACCCCCGGATGTGATGTAAGACACCAAGAAACTGCACCCCAAGCCAGCTGGGAGTGCATAAGCTTTCTGACCTGTTAGCCCGTGACTGCTAGACAACAAAGGACGGGAAGGAGGGTGCAGGAGTTAGTGTGCCGTGAAGGGAGCCCCGCTCCTCTGCAAGCCTTGCACAGAAAGGTTAAAAAAAAAAAAGCAAGGAGTCGCCTGGAAGTTACAGCTGCCTCATTTAAGTCGTTTCACCAACAGAACTGAGTGCAGTTAAGACTTATTTATAGGATTAAAAATACCTTAATGTCACAGAGAACTGAAAGAAGATATTTGCATAACACATGGCTGATAAAGGATTTATATCCAGAATATATAAAGAACTTGCAAAACTCATGACTCTTAAAAATAAACCCAGTTTTAAAGAAAAAGATGAGAGCAGACATGTCACCAAAGAAGTGCTATAAACAAGCACATGAAAAGACGTCCAACATACTAGTCATTAGCGAAATGCAAATTAAAACCACAATGAGACACCACTGTATACCTATTAGAACATCTAAAACTTTTTAAGTTAATACCAAGTGCTAGCAAGGATGCAGAAGAACTGAAATTCCCAAACACTGCTGGTCTAAACACAAAATAGTACAGCACTTTGGAAAACAGTCAGGCAGTTTCTTTAAAAATCAAACATACATTTACAGTAAGAACTAGCATTCCCAGTCCTATGTATTTACCCAAAAGAAATAAAAACTTGTCTTCACACAAATACCTGTATTCAAATATTTATAGCACCTCTATTCATAATCACCAAAACCCAGCTGATAATCCAACTGAGGAATGGATAAACAAAACGTGGTGTATACATCCCACAGAATGGAATACCATGCAGAAATACAAAGAAATAAACCACTGATACACATGACTACATAAATGAATCTCAAATGCATTGTGCTAAATTAAGGAGGCCAGACTCAAGTCCACACTGTGTGATTCCATTTATGAAAGCAAAACTATAGGGGCGATAAATAGATCAGTGGTTGCCAGGAGCTGGGGCACCGGTTGGGTGGGAGAGGACTATGGAGACGCAGTATGAGGTGATGATATAAGTCTTCTTTGTGATGATGTAACTTTTCTAAACCTTGATTGAGATGGTCATTATACGCATTTATCCAAGCTCCTAACACTACACACTACCGGGGTGACAGTCTGGCACAGTGTGACTGGGTTCTCTGCTCAGGGCCCCACCAGGCTGAAGTGAAGGTGTCAGCGGGCCTGGGCTTTTCTGGAGGCTCTAAGGGAAGATCCATTTCGAAGACCATACAAGTTACTGGCAGAATTCAGTTCAATGCAGTTGTGGGGCTGAGGTCATTTCCTTGCTGGCTGTTGGCCAAAGGCTGCCACATTCCTTGGCTCATGCCCTCCCCATCTTCAAAGCCAGCAACAATAGATCAAGTCCTCTCCATGCTTTGAATCTGACATCCTCTTCTGCACCATCTCTGTAATTTATTCTACCCTCAGCCAGGGGAAAGCTCTTCTTTTTAGAGTTCATGTGATTACTTTGGGCCTGCCCAGGTAATCCAGGATGATCTATTTTAAAGTCAACTGCTTGGTAAACTTTTTTTTTTTTTTTTGAGTTATAGTCATTTTACAATGTTGTGTCAAATTCCAGCATAAAGCACAATTTTTCAGTCATACATGACATACATATTCATTGTCACTTTTTTTTTCACTGTGAGCTACCAGGTTTTGTATATATTCCCCTGTGCTATACAGTATAATCTTGTTTATCTATTCTACATTTTGAAATCCCAGTCTGTCTCTTCCCAACCCCCTGCCCCCTTGGCAACCACAGGTCTGTATTCTATGTCTATGAGTCTGTTTCTGTTTTGAATTTACGTTTTTTGTTTTTTTTTTAGATTCCACATATGAGCGATCTCATATGGTATTTCTCTCTCTCTTTCTGGCTTACTTCACTTAGAATGACATTCTCCAGGAGCATCCATGTTGCTGCAAATGGCGTTATGTTGTCGGTTTTTATGGCTGAATAGTATTCCACTGTATAAATACACCACATCTTCTTTATCCAGTCATCTGTTGATGGACATTTAGGCTGTTTCCAAGTCTTGGCTATTGTAAATAGTGCTGCTATGAACATTGGGGTGCAGGTGTCTTTTTGAAGGAGGATTCCTTCTGGATATATGCCCAGGAGCAGGATTCCTGGGTCACATGGTAAGTCTGTTCCTAGTCTTTCAAGGAATCTCCATTCTGTTTTCCACAGTGGCTGCACCAAACTGCATTCCCACCAACTGCTTGGTAACCTTAATTACATCCGTTTTGCCACATAACATATTCACAGGCATGACCCCAGGGGCAAAGGTCATGGGGGCCAAAACTGTGCCCATGACATAGATTTTAAACAATGACCTAATATACACACATATAAATGAAACAAAAGGTAAAATAATACTTACCTTTCACTCAGTTCAACACTTTGACGCTTTTAATGTATTAAAAGGCCAGTGTCAACATACTATACTGATTACATGTTCCATTAATGAGATGCAACCTCTAAGTTTATCTTGAGAAAAAGGCCTGCATGCCCTTTTAAATTCTAATCTGAAACAACAGGAGACCCATGGAAGGGCATCAGGGGCCTGTGTAACCCCTGAAATTATTTATCTGGGACTAACTAAGCAGAAGAAAAACAAAGTCACCTCGGGGACAGTTTGCAGGTATCTCCCCAGTGCCACTACAGGCTGTCAAGGTCATGAAAAGTGAGAAAAGATTGAGAAATTGTCACATAACAGAGAAGACTGGGGAGACATGATAAGTAAACGCAATGTAACAGATTGGATCTAAGAACAGAAAAAGAATAATGAGAAAATTGGAGAAATCCAAAAAGTCTGGAGTTTAATTAACAGGGATATAAGTTTTAGTTTCTTACTTTTGACAAATGCACCTGGAGACGTAAGATGTTAACAATGGGGAACTGGGTGAGGGGTATACGAGACCTCTGTACTCTGTTTGCAGCTTTTCCGTAAATCAGTATTATTCTGAAAGAAAACTTACTTATAAAACATTACAAGATTGAGTACCTGTACATTTTTCTAGGAAGATTTATAGATTTTATACCCTCCATCCATGATCCAAAAATAGTAAGACCCACTGTTCAAAGCTTCCGCTGTTTTCCTTAACCACCCCTAAGTATTGACTCCTTTCTGCTATGTCACCCACACCTTCCCTCAAAAAAACAAAATTTAGCCAGGACCTGGGGAAGGGGAGAAGGGATATGTTTAATGGGTTCAGTTTCAGTTCAGGAAGATGAAAAATGTTCCGGAGATGGGTAATGGTGATAACAATAAGAATACTTAATGCCACAAAACTGTACACTTAAAAATAGTTAAAACGGTAAATTTTATGTTATATATATTTTACCGCAAGTTAAAAAATAAAGGAGTGGGTACTGATATATGCTATAACATAAACCTTAAAAACATTATCTAAGTCAGAGAAGCCAGACACAAAATATCACCCATAATTCCATTAACAATGTTCTAAAATTGACTGCGCCGAGAGTTGTACACATCTGCGAATATACTAAGAACTACTGAAATGTAGACTTTAAATGGGCAAATTGTGTGGTCGGTGAATTACATCTCAATAAAGCTGCTAAAAATTTTTCACTGATTTTAAATACAGGATCACATTTACTTGACCTCTGGAGACCTTAAGTGGCACCTCGTAAATTCTGGAACCACATTCTGCTGATGTGCTTAAAAAAAAATAAAATAAAATAAAATAAAAAGGAACAAATAAATGGAAGACCGAGGCTTACAATGGCTGGCAGGGAAGATGAGAAGGATCTGTGACTAGGTGTGGCCTCGTTCCAACCATGGGGGCAAGAACAAGGCGAGACTGTAAAACACACTAGGCTGAAGTTGTCAGATGCCTTTATTTGGTCCTTATGATTCATGAAGCCACCTACACAAATCACTCTCTGTACCTCTACCGCAAGTAGCAGCAGCATTGATCCAGGCCAAAAATGGAAGACACGGCAGTGGAAGACCTTGCAGAGAAAAGGTAACAGGTGAATCTCTGCGTATCCAGGCTTAGGTTGAAGGTAGGACAGGAAAAGGGTACAAGTACAGGATTCCAAAGACTGTTCTTCAAAGCGGAGGCCTGCAGAGGTCCTGGCTGAAGGACGCAGGTGCAGGCTCACAAAACTGCCCGGCTCAGCAATCAGTCCAACGTCCCTAGAAACACAAAGAGCAATGTTTAAAGCAACACGCTTCAAGAGCTGGACAGTGTAAGCAAAGTGGGCAAAGTTACGGGGAAGCTACTCTGGTATTGGTGGTTCTTCTAAGACCAAAACACTCATTTTGAGGAACAGCCATCCAAAAGATCCTTGGGGGAAAACATGTCATTGCAGAGGGTGGGCAGCTGGGTCTGGGAGAGTTCGAATTAGAGGTGGGGAAAGGGCTAAGAAGCTGTTGTGTCAATCAGTGGGCATCTGCGGAGACCACACAAGGGGTGAGTGATACAAAATAAATGAGGGAAGTTCTCTAAGCAGAGTTTATAAACTTTGGCAAAAGTTTCAGTTCAAGATGGGAGGCTGAACCCACAAGTCTGTATGCCCTCCGATGCAAGGAAAAAAAAAATCTTTTAAAAGGTATATAAATCTACGATAAAGAATGGGGGTCCATCAGCAGTTAACAGATTTCAACAAAAAGCTGAATGATAGAAATCAGACTGAAGTACGTTTATAAATAAAGCGGAGGAAAATGAGCCTCAAATAAACACACAGGGGACTGCAGCAGAGATGGGGGCCCATCTACCCAGGAAATTCACGAGGAGACTCAAGACTCAAGACACCAAAAATGACAGAGACGCAAGGCCAAAATGAATAATGACTCAAGTGTCTGTATGAGAAACAGTTGACCCCTTCTCACCATAACCCTCCCTGCATGCAGCCCTACCAGAAAACAAGCCTTTAAACTAAACCTAACTTTGGGGGGAAGGTGTAGCTCAGTGGCAGAGTGAGTGCTTAGCATGTACAAGGTCCTGGGTTCAATCCCCAGTACCTCCATTTAAAATAAAATAATGTAAACAAACAAACAAACTAAACCTAACTTGAAAACCAAATCAAAGGGCTCTCTTCTAAAGAACTAAATGAATTATCCGGAGAACCAGAGCAGCTTCTGAAAACTGCAGCACCCCGCAGTCAAGTTTTCAATATTCTAGCATTTGGAGGCTCCCAATGTAACATCTGGTCCCATCCCAGCCACACTAAGGTAAAATCACAAGACAAAATTCACTCTCCATACATACACAGCTTCCAAACAGTGTTCTTATTCCCTCATTCTAAAATAGAATAAAAATTATAAGGCATTTGAAGAAAGTCTATTGAGGACAAGGAGAGACTAAAACTTACTTAAAACTAAAAAAACAAACAAACAAAAACCCTAGAATAATTCAGGGGGAAAAAAAAAAACAACAAACAGAACTAAACAACAAACCAAAAGAGAAATACCTCAAAAAATGTTTTAATAGTCCTTGCTTTTGATAATGGCAAATTCCTGCTGAGACCAACTGATACAGCTGATTAAAATATTTTTAAAAAGAAAAATCCTTCAGGCATTAAAGAGGCCTCAAGAAAAGGCAAATGCAAAATCTGGAGAAGGTAACGGAACACAAAGAAAACCCAACCTTGGAAACTGCTTTTAACCGGAGGGAATCTGCCAATCCAAAAGAAAGCTCAAGAAATTGTGCTGTGATTTTGGCAGGCTGAGCAAATCAAGAGTCAAATCAGAGAGTCTGCTCAAGTGAGAAGTTCTGATTAACTGCCCCCTTTTAAAAGCTGGATTCCCAAAAGGCTACACCCTCAGAGTAAGGTAGAGCTAGAATTAAATGACCCCCTCACAGACCTGCCATCGGGGTTCTTTTTATCATCACAATGATCAAGGAATCCTCAAGTCTTAGATTTGGAAAGGAGGTCCTGGACTGATGCCCCGAGGTGCCTTGCAGAAGCAAATGAACATCTCGTTTGGAGAAAGGTCTCATTATTCAGGCCTCAAATTATCCAACAAATTATTTTTTCAAATACAGTGAAAAATATACCAACATAACTAGGCATACAGGGAAAGAAAGACCATGAGACAATACCAACAGAAACAACAGAGAGAAAAATAAATCAATCAATCAATCTTAAAAGGCTTTGGACATTAGCTTGGACACAAACTATAAACAATTGTACCTGTTATGTTTAAGAAAATACAAGCCTCAGAACATCTGCAGCAAATACAAATAATAAAAAAATGACAAAATAGATTTGAAAACTAAATGAAATTCACAAAAACTGAAAAATACAAAAACAAGAACTGAAACTAATAAATCAACAGGAAAACATTAAAGGAGACAAGACCACAGAAGAGAGAGATAATAAACTGGAAGGTCAGAAAAATTACACAGAATGTGTCATGGAAAGGCAAAATTATGGTTGACTTTTAGCATATTTTAATAGGAATCCAAGAAAGAAAGAACAAAACAGAGTCAATATCTGAAAAGATACTGGCTGAGACCTCTCCAGGACAGACGAAAGCCATCAATCCATAGATTTAAGAAACCTAAGCAGACTACGGAAAAGCGAATCAACACCTAAATACATCAGAGTGAAGCTACAGAAAAAAATCAAAGACAGAAAAATCTTAAAAGCAGACAGAAAAAAGGGGAACAAATTAGCTTCAACAGAAACAACAGAAGCCAAAAAAAGAGAAGAATGATCACTTCGATGTGCTAAAAGAAAGAAAGTTTCACCTAGAATTCTATATTCAGCAAAAATATCTTTAAATAAAGAAAATAAAAGGTTCTCACACACACACACACACACAAAGTAGAGTTTGCTACCAGCAGACCCTGTAAAACCAAGGATTTACATCACAAAGAAAGTGATCAAAAATGGAGAAGAAACATAAAAAAGGAAAGAGGAGCAAAGACAGCATAAACATATGGTTAAGTTCACACAACGTCGCCTGTATACTACAGCGATAATAATGCCTTACGTGGGTTGATAATGACAACATAAAATGGGTAACAGTAACATCATGAGTCGGGGATGAAGGACTTGTAAATCGAGCTCATTGAATCCTAAGATCCCATTTGGCTGAGGATGAAGGGAAAGGTACCAACACTAGGCTCTCACACATTAAGGATGCATGTAGTACCAATTTTTTTAAAACTAGAATGTAGAACGTTCAAATTGATAAGAGTTAAAAACGGAATGAATTATCCTCAAAGAAAGGCAAAAAAAAAAAAACCCCATAAAACAAGGACAAATAGAAAGCACAAAATAATAGGATGCATTTATACATCATTAATTACATTAAATGTAAATGAATTAAGTGCTTCACTTAGAGACAATCAGCCTAAAATTTTAAAAATAATCTAATTATGAGAGAGGAAATCAAGACAGTGGAACAGGAGGACAAAGAGCTCACCTCCCCTCAACAACACATCAAAAATACATCTACATGTAGAGAAATCCTCACTGAACACTTAACTGGAGACTGGCAGAAAGACACCTGTAAAATCAAGGCTGTAGGAAGGATCCACAGACAGTTGGGTAGGAAGGGATGAGAAGCAGTCAGGTCAGGACCCGCACCTAGCAGGGGGCACAGAACAGGAGGGGGGTTATGCTGGCTTAGAGCCCCGCCCTGGGTAGTGAGCAGTCTGCATCACACCATGGGCACCCCAGCTCTGGGGTCCAACCACGGAGGATGAGGCCCCTCAGCTGGTTTGAAATTCACTGGGACAGACAGCATGACTGTTAAGAAATGTAGACTCCACGAGTGAAGGGCACTTATATGCTTGCTAATTCCTGAAACAAGGCAGAGGAAGCCGCCTGCAACCGCCCAGCATTCTAGCTGATTTCCCGTGACCACTCAGTGCAAGCCCCGGCCCGCCATGCTCCAGAGCCGCTCCACCCTAGGGCAACAGATGCTGCAGCTGAGGAGAGCGCATGCCTGTGAGGGACAGAGCTGGCGGTCACGGGGCAGCAATCAGGAGTGATCTGGAGCTCCAGCTGCTGTCGGGACCACCCCAGAGAGCACCCCAGCCGACACCAAGTGCCCACTCCAAGCCCCTCTTGCTCTGCAGCACTGTTCGCCACTAGGGCAAAGGCTAATGTTGCCGAGAAGAGTACAGAGTTGTGGAGGACAGAGCTGACTGAAGCCTGGCAGAGCATCCAAATGGGGAAAGAGCACCCATTACTACTGATCATGGGGCAGCAGATCAAGAGCAGTCTGTAGCTGACTGGTGCTGGGACCACCCAAGCATGGGCCTCAGCCTCCACGGGGAGCCCAATCCAGTCCTTGGGTTCCAGCACGTCTCCCTTCTGCGAGGGGAGAGGGCACACACTCAAAGAGAACACAACCAGCTCACACCCTACTCTCAGGGCTTTTGCTCCAACAATTTAAGATGTGACACAAGCCCTAACAGGGTGGTGTTGGCAACTGAGCAGCAGAGAAGACCTGGCTCACACCTGCCTCTGGCTCTCGCCCCTCCATGTCCAGCCTGCCCTCGTACCAAGATGACAGCTGCCAGCACCCCCTGCAGGAAGAGGTGACTCTTGTTCATTTCAGATCCAGCTCTCCCAGCAAAGCCACGGGCCACACGCGGACGGCATAAAGATGCTCCATGGGGAGGGTATATCTCAAATGGTAGAGCGCATGCTCAGCATGCCTGATGTCCTGCGTTCAATTCCCAGTACTGCCTCTAAAAAATAAATATATAAGTAAGTAAACCTAATTACCACCCCCCCAAAATGTAAAGATGCTCCCACACGAGCACACCCCTTTAAGACTGGGATAGGTAACTGTTTCACCTAATTTCACAGAAATAAAGCTAAGCAAAATGAGAAGACAGAGGTATTTCTTTAAAACGAAAGAACAAGGTAAAAAAACCCTGAAAAAAGCAACTAATGAAATAGAAATAAATAATTTACCAGATAAAAAAAGAGTTCAAAGCTTTAGTACCAAGAATGCTACCTGAACTAGGGAAAAGAGAAGATGAACACAGTGAAAATTTTAACAATAGGAAATATAAAAAAGAACCAGTCAGAACTGAAAAATAAAATACATGACATGAAAAACACACTAAAAGGAATTAGCCAACTAGGTGACAAAGAACACGTAAGTGATCTGGAAGACAGAATAATGGAAATCACCCAATCAGAACAGCAAAAAGAAAACAAATTTTAAAAAGTGGTAACAGTACAAGGGACTCTGCGACAGCAAGCATATCAACATTCACATTATAGAGAGTCCCAGGAAGAGAAGAGAGGAAGGGGGATAAAAATGTATTTGATGAAATTATTGCTGAAACTTCCCAAACTTGAAGAAGGAAATATATTCAAGAGGAGGAGGCACAGAGGGTTCCAAAAGCAATGAACCCAAAGAGCCCCACAACAAGACATATTATAACAGCAAAAGTTAAAGACAGAATTCCAAAGGCAGCAAGAGAAAAATAAAGAGTCATATACAAAGGAACCCCCGTAAGGCTAACAGCTGATTTTACTGGAGATCGTCATTCTAAGTGAAGTAAGCCAAAAAGAGAAAGAAAAATACCATGATATCACTCAAATGTGGGATCTAAAAAAAAAAGAAAAAGGATACTAATTAACTTATCTACAAAACAGAAACAGACTCCTAAAGTAAACAAACCTATGGTTACCAGGGGGAAAAAGGGTAGGAAGGGATAAATTGGGAGTTTGAGAATTTCTAGTACTACTATATATAAAATAGATTAAAGAAAATTCTTCTGTATTATAGCACAGGAAACTATATTCAGTATCTTATAGTAATTTGTTATGAAAATGAATATATATGTATGACTGAAACATTATGTTGTACACCAGAAATTGACAAATTGTAACGGACTATACTTCAACAGAAAAATTTTTAAGTGAAGATTAGCTAATATATATAAAAAAAGAATACTGTGAAGAACTTCACATCAATAAATTTGAAAATTACATGAAATGTACAAATTCCTAGAAAAACTATAACACTTCAGGGGTTAAAAAATTGTGTCAAGAAAATAAAACAGGAATGGTCCTAAAACCATTCAAAAAATTGAATCAGTAATCAAAAATCTTCCCACAAAAATTCCAGGCCCAGATGGCTTCATTGGTGAATTCCATCAAATATTCAGGAAGAAATAATTCCAATCTCACCGTTTTCTAGAGAGCAGACAAGATAAAAAGGGCACCCTCTCCAACTAATTTATATAAGGCTTACATTCAATACCAAAAAAATGCCAATCTCCTTTAAGCAAGTGATGCAGCATTTGCAATCGGTTAAAATTAATCTACAAAAAGCCTATAGTAGGTATGATTAATGGGGAAATGCTGAAAGCTTTTCCTTTGAAATCAAGATGCCTGCTATCAGCACTTCTATTCAACACAGTGTTGGCAATTCTAGCCAAGGGAAAAGAAAGAAAAAGATAAGGATTGGAAAGAACTTCACAAAAGTGTCATTATTGGCAGGTATTACTGCTTAATTAAAGAAATCTAAAACAATTAATGGATAAATCATTAGAATTAATTAGAATTCAGCAAGATGCTAGATACAAAATTAAAATATAAAATCAAGTATATTTCTATATACTAACAACATTTAAATGATTTTAAGAAAAATACCAATAACAGCATATTAAGCACTTAAAGGAAAGCAACTAAAAAATGTCAAGATTTCTTGAAAGATTTCTAAAAAAAGGTTTATTTTAAAAACATAAAAGATCTAAATAAATGGAGAAATGTACCATGTTTATGAACTAGAAGATTCACTATTGTAAAGATATGATTTCAACCACTAAGTAATCTACACATTCAATGCAATCTCAATCAATAACCCTTCTTGTGGAATTTGACAAGCTGATTCTAAAATGTACAGGCAAATGCAAAGAATCAAAAATCACCAAGACACTTAAAAGAACAAGGTGGGGAGATTTGCTCTCTCCGACAAAATAATTCAGATAGTGTGGTACTGACATGGGAATAGACAAAACAGATCAGTAGGAGAGAAACAGCCCAGAAATAGCCTTGACTTTTTTGTTTGTTTAACTGAAGTACAGTTGATTTTCAATGTTGTGTTAGTTTCTGGTGTACAGCACAGTGATTCATTCACACACACATTATACATACTCTTTTTCATGTTCCTTTTCATTATAAGGTTATTACAAGGTGTTGAATATAGTTCCCTGTGCTTTACCATAGGGCCTTGTTGTTTATCTATTTTATATATAGTAGTTTGTATCTGCTAATCGTAAACAGCCTTGATTTATAACAAAGGTAGCACTGAAGTGAAAATGACATGGAAAAGTGGCTATCCAAATAACAAGAAAAAAATTAAACTGGACCCCCACCTCAATCCTATAAACAAAAAATCAACTATAGTTTTATGAAAAACAAAAAACTGTAAAGATTTTAGCATACAGGCGAATGTCTGATGAACTTGGGGTAGGGAAAAAAGTCTTAAACAGGACAGAAACAGCACTAGCTATGAAGGAAAAGATTAACATATTTGACTATCCTTAATTAAAAACTCACACTTATCAATTATCTTAAGAGTGAAAAGGCAAGTCATAAACCAGGAAGATATCTGCTTCTGGTATACTGAGAAAGATTCCTATTCAGAACAGATACATAGACATATACATAGTAGTATAAGGCAGTAAGAAAAAGGACAAAATATCCAAGAGAAAAATAGGACTCCTTCCTGCCTAAAATGCACATGCACATGAAGAAGTGCTCAGTCACCAGCAATCAGGACGAAGCAAATTAAAAGCACAAAGCAGTCATCACTTCACATTCCTACCAGACCGGCAAAAATCAAACTCTGATAATACCCAGTGTTGCTAAGAATGGGGAGCCATGGAAATTGTCATACTCTGGTGGCAGAAATGTGAATCAGATGTACAGGTTGTCTGGCCGTACCCACAAAAGATGGAGGTAGATATATTCTATGTCCCGGAAATTTTACACACACACACACACACACATCCCTAGAGAAACATGTACAAGAATGTCCATAGCAAATCGCTCACTAAAAAAAAGGCTATCCAAATACCCACATTAAAATGGTTCAGTTGTGGTACTGCCACACAATGGCATGCCATTCAGCAGAGAAAATGAACAGACTAAAAACATGTGCAACAGTGTTAACTGAATCTCATACATGTGTTAACCTAAAGAAAACAACTGTGGGCCCGATGCTGACCATCCAGATGCTGGACTACAATTTGGTTCCATTTTTTGGAAGCTAAAAAAAAGATATAAAACTAAATCTTAGTATTCAGGGATGCATGCTTCTGTGGTGAAACCATTAAGAAAATCAAAAGTAATTACCACCAAAAAGTTAGGATACAGCCATGTCAGGAAAGGAGGTAAAAACAGAATGGATAAGGAGATTTTGGAGGCTGCCTATTCTATTTCTTGGCCTAGTTGATGGTTACAACAGTGTTCACTTTATTATTTATTTATTTTACATTTGTTTTTTGTGTGTTACATGTCATAAGGAAAGGCTTGGAAAATAATATATATATATTTATATACACATATGTATACACACACACACACACATATAAATACAACTGCATAAAATAGCCAGATTACTAATGACAGCTGCCCACAGGGAGGGGACCTATATGAGGGATTAAAGGACACAGCAGAGGAAGACTGTTCACAGTACTGTTTTTCAACTTCTACATTCAACCTACAACGCATGGAAGATTTAATTATGGTAAGAAAATGTGTTTTCAGCCTTGACAATGTCAAAGTAACACATGCAGATAACACAAAGTGAGAGATGGGAGCGGGCTAAAAATGGGAAAGGAAGTCACACTTATAAAGTGAGGAGTCAACAAAAAAAATACATATTTTAGTATATTATATAACTTGTAAAGGTAACAGAGGAGCAAAAAATAATGACAAAATTACCAAAAATCAAAAAGGAGGGAAGGGATTAATGGGGCACTATAGGTTAGCCAAATCTTCATTTATCATAGCAGGAAGTCAACAGATAACATTTACAGTTCATAAATCAATGATGAAATATAAGTAACCATCTGAAAAGCTAAAAACAATAAAAAGATGAGGGGCAGCAGCTGCATTGTATTATAAGTGATTAGGTAACTATTTGAGTTTTAAATATGAATATATATACTGACTTGATTAAAAAAGAAAAAATAATTTCACTTAGAACATACACATCTAAGGACATAAGGACATTTATTTTATCAGGTATAAAATAATATAATATTGACTCAAGATATACGGGCTAAAGAGACCAAAATTCAGATCTGCTAATACACGACAGAGCAGAGGGATTCAACTGCTGAGATTATTAACTCTGAAGATGAGAATAAACATATCCATCACTCGGTAAATGGCCACTGATTAAAAATCCAAGCCAAGCACTATGCATGGTCGGTAGGTACTGTGATGTCTTTAAAATGGAGATTTGATCATCTGGCTTACCTCTTCGAAAAGCTGGTAATTAAAAACAAACAGGGTAGGCTCCAAACATTTTTGATTGGTCACTGATGGCATGTCGGTCACAAGAAGCTGCCCGCCTTAGTTAGGCAGCTAACAAGTTATTTTTAAGAAAAATGAGTAAGCAGTAAAGAGGCTGAAAAAAGATGCACAACTTAAGAGAATACTCAATAATTTAGGCTAACAGCTAGCCATGGGAATGTATCTTAAAAGACATTTAAATGAATATATCAAAAGAGCCATAGGCCTAAGTTGATACACAGTAGCAGAATAAAGAAATACAAATAGTGAAATAAATAATTTGAAAAAAAAGATTTCTGAAGGTAACGAGGCTTCAAGGAGGTGATGAAAACATTGGTGTGGTAAAGGTGAGAAAGATCTGAAGGCCCCTGGCTTTCACAAAACTATTCAATCAGAATATGCAAGGATGAGTATGCTGATCAGATTCAGGAATTACGTAAGAGAGAGAGCGCTAAGAACAGGTAATTAAAATGAGGTATTTCAAATATTTTCTACTTCAGTAATAAGCTTTAGTTAGCACACAAGTTAATCCAACAATCCTAAGAATAAATAGCTTACAGGGCAGTACAGCATCCCGCTGTGGCAAAATAATCACTTTACGCTAATTGTTAAAGAAGAAAAAAGAACAAGAAGTAATCCTTTAATTGTTAGCAACTGTTTCTGATCTCTAGCATTATGATGAAGGGGGAGATTTATATCTAGGGGTATAAATAGATAACTATTATCTATGGAGATCAAAGTAAGAATCAAATTTCTGAATCCACCTAATTCCACTGGTGTCTTTAGAGTGCCTCCCATTTTTTATGGTTAACAGTTTTCAGGAAGAAGTTCTAATTACCCAAAGGAATATGAATTAGAATTTGTTTTTCCTACCTTAATAGGAAATAGGGAGAAAGAATTATTCCCTACATGAACAAGGAAGAACCAGGCATCAGGTTTATAAGGTTGTGAACTCAGATCGCTAACGTGGGGAAGACAGGTGGAAATGATTACCCAGGGACCGAGAACTCACCTTCTAGAAAAGCAAATTCATCCACAGCTTCTATTGCATTATCTGAAACACAAGATAAAGGCCTACTGACTAACTCTGGTCACTTGGGCATCAACCTCTTCTAAAAGCACAACCCACACAGTGAAGGCATGAGGCTTTACACAAGGGAAGGCATTTATAAAATTTATCCCTTGCTATCTTGAGATCCACATCTACTCCACCACCAAATCTTACATATCAGCTGTCTCTCCACAAGAGTTAAAAATCTGGGTAAATACCATTCACTGCGAGGAATCTCTTTGCTCTAAGAGTCATCAGAAGAGTTTCTGAAGATTATATATATAACATATACAAGGAAAGTAAGATTATGGTATATGAAAGCTTATACATATGCAAGGGTTACCAGCTAGAAAGTAGTCAGAAATCAAAACTACTTTCGGGGGGGGGGGGTCAAGCCCGGTACAACAAGGCAGAAGGCATAAAGGGGTCCAGTTAACTCTGGCAACATCTAGAACTCCTCTCGTTCACCGCCCTAGCACGTCTCCAGCCACCCAAAGCACAGAGATTCAAAAGGCAGGATTTTTCTGGCACTGAGGCAGTCCAACAGAAAGCATCGTTGAAAGAGACCTGGGGCACCTCTCCCCTTCCAGTGCTGCCTTCTCAACCAGTCTAAGAGAAAGCCTCACCCAGCCCTCCCTTGTCTGCCCCCAGATGCAAGATACCAGTGACACGCTACCCAGATCTCTCCTCTGAAGGGTCTTCCTCTTCCCTTGTTGAGCACAACAGTAGGCATCTTTTGCAATGGTCTCCACAAACAGTTCCTGTGAAGAAAACAAGCCGGGGGACAAAAAGTAAAAATTCTAATAAACAAACCAAAATTGAAAAATTAAAAAAAAGAAAAAGAAAGAAACAAAGAGCAGAGTTGTATCGATGAGTTTCAGCACTATTCTTGTGCGTGCTTCGGTTTGTGAGTGCGGCGCCAGAGGTGAAAGGGGGCTTGGATGCAGCGGGACGCTCCCGGGAAGGCTGCACTGGACTTCATGAAGGTCTAGTCCCCTTCCCCCTCCCGCAGTGGCCCAAGACACATCCGTCCCTCCCTCCCTTTTAAATCCACCCCGCTCACGTACCTGCGACTCCTACAAGTTCTGTTAGTCTAGAGATGCAAATTAAAGTCGTGTCCCCGCCCTCATGAAGAGGCAGGTGAGTTAACAAACCAATGCTACAGTTCAACGTGATCCTTTTTCTGTCTTCCCTTCCTATACTCACATCTCAGAATCCGGCCCCAACACCTCTCTTACCTACTTCACCCCCGCTACCCACCCCACCCCCGCCTGGGTCCTCAGCACACCCCGCCCCAGACCCAACTCTTCCTCCGGCGCTCCCCAGACCTGGCCCGGGACGCGGCTAGGCCCCGCCCCCGCCACGCCCCCCTCCCCCCTCGGGCCCCGGCGCTCCCCGCCCTACCGCGGCTCGTGCCAGAATGAAGATGGCTTCCTGTCCCGCGAGCGTCACGTCGGGGTCCGCCTTCACCAAGGCCTTCACTCGCGCCAGAGGCAGCCTCGAGAGACGAGCCCCGGGCACACTCGTCGGGGCTTGAGGCTGCGGGGCCGCCGCGTCCCCACCTGGCCCCTCCTCCTCCCGGGGAGCCCCGCTTCCAACCGCTGCCGCCATCCCGGCCCCGAGCGTGCTGCGCGCGGCCGCCGACTGTGCGCGCGCAGGCGGCGCCGGCCCCTTTCCCGCGCCCGCTGGAGGCCGCGCCCCCAGCGGGCGCCTGGCTCCGCCCCTCGCGCGGCGGGGAGCTTCCTGGGAGGGCGGAAGGGCGCGGTGGGGTGGGGGTTGGTCTGTCTTTTCTGCTTCTCTCTGCGCCTCTGGCGTGTGGTGTCTGTCTTGCCGTTCCCGATGACTATCACGCGCTTTCTGTCTAGTTGAGCCCCCTTTTGAGAAACTTGATTGTAAAAGTAAACACAGTAGTAACAGAAACATATAAAGGAGAAACTTGAACAATTTTATATGCTACTGGAGGAGACAGTAAGTTGGAGCGGTATAATGTGGGAGGGAAGAGGACGCCACTTCCACGATTCTTCCCTTTCTCATGACAAAACCTCATCTATACCAGTTAGGGTCCAGTTAGGAGAAAGATACCACACAGGATTTTAATAGGGAAAGTAATTTGAAAAGCAAAGTTTAATATAAAATTAGTAACTGTAACGGGAGTAAAGAGGACTATTAAGGGGTAAAGAGAAGTTTAAAGAATAGAGGACTCTCATGTATATGCCCAGTGTTACTGAGTCCAAACTTGTTCTGCTCAGCACAGGACAGGCCAGTAAACTGGGAGACGAGGTGTTGGGGCAAGGAACAGCGACTTCATTTGGAAAGCTGGCAGACCAAGAAGGTGGCCGACTAATGTCCTGGAGAACCATCTTACCCAAGTCAGATTTCAGGCTCCTTTCAAACTAAAAAGGGGAAGGGGTGTGGTTGGTTGTTGCAAACTTCTTGCTGTAGGAATTCTTTGTTCTTGCAGCTGTCCACGTGGGTCGGTCATGGTGCCCCTGTAAAACCT
The DNA here is from genome assembly GCF_009834535.1 of Camelus ferus. Classification (NCBI taxonomy): domain Eukaryota; kingdom Metazoa; phylum Chordata; class Mammalia; order Artiodactyla; family Camelidae; genus Camelus; species Camelus ferus. The sequence goes on along the minus strand of NC_045710.1, from coordinate 55,223,182 downwards.
CCAACAAAACAAATGTTATTTTCTATGTTGCAATTTGTTGTCTTTATATAAGTGCAAAAGTGTTAATAGCCTTAAAGGTCAGAGCCTTGAGAATAGGCTCTCCTGTATATTTCAGGCTGTATGCAACATTATTTTACAAAAGGTGCAGAGCTAGCAAGACTTAAGCCTAGAAAACAGGGCACAGGGTTAAAACCAAAGGAACAGATCTAACATGGAGTTAGATTTGTTATTTTCTATTACACCAGGGCTGGGGTGGAAAACTCACGGATGTAATGAACATGGGAGAACACGCCCTCCGGCCAGAACTGAGATCAAGACCTTGGAGAGGGTGCAGCCATTACTCCCTGAGCAGTGAAGTCTTAGAAGTGTGTGCTGGCAAGACTCACTGGCAATTCATCTTCTGGGATGCTTTGGGACGGTGCCTATGAAGAGATGCTTCACACTGCTGGCCAATGTGCACCGCACAAGCTTGTTAAGAAGAAAAAGCACGCTGGAACCAGGAAATGCCCTCTTTATCCTCCAGTGCCCTCTATTGATAAAGCATAACGTCATAATCATCTGGCCAAGGAGAAGTATTCTGGTACCACCAGCAAGCAATGAAGGTGGATCCGTAGCTGAGAGGCAATAGGTTGATAATGGCACACCAATCCGGGTTAAATTGAATCTTAATGCCTATTCCACACTGACACCCATGCAGCTCTATGTGGACAGAGAAAACAAAAACAAAGTCAACAACAAAAGCCAAAGTGACTACTCTTTCCAGGCTTGTCATCAGTCTCGTGGGGAAATCAGGGCAGCCGGCAATCCCACCACGTTCTACTCAGTTGCGTATTCACCCAGAGGATTGACACCTTCTCCTTCCTCCTCAAATGTACACCTTCTCCTCAACCCACTGGCTCTCTCTGCTGATGACTTTCTATTTCACAGAGAAAATAGAAGCACTGAGAGTAAGAGTTTCTGCCAACACTCCTCACCGCACCTACACACCTAACATCACTTGCACCCACAGACTCTGCCTTCCCACCAGTGACGGCACTCAAATGTCCGCGCTCCTCTCCAAGGCCATCCCTCCACCTCTCTCCATCAGATTCCCAACACTTCTTGCCTTCAGTTCCTGTCAGGATACGGCTTTAGTTAGGTAGGAAAAAGTAATTAGCTTTATATATATTTTAGAGGAGGTACTGGGGATTGAACTCAGGATGTTGTGCATGCTAAGCATGTGCTCTACCACTTGAGCTACAGCCTACCCCGCTACACAGCTTTCCAAAAAATTTGCTCTTGACCCCACACTTCTGTTCAACTTCTGCCTCATTTCTTTGCTCTTCTTTATAGCAAAAGTCTTCTCCAAACTTATGTATATTCAGTGTCTCCATTTTTTTTCTTTTCACTCCCTCTTGCATTTACTCCAATGAGATATTTGTCACTGCCAGTCAGCATTTTCAAGATCACCAATGACCAGAGCCACCCCTGGTGTGCAGGGACTGGAAAGATACTTTTTTCAGGGCTGTTTTTTTCATCTAAACTATTTGATTCTAAAATATATTTCAAAATATATGGGCCTGTGTTGAGATTTATCAATGAAGATTGAGGATCATCGGTATCAAAGAGATATTTACATGTTAGTTCATTGCCTCATCGCTGCACTTGAAGATTCTTTATGGAGTCTGAGCACCAACTATTCCTGGTTCGGGTGCAGGAAACATCTTTCCATGATCTTTTGGCTAACGTATCTCTCACCGTTAGAAAATGGTAGCAACGCAACAGCCGTAACAATTGCTCACAATATTATAGTTCTTTGAAACCTGTTTATATTGAAACAGTAGTGGTTTGGGGCTTGGGTTTTTTGTTTGTTTTGCGTGCGTGCGTGCCTCTTCATTTCTCTAATAGCATGTATGTAATGCTGGCTACATCATTATTCTCATGCTGCATCATTAATCATGGCACCTGTGCATACTGGCTTCCAATCACTCTCCCAAATCGTGTCTCTGTTCTTCGTTGATGACCAAAAATGCAAACCTTACCAAGACTTATATACAGGAAAATATGAATGGTAATCCATTTTCTGATTATGGTAAATTTTCTGTTTGGGAATTTTATAGTGTTAACATAGAACAACACATCTTCAAACCACATATTCTCTTAAATTCTTTAGGCTGTAATTGTTGCATTTTTAGAATGTGACCACCTTTAATGTTGCCTGTAGTCCTGCTTCTAAACACCACCATCAGTAGGGAGGAGAGGCAAGGAGATATGAATGGAGAAAGAAAAACAGTCCCAGTAACATGAGGAATGGCCATTCCTTATTAGGCATAGCTTAAGATTGACCTGGGAAAACACTATCACCATATCACCTGGAGCCAGAGTGGACATTGGTTGGAAGAGCCTGTTGGCATTACAAAGCAACAGTCTTTAAAAGCCCTCAGAGGAGACATGCACAGCCACCCCTGGAGAACTTTCTGATGTGTGGTGTGAAGGAGACTGTGACATGACAACCCCCAGTGGCGAGGGACTCTGCAAGGTAAGAGATGCTGGCCACCATCCCACACCTTTGAGTGCTGTAAATCAGAGATGGCACTGTGCTTGGAACACAGATGGGTGAGAGTGAGATATGGGTCCACACATGCAGCTCAAGACAAGTGTCAGCAGTACATCCTTAGTAGCTCAGTGTCCTCTGTCCGATGTGAGACTCACCCTAAATTGGTGAGTCAGTGCCATCCTAGTGACCCAGCGTCACACAATCCCACATCAGCCAGCAGGAGCAGCCCAGTTGCCAGGCTGCCCTCCGAGAGCCATCTGATGACCCTATTGGCACAAATCTTGGCATTCCTCAAGGCAACGGGTCAACCCTATACGTAGAGTGGAGGAGGTTCAGAGAGTGCCCCAAAAGAGGAGAAAATGAGGATTGGGGTCTTCACATGTCCCTGTCTAAAGATGGGGGCTGCCATTTGTCCCCAGCACTGGGGTCTACCATGATGAAGCGAGCCCTACTCGAAGAGGGGGTTGGATAACCCCATCTATGTTTTTCCACGTACATTGTTGCCACGCTTCTCTCCAGGGACCCTCTTTTTTGTTCTAGACTTGACCTTATCCACAAGCACTTTAAGGCCCAGATAGAAAATTCCTCATTGCCAAGAATTAATTTTTATAGTATTTGGAGAGACCCCATGATTCATTGGGAAGTTTGTTTTTCCAAAGATGCGATAGAGTCCCAGAATTTCCCAGCTTGAAAGGATTTGAGGTATTCATAAAATCATACGACATTCAGATCTGGAGGAGTTCTAGGGTCATTCAGACCAATTCTTTATTTCTGCATTTCCTCTTTCTAAGCCTCCTATATTGGTTTCTGTAACATCCAATGCCCTAGTTTCCCTCCTATCTTTCTGGCCACTCTTTCTCTGTCTCCTTTGCAGGATCTACTTTTTCCAGGGCTAAATCTTCATACTCTTTTGCTTACTCTAGATCCCTGGGTGAGCTCATCCCGGACCATGGCTTTAAATATCATTTATAGGCTAATGATTCCCAAATGTATGTTCCCAGCCCCACACTCTCCTCTGAGTGTCAAGCTCATATATCCAACAGTCTGTTCCTTACCACTGGTGTATCTCACAGGCATCTCAACCTTGACATGCTTACAAATGGACCCTAGATGTTACATTTGACATTTATCAATGAGATCGTCCTCTAGTCTTCTGACCAAAAGAAATGGCTCCAATGTCCATACAGATGCCAGAGCCTAAAAGCCAAGGGTCCTTCTTCTTACCAACCTTCTTTTCCCTCCATCTCACATCCAGTCTATTAATACATTCTTTCCAGCCTTCCCACCTTTTCTCAAATGCCTCTACTTCTCTTCATCTCCAATGCCAACATTCGTATCGAAGCCATCATCGTGTCGCCTCTGGACCATGCTTGTAATGCCCTAACCTGTTTTCCCTATTTCCCGTGTCACCTCCATCCATTCTTTGTGTAGCAACTGGAGGATTCTTTCAAGGTGTGAATTTAAATCTTAAATCGTCCACGGGCTCCCACTGCAATCAGAATAAAGTCCAAACTCGTATAACTGCTTCAGACGGCTCCGTCACCTCTAACCTTTATCTCCTACTTCCCCCCTTGCTCACTGTGCTCCAGTATTGCTGGCCTTTCGATGCCTTGAACACACCAAGCTTTCTCTACCCTCAGGGCACTCACATACCAACACCTCTTCCTGGAATGCTCTTCCACTAACTGCTTCTTCAGGTCATGGCTTGTCATGGCTTTTGAACACATCCACACAGTCTTGGACTTTAACCTATCAAAAGGCGGAATCTAGTTTCCCCTCCCCTTGGCTTTGGACTGGACTTACTTAGCAACTTACCTCTAATGAATAAAATGCTGCAGAAGTTTACTCTGTGTAACTTCTAAGACTAGGTCAAAGAAAGTGGGGGGGAAGAGGGGGGATACAGTTCCCAACTTGGTTCTCTCTCTCAAGATCCTCACCGTTGGAACCCATCCACCAGGCAGGCGGACACATGGAGAGGCCACATGCAGGTGTCTCAGCTGACAGCCCCGTTCAGGTCCCTGGCAACAGCCAGCATTGACCACTAGACATGTAAATGAGAAGGACTTCAGATGAATGCAGTCCCCACCCTCCAAGCTGCCCCAGCTGATGCTACGTAGAGCAGAGACACACTGTCCCCATCAAGCCCTGCCTAAATTACAGATTTGTCAGCAAAATAACTGCCAAAATTGTTTTAAGCCACTAAGTTTTGGGGTCAGTTGTTACACAGCAATAGCTGTCTGGAGTACAGCTCACATGCCCCCTTCTCAGCACTGCCCTCCCTGACTGTTCTACCCTAAGTGTCCACTGGCTCCATCTACCACTAATAAATGATTAATTATTATTATTAACTTCAATGTCCAGCCTAGTGCCTGGCACACAGGAGGTAGGTGCTCAATGAATATTTGTGGAATGATGGATTAAGTAAATGAATCATTCTGTCACATTTAAAGTTATCAGTCATTAATAAGATGGAAGTTGTTTAATCATTTGCAGGATGCTAACATCAAATATTAATTCAGATAGAGGGAAGGGTAGGGACAGAGCATGTTTTTGTGGTGCTGCTGCTTGGGGAGGCTGGGCAGACTCGATGACCTCCACTCAGAGGATTGGATAACTAGAAGTCACTGGGGCCTGGGAAGGAGAAAGGGAGCCCCAAAGACACTAGCCTTCATGTCGGCGCAGCGGACAGTCTGCCTGTTATCTGTTACTGAGGAAGCAAGTGACTCTCTTTGTTATCTGTTATGCCTGCCAGCACATGTCTTTCTCAGACACGGGCAGAGTCCCAACTTGGGACACAGAAGACAGGCGGATTGAGGCAGGAGATGTTTCAGAGAATCATTCTTGCAAGAGATGCTGCAGAGTTGATAATGACAGACATGTCAGATGATTGAATTTCAGGCTGGTTCCTGGGGGCTTTGTTCATTGCTTTCCACTCTGACTTGCGGTTTCCTTGGTGACAGGACAGCTGCTGGGCAGATGAAGGCTTTGGGGCTGCCTGACTAGCTTGGAAACTAACTGACTCTGACAGCTTTGATTGGAATGAAAAGATTTAGGGTCCCTACAAGCTTTCCTAAATTAAACCCTCCCTCCTGGAGTGAGTTTGTTTATAAATGTTGCACTAGATTAGGAGACTTTTCCTGTGGCAAGAGAATTCCTTTACTGTAGAGGTTGACTTGTTGGGGCTGCTGGCAGGGTTTCTGAGGTGGGCTCCTCAAAGCAGCCCAGCCAGGAAAGGCTACACACTCATCTGCTCCCCAGGCAATGCCTCTCAGGGGTATGTACCGATCAGGCCTCAGTAGGAAAACAGAAACCACATCAGCTGTCTTAACAGAAAGAATTTCATCTAGGTAATGGGTGATGTGGGTATTGAAGGCTGAAAACGCAAAAAAAAGGAATATCAAAATAAACACAGAGGCAGTAACTACAGAAGGCAGCTCCTTCTCTGGGACTGGAGAACAAAGGAAAGACATTGGGGTTCTAATCATTTAGGGGTTTGGAAGAGGGGCCCCGCAGAGCTGGAACCCAGACCTCCAAGAAGGGGTGACGGACTAGTATCTCTGAGGCTGTGCTGAGAGTGTTAGAAAGAACTGGAAACTGGAACACATTGCTATTAGAAAGAACTATCACTGCCGGGTGAGGGGTCATTGCTAGAGTGATGCTCACAGGGACAAGGAGCAGTGAGGAAGGAGCAAGTCCCTGCTCCCTCCTCCAGCCTTGTAATCCACCTTGTTGACAGGGCCTAATCTGGAGCTAGATGGCCATACAGAATTGTGATTTTCAGAGTCACAACCCCAGAATCATAGAGTAGCATATAGAAGAGTGGGTCTGAGCTGAGAGATGTCAGCTTCATAACCAGCACGGAAGTCTGAACAAAATGATCGCAGAGGATGGGGAGATAGAACACCCAGGCCACAAACACTCACACCTGCTCCCTCCTTCGCTGGTGGAAATCATTCATGTTTGCTTAGCTCTTTACACATTACACGGAGCTTCTTACATTATCTTATTTAAAGACAGATGATGGTAGCATGAGAGAAACTGCCTATGTGTCCTGGACCAGAGGAGGATGGGAGACTGTCCCGTGTCCAGCTTTGGCCTGCTTCACCCCCACTTTACCCCTGAGCTCCTGCTCTCAGGGCCAGGACAGCCTGGCGCAGCCCGACTCGCGCTTCCCTCATCTAGTGCGTTTCCCAAGATCTGGGAGTTTCCGGCTTGTTCCAGGAGCAGGGGGGAGGGTCACCAAGCAGGACAGTCACCCTGTCTTCCAACCCTGTTTCAGCCAGAATAGCCCCACAGTGTTTGTTTCTCATATTTGGTTTCTAAGTCAGTTTTACACTTGAAGAGAAGGAACTACAGGTGGCAAACCCTTACCCTAGAGGGGGAAGCTGTCAGACTGTCGCCAGCAAGTGTGCTGACAAGGCTGACTTCTAAAGTCTCCTCCTCTGAGACATCCTCTGTCCCAACCAACTGAGGCAGATACCAGTCCCTGTTTGTCCCCTTCAGAGGCTAACCCTCCCCCAAACCTCTTAAGAATGTCCCTTCAAAGGCATGTTGGCAGGTTGTCCACTGCGTGCTCAAACTCTGGGTGAATGGGTTGTGCCTATTTGTATGTGGGTGTAATTTTGAAGTATTGCTTTTTGTTCATATGTTAGTTGATGTGTTTTTCTGCAAGAAGTCTTTTAATCCACCCTAGAGGAAGAGCAGGGAAGGGAAACGGGCGCCTCCATAGGAAGGAAAGAATAGCATTTTTCCTTTCCCAAATGGACCCCAGTCCCACACCTGCCCCTAAGGTCTGTAAGAGCATAAATGGAGGCAGTCGGCCCACACACCCGCCTTCTCTCCCCCCTCCCAACTCCACCCAGCAGTCATTGAACACACACCTCAACCCACATGCCTAAGTCCCACTCAAAGCTCACTACAAACAGCCACCTTTGGCTACCCCTCAGCCCTAGATGAACTGAGCAGCTCACCATGGGCAGGACAGATGGGGAAGTGGCTCATGCAGCCCTGGGAGAGGCTGGGGAATTGGGACAGGAAATTTTGAATCCCAGGTACCCAGGTATGGTCTGAAGGGAGGGACTGGCCTTGGCTGGCGCAGACTTGGTCCATGAACCTCTTAGCCTGTGGGAAGGGGCCAACCTTGTGAATGAAAAATGTTGCCAGCCGTATCAGTAAACAAAGGACGCTGTGGCCATCAAGTCATCAGCTGCTACCGTCACCCCCTTGACAGTGAGTGGAGGGAACTCAGGATGCAGACAAGCACCCTCAGCTGTGCCCCCTGAGGGAGCTCAGGATGTGGAAGAGCAGGACACTGGCCCTAGACAGCCAGGTGCATATCAAAGGGATGATTTCAATGTGCCCAGACCTTTGCGCCTTCCTAGTACATAGAAAAGCACAAAATTCCTTAGCTTGAAGTATCTGATTTTCTTTCGTTAACAGTAATCTTTTGATGTTCCAACTACCTGGTCTTTGCTGCAAAAGCTCATATATTTACCTTGCCCCTCTGGAACAGCCTCGTAGAGTGATTTGAGATGCTGTGTCCTGCGCTCAAGTCCTAATAAGATCCACCAAGTAAAACATAACTCTCAACGTTTAGGTTGTGCATTTTATTTCAGTCAACAACCCCTACCAGGGTGGCGGGCGGAGGGAGGCAGGTCCTGAAATCATGGCTCAGGATTGTAGTCCAATAGGACAAAAGAGGCTGCCTGGGCAAAGCAGATCCCAGAAGGAGGGCAGTCCCATGCAGCCAGCCTCCTTCTGAAGCCCCCCACCCAGGCTGGTACCCCTCGGCCAGGACAAGAAGCAAGAGAAGTCAAGGTAAGGGGCCAGTGCTCAGCAGCAGTGCCCGGTAGCAGACAGGACAGGGGTAGCCACAGCCATGCAGGCTGGCCAGGGGGCCGCTTCCTTAGCAGAAGCCCGGGGGCACTCCATTCAGGCCCCCACAGGCCTTCACGACCCCAGAAAGACATGCGAAGGAGGTGGGCTCCCCAGTGAAGGGCTCTGGGCCACACCCTGGCTGACAGCTGGCGTTGGGGGAGGATGGAGTGATGGCTGATTACAAATTAATTCTAGAAAAGCAGAAATATAGTATTTCTTCACCTTGTTACACTTGCCAATTTTAGGTCCCTTCCCAGCTGTGCCCACCACCACCCCTACTGTCATAAAGCACAGAGTTCTTGAGTTTACTACCCTCCACTTTAATACCTAATATATATTTTAAAAACTTTTTCTATGGAGAAATTCAGAGAAAGGCAAAGTAGACAGGAGAGTACAATAAACCCAGATGTACCCATCACCGAGGGTCAGTGCCCATCAGCTCACACTCTTGTTCTATCCGAGACCCCATCTATGTCTCCCCTCCTGGATTATTTTGAGGCAGTCCCAAGTATCATTTGGTTTCTTCAATTAATATTTCAGTGCGTATCTTTTTAAATTGATTCTTTTAAAAAGTATTCACCTCAATGCCTTTACCACACCTTGATAAAAATTCCTTAATATCCTCAAGTATCCAATCAGTGTTCTCATTTCCATGTCTCCGAAATATGACCCGTGGTGCTTTGGGAGGGACCTGGGCAGAAGCATAATCCCAGACAGGACAACAGTGGACCTGGCTGTGGCTTGGACCAGGTGGGTGCTGTGAACAAAACACACTACAAGCCTTATCGGTAAACAGGGATGCTGTGGCCATCAAGTCGGCAGCCGCTACTACCACCCTGACAGTGAGCTCAGGATGCAGACAAGCAGGCAGCCCGGCCTTGGCTGCCACCCCCAGCGGTGCCCCCTGCGGGGACTCAGGATGGGACGCACAGGAGGCTGGCCCTAGACAGCCAGGTGAACATCAAACGAATGGTTTCAATCAGCCCAGAATTTTGCGCCTTCCCATATATAGAAAAGCACTAAATTAAAATTAATTAAAAGTAGCTTTTCTTTAATTAAAAGTAGCTTTTCTTTAATTAAAAGTAATCTTTTGATGTTCTGACTACCTGGTCTCTGCTGTAAATCTCCTATATATCCCGGCTCCTCCCCTGTGCCATTGGAGCGGTCCCTCAGGGCGATCTGAGAGGCTGTCCTCCTAGGCTCGAAGGGTTCAAGTCCTCAGAAATGTCCACCAAATAAAACATAACTCTCAAGTCTTAGATTGTGCATTTTATTTCAGTCGCTAGTGCAAAAGGTTTGAATGGGGGGAGAAAATGGTGGGAGATGGTCAGGGAGTATGGGACCCTGAGTGAGCACTGCGCAGAGGGCACAGAATCCTCTTCCATTCCCTTCCAGCCAGAGGGCAAGGGGAAGGTCAGGTAGGAAGACATGGTCAGGGAACAGCCAGGTCCACTTTTCCCCCTTCTCTCCTGGGCACCCACTTGGCACATCCACCCGCAGCACTTTGGTCTCCCATCGCAGCCCAGAGGCTCCTAAAGGGAGACACCTTCTCTCCTTCACTTGCTCATCCCCAACACAAGCAAGGGACTTGGCACACAGCGCTGTGTGGTGAATCACTGGCTGGACACTGCTACAGCTAGGAGGCCACTGCTGGGGGCCAGCGCAAGCCAGCGCAAAACGTGCCTCAGTGGCTATTGATTCTTTTGAATTAAAGTTATTTTTTAAATGGCCAGCGCAAGAGGGACACTCTGACCCTCCCTTCGGTCTCCTTGAAAACAGGAAATAAACTTCTTACGTGAAAGATGCATTTCCTGCATCTGGAGGTAAACAGATGCCCTTATCTGCAGAGACGGCGACTTCAGGCCCAGAAGCTGTATAAACAAACCGTGTTACTTCCTTAACTTACTACCCTAAGTCCAAACCCTGTTTGGAGAATCTTCACTAATTGGTCACCCAAAACCTGAGTTTTTTTTATCCTGTCAATTCCTCATGAATGTATTATTTCTTTGTCTGAAACTATAAAAGCCACCTGCTTTGGCCCCTTCTTGCCCATGAATTCTATGAGACCGCTATGCACATGAATTCAAATTTGTATATTTTTCTCCTGTCAATCCATCTTGTGTTCATTGGGTAGTCCAGCCACAGGGACTCAAGAGGGGCACGGGGGCAATTGCCCCCTCCACCACACCATTCAGCCCCACAGAGGGAGTGGGGCTGCCCGGTCAGGAGCCCGCACATGCTGGCACCAGACTGCCGGGGTTCTAACCCTACCCCTGTGCTTCCTAAATGAGCAATCTTGGACAAGTTATTTACCCTCTGTGCCTGCGTTTCCTCACTATACAATGGAAATTTGTATTTTAGAACCTATTTTATTACGTGCCTTTGCGTTTACGTGTATGAAGCACTCACACAATGCTTGACGCCTAGTACGTGTGCTCGACGACCCTCGCGCGTGCCATGATTGCTATTATGCCAGGGGTCGACTGGAAACATGCACAACCTAAAAGTTGAAAATTGTATTTTATTCATCAGGCTTCTGAGGACTCAAGCTTGAGAGGCAGCCTCTCAGCTCTGGGGGACTGCGCCAAAGACGGAAGAGGGGAGCCAGGATACACGGGGTTTTGGCAACAAAAACCAGGCGGTCAGAACATCAAAAGATTACTGTTAATTAAGGAAAACCAGATACATCAAGGCAAGGAATTTAGCGCTTTTCTATTTAAGGGAAGATGCAGGAGTCTGGGCTCGTTGAAATCATTCCTTTGATGTGCACAGTAACTACCAAGGGCCAGTGCCCTGTTCTTTCCCCTCCTCCTGAGCCCCCCAGGGCACACTCTCGGGGGAGGTTATAGTGGCTGATGCTTCATGGGTACAATATACTTTGCCTACTGATATGGCAGGTGACATTCTTAGTCCAAACAGGTAAATCACATTTATTGTGCAGGTTCCCTGTAGTTCTCAGCCATCAGCAGAGGTTTGACACCTTCACCTGCTGGCATGAGAGGCTTAGATACCACCCAAGAGGCAGCGGAAGGCAACAGCCCCTCCCTCCCTCCCGGGTTAACATTCCAAAGATACCTGCAAGGAGGCCCAAGAGCAGCTGTGTGTTGGCCAAGAGAAGGCAGTGCCTCCCACCTGCAGCCAGGCCACCCCCTTGCCTGCGACTTGCGTACCAGTGCAGCCAGGGCTGTACCCAGTGTCTGGACCCGTGAGTGGCTGGCACCACCTGGGGGCCACCTCGGGATCTGCGGGGAGGCCACGTGCACTTGGGACAGTGGTGGGGTACTTTCATTTTATTTTATCCTTTACACATTTATTAAACTGTGAATAAAAAATATTGCCTGCCATAGCAGTAAACAAAGGGCACTGCAGACATCAGCCATCAGCCACTAACTTCGCCAGCCCTGATAATCAGGATGGTTCTCAGGATGGAGACAAGCAGGCCACCTGCTGCCAAGCCCTCAGCCACTGCAGCCACCGCCAACAGTGCTCCCTGTGGAGACTCAGGATGGGGGATACAGGATACAGGTGCTGGACAGCTAAGGGCGCATCTCTTACCTGGTCTTTGTCCTCAAAACTCCTATATACCCTGGCTCCTCCCCTCCCTCAGAGCCATCTGAGAGGCTGTATCTCAGGCTTAAATCCTCAGAAATGTCCACTAAATAAAACATAATTCTCAACTTTTAGGTTGTACAACTTTTAGGTTGCACATTTTTCTTTCAGTTGACAACCCACTGCTGTGTGTTAGGCTCTAGTGATGTGGGTAGAAATAAAGGCAACTTCTCTTCCCCCATGGTGTTTATAGCATGATGGAGGACACAGGACCCTCCGCAAACGATTCAATGAGCAATACCAACGGCTGGAAAAGAGATGGATACAGTGCTCGCTTCAGCAGCACATATACTAAAATTGGCAAGACACAGAGAGATTAACGTGGCCCCTGAACAAGGATTACACACAAATTCATGAAGTATTTCGTATTTTTACTATATTCAGTATCTTGTAGTAATTTACAGTGAAAAAGAATAAGAAAATGAATATATGTATGTTCATGTCCGACTGAAGCACTGTGCTGTACCCCAGAAACTGACACAACATTGTAAACTGACTATACTTCAATAAAGATACATTTTTAGATACAATAATAAAATTAAAAAGAAATGAATACAAAGGAGGGAATAACTAATGCAGTCATTCCCTAAGAAATCCAGTGGTGCGAGGCACAGTCTGAACAATAGAAAGAAAGAAAGAAACCAACCAGCGTTCCTGCTCCTAGGGAGTCCATGGTACAGAGGACAGACGAGCAAACTTAGACGGAAGGGACAGAGCTAAGAAGGGCCTGGCCCGGGACTGAGACAGGAGGGAAGAGGGCAGGGCACAAAGCATTGGAGGAATGACACAACAGTTGAGGACAAGACAAACTGGTTAGAACCAAGATGGCAGATTTGACTTCCTGTAGACCTTGAGCCTCATGGAGCACCCTCAGGTATGGGACAGTTCCTAGGCTGACCATAAAGTGTCCAAAAGTGGGCAGGGGTCTGATTCCTGCCCCTTCCTCAAAGTAGTTGGAATAATCCTCCTACTCATTAGCATATGAAATTCCAAGCCCATAAAACCTAACAACTCGACCCTTCATGATCTCTCTCTCTCTCCCCTCTGTTCTGAGACAGCCTGCACTCTATCTCTGGAGCGTGTATGTCTCTAAATAAACTTGTTTTCACTTTACTATGCCTTGCTCTTGAATTCTTTCCTGCACGAGGCAAGAACCTATTTTCCAGCAACAGGACCAGAGGTGCCCAGAAGGCGATCAGGGAGACTTTCCAGGAAAACTTATTACTTAAATTGAATCTTAAAGAATGGGCAGAATTTCACCAGGTTGGGAGGTGGGAGAGGAGTATCTTCCGTAAACCTGTGGAAGCAAAAGGAAAGGATGTGGGTTGGAGAGTGGCAAGTGTTTGTGTCTGAAGAAAAGAAACACAGAAGTGCTGGGACACGGGGCTGGAAAGGGAGGTGGTGGTCGGATTGTGAAGGGCTTGGTTTGACAGGTGAAGAAGTTTGAACCTGATCCAGAAGGCAGCAGGAAATGGGAGAGGTTCTAAAGCAGAGAGCTGAGCTATAGGAAGTTCACCCCGCAATGCAGAAGTGAGGACTGGAGAGAATCCTAAAAGCTCAGAATCATATGTGTCAGGGTCATGCCGAGCACTTGACGTCACTTTTATTTTTAATCCTCTAAATGGGTCTATGGGATAAGAACTATAATTATTATGTTTTTACCAAGGTGGGGGGAAACAAGCAGCCATCAAATACTCACTAGATTCAAGCTTAAGTTCAAAGTCGGTCAGCTGTGGAGCCTGAGTTCTGCAGGATGAGCAGAGCCAGTGGTGCTGGTGAGGGGGCAGCGCTATGGTGGGCGAGGGCCGGCTCTAGAGTCAAGACCAGCTTTGTGGGTGGAGTCAACAACTTTCTGACTGTCCGATCTGCGAGATGAAGACTAGGAAAGAGCTGGCGATGAGAGTATAATTAAAAGTTCATTTCTGAGATAAATTTTAGACCTGAAAACTATCCATCGTCCAGGACAAACACCTGCTCTATGCATGCTCCTGGCACTGCATCAACCCACGTGCAACTGTACCCAATTGTCTGCCGCCCCCCAACGAGGAAGGACGAGGCCACAGTTTCCAAGTGCAGACCTCCACTGGCTCCCATCCTTGTGCCTGCTCTTAGCCGCCATTTCATCCATTGGCCCACCTCCCGCTGCCTGAATAATTTTTTATCTCCCTTTCTACTGAATTTTACCCCAAAACATATGTCCACCATGACTTCTCCCATCTTAAAAAAAAAAAACAACAAACCTCCTTGACCCCAAGTCTCTCCCAACCATCACCATTCTATTACATTCATCCTCTTCGACGGAGTTAATTATACTCAGACTCCATTTTCTCTCTTATTCTTTCTTAAAGGCACTTCAGTCCACGTCATTTCCACACCACTAAAATTGCCCTTCTTGTGGTCCCTTATCACTCACCATTGCAATCTCAAGTCAATTGAGAAATTTTATCTTAGGTGACCTGTCAGCAGCGCTCAACACGAGTCACTTGACCCTCCAGATGAGCTCAGCTCGGGCTGACACAGGACCTCACAAGGCACCCTGGGCTGATCCATGCGTCCTTCATTTAGGGTACACCCAGCCTCATGCCCTCAATGGGGATGCAGCTACAGAATGGCCATGTGGGCATCAAAGCTACATCAGCACTTCCACTGGAGTCCCTGGGAAGACCATAGGGCTGATAGTCAGTCCTGACAGTGAAGTATGTGTGTCATAACACCAAACGCATCATAGTTATCCTGACCATGAACCTGTTTAGGGCCCACATGGATGATCCAGGGCACCCAGCTAGCAATTTCCCCTCTCTCTTATCATAATTTATTCTCTCTCTCTCTCTCTACTGGATCATTGTCATCAGATTAAAAATATCCTGCAATTCTTCCCATCTTGAAAAATAACCTGTTGGCTCCTATACCTTACTTACACCTCTGTCCTATTTCTGTGCTGCATTCCTGTGGAATTCTTCTAAAGACTCAGCTACACGCACTGCCGCTGGCCTCCTTCTCTGCCATCTGGAAAACACCTCACCTTCCCCCAGACTGCTGTGGCCCATCCAGGTCAACAGTGACCTCCCTCTGCCAAATGCAATGGTCACCAGTGCAGCTCCTTTCCTGCCTCATTTGCAGACTCTCCACACTGGAAACTCTTAAGCTTTTAGTCTTTAACATTTTTTTCTTATTTTTACTCATTTTTAAGGTGATCTCATCCAGTTCCATGATTTTAATATGTTTATAAATTTAGGACATCTTAATTTTTGTTTCTGGCCTTAACGCTCTCCTGAACTCCAGTCCTACATACTTAACTACTGACTTACCATCTCTGTCTGGTATCAGATTAGCAGCTTAAACTCCATGTGCCAAAAACAAGACTTATCTCATTTCTTTCCTTTCTCCCTCCCACTTCCTCTCTACTTTCCTCTTTTTCTTTCTCTCTCTCTCTCTTTTTTTTGCTTATAATAATGGGGAATTTCAAACATCCACAAATGTAGATAGATAGACTGGTATAATGAATCCCCATGTACCCATCATAGAGGTTCAACGATTACTAACTCATGGTCAATTTTGTCTCTCTTCCGCCCAGCCCTGTACTATTTTGAAGCCAGTTCCAGACTTAGACAGTGTATCATTTCATCTGTGCATATCAAAAAGATGAAGCCTCATTTTAAAATATGGCCATCATATCATTATTATACTCATATAAAATAACAATTTCTTAGTATCACCTTAAAGCCAGTCAGTGTTGGAATTTCCAATTGTCTCATAATTTTTTGTAGGCTTGTTTGTTTGGATCAGGATCCAAAGAAAGAGCTACACAGTGTGATGGGTTGATATACATTTTAAATCTCTTTTAATCTGTGAGTTCTTCCTCCCTTTCTCTTTTTTCTTTTCAATTTACTTGTTGAAGCAAGGCCATTTGTTCCATAGAGTTTGCCTCATTTTGGATTTTGCTGAATGCACCCCATGGTGTAGATTAACACATCCCACACTCCTCTGTATTGCCTACAAATTGGTATTTGGAGTCTAGAGATGGTGGGAGCAGCCTTCCACTGGGAAGCACACAATGTCTGCTTTTCGCTCTTTTTGTCATATTCAGAGAAGTTTATGCTCACTGCCTGGGCCTAATATCCCATTAAGATTGTCACATGGTGACATTCAAATTCTATAATTCTTTTTTATTCATTAGCTGGGATACTTTGGTAAAAAGACAAGTCCCCTCATCTACTCTTTGGGTACCCTGGGGTACAGTTTATATAGGAAAAGCAGGATAAATGCTTGATTCTTTCCCTTTATTAACCACTTTTCAGAATACTGAGATGGTTCTCTATCATTCTCCAACAGAGGCAGATTAAGAGAACATTGTAGTATCACTAACATCTTTGTCTTAAACATCTTGGATGATACTTAAGTCCACTGCAGTTGTATCCTAACTGATGCTCACATTATCCCATCTTTAGCAAGTGACTGAGTCTTTCTGCCAGGATCCTGTCTCTGACAACTTCCTTGCTACCGGATGTTTTGAGATGCTCCAGGATCGCTTGCATTTCCTGTCCTACACCTGGGATCAGCAAACCTGGGAAATAATATTTAGAGACCATAATTTGAGTGCTAGGGTGATTGTTCTTCCTGTATTGGTTCAAAATAGATCTCTTGATGCTCTCCTCAAATTTCTGCCCCTCTCCCAGCTTGCTGCAATCTCAGTGGATGACAACTTTATTCTTCCTGTTACTCAGGTCAAAAACCCTGGGGTCAGCTTTGATCCTCTCCTTCCTTCACATTTCCTATCCATGCTATTAGCAAGTCTACTGACTTTATCTTCAAAACCCATCCAGAGGGAAGATTGCCGAGATGGCGGAGTAGATGGTCATGGTGCTCACCCTCTTCCACAAATACAACAAAGACTACATCTACCTACAGAACAATTTGCACAAAATACCTACTGAACATTGGTAGAATATCTCTTGCTATTGGAACTACAAGGAAATAACTCGCAGAACTGGGTTTAAAAAAAAGAAGAAGGAAAATGAAAGCAGACAAGGACCTGTCCCCTGGGGAGGGAGCAGCAAAGGAGAAAAAGCGCCCTTACCCTGGGAAGCCCCCTCTCCAGTGGGGAGGTCAGCAGGGACAGAAAGGGAGCTCCAGAGGCTTAGAGGGAAAGATAGCAGCCACTTGGCAGACAGAACTGAGAGAGACCAGCACAGAGGGCCCCTGTGGTCCCTAGCCCAAGATGTGAGCCAGCAGGTGCAGGCCGAGACTGGGGGCTGGAGCTCTGGCTTCCTGGAAAAGCCAGGGGAGAGGACTGGGGCTGACCACACAGAGGCAGCCTCAGGGGCTGGAGTGTGGTGTGGGCTGTGGCTGGGAGTGTGTGTAGACAGCCTGCATTTCCCCCCACCCATAGAGAGCAACACTGCTTGTACGCATGCGGGAAGGGGTGTAATGCAGTCCAGCCATAGCAGCCCTAACCACTAGCCCAGAGGGCATTGCTCAGCACCATTGTTGGCACTGAGCTCTCCTGAGTAGTGGGGGCAGTTCAGATGGAGCAGTCTTCTTGGCTTGCTCTAGAGAGACACAATCAATGGTGTGCAGCTCCCAGGCAGAGGCAGGGCTGAATCTGAATTCATTCCCAGGGGTCCCATGACTTCCCAGGTGAACTGAGATTTGAATTGAGCCCCAGGCAGCAGTGGTGGATTTGCTCCACTGGTGCCTTTGTAGACCTGCGCCTTTGAGACAACCGAGCAGAGTTCTGACACATAGCAGGAGCAGCTCTGGCATTAACAGTGGGCCTGTGAATGCAGAGAAGGAGCTGGAGGCTGGGCTGACCCTGTGGGTCACAGTGGATCCAGGTGTGGGACTGCACGTGCACTACAGTGGGTCCCTGTGTCTGACATCAGCAAATCTGTACTGGTGGCACTGTGGGCACAGAATCTGACACTTCTGTGACTGAAGTGGGGACAAGTGTGGTGACAGCAAAATGCATCTTGTAAAGATGAACAATAAAGGCTGTTTCTGGTGGACGTCTCCTGCTGAGGAACACTCAGAGCTCCTCTTCCAGCAGAAGTGCTCCAGTCTGACCTGCCATACACCGCAGCTCAGGAAACGGGTCTGGAAGCCTCCCAACAACAGAGAAGCAGACCCAGCCCCTGTCAGGACTGTGACAACCACAGAACAAAGAGGAGCTCCCACTTACCAACCAGGGCAGGCTCTGGTCACCACAACACCAACCACACTCCCAATCAACAGCCAGCGTACATGGAGGGAAGACATGGCAATCATCCACACTAAAAACAGCTCTTGTGACAAAAATACTAGATGTGCACAGTGTACACAGGGATCTCCCACATTTAAAACAAAACAAAAGAAAATCACCCTTTAAGGCCATGGTAGATAACTGTTATTTCTAAATTCATAGAGTCAGAGAAATGTAAGTAAAACGAAGAAGCACGGGAACCTCCCCTAATTAAAAAAACAAGAGAAGTCCCCTGAAAGAACAATGAAGCAAACCTTCACAGTCTACTAGATCCTGAGTTTAGAAAGGAGGTGATAAAAGCACTGAAGGAAATAACAGAGGTTATCAACTGAAATGCAAATACTGTAAAAGAAGGAAATTGAAATTACACAGAGGAGCCAGTTAAAATCAGAAAACCCAGTTGCTGAGATAAAAGCCAAGCTAAAGACAATCAATAGCAGACTAAATAATGCAGAAGAACAAATGAGTGATTTAGAAGACAGGATAATAGACATCATCCAATCAGAACAGCAGACAGAAAAGCAAGTAAAAACAAATGAAAGCAATATAAGGGACCTATGGGATAATAAAAAGCATGCCAACCTACATATAATAGTGGTCCCAGAAGGGGAAGAAAGAGAAAAGGGGATTGAAAAGGTATCTGAAGAAATCATGACTGAAAACTTCCCAAACCTAAAGAAGGAAACAAATATCCAAGTACAGGAAGCACAGAGTGTCCAAAAAAAGATGAACCTAAACAGACCAACACCAAGACATATTATAATTAAGATGGCCAAAGTTAAAGAAAATATTCAAAAGCAGCAAGAGAAAAGCAAAGAGTCAATTACAAGGGAGCCCTCATAAGGCTCTCAGCTGATTTCTCTATGGAAGCATTGCCGGCCAGAAGGGAGAGGCAAGATATATTCTAAGTGCTGAAAAAGAAGAAGATGCAGCCTAGGATACTCTACCCAAGAATATCCTTTAGAATAGAAGGAGGGATAAAGAATTTCACAGACAAGCAAAAACCAAAAGAATACAACAATACTAAACCTATCCTAAAACAAATATTAAAAGGTCTTCTCTAAATAGAAAACAAGCAGAAATCTATAGAAAAGAGACAACCACAATTGGAAATGCAGTAACTACAATGAATAGCAAGAGAATAAACATCAAGATGTAAAAAAGAGCATCAGATCACTAAATGTGGGAGAGGAGAGCAAGAAAATGTAGATTTGTAAATTATTTTTAAGGTGTGTCTGAGCCTATATGACTACAAATATAAAGGAAATAGATGTAGTGATGAGTTAACATACTTGAAAAACAGGATAACCACAAATCAAAAGCATGCAATACAGCCACAGAAAAGCACAACAAAAAGAAATCAAGCTAATACAAAAGAAAATTATCAAACCACAAAAGGAAAAACAAAAAGAAAGGAACAAAGAAGAAATACATAATCAACTGGAAAAGAAAGTTTAAAATGGCAATAAATACACACATCTGTCAATAGTTACCATAAATGTCAATGGACCAAATGAAAAAAACAAAAGACACTTAGTGGGAGATTGGATAAGAAAACAAGAGCCAATGATATGCTACCTACAAGAGACCCACTTTAGTGCGAAGGACACAAATCGACTGAAAGTGAGAGGATGGAAAAAGATATTTCATGCAAATGTAAAAGACAAGAAAGTGGGGGTAGCAATACTCAGATCAGACAAAATAAAACAAAGGCCATGAAGAAAGATAAAGTACACTATATAATGGTAAAAGGAGCAATACACGAAGAGGTTATTACATTTGTTAATGTATATGTGCCCAATATAGGAGGACCTAAATATATAAAACAAATACTAACAGACATAAAGTGAGAAACTGATGGGAATACAATAATAGTAGGCGACTTTGACACCCCAACAACATCACTGGACAGATCTTCCAGACTGATTTTTAATAAGGCAATGGAGGTAATAAATGACACAACAGAACAGTTAGACTTAATCGATATTTTCAGGCATTATTACCCCCCTCAAATATACATTCTTTTCAAGTGCACATAGAGCATACTCTGGGATAGAAGACATACTCAGACACAAAAGAAACCTCAACAAATTTAAGATGAAAAAAATTACTTCAAACATCTTTTCTGACGGCAATGGCATGAAACTCAAAGTCAACCACAGAAAGAAAAACAAGGAAAAAATGACTGCATGGAGACTAAACAACATTGTAATGAAAAAAACCAATGGGTCAATGATGAAATCAAAGAATAAATTAAAAAATACCTCGAGACAAACTATAATGAAAACACAACCACACAAAACCTACGGGGTGCAGCAAAAGCTATCCTAAGAAGGAAGTTCATCGTGATAAAGGCCTTCCTCACAAAACAAGAACAATCTCAAACAAACAATCTAACCTACCACCTAAAAGAATTAGAAAAAGAAGGACAAACAAAAGCCAAAGTCAGTAGAAGGAAAGAAATAATAAAGATCAAGGAGGAAATAAATAAAATAGAAATTAAAAAATAGAAAAAATCAATCAAACCAAGAGTTGGGTTTTTTTGAAAGAGGAACAAAATTGACAAACCTCTGGCCAGGCTCACCAAGAAGAAAAGAGAGAGGATACAAATAAACAAAACAAGAAAGGAAAATGGAGAAATTACAACCAGTAACACAGAAATACAAAAAAAAACCATAAAAGAATATGGAAACAAATTGGACAACCTAGGAGAAATGGACACATTTCTAGAAATATACAGTCCACCAAGACTGAGTCAAGAAGAAATAGACCACTTGAACAGACTGATCACTAGAAGTGAAATAGAATCAGCAATAAAAATCTCCCTGCAAACAAAAGTCCAAGACCAGACGGCTTCACTGGGGAATTTTACCAAACATACAAAGAACTCCTACTGATCTTTCTCAAACTCTTCCAAAAGATTAAAGAGGAAGGGATACTGCCAAACTCATTCTAGGAAACCACCATCACCCTGATACCAAAACCAGACAAAGACATTATCAAAAAAGAAAATTACAGGTCAATATTGTTCATGAACATAGAAGCAAAAATCCTCAAGGAAATATTAGCAAACAGAATCCAATGGCACATAAAAAAGATCATGCACCATAATCAAGTTGCATTCATCCCAGGGACACAAGGATGGTTCAACTTAGGCAAATCAATAAATGTGGTACACCACATCCACAAAAGAAAGGACAAAAGTCACATGATCATCTCAATAGATGCACAATAAGCATTTGATAAAATTCAACACCTATTTATGATAAAAGCTCTTACCAAAGTGGGTATAGAAGGAACATAGCTCAACAAAATAAAAGCTATTTATGACAAATCCAGAGCCACCATAATACTCAACAGTGAAAAACTGAAAGCCTTCCCATAAAATCTAGAACAAGACAAGGAGGCCCACTCCCACCACTTCTAGTCAACATAGTCTTGGAAGTCCTATCCATAGCAATCAGGCAAGAAAAAGAAACAAAAGGAATCCAAATTGGAAGAGAAGAGGTAAAATTGTCACTATATGCAGATGCCATTATACTATATATAGAAAACCCCAAAGGCTCCACACAAAAACTACTAGAGCAATGAAAGAATTCAGCAAGGTAGCAGGATACAGGATTAACATACAGAAATCAGTTGCATTTTTTTACACTAACAATGAAATACCAGAAAAGGAAAATTTAAAAATAATTTCTTTTAAAATTGTATCAAAAAATAAAATAAAATATTTAGGAATAAACCTGACCAAGGAGGTGAAAGAATTATATGCAGAAAACTACAAAACATTGATTAAGGAAATTAAAGATGGTTTAAAGAAATGGAAAGATATCCCATGCTCTTGGATTGGAATATTTAAATTGTCTAAATGGCCATACTGCCCAAAGCAATCCACAGATTTAATGCGATCCTTATCAAATTACCCAGGACATTTTTCACAGAACTAGAACAAATGCTCCTAAAATTTATATGGAATCACAAAAGACACAGAATTGCCAAAACAATATTGAAGAAAAAGAACAAAGCTGGAGGAATAACTCTTCCAGACTTCAGACAATACCGCAGAGCTACAGTAATCAAAACAGCATGGTAGTGGTACAAAAACAGACATACGGATTAATGGAACAGAACAGAGAGCCCAGAAATAAACCCACACACCTATAGTCAATTAATCTTTGAGAAAGGAGGCAAGAATATACAATGGAGAAGAGGCATTCTCTTCAGCAACTGCTGTTGGGAAAACTGGACAGACACATATAAATAAATGAAGTTAGAACACTCCCCCACACCATACACAAAAATAAACTCAAAATGGCTTAGAGACTTAAACATAAAACAAAACACTATAAACCTCCTAGAAGAAAACATAGGCAAAACATTCTCTGACATAAATCTTAGCAATGTTCTCCTAGGGCAGTCTACCCAGGCAATAGAAATAAAAGCACAAATAAACAAATGGGATCTAATAAAATTTATAAGCTTTTGTACAACAAAGGAAACTATAAACAAAACAAAAGGACAACTTACAGAATGGGAAAAAATATTTGCAAATAATGCAGTTAACAAGTGCTTAACCTCCAGAATATACAAACAGCTCATACAACTTTATATAACAAAAAAGCAACCCAATCCAAAAATGGGCAAAATATCTAAACAAGCGATTCTCCAATGAAGACATACAATGGCCAATAAGCACATGAAAAAATGCTCAATAGCCTTAATTATCAGAGAAATGCAAATCAAAACTACAGTGAGATATCATCTCACACCAGTGAGAATGACCATCATTCAAAAGTCCATAAATGATAAATGCTGGAGAGTGTGTGGAGAAAAGGGAATCTTCCTACACTGTTGGTGAGAATGTAGTTTGGTGCAGTCTTTATGGAAAACAGTATGAAGATTCCTCAGAAAACTAAAAATAGATTTACCATGTGATACAATAGTCCCACTCCTGGGCATATATCAGGAAGGAACTCTAACTTAAAAGATACATGCCTCCCAATGTTCATAGCAGCACTATATACAATAACCAAGACATGAAAACAACCTAAATGTCCATCAACAGATGATTGAATAAGGAAGTTGTGATATATTTATACAATGGAATATTACTCAGCCATGAAAAAGAATAAAATATGGCCATTTGCAGCAACATGAATGGACCTGCAGATGGTCATTCTAAGTGAAGTAAGCCAGAAAGAAAAAGATATATATATGTATATATATGATATAACTCATACGTGGAATCTTAAAAAAACAGACACGAACTTATTTACAAATAGAAGCGGACTCACAGACATAGAAAACAAACTTATGGCTACCAGTGGGGGAAGGGAGCAGGAAGGGATTAAATTGGGAGTTCAAGATTTGCAGATACTAACTACTATATATAAAATAGATAAACAAGTTTATACTGTGTAGCACAGGGAACTATACTCAGTATCTTGTAGCAACCTTTAATGAAAAAGAATAAGAAAAAGAATATATGCATGTACATGTATGACTGAGACATTATGCTGTACACCAGAAATTGACACAACATTGTAAACTGACTATATGACAATTATAAAAAAAATACCCTACATCCAGACTCTGACAGCTTCTCACCTCTGGCACTGCTTCTTGCCTGGTCTATCGTCTCTCACCTGATTTACTGCAATAGCCTCATACCTGATTCTTCTGTGTCTGCTTATTCTTTACATAGCTGCAAATGAGCTCTTTTTACAAACATAACTCAGATCTTGGCATTACTTTGCTCAAAACCATTTCCAATGCCTTCTCACTTCACTCAGAGCAGGTTCTAAAAACCTTACAATTGTTTGTAAGGACTTTTTTATTTACATTTTCATTCTATTTTTATTCCATATTTATAAACATGACTTGACCTCATTTCAAAATGAAAAGAAGGATCATGATTTGTCTCAAGAGAGAAAACTTGCTAAAATGTGTACTTTAGAATTCAGAATTCGGTACTTTGCTTAGTGGTCCATGAAATAAAAAAGAAATTAATTTAGAGATAATGCGTTACCATTTGAGCTGAATTCAGAATGAAGATCATATTTCATAACTGAGTGCCTGGTGCAGACAACGCATTTTATACATTGTATCTAGTTAGTATTATGCTATGGAGACACTGCATTATAGAGCTCAATACCGTTGTATAATTTGTCTATCAAGAACTTTTATAATTCAGTCTTTAGATTCATGAAGATAAAAGGAATATGCTTGTACAAAACCTTTCCATCTTCCTTTTCATAAAGTAGCTTTCTCATGTACTTTATAAAATATCTAATGTTTTCATGTATCAAATGGCATTTGTGATATATATTTTAAATATAGGGAAAAGGGGCTACACTTAATTGACAAGATTAAATGATAAAATATCCTGATTTTAATAATCTTTTTAAAGAATATTCTTAATGTCAAATGTTATGCTTTTGTTTTCTTAGACAGACTACGTCAATAATAATCTCATTTCTCTTGATAGTTTACAATTTTCATTACTGAGTAGCACGTTTTCCACCCTAATTTAATATAAAGTGAATTCAGAGGCTAGTGGGCTATAGAAAGTTGAGCTGCTTGCCACCCCTCCCTCACAGCATCATAGAGCCCCTTGCTTTGTTGTGTCCATGTGCCTGAGTTTTTTACTTTGCTTTTCACCCTTCTATTTTGCTATTGGGCTGTTAGCCGTCCTTCATTCATTCTTTCCTTTTTTTTTAAATTGAAGTATAGTCAGTTACAATGTGTTGATTTCTGCTGTACAGCATAATGTCCCTGTCATGCATGTATATACATATGTTTATTTTCTTATTCTTTTTCATTAAAGGCTATTACAAGATATTGAATATTGTTCCCTGTGCTATACAGAAATTTGTTTTTTATCTATTTTTATAGATAGTAGTTAAAATTTGCAAATCTCAAACTCCCAAATTTATCCCTTCCTACCCTCCCTCATTCTTTCTTGTTTCCATTTATCTAATTTTTTAAAATCGTGCTGAGAGAAAGGAGATAACCTTCAGACACAGCACTCGTCTGTAACAAAGCTCGACTTGGGCAAGTCACTTCTATAATTTGCAGGGGCAAGGTTGGGGCATAGGTAGTTGAGAGGAATAAAGAATGGCTTATGACATGTGAAAAGCACCTGGCTTCCAACAATACCCAGCTGCAGTTGTATTGACTGTCCAGAGGATTTCCTCATCAGTGACAGCCATCCTCCTGGATAAATGAAATTACTTGCCAAATATTTAAAAATATTGTTGCGTTTTGATTTTATATAACCAAGAATGATACAAGCGAAGAGTCTCACAGCCCCTCACTCAAGGCAAGGAGTAATGACTGGTGTGTGTTCAGTTATCCCATAAGGAGAGGCATGGGCCTGGGACATTGTGCTGTATACCAGAAATTGACACATTGTAACTGACTATACTTCAATTTTTAAAAAAAAAAGAGGCATGGGATAGAAAGATGATTTCATGAGCTATTATATATATATATATATAAAAAATATAATATATATATATTTTTTTAGAGGGGGGAGGTAATTAGGTTTATTTATTTATTTCTTAACAGAGGTGCTGGAGATTGAACCTAGGACCTCATGCATGCTAAGCAGAAACACAACCGCTGAGCTATACCCTCTCCCGCCCCCCCGAGCTATTAAATATTATCACAACTATCACAGAGCCGAGTAGTTCAAGATATGAGACTATGAGCTGCTAAATCAAATTTTATCTGTGAGCATTGCACATCCCCTGAAGATTCTCTAACCCGTGATGACTACTTTTGAAGATAGCTTATGCCCAAGTCAACCTTTTTCTATTTTTTCAAAAATTTTAATTTGTTTAACTGCATATTTTTTTCTCATTTGTCTTTTGAGCCCCTTCAAAGCCTAACGTGACCTGACCTCCATCTACTTTCTTACCTCATCTCCTCCCACTCTCCCCTTCGCACCCTCTGCGCAGACACACTGGCCTCCTGGTGCTTCTCGATGGCGCCTGCTGTTTCCTCTGCCTGGAAGGTCCTCCCGCGACATGTACACCTGACTCTCCCTTTATCTGCAAGGGATTTCTTCTCCCCTTTGTATAAAGCAGCCACACTGCCCCACACCTTCATCCGCAACGCTCTTACCTTGCTGGTTTTGTCTTTAGAGCGCCAACCATATGTGACGTAATACATGTTAGGCATCAAGTCTGCACTGCAAGGATACAAGGCAAGGGTTTATCTATTTTGCTCACTGTCATATCCCTAGCATCAAAAACAACGGTCCTAGCAGTAGTTCAACCAATATTTCTTGAGCGACTGAATGAGTGAGTGAGCTGAGGTGAGAGGGCAGGGAACATTCAGAGACGAGATTGGGCATCTGAGGTAATTTGCTGGTTGTGGAGTTCCGGGGGGCCCAGAGGAAGGGCTGAGAGGAGGGAGGGAGTGATTAGATTAAAGGAAGACAGTGCTGGGCCGAGGTTATTGGGGCTGAAGAAGAGAGAAGGCCCCCAGGGAAGGGATGCTTGCACACCATCTGATGGAATCAGAGTTGTCATGTCACATGTGCTTTCCCACCGGCCCCCCACAGGGTGGGTGCTGGAGCTAATGAACAAGATTTGGCTCCACCTACTTGGGGTGCTCTCTGCCCAGCGATGGTGAACTTGTGCAGTGAGGGGCCTGGAGGCCTCTCCTTTAGTTTTTGACAGAGGCGGTGCTGATCCCAGACCTCAATGTACCCGGTGATGTGCTGTCGATGGGAAAATTACATAGCCCTCCTAGTTCCACACTCTGATTAAATGTCCCTTCTTAGCCTTCTACAAAGGTATCCTTCATCCAATTTACAGATGATTTATAATCAGGATTTAGCACTGAATCATGAGAAAAAAATGTATTCTGGAGAGCCAGAAAAGAAAATAATATAAAGACAAAAGAAACAGTGTGAACAGGAGAAAACTCAGCACACTAGGATTTCCATTAACACAACAGAAGAGAGAACCTGGAAGTGTCTGAATTCAAAACAAAGCTAGGCAGGGCCCCAAGCAACCCAGTGAGAGGTGGGACTACCCACATGCTCATTTCAGAGAGCACACTTCTTCAGAGCCAGTCTGCTCTCTGCTCCATAGAACTTAGGTGGGAAATCTAAATTATTGATGTACAATAAACCTAACTGACTGTTGAGTTACTAGATTATTGGTTTATAGTACACCACTGTGGCTTTTCTCTTAGACTGCCCAGGGTGAACAGCCTGCCTTGGGAAGTCTGGCCATCTCTTTAAGACACGCAGCTCTCTCTAGTGGTAGACTGGTGCTTTTGAGGGTGTTGCCGTGATTAGGTTTCTTGTCTCCTCACAGAAAGAATTCAGAGATGAGAGTTTGAGAAGGTAAAGCGAGGATTTATTAAGGGCTGGATAGTTCACTCTCAAGGGGAAGGCGGGCAGACTCAGGTGAGCAGCTGCCCTGAGTTTCTTTGGCAAGTTGGTTACATAGGGTGTAAAAATGAATGGGCAGAATCTTCACTGGGGAGGGAAGGGTCTGGGGTCATAGTCCCTGATCTTCATCTCAACTCCACCTTCCTGAAGGGAGGAGGGATTTTTGTCCTTATTTAGCCTGGATCAGAAGGCTCATGGCATCAGTGCATGGTGGGTACTTCTACTCTGCAAGATTAATTTGATTGTAATGAGGGCATAATGAGCAAAAGGTTACGTTCAGACTCTGGAAATTCCTGCCTTTTCCCACCTTTCTTTGTCAGCCCCCAGGTCACTTGTCATCCAAAATGTGTGACCTGCGTATCAGCCCAGAGGTTCCTACTTTTCCTTCTCTGTCCAGGAGACGCTGTTGTTTACATAAGGTGTGGTTTCCTACATTTGGCCTGTGTCCCCCCTTTCTCTCCTCATATCTAGCTGTCTGTCTGCTCTAACAAGGGCACCAGTACAGGATGGTCTATGCAAGATGGGAACCCAGAGGTGCTAGGGTTGATGGCGGAGTAAGGTCAGGGTGCACCTGTGCCCTGAACACACATGCCAGACAAAGCCCCCTGCCCCTTCTCCCTACACCTCATCACTCTCACCTGGAGTGGACAAGCCTTCTTAGCAACTTCTTCCTCCCTCTTCCCTTTCCTTTTCCCTCCTTTGAAACATTGTCTACAATGTAGGAAACAAAGGGAAACATATGATTTTAAACTATTCTGCTTGTTTTGGGGGAATCTAAATGAAAAGTATCCATCCGGTGCTGTGTGGTCAGGCCACTCAAGGTGACTGTTCTCTTGCTCTCTGTACCTCCCCTGCTGGACCAGCGCCTGCTTCACCTACACCCACTCGGGACTGACCTTCCAACATAATTGCCCCAGGCCCCAGCTAGTGATTGTTCTTATCAAAGGGGTGGGTGACGGGTGTGCCCTTCTGATGGTTTCCCTGGTAACTGATGAACCAACCTGTTGTCAATCCCTACTATGACTTCCAACCTCCCCCTGCCCCTGGGAGCAAAGACTGCTGCCGGGTCCTACCCACCACCCACTGCACACAGTGGGAGAGTTGCTCTGTTACAGCAGGCAGGTAGCTAGACATGAGCAGAGAAAGGGGGTGCAGGCCAAACGCAGGAAATCATACATCATGTAAACCACAGGGGCCCTGGGCAGAGAAAGAAAAGTAGGAACCTCTAGGCTGATACGCGTCACATGTTTTGAGGTGACAAGTGGCCTGGGGGCTGACAAAGAAAGGTGGGAAAAGGCAGGAATTTCCAGTGTACAAATGTAACCTTTTGTTCATTATGGCCTCATTTCAATCTAATTAGCTTTGCAGATTAGAAGTATCCATCATGACCCTTCTGATCCAGACTAAATAGGGACAAAAATCCCTTCTTCCTTCAGGAAGGTGGAGTTGGGATGAAAATCAGGGACTATGACCCCAGACCCTTCCCTCCCCAGTGAATATTCTGCCCATTAATTTTTACACCCTATGTAACCAATTTGCCAAAGAAACTCAGGGCAGCTGCTCACCTGAGTCTGCCTGCTCTCCCCTTGAGAGTGCACTATCCATCCCTTAATAAATCCTCACTTTACTTTCTTAACCTCCACGTCCCATCTCTGAATTCTTTCTAGTCACCAGCAACAGCTTCAGGACCTTGCTTCAGACTTGTAAGACCCCCCTACCCATTAAACCATTGATTTCTCTGCCACTGACTCCAGGCTTTTTCTTAGGTCTTGAAGCTGAGTGACTACTGGAGGCTGGAGCAGCCTCCAGTCTTCACAGTGAGTCAGAGACTCAAAGACAAGTTTGGGGACAGGGATAATCAAGACACAAACACGGGGATGGTTTCTGCATAGGATGCAGTTCCCATGTGCAATCACACAGGGTGCCCCTTAGGCAGAGCTCCTGGCAGCCCAGGGATGGGACGCCGGTGCCACCTCCTTAGCAGGGTCTGGGGAGTGTCTGGTGCCAGGTGGGGTGGATACCTGGGAAGAGGCCACAGCAGGCTCTGGGGAGCAGGGGATCTTCAACAGGCCACCTGGGCTCAGAAAACAGGAGGACCACAATGTGCTGAAGACTGGAGGCCCTTTCTCAGGAGCCACTGGACTGTGCCACTTCCAGAGACTCCCGCTCCATCTGGGGAAGGGGAATACACCCCAATAATACCCAATGTTGGACATCTCATTCTCCCTGATGAGGGGAGGCTCAGAGCTAGTATCAGTACTGTGACATTTCTTGCATCCAAATGTTGTGAAGCAAATTCATACTTGTTTCATGCATAATGTACATAAATTGAATAGGACACATGTTCAAATGCCATTTTCGCAATGTTTTCACTCTATGGAGCATAGGGAAATTGCCTTACAGCAACATTCAGGGCTAGAAAGTTGCCAAGGAAAGCATCACATGGTCCTGCTTGAGCTGGCCCAGACAGAAGACAGAGCTGGTACCCTGGGGCAACTCTGGCACCTGAGATAAGAATATTTCTGGCATGACTGAGTAAACTAAAAATGGAAGCTTAGAAGCCCACTGGTACCCCCTTCCCAGTCCCCAAGGTCAGCAGGCTGCCATACTTTCTGAGGCAGGAGGGAAAGGGGCAGGGCACAGCCATTCAAGGAATGACAGCAGTTAACAACAAAATGGTGGAAGATTCAACTCCCAGTTGGCTTTGAGGATTAAGATGGCGGGAGGTTTGACTTCTAGTAGAACTTGAGCTTCATTATATGCTCACTGTAATATATTAGTATGATAAATGACATGCCCACAGGTGCCATGAGAGTCCCAAGGCTAACCACAAAAGGTCAAAGAGTGGGCGGTGGCCCAGTTCCTGGGAATCCCAGCTCCTTCCGCAGGGTAGTTGGAATGATCCTCCCACTTGTAGGCATGTGAAGCTACTGAGCGCATAAAAACGGGCAGCACCATGCCTCGCGGCTGCTCTCCTTTCCGAATCAGATGGACCACACTCTATGAGGTCTGTGGAGTGTGTACCTGCTTTTACTTTAAGCACCCAACCCCCACACCTCGTGGCCTCTCTCTGGCCTTCTAAAAGGGCCTGGGCTCTGTCTATGGAGTATGTATCTCTATAAATAATTCTGCCTTTACTCAACTGTGGCTGGCTCTTGAATTCTTTCCTATGTGAAGCCAAGGACCCACACTTGGCGGGGTGTGCCCCAGGGACTCAACTGAGACCTGGGGCACAGCCACCCTCTCGCCCCACATTCATTTTTCCTGTATCAGGACCACGGGTAGGAAAACAGAGTGCATGCACACAAGGATATTTATGCATTAATGAGAAGTAATGTATCAGATGTGCATAATGGCACCATTCATGAGTCTTTTTTTTTTAAAACCAAAAAGCGACTTTTAGCCAGTAGCATTTTGTAAATTAAAAAAGCATACACACAAAACAGTGTATGCTTCACAAAGACGTACAAATAATTTGCACATCAGCACGATAAGATGGTTGCCTCTTGTTGAGTGGAGAATGGGAAAGAGGATAAAAGGCAACACGAAAATTAAAAACCAAGAGAAGTCCTTGCAAAGACTAGAAAATGCCCTGAATTGAGGAGGAGTGTGTGTAATCTAGCTTCTGCCCCTGAGGCCCAAACCACAGAAAACAAAGCAACGACGAAGGAAGTGAAAGGTGAGACAGGGTGGCAGAGGCTGGAAAATCTATTTCCAAGCTGGAAGCAACCTGGGTGCACATCACTGAAGGCAAGTTCACGTGCCCACCGCACCGTGAGGCCAAACTGAAACATGAGCTTGGAGCTAGAAAAAGGTTTATTGCAGGACGAGGGGGCTTATGCCCAGGAAAACCCCAAACTCCTCGAAGGGTTCAGCAAAGTATATTAAAGGCCAAGTTAAGGGGGTGGGGTCACAGGTTACAGGGTCAGCTCCTGCACAATTCTGATTGGTTGATGTTGAAGTAGCAGGGTGGTCAACACCATCAACCCCTACACACCAGCAGGTCTGGGGGCCGCATGCGCCCAGTCATCAAGTAATTCATTTCTTCCCTCTGGTGGTGGTTTTAAGCATCTGAAAAACTCAGGAAATACACATGAGGTACAATTATCTGGGTACTTCAGGGAGGAGCTAAAACAAAGGATATGGGGGTGGGGTCTGACCCCGGAAGGATCCACAGGGTCCTGCTGAGTCACATGCAGACTGCCGGCTTGTTTGCAGGGAACAGATTGCCCCGTGGTGAGGAGCCCCACGGAAGAGCTGGGAGTTGGGCAGGGTCAGCCCGAGGGAAACCTGTGAGCACAGGCATCCCAAACACTTTCAGGGCCTCCGAGAGCAGGAAACCGTTTTAAAGTCTACACTGAAAAGACTCCCTTCTGAGTACCTTGTCCAGTATTTAGTCTATGGGGAATTAAGGGTCTACATCCCCTGGGAGCTCAGTGGGAAAAGAGGAAAGCAGCTCTTTTCCAAGGCTTTGTGATGGTGTTAGCGAGTCCAAACTCGTTCTGCAACACTGTTTCACAAAAGCTGCGGAACGAGCAGGACTAAGCCCAGGAAACAGGGCACAGGGTTAAAGCCAAAGGAACAGATCTGATCTGCAGTCAGATCTGTTCTTTGCTATTACAATGGGGCAGCAAGGACCTAGGGAGGGCGGTGCTACCAAAGTTGTCCTGAGCAGCCTGCTGGCCCTCCAGGGCTTAGCGGGGGTACCCAAGTCCCAGAGAAATCTGAGCCAGAGCTGCTAGAAAAAGGGCTGGGCCCGCATACTGTTCTGTAATGGGAGACACTGCAGAAAACGAGAGGGTGGGAGGGAGAAGCCAAGGTATTTCTCACCACTCCTCACCCCAGCTCTGTGGTTCCAGCTTCTGCACCTCCTCCCCAGCTTTTGGGCTCTGGCCCAGCCAGTGGGACTGAAGTGGCTTCTTTTGACGTTGCTAATCTCTGAGATGCTTCTCCATACTGTGGGACTTCTCAGCTCTTCCGTCACCAAGAATATAACCAAGTCCCTGTGTTAAAATCTGTTTGAAATAACTAGAGATTTGTCTTCGTAACCAGACCTTGGCCTGGGGTAGACAGACCCATTGTATGGAGTTTCTCTGTCCTGTTATTATAAGTCAGACAGTAGCCAATACCCTTAAAGCTAAATCTTGGTCTCCAACTGGACTTTTTTTTTTTTTTTTGTACATCTGAATCCAACTAGATGTATTATCTGCACAAATCTCTAGAAAATTACACAAAACATGTATTTGATTAGGGGTATCAAATACACACAGAACATGTATTTCCCTCCTAAATGATTGTATCATTTGCATTTCTACCAACAGTATATGAGAATGTTGCCATAATCTTGAGAGAGATGATTAAGCAGGCTTACTGACACTGGCTGATTAACAAGGGAGAGAAAGTGCCAGACTGTTAAGAAAAAAAAACAAAAACAAAAAACACAAGTTTTTCCTCTTGTCCCACATCTGGCTCCTTGATTCCAAGGACATAGCCATACAACAAGACATTTTGTTTCCCAACTGCTGCCTTAATCCCAAAGACATACCCCGGTACCCCGCTTTCCTTGCTGTCTTTTGTCCTGCCGAGTTTCTGCTTTGGGGCTGAGCCCCATGGGAGGGAAGAGCCGGGAACAGGTGATCGGCTCCAGCAGAATAAAGATAAAGATGGCAGAGCCTTGCGGTCAGACCCCACAGGCCGATCCCGGGCCAGAGCTATCTCAACAGGCTACCTGCTCCAGTGTTTTCTTTCTTTCTTTCTTCTTTTCCGCCTTTTTTCCCTTCTCCCTGTGAGCAATAAAGAAGCCTTTTTTTTTTCTTCACTTTGCTGCTCTGCCTCTACTGAGAATTCTTTCTCAATCGGCAGGCAAGGACCCACACATTTGGTGGGCTTTCCAATTCGGGGTCGTTATCTGCTAACAGTCTCAGAAATAGTAAGTCAGAAAAACATGATCTAATTTACTTATTTTTAAAGAGGACACTTTTCGTCTGTGGGAGAGGTAATTTGGTTTATTTATTTGTTTGTTTATTTATTTAATGGAGGTACTGGGGATTGAACCCAAGACCTCATGTGTGCCAAGTGTACACTCTACCCCTGAGCTATACCGTACCCCAATGGGATCTAATTTAAATGGTCTTTTCTTCACCAACTAGCAAGGCAGGATTTTTGCATCCTGGCTATCGTCAGCATCCTAGTAGCCGTGATCTGTCTCTTCCCTCAGTTATTGTCAAGCAGGGCCGTGTCAATGTCAGTGAGCATCACAGGGGATTTGTGAGTTTATTTCCCAGGTTTGTATTTTGCTTATTAGGGAGAGGGTTTGAAAGACTGGCAAGGAGAGGACAGAGGTGTTTTTCAGATGTTCATGTAAGGGCTTTATATTCTGAATGCGAATCACACATGCCCACAGAGACTAGCCAGAGTCCCTGAGGGTTCTGCTACATCTCAGCTGAGCTGCTTTAACAGCAGACTGGTGGGCCACTCATGGTGCTTCAGTTTAGGGGCTTCATGCTTGAGGTTTAGGGGCTCAAAGGCGGCCTAGAAAAGTTGCTTATCTCCCACTTCCATTGGGACTGAGTTTCTGGAGTGAGAAATATCTGGAGTCAAGACGAAATCTTGGCCACACGTCTATCAAGCACATACAGTCAAAATCAAGACACTCATCAACTACTCAGATGGGCCAGAAAGTGCTAATATGCTCAAAAGATGACTACACTTTTGAAAATGCTCATGAATCACACACTGAATATTTTGAAAAATGTTAAAATTTATTAATAATAGTTAACATCACACAGTTAATTCAACTAGTTCTTTACTGTACACAACAACGTCTTCACTAAACCGAGTGCTCGAAGATTTGAGATGATCTGCCATTGAGCACATTTCCAGTCAAAGATTGACATGGGCAAAGCAGCATCTGCAAGGAACTGTCACCTAAGTGAGAACACAAACATTCAAAATGCATTTTCCAGCATTCCTTTTTGGAAAACCAACAGCACATCTTAAATAGCAAAACACACACATACACACACACAGCTCTACCTTTTAAAAATGTACAAGTTCATAGACGGTGCCTAATTTTCAAGTTTAAGTTCATCTCTATTTCTTGGGCATCCCTTAGTGACACACAAATCTAGACACTGTTCTCAGGACAAGTTTGATAAATGTGCAAAAACTGGGTGCTACTGCGTTATGCAGTTCCATCTTTTGATTTTGAACCTTGTATCCTACTCAACAGGGTTACAAGGCCATTCCCTCTTTATTGCGAAGTATTCAGGTGTAATGTGTGTGCATAGTTTAGGGCAGACGTGGGCTTTCAGATTCAGAATGAACCGCGCTCTCAAAGCAGAGTAAGAAAGGTTTTAATGTCTCTCTCCCGCCCCTCAAAGGAGTCTGAAATCCTTGTTAAAACAGCTCAGCCCAGGGAAGTCTGTGGACAACACCTCTTGCACAACATTTACAAAACAAACTCGAGGTGAAATTTAGTGGAGGGCACACAAATCCAGCACAGTGTTGCCCCTGAGGTTTTGTTTGTTGGTTTGATTGTTGAATTGTTTTGGTTTGCTAGCAACAATTGGACGTTGTTTTCATGTGTTTGGTGGCTTCCTTTATCTTGTTAGGGAGGCTGAAAATACTACTAACTTCCCTATGGATGAAGATTTCTAAGCAGAGTCTATTCGAAACGCTTCCCGCTTCCTCTGTTAACGTCTCGGGTAATACAGCTCCAGGAAACTCTTGCCGGAGCAGCCAGGTGGTGTGGTTTCTTCAGTCTATAGCCCCAGCCTCCTTCCAAGTTGCTGACTTCGCAGGGAGAGGACGAGGTGGGAACAGCTGCTTGACCATTCACTCACCCCAAAGAGGCTTTCTTCTCTTCTGGCAAGTGAATGAGGTATTTCTAGTAACCAGTCAGTATCTTCATCTTCCACCCTTTAAACTACACTCATCTACTAATGAGGCTGAGTCTGAGATCCTGTGGATTTATATACATACCAAATTAACGTATAAATACATTACATACAACCGATCAGGTACGTACAGTGTCAAGATAAAGGAACAGATGTACTTCATGAACTAAATACATTTCAAATATAAATTAAAATGAAAATACAGTGTTTCCACTTATGCAGGAAAAAAAAATTTTTTTTAACAGACCCTCTGCCAAAGATCCACTGCTGATGGATGACTTGCGACCCCACGAGGAGATGTGATGACAAGCCCACTCATGGGATGCGTCAATTCCTGGCTTTGGTTTTGTTTGCTCAGACTCAGGATGCTTTAGTTCCAGAAACAGCATCCACTGGTACCCACTGGGCAAATGCTTGTAGATGAGGTTGAAGAGGGGCTGCCGCATGGCTACCCGTGGGTTTCCCCTCCCTTGCCACCTCTCCTCCCTGCAACGGTCTGCCTGTGGGAGAATCCGGCTGGAGTTGGTGGAGACCCCCCCAGGTCCCTGGGAGGAGGAACAGCATCAGCCTCCTTGCTGGACGATGCTCTCCACCTAGAAATGTCACGCTCAGGCTCCAAGGTGAAGCAACCGCATCTTGTCATTAGTGTCCCCATCCGGTAGGATGATACAGCGACATGGAATTTGGCCAGGGGATTACTACTGGTCAATTTCTTTTCTTTCTTTCTTTTTTTTTTTTTTTTTCAAGTTTGAAGAGAACCAGTGGTAATGGTTGTGAAGACTGAATAAATCCTAACTTCAAATTGCATCTATCTTGGGAGGGGCAATGCTTGGGCACCAAACTCTAACGGCTGAGTAGACAGAGACAAAACTCAGTTCAATAAGGTCCTCTCTGCCAAGGAAGAGCCAAGGGGTCCGTCTCTGACATAGGGGGTGGCATCTTACAATTTAAGGCAGGAAAGAGGGGAAACCAGAGGAAGTCCTTCCAACTTCAGGGGCTCTACCGCTGTCCAGCCTCCCGGATGCGGCAGGCCACAGCAGTGATGAGAGCCGCCCCCTTCCCGCTGCCGTCCTCTGACTCCAGGAAGGACACGTCACACTTTGGAGCCAGGTCCTTCACCGTCTCATGCATGACTTTGGCAAAGCTGGAAAAGTTGGAAGAAAGACAGAGGGAAAAAAAAACCTTATTCATGACTGATTTGTGTCCTCAGAGATGGGACCCTAAGAAGCGATCCTGGAAACTAGGTACTGTGTTTCAGAAATCTGAGGCTTGGAGAGACCAGCAACTTACCCAAATTCTATGTCACAGTGGGCGGGCGGGAAGGCAAGATTCAACTCTAGCACAAAAGTCTGAGATTCTGGCAAGCTCTGCTCTTAAAACTAAGTAGTGAAAGAGAAGTTTAATAGTTGTGGGTGCCCCAAGCATGCCTTGGCAGAAGTGTATAACCTGTTTGTCAACTCTGGAGCGGAGGGCCAAGCCCCACACATGTGACAGTCTACTTCCCAGAGGTATTGACAGACATCAGACCCATGTCTAACCCAAAATGTCATCAAAGGCAAAAGGCGCAGACTTAAGAGAGGTGCTCTTGGGAGTTTACAGGGGTCTCAGACTCTCCCTGATATGGGACTAGAGAAAGAGATCATTCATCATCTGCCCCACCACAGCAGGGTCAAGCTGCTCCTCGCCAGCTGCAAAGCTGGGGACAGAGGCTCCCAACACCAAGCACCAGCGCTGGTGGTGGGACTTCTGCCCTGCCTCCTGACCCCCACGTGGGACTCAGGTTCTCATTTTCACGACACTGATCAGCAAGAGAAACTTGGAACTTCTCAAGGCCCACTCCTTTCACTAAAGCTGTATAGACTCTGGGCAAGTTCCTCAACTCCCTGTAACAATCGTGGTGACAGCAGGTAACCATCCAGTCGATGAGTCCCTCCACCCTGCGTACTGCCCAGACAAGGGGCACGGCTCTGTCCTTTCAACCTGTAGCTGAGAAGCTTCCAGAGGAGGACTGAGGAGCTTCCTGAGTTTAAAATAATTTATTCAAAACATATGTAGGTGAGGGGAGAAAGGAGAAGAGAAACAGGGATGAGAGGAGACAAAGGGGAAGAGATGGAGAAAGACAGGAAACAGTGAAAAGAAAAGAGAATTCAGTATTTCCATATAGGGGGTGAGTGTGGTGAACTTCTACAAAAGGTCAGAAAATAAATACTTTGAATTTGGTGGGTCATATGGTCTGCTGCAACTACTCTGCTATTATAGTTGAAAACAGTCATAGACAACACGTGAACAAAAGGGGGAGGGTGTAGCTCAGTGGTAGAGTGCACACCTAGCATGCACAAGGTCCTGGGTTCAATCCCCAGTTCCTCCATTAAAAATAAATAAGCCCTTCCCACATAGTAAACTGACTATACCTCAATCTAAAAATAATAAATAAATAAAAATATATAAAAAAAAAATAAGCTCAATTACCTGCCCCCCAACAAAATTTTTTAAAAAATAAATAAAATTTAAATTAAAAAAAAACAAATGTGGATGCATCTCAAAACCGTGAGCACTGTGTGAGAAGAGCCAGTCACAAAAGGGAAGGTGCCGTATGATTCCCCTGTAAGTCCGAAATTAAGTAAAACTAAACAATGTGGATGCATACATAGACATCCGGGGGGTGGGGGGTGAAAGCAAGGGCCTTAGTCACCATGGCACTTACTCCTGGTGAGGGATGTGATTCTGTGGATGTGAAGGCTGCAGCTGGGAGGGGCTCGCAGGGGCTTCCAAGCCGGGTGGCGAAACCCAGCCCTACTTCTGGTCATTAATCTTTAAACTATAATATAGACATTATATACACTCTTTGGAATGCCTGATAATTCACCATCAAATAGAGAGAGAGAGAAGACAGCAATGAAAGAATGGAGAGCTGGAGGGAGACAGATGGGCAGGAGGAGTGGACATCAGGCACTCACTGAGGATGTAGCTTGTAGAGGGTCCCGTCCACGCCCACGGTCACTTTGAGGGTGTCTAGCCCACGGTTTTCTCGTATTTTGTCCACCACAGCAGCCATGCCGGCACCACAGAGCTGGGCTGCCCGCCGTGCCACCACGGTGCACACCTCCTTGACAATGATGCTGTCATCGCAGGTGCTGTCGAGCCCCAGGTGGTGCAGGATGGCACGGACCTGCAGCAGGGCCAGGCAGTCACTGGGGCGGGGGGAGACAGCGAGCGGTCAGGCATGTACCGAGAGGGCCGGATGGCCCACCAACCCTGAGAGGTGGCTCCTGTTCTTTTATTTTTATTTATTTTTTTAGTGGGGGAGGCAATTTGGTTTATTTATTTGTAGCGGAGGTACTGGGGATTGAACCCACTGCATGCTAAGCATGCGCTCTACCACTTGAGCTATAACCTCCCCTCAATGGCTCCCGTTCTTAAACTCAGTTCAGGAACTACTGGCCCACATGGACAGGGACACAAAGAAACAGCTCCCTGTGCCACTCTGTCCAGGCAACGTAACCCACTGCTGCTACAAAACTGACACTCAAGGCAGGGAGGGCATAGCTCAAGCAGTAGAGCGCGTGCACAAGGTCCTCGGTTCAATCCCAGCACCTCCTCTAAAAATAAATAAACAAACCTAATTATCACTCCCCACCAAAAAAAAAAAAAAACCAAAAAAAAAAACAAACCTGACATTCAAAACAAGAAGACATTCACTGTCCATGTGTTCCACTTGCTTGGAAATAGTAAAGGCAGGGATGATGCTCACAGGTGACAAGTTTTAACTTGCAAAGCCCTTTCCTGTCCAGGCTCTCACTGTTGGAAGCATCACCAACCACCATCAGACCCCTGTTCTACTTCTGCTCTCCCAGCCTGGGTGGTCTGAAATCTACGTGTGCATGAAGTGCAAATAACACTCCAAGGAGAAAATAAACAAGACGTGCGAACCAGAACATACTCTGCCTATTCACTAGTGCAGATATCCTCGGTCCCCACTCATGTGGGTCATCCAGTTCCCATTTTTCTATATGCCTGAGAGTAATAACACAGTATCAATTTTTAAAAGGCTCTGAAATTCAGCGTTCTAATTTGGAGCAGACTTTCCCACCATTAGACTGGAGGAAGCAGGCTTTGCTCTAATGAGCTGCCACAAAACAGGTTTCTGTATTGCCTGACTTAATCCTGATTGCCTTGTCACTGGAGCCAGCAGTTAAGAAGGACTTTCGCGCCGAGCATAAGTGCTTTAGTGGATTACCTTCCTCTGTGCATCCCAGTTTACATTCTATGGGCAGCTCTCTTTCTTTCTGCCTTTGAAATTGGTCTAAAACCCAACAATACTGCTTTGCACAGGCTCATGCCAGCTTCACGTGGTTTTTCAAAAGAATATTATATATTTTCCCTTAAAATGCCAACTGTTCATAAAGTGCTTTAAAACAGCACTATGGAATGTGTTAGCTACTAAACTGGCCTTTAAGTAAGCCACACCCTGATCCTACTTGAGCTGTGGAAATCCTTCAGCTCACCTGTCTGTGAAAAGGAGGAGGTAAATGGCCCCGCCCTATTCCAGGCCCTAAATTCTCACCTCTCAATCTGAGACAGGAACTTGGTTTCAAAGATTCCCCTTGTCTTGAGTCGCTCTGAGATGCGGCCACGGAAGAGCAGCCCACGCTTGGTAAAATCAATGAGGATGTTACGAACAATCTCGCCCAAGTACATGCCACTGATCATTTTCTCAAACCTGCAGTGAGGGTAATGTTCATGGAGTGTTAAGGAGGAAGGTGGTAGGTAGGATGTGCTGAGATAAACCAGCTCGGTCCCCTCCCCACTGCATTAGAAGGTGGAGGGCAGACAGATTTCCCTTGGTGGGAAAGGAAACGCCACTTGACTCACTGGGGCAGGATTCCTGGTGTCCACACATACTGACTGATGCACAGACTGAGGTCCACGAGGTTCCCTGAGACTGACCCCACCTTGTGGGTTCATGTCCCTTCCAAGACTCCTCAAGAAGGAATGCACATCCAACCCCCACACTTCAGAAGGCTAGGATGCAGTGTCTCAATCCCTAATGTTGCTGAGAATTTAGCATGCTTTCTCTTCGACCTAATCAGCTATCACTCAGGAAGCCAGTGCCAGCTGAAGCCCCCCAATCCCCCCCCCATCCTGGCCACGAGAACTAAACATGGCTACTCAGTGAGTTGAGGGTCTTCTGGCTCTGCACAGTGACTTTTCAAAAAAGTCAACATTCCCAGTTTCAATCAAGACCCCATCAACAGAAACAGACTCACAGACATAGAATACAAACTTGTGGTTGCCAGGGAGAGGGGGGTGGGAGGGGACAGACTGGGAGTTCAAGATTTGTAGATACTGACAGGCATATGCAGAATAGATAAACAAGTTTATACTGTACAGCACAGGGAAATATATACAAGATCTTGTAGTCACTCATGGTGAAAAAGAATACGGAAATGAGCACAAGTATATTCATGTGACTGAAACATTGTGCTGTACACCGGAAATTGACACAACACTGTAAACTGACTATAACTCAATTTAAAAAAAAAAAAACCACCATTCAATCTGTCTTGTTCCAGTCTGTTTCTTTCATTAATGCTTCCTGCCTAACCCCTGGAGGCATTTCTCTGCGTCTGTGACCTCTACTACAGAGAAATATTTTGCAAAGAAGTCTCTGCAGAACTCTGGTCCCTGATTAATCCAGTTAGAAAACACTGCATGCAACCCCTTGCTCATGGGATGTGTGCTGGATCTTAACACCACGTCCCTCAGCTCAGAGCCCCACCCCCACCCCCACCCCAGTACTAGGGGCTCTGTGACGCTGGGGCTGGTTCCTTGTCCAGTTAGACAGTAGAGGGCGCTACATTCTTGATGGATGGACGGAGGAGAAAGAGAGTGCTCCTGTCTGCTTCCTGCTCGGTCTGCCTCAGCCCAGCAATGCTTCCTCGCTCTGATGGCAGCAGGTGGTCCAGCTGTTGGTTCTCCCACAAGTCCCAGAAATAGTTCTTAACACTCTCCCCTGCCTGTCCTCCCTGCCCTCGGGGTGGGAGCTGCTCTTCCATGTGCTGGCGTCTGTGCTCCGCAGCATCCCTCTAAATCCCAAATTCCCTATACGAAATGCCCGCTGTAACAGAACCGCTGTGATTTGTTCTCCCCGATAGACTTCAAGAACATCAGAGTCCAGCAGGGGGAGAAGGACTTAACCCAGAACTTTCTAGATGTACTTGACAAGAAGCCCTTTCCAAAGAGATCTTTTCTATCAACGTCACAAGAGAACAAGCGTCCTGGGCTTTGCTGTGTAGAGGGTCCGATCGCTCACCACTAATCCCGGTTCCCGGATCAACACACCAGGGCCCATGGGCAGCTGGGTGCCTACCTCTGTTTGCCCGGGTTGAGGGACAGCTCATCCACAGCCGCATCAAACTCTGTGCGGAAGTCATCGAGGCAGCCATTGTCCCCGAAGGCCCCCCACTCCATGTTGACGCACATCCGCCCCTCGTCCCCTTCCACCAGCTCCACGTTCCGCATCTCCTCCATGTAGCAGGCGTTGCTGCCCGTGCCTGCCGACCGCAGTGACATCCGTCAGGGCCTCGCTCAGCACCGGCCTCCCACCCAGCCTGGGCTGTGTGTCCCCCACACGGGAAAGGCGGCCCGAGTCCTTACCAACGATGAGGCCGACTTCACAGTGAGGGTCTTCGTAACCACAGGTCATCATCGTCCC
Source organism: Camelus ferus (assembly GCF_009834535.1). Taxonomy (NCBI): domain Eukaryota; kingdom Metazoa; phylum Chordata; class Mammalia; order Artiodactyla; family Camelidae; genus Camelus; species Camelus ferus. Next base: position 55,180,900 of record NC_045710.1, on the reverse strand, counting down.
AACCGTGTCGTTCACCACAGCGACCACGTCTAAGTCAAACTCCTGAGCAGGCGACAGCAGATCCCCAGTCCCCAAATGAACCACGATACTCTCCCTTCGGACACTCACAAGGGAGATTTAAATGTGTATAAAACTTATTTTATATGGCAGGGCTCATTTTCTCTTTTCATTCAGTCTCACCTCCTCAGAGACCTTCCCCTGGATATGCTGTTTACAAGAGTGTCCCTCCCCAGCCCACTCACTGTGTCTTCACCCAACTTCATTTTCCTTCTTAGCTCAGTAGCACCCGACATCAGCCCATGGCTTTGTTTACAGACCCAGAACTTGCTGCGGTCATTTCCAGATCCCCAGCTGCCAAGCGCAGGGCTTGCTCACAATGGATGCTCATGAACAGCTGGAGGACTAAGCTGATCCTCCTGATCCTGCCTCTGACCAAAGCAACCACACTCAGCACCTCCCCCAGTTTGGGAACACAGGCCACCTGCCACACCTCTCCCACCTCTCTTCGGTGGATGGCTTCCTTCAGCAGCGTGACCACGTCCTCGCCCTCGCAGCCGGACGCCTTGAAGCCTTTAGTCCACTTCAGGAGGATGCTCTAAAAATCACACATGGACAGGGATAAGGAGAGCAGAGAAGGGCCCTTGGGTCATTCCCAAGGGCCCAGCTGTGCATGTTTCTCAACCTCACAGGTTAGACAGGTGCCCTTTAATAACCAATCATCTCCCTAGCATGCACGAGGGGTTCAATCCCCAGGACCTCCATTAAAAATAAATTTAAAAAACCCAAATTACCTCCCACCAAAATAACCAATCATCTCACCCACGAATGATCCTAAACCTGTTTCCCCTACTAGGATTATCGAGCGCCTACTATGTACCAGGTACTGGGCCAAGCATATCACATGTGTACGTCATTGAATCCTCACAGCAACCTCAGGAAATACTCATCATTATCATGCACATTTTACAGGTAACTGTGGCTCTGGCCTGCAGCCTGGAGGCGAGGACGACGCCCCCCCCGGGCCCACCACTTCCAACGGATGGGCTCGCAAGCACCACACAATTGCCCCTGCCAGGGAACAAAGTTCTGTACGCTTGTTTCCTTCACTGGGATAAGCGATTTGCCCTGTCCTTCGTACAGAAGGGTCGATTTGTGTCTCTTAATTTTCCAACTCTAGTAGGAAGTAAGCAAGCAAGTACATTTCGCTGGGTCACAGAGCCTTCCGGGAGCAGATGCATCATGGCTTCGAATGCGGCATTTCATGCCCAGAAGTTTGGCACCACGAGTCAACCTGTATGTGTCATGCTGTGTTCAGATCCCAGGAGACTCCAAAAAACAAAGTACAATCTCAGCGGTATCCTGGTTTACACACCTATATCCAAACAACCGTGTGCTTATCGCCACCTAATTTTCTTGCCTACAGATTAGCTTCGTATCTCTGATGAAATTTTGAACTTGGCACTTTCAAGTTTACAAAATGTTCGAATAACATTATTGCAGGTGGTCCTTAATAATTAAGGCAGGCAGAGGCCCCAGCAGATGGGGAGAGCTGCCCGGGGCCACCAGCTCGTCCAGGCAGCTTGAGGCCTTTGGACCTCGGCCCCTGCTGGTTTTCCCCATCAACAGGGTGATCTCACCAGGGCAAGAACCCAGCTTACAGACAGAACAACAGACGGAAACCCTGTTTCTGCTTCATTTGCTCTTAATTTTCACAATTGTAGACTGAACACGTGCTCCTTACAGAAACTTGGAACATTATAGAATAAAAGCCAATACAATGACCTGGAAGTTTACAACTCAGGCAAAAACAAAAACAGTTAACATGTCTGAGGGCCACCAGATAAATGTATAAACACATATATACACATTGCTGTTCTTGAAAATTAGGATCGTGTCTGTCAAAAATGTTTCAGTAGGAAAAATCTAGAAGCATATACACTAGAATGTTATGTTTTTTATCTTCCCTTTAATCGCATTTTTTGTATGTTTCTATATTACAAAGATTATACTTTTCTTAAAAATATGTTTTAGTCTTTCCACCAATGACTTTTCACAAATCATTGAAATTTCTTCCAAAAAACTAGTCACTGATACAGGGCAGTGAGTGACTCATGGCTTAACTATTTCCCCCCTGTTGTAACCATTAGGTTTGTTTCTAACGGCTATTATAGTAAGTAGTGTTTCATTAAATATCCCAACAGTCCTTCTCCACATGTTTGATAATTCCTTTTGGTAAATGGATGCAAAGAGAAGGCTTTGAAAATCCGACGCCTTGACACTGAAAAAAGTAATACACTGAGACAAAGCTGGACAAGCTAAAAGCCCTCCTGGACTAGTAATACCGGGCAAATGCTAACAGATGTTGGGAGATACTGGATTAGGCGGGGGGTTTAAGGCAGGACTTCTCAAACCTCCCCTGTACTAGTGCACGTGGCGAATTAACTCTCAGAGGGGAGGGGTGGGAGGCATCCACAAAACTCAGCTGAGTGATGTAATTAAGGCTCGCTGTTCCGGGGACGCCGTGGGAAATGCAGGCCTTTCCTCATCACTGCTCCAAGCCCACTTTACCTGGGACGGTTCCCACCTACGTGGCCTCCACACTGCCAGGCCTGCCTGCCTGCCTGCCTTCCCCAGCAACTCATTCTTCTGACCAAGTATTCCTCGTGCCCTCCGGGTATGTGCTCAGATTTGCGTCATCCTCAGCGCTTCATCGCCCTGCTGGTGCCACGTTCCAAAGAGCAGCTCGTACTGTTCTGAGCTTGCTTCATCCGTCCAGTTTGTTTGTAAGCACCTAAAGGAGGAACTTTAGTACCTTCTGTACCCCGACAACTCCATCCACAGCATATGTCCCCTTGTACCAAGCTTCTAGAACACTGATCAAGACACAGAGGAACAAATGCTTAAATAATAGTATTCTGATCTCTGACATACCACTCAGCCACCCTGAGCGAGTCTCAGCATTGCCTATCCAGCCATCCTAACTTCAACACACCATGTCCAGCACATGTGGGAGCACCAGATCTTTACCATCTGCTTCATCCAGCCAAGGCAACTGACAGGGAATGAAAAGCAAAGGTGAGACTAGAGAAACACCAGGGCATGCAAACAACAGGAGATGGAGGGAAATGTCCTGAGCCCAAAGCAGGGGCCCCAGGAGCAGCTGAGCCCTAACTGACAGCCTGGGCTCAGGTGCCAGGAAACCAGAATGAAATCACGGCTTGGCCGCTCCCACGCTCTATGACCTGGTGCAAGATACCCAGTATTTCTGTAGACCTTGTTTTCCTTTCTGCAAAATGGGTATAAAAACAACTACCTTGTATGGTTGCTGTGAGGGTTAAATGAGATGCATGAGAAGCCTAGAATAAAGGGCTTAAAAGATGACAGTTGTGCATATTTTGATTAGCATCATCATCATCATCCCAAAGACTGCTCCCTACTTGACCCACCCCCACCAGCTCTGACTTACCTATTCCCGTCCCTCCCCCAGGACCTGTCACTCACGCCCTCCTTCCCTTCCTCTCAGCTCAGCCTTCTCCCCCGCCCCACACTCTGGCCCATCAGAGTCAAGACAGCCCATAGGAAACCCTCCAGGAAGGCACCCTTACCTCGTCCAGGCTGTTCTGCTGGCAGGGGAAGGAGAAGGTGAACCCCAGAGGCAGGGACACGCCCTTCATGCCCATGTACTCCAGGAAGTCGGCAATGCACTGGACAATGTGGTCAAAGAGCTACAAGGGAAAGTCGGGCTCTGATGGGGGGGACGAGGGGCGCCCCGGCCTGGGCAGGCTGCCCCCTGAGCACGACCAGCCTGGGGCCTCCACCCAGGAGGTACGCTAGCTCGGCACATGCAAACCTCAGTAAAGGCCAGCCCAGGGCCCTGGCCCGCGGAGCCCTCCCTGGGAACACGTGGGAGCAGAGAAAGCGCTGTCCTCCCTGGCGAGAAAGGGTGTCCCCGGGGGCCCCCACCCGCGGTGCCGCCGCCTCACCTCGTCCCCTGTGCCGTGCATGACCTCCTGCGGGATGGAGTAGATCTTGTTGTGCATCTCCACTCCGCGCCGCTTTCCATTCCGCACGCGCACCAGCAGGACCCGGAAGTTGGTGCCGCCCAGGTCCAAGGCCAGGAAGTCACCTTTCTCTGGAAAATAAGCCCAGGAAGATGATGCGCTGGGGCCAGAGAGCGACCGTCTAAAGCGCCGTCCCCGACGGGGAGTTCTCCCGGGCAGCTCTCCTGGGCGGCCCTGGGCAGCCTCGGGGCGGGGTGTGCGAGCGCCACCTAACGGTAAAGACAGTAAGCCCCTCCCTCTCCCACCCCGGGGACCAGAGACCCGCTGGCTCTTCAGTGGTTCTCGAATGATGTCAAGTGGAGGGACCTCAGGAGTCCCCAAAAAGCCCCAGAACACAGGAAAGAAATGGTGACACAGTAACTCAAAAATATCCAAACGCACAATCTGTGCTAAATCAGAGGCCGCCTTCTGTTAGGTTCTAGAATACAGAAGCAACAGCAGAAGAGTCCAGCCCTTTAAAGGGAACTGAAGAAAATCTTTCTGAATGGGGAAACCCTCCTTTGCAGGACAGTCACAATGCACTACGTGCCTCACACACAGGCTCCATGCAACCCTCAGGCAGCCTGCAGAGGGAGGCGCTGCACTCCCCTCTGATGGCAGAGCAAGACCTGGCTGAGCTGTATGGAGTGAGTCACTGGCTCAGGGCCACACAGCCAGGATTGGGTGGAGCCAGGACCAAGCCCCAGTCTTCAGCTCTGAAACCTGGACCAGCCGAGCTACACTGGCCTGCTCAAGAGTCATTTTTCTGAATTGGAAAAAGACCTCCATTACTTGAATTGCAAGACTTAGAGCAAGGAGTCAGCCATCTTTTTCTGTAAAGGGCTGAGCAGTAACCATCTTGGGCCTTGTGAGCAACTGTCTGTTGCAATCATACAACTTTGCCATGGCAGCACAAAGCAGCCATAAAGGCCATACTTATGCCATGGACATGGCTGTGTACTAATGAAACTTCATTTAAAACAATAGGCAGTGGGCCAGACTTAGCCCCTGGCCTTTAATTTGTCAACCCTTGACCTGGAACCAAAATTCCTGGCTTTGAATCCCAGCTCTGCCATCTCCCAGCTGTGTGAAGAGGTTTCTTAATTTCTTGGTGCCTAAGTTTTGTGCAAAATATTCATAGCTCATTAGCAAACCAAATTAACTACCAATCTCTATTAACAGGTAAAGATTAAATGAATTAATATGTGTAAGCTGCTTAGAGACGTGTTTGACACAGAGGAAGCATTCATGAAGTATTTACATATTAGTACTGTTCAGATTTTAGCAGAGGAATGCCTTGGTTGAGCTCACTGGTCATTAGAATTTCCCAGGACTAGAGCTGAAAAAACTTGTTTAACTGTCTGGTCCAAGCACCCAGCGCTGAGGCTCAGGGAGTCCTCCCGGAGTGTTCAGCATCAGGACAGAGGCCCACCGTGGTGAGCCGGGTGGCTGCCCCGCCACATACCTGTGCCATCAGGGGTGGCACACACGTAGGTGGGCAGCATCTTGACGGGGGCAACGGCATGAGTCTCCTTGCTCAGACCTCGCTCCATTTCTTCCTTCATCCTCCTCTTGACCTCCAGCAGCTGCTCGCGGCTCAGCTTCAGAGACTCCAGGGTCTTCTGGCGGGCTCGGTGCTGATCGGCCAGCCGGTAGGCCACTGCTGTCACCATGGCAGCCCCCTTGCCGCTGCCGTCCTCAGAGCGGAGGAAGCGGATGTCACAGTCAGGCACCAGGCGCCGTACGGTCTTGTGAAGACGCTTGGCAAAACTACAGTCACAGGGTGTCCACAGTTAGGGTCAGTGGTACAAATGGCTGGGGCCGTACCTCACCGCCTCAGCCCACAGTGGTACCCTAACATCCTCTCCCTACTCTTCCTTCCTGAGTAAGGGTGACTGTCTAAAAGCGCAGATATTCAATTGAGGCCACCCAGCTAAAAGGAAAAGCCCCTTCTGGGAAGCCACTATCTCCTGCGTGCAGTCACGGAAGACCTCCCCCCGTTCCCACAGGCCACAGCCCCTCTGCCCAACTTAGTGGTTCTTTGATGGGGCAGCCCAGGGAAACCAGGTGATTCTGACACCAACTACTGTTCACGTTTCATTGCTCATTTCATTGGATGCTGCCGAGGAAAGGCCCAGAAAGGAAAAAGTCGAAATGCTTTTCTTGACTTTGGCCCCTAAAGTTTCTGCAGCACTGGATGAGGAGACCAGGGAATGGAAGGGCTGAGACCTTCTGCACCGACCTTCAGCTAATGGAGGCCCACTGATGGGGCACTCATGCGAGGTGAAAATGATGGGACGGTAAATGGGCACAACAGAGAGATATCCTGCAGGTCCCAGCTGAAATTTGAGTATTCTAGCCCTTATGACCAAAGGAGCAAAACGTGGAGGGTAGAGCAGGATTACCTCGATAGCCGAGTGAATGAAAGCAAGAGGGTGGCAGAAAGCGCTCCCAGATACCAGGAGAGCTCTGAGCAGACCCCTGGTCATTGGCAGCCTTCAGAAACCGCCTCCACCCACACCAAGGATGACACACTCCCAGCCCCCGCCTGCCCAGCTGGGAACTTTTCTTCTACCAAGAACCTCAACGCTGTGGTCCATCTCCACCAGCCCACAATGCAAAACAGAGTTTCCAGGGAGTCCAGACTGGCAAGTCTCCCCCCCGCCCTGAGAGCTCCGTCACTGGGGGCCCTGGCATGCCGGCTCACTGTGGGTGCTTCTTGTAGACAGAGCCGTCCACCCCGATGGTGGAGCGCAGCCGCTCCGCGTCTTTGTTCTCCTTGATGCGCCGCAGCACAGCCGCCAGCGTGGCTGCACACAGGCTGGCCGAGCGTGTGGACACGATCTGGCAGACCCGGTGAGTGGCCACGCAGTCCTCCTGGGTCGGGTCCAGGCCCAGCCGCATCAGGATCTCGCGGGCCTTCTGGATGCCATCCTTCTCCCTGGGAAACAGAGACAGCACGTGGGCAGGTGCCGCCCGCTGTGGCCAGGGGGAGGGGGCCGTGCAGGCTGGCAGGGAAGGCCCACAGCGGCAGCAGACGCCCTTCCCCGGTGAGGGCAGACGCCCACCTCACTGCTCTGCCTGCACCTTGCAGGGGCTGAACCAGGAGGAGGGGAAACACAAGCCAAGCTGCTCTCCCAGACACACACACGCACACAGAGTACTTCCGGTGCCCCTTGCTCTGGATGCTCCTAACTTTTCTCACGCACGTACTATGTAGGGACAAGGCCCTTTTCTTGGGGCTTTAAACACCAAGTTGTGTGTGAGCTCACTTGTGCTCGGGTCAGAGGGAACGGTGCTCGCTGAGCTGAGCAGCCCACCCCATTTCCTCTCTTTAAAGTAATCAGAGTCTGTTACACTCCACAACAGAGCCATCACTGCTTTAACTTGTGTCTAAAGACGGTGAGAAAGGGCACTCTTCTTAGTGGAACTAAATGCCTCACAAATATGCCTCCTTTTATCCCCTCTGAGCTTTACAAGGAGGCACAGTTCCTTCAAGAATTCTACTTAAGTCACTGGAACGGTCTCACTGCTCCCTTGAACACCAAAACCACCTTCTCGCCACCATCTGGTCCCTGAAACAACAAAGCCTCCTCAGGCGACAAGTGGAAGGTCTCAGGGAGAGGAAACTCGGCCCAGCTCTTTGGATATTGTTAAGTGAAAAACAAAAAACCAGGCCATCTTCACACCCACGCCTGCTGCTCTGTGAAAATGCAGGCCTCAGCTCTACCTTTTAGAACTAAATGAGTCCATCTCAGTGTCGTCCAAGGACCAATTTTTCTGTCACGAAGCAGGGGGTCAGGACAGAGCCCTTTTTGAAACTCGCCAATAGGGAATGAAATGTCGGAGCTTCGGGAGGAGGGAAAGGAAGTAGGTGCAAGGAGCAGTTAAGAGGCCCGCTGGGCGCCTCTAGCACTAAGCTGAGGCCCCTCTGCCAGGCAGGAAGACCGGTGCCAAAGCACAGGTCCCTGCATGGGGGCCGGGTGTCCCCAGGGACCCCGAGTCACTTTGGTAGGCAGCACGTTCAACACAGACGAGTGTGGAGACGACCCGGCAAGTGACGTCGAGCCGTAGGCCCGCCGTGGCCCACGCCGGGTAAGACCCCCCCCGCCATCCACATCTGAAGGGTGACTCTTCCTCACTCCCCAGACTGCCTGTCCGCCCTTCTGAAGACCCAGTGAACAGAGAAGGGCCCACAGCTTACCCTTCAATATCCGAAACGTCCTTGGTCTCAAAGTGGCCTGTGGCGAGGAGTTCAGGGCTGAGCTTCCCCCCAAAAAGCAGCTCCTCCTTGGCCATCTTCACTAGGATAAGCCTCACCAGCTCCCCCATGTACATTCCACTGATCATCTTCTCAAATCTGCCGGGAGATACACATATATATATGCATTCCTGGGACACTGTGCTGTACACCAGAAACTGACCCATTATAAGGAAAAAAAAAAAAAGGAAATCTTATGTAGAACCTCGATATTTATTTACAAGGTGGGGGGCGGGGGAGGCAATCTGATTAAATCTGGGGCCCAGGCCCAGCAACTTATCACCTCACATAGCCCTTCCCTTCGCAGGACACTTGTGGATTCCTGAGAAGACCGTGAAAACCTGGGATGGGAGGAGAATGGCGCAAAGGTAGGTGGGCAGGTCGGGGCAGGTGAGAAGGACCTTAAATGGTCTTGGCAATCTGAGACAGGCTGGAAGCTTCCAAGCAGGCAGGTGACAAATAGCTGAGAGGGCAGCTGGGTAATTTATTTTTGTCAACACTAGGTGACACTGTTTTCTTTAGAAGACACTGGCTCAGACTATGTAACAGGAGAAAGCAAATCCTCACAATTCTTTCTAGCCAAAAAGGCTCTTTCTTGGTATCTTAGAAAGATACCAAGGGTCCTAGAGAGAGGAGGCAGTTGGGCCTCTGGACACTAACACACCAGCCTTCAGGGAGGAGGCCCAGACAAGGGTGTGGAAGGGATTCCAGTGTCACCAGGTGTGAAATACAAGAGGAGGCCGGACCTTCAGGAAGCGACCTGCTCAAGACCGAAGACCGGGAGCTAAGTGGACAACTGACCAAGTGCTCGAGCAGAAGGTTTGTTTGCAATGTCTAAGCACCAGCACGGGCACACTGCCCTGCTTCAACAGTGAGAATTCGTGTGTCTGCTTTTGCACCTTCCCCCAGAGCAGTCGGTTCTATGAGACCGAGGGGAGGGGGCCAGTGGGGCTCTGCAGTGTGGCTAGTAAAAACTCTTATTTCAGTTTGCTATGTATATATATATATATATGTATGTATTTATATTTTTATTTTTTTGTTTTTTAAAACATTCTTTGTTTCAGTCAAGGCTTGGAAAATATTTATCTAGAAACATACAAAGAGTGAAGAAAAGTTCCCACTCAAGCCCAACTTCAGGGAGAGCTGACACATTGGTATATATCCTCTCAGCATATTTTTTGCTTTGCTTTGTTTTGAGCAGCTTTTCAGTCCATAAAATTTCTCACTAGCCATGGCCAACACAGCCAGAAGCCTATGGAAGTTCCAAGTAAATGGGCTAACATTTCAACGTGTGAGAGAAGCTTGTGACTTAAATAAACTATGCTTTCAGGAAGCAAGGAACTCCCCTTCCCCCCATAAAGAAAAGGGTACTTTTTTACAAAGCTGGTTTATAGGGGTAGAGTTTCCTCTCTAAGTGGGGATCCGTGTTAAAAGGTTCCCTGCAACAGTCACAGCTCCAGTAAGACCAGAGAGGGCCTGATTGCTCAAAACGTTTTGTAATTGCCTTCAGAGCTTACACCAAGCCCTGTTTCAGGATCTTTAGTAAGGACATTGGGCAAACGTTTGTGAGAGTGAGATAATGTCTTGTAAGAGTCAAAAGTAACTAAAAACCAAGTCTGACCAGGCTGGAGAATGTAACATTCTGGGTCCAAAATGCTACGGTCCCGCCTCCAGTCCACTCCAGGACCCACGCTGGACCACAGGTCCAGAGAAGGTGGCCAAAGGGGCTCCTTAAAACCAACTTTTCCACAGGCCTTGGGTCTGTCTCCAGCTGGGTCAGGAGGCCCTGGGGCCCCTGGGACCTGGTCTAGCTCACAGGCAGCCCTGCCAGGGGTCTGAGTCAGAGCCTCAGCCAGTGCTTAGGAGCCAGCGGTCACAGCCCCATCGTCTGGGCAGTGATGGGGGTGGGAGCTTTGAAAGGAGCATTCACACGCCTAATCTTGGCCATCTCAACGTGACTTTTCTTACTTGGAGCACAGACTGCTTCTATGGGCAACTCATAAACGGAAGGCGGCGTGAAAGTGCAGGGCCACACACATAGCAGACTACGACCTCCTAGAATGACAGCTCTGAGAGACGCAGCCAAATCATTACCTCTACTCCAGTCTGTCCGCCTGCACGACATTCCTGCAGCCAGGGCGCAGGTGCCTTGGCGACTTTGGGGGGAGGGGTGGTGCTATAAGACTACATATAAAGTAAAGCCGAGAAGCGCCCTCCACCTCAGCTCCTGAGCCACCCCCCAAGCCCGCCGCCCGCGGGGGGCCTGCTCACAGTTGCTTCCCGGGGTTCAGAGAGCCCATGTCGATCTCCTGGTCAAACTCGGTGCGGATGTCGTCCAGCGCGCCATCGTCCCCAAAGGCCCCCCACTCCATGTTGATGCACATCCGCCCCTCGTCGCCCTCCACCGTGTCGATGTGGCGCATCTCCTCCATGTAGCAGGCGTTGCTGCCCGTGCCTGGATGACACAGGGGACTGCTCAGCACCGTCCTCCCCCAGCCCCCAGTCCCCATCTTGTACCACTGTCCTGAGACTGCCGAGGGGCGCTGGTGGTCCTCGGTGCAGACTCCTGGGGCATCCCAACATGGTCCAACCCAGTACCACCCCCAACTCCACAAGTCCTGGCTCAGCCCTCCAAAGTGACTGCATCATTAGCTTCTAATATGAATTACCGAGGAACACCCAGGCCTTGGATCCCTCCTTCGTCTCCAGCCCACCCCCACCCACACCCACGGGCCAGCACTGGCCCTCACACCCAGTGCTCACGCACCCACAATGAGACCGATCTCGCAGTTCTGGTCATCATAACCACAGGTCATCATGGTCCCCACTGTGTCGTTCACCACGGCCACAATGTCGATATCAAAGTCCTGCAGGGATAAAAGAGGGGCTCTGTCTTTCATCGTCACAGAAAGGTTACAGACATGAAGACAAAGCACAGGAAGACACAGCTCAAGTGCACAGGGCTGCCCTCACTGACCCTACTCAAAGCCAAAGAAGGTTAGAGCTGGAAATCAGGTCCACAGCCAGTCTAACAGCAGCATCTCACTTCCCACCTGCTTGTCCTCATCACGGAGGACCTAGCGCAGTCCAGCGCGCACAGCATCCCTGCAGTGGGAAGGGCCTGTCTTGTCATCCTTGACTTCCTCTCATTCTCTTCCTTCTTTTCTTTCTCTCTGTCCCTCCCTCCCTCCCAGGTCTTGTGTGACAAGACCTGTATCGTGTCCTTTCTCTGCCCCGTTCCACCCTCAAACCAACAGCATCCCCACTTTCTTGTTTGAAAATGACATTCAAGTCTACTTCAGGTTAAGAGCTAAAGGGTTCTTCTTGCACCAAGGCTAAGACTCGTTATCCATCATGCTAATCTGAAGACCCCAAAGGCATCTGATCACGTGTGAGGTCACTGGTGTGCTAACTCTCTGTCAATATAGGTATGTCATTCTGCAGCACACCTTAAACTTACACAGAGCTGTATCTCAATAAAACTGGAAGAAAAAAAGAAAAAGAAACAGAAGATTATTGGGTAAAAATAGCAGAGAAGAAAAGACCTCTCCTTAAGAATCACAAAAGGGGGAGGGAGTAGAGCGTGTGCTTAGCATGTACAAGGTCCTGGGTTCAATCCCCAGTACCTCCGTTAAAAAATATGTATTTTTTAAATAAATAAACCTCATGGCCTCCCCCAACCAAAAACAAATTAAAAAAAAAAAAAAAAAAGAATCACAAAAGATTCTCATGCTGATTTGAGGGCAGAGAGGGAAAGACTTCAGAGTGGACCCCAAAGAATGAAAAGAGCTTCCAGTCCCCAAGCTCCTGCCCGGCCATCTCTGCTGCCACCACTCACCCCTCTCCTCTGGATGGCCTTCCGGATCAGAGTGACCACGTCTTTCCCTTCCACACCACTGGACTTGAACCCCTTGGTCCACGAGACCAGGAAACTCTGGAAAAGGAACAAGGAATATTGATTCCACACAAAACTCAGGCCACGCCCCTCTAACAACCATCATTAGGACACCTCTGCCGTGAGGCTAAACAGGTCATGACTGAATTTGTGTATTGCTTCCTGTCTAGCCTAGGAAGGAGAAACTCGGTCAAAGACCAAGAAAAGAGATTAAATGAATGATTTACTGCCCCAAGAAGTGGAAGCAGCAGGCTACTGAGCTGCCAAAATAAGATGCTCGTTTCCTAACATCCTTAACTGTCAAGGGTCTTTATCACAACACTTCAGAACAAAGGCATCCCTGACGCACTTCTCATTCCTGTTTCCCTAAGAGGAATAAGGATGATGTGCAATGTATGTGGGGTTGCACATTGTCATTTGAGGGGAGAGTGATAAAGACCCCCCTTCTCTGGTGCCTCTTAAGCACCCCCCCAACACACACCTACACACATGCACCCAGCAGGACAGAACTCTCAATACTCTAACGTTGTCCACACCATCCATCAGAGCCACCCCGTACACCACAGTAGCAGGTGGCTGAGAGTTCTTCCCAGTCCTTCCTCCCAGCCCAAAGAATGAAGCAACGAAAGTCTCTAAAGAATTCATCTTACCTCGTCTAGTTTTGTTTGGATGCAGGGAAATGAGAAGGTAAAACCCAAAGGGAGCTTCTTGTCTTTGATCTGTAGCTTCTCCATGAAGTTAGCCAGGCATTCAGCAATGTGGTCAAACAGCTAAGGGCACACAACACAGGAAGATGAGCAGGGAGGCAGAACGGTAGAGAGATTAAGAGCGGGGACTTTCGGCTCAGAAAGGAACTAGCTGAATGTGTGCAGGATATGTATTCCTTCTGAGGCTTTCATTTGTTCATCTGTGAAATGGGGGTGATAACTGTACATGCCCATGAGCTCCCAAAAGGATTAAATGAGTCAATACATATAAGGGCTTAACACCAGCTAGTGATTATTAAATACTGCCTGCTACTTAAGGCCTTTATCCAAACCACCATCAAAATAATCCGATGAGGCAGGGGGAATCACAGCCAAAGCCAATCAGACAGTCATCGCAGGCCCTGGGAACAGAACATCCTTTGGTGGCTCTGTCAGAACCTCCCTTGACATGGGTGCACAGCTGACTGTCTTACCAGAAAGGGCAGCCCATCTCACTGCCAAGAAGTGTTTTAGCCTCCTTGTCTTGTGTGATTGGGGGAGGGGACGGGACATTCTCTGTTGGCATTCTATAAACGAACTTCACAAAAATAAGTAACTTTTATATTTTTCCTCCATTCTAGAAAACTAATTTCCTGGGGACAATTCAAAGAAGTTATCGTTGTTTTTCTGACTTCAACATGGAATATCCAGTGAGTCCATAAAGGGCGCTGAAGAATAAATAGGGTTTGGGGATGGACCGCCTCCCAACTGTGACTATTCTAAGCAGGACCCAAAGCTCCTGGGGAAAACCTTAAACCTAAGAAAAAAAGCTGTAGTCACAATTACCCCACAAAGCCCACAGCCCCGTGGCTTCCTTTTTGCCCACTCAGCATCCCCAAAGAGAAGTTGGTGACCACTCCAGACACGCAGAGGCTGAGACCAGGAGCATTCTGGTACAAAAGTAAGCAAAAGTCAAAGAGACTGAGCAGATGCCAAGGGCCAGCTTGACCAGATGGCAAAATCGAAAAACCAAGGGAGGTTAATAAGGACAACATTCGTTTTCCTCTCCAGGCAGAAGCAAGAAAGTTTCCACTAAATCAGGGGTTCCCAAAACGTGGTCCACTGCAGCATCACCATGTTATAAAGGCAAATTCTAAGGCCCAAACCAAAACCTGCTAAATCAGAAACGGTTGAGAGGTGTACTGGCTCCCCAGATGTCTCGGGTGTGCTCAGTGGGAGGCATCGGGGAAGACGAGGCCACCGCCATCTAGAAGGCGGCCGGCTGTAACTGAACTTCCTGCATCCATCCTGGCCATGTGTTGGACCACGTGCAAAGTTAACCTCAGCTGAGGCTGAAACGCTCAATCTCCAAACCAGAACATTCTCAGGAGCAAAGGCTGGGCAATGTCAGGGCTCTCTCACTGAGAAGACCCCCAGAGCGCCGGTGCCAGCCCCCTGGAGCCGAGGTCAAGTCTTTCAATACGTAAGTAGGATTTCTAGACAGATATTCAGCAAGTTCTACTCTTCTGTTTGGAAGCTGATCAGAGACAAAATTTATAATAGAGTTAAACAAATTGCCAGCATCCTCTTCCTGGTTCTCTAGTCAAGATGGTCTTTAATACAAAAGATCTTTTTTTTCCTTAACTTTTTTTTTTTAGTACAATAGATCTTATCCCAAAAATAAGGGAGTTGCAGAAGCTGCGCATAGAGATAAGGCCAGTCATCAGAGGAGGGGGGCGGGGAGCCAAACGGTCCCCCCTACTCAGCCCCGATCACTGCTCTTTCCAACTGCACTACCAACAGGGGGAGGCAGAAAGAAAAGAGGCAGTGAAGAGGCATTAAATAATGTGTTGCCCCATATAGCAGCCATGAGAACTCTGCAGCTATGTCAATTACTTAGAATTTTTAGGGAACCTGGCGCTAAACCATTCCCAGACGACCTGTGTCTGGATCGGGTATTCGTACACAGCACAGCAGCTTCCTCCCTGCGATCTACTGAACGTCAGCCCTCGACACAAGGGTTTGGAGAGAAAAGAAAACATTTTTAAAAAGAAAACTAAGATTTTTTAAAAAAAAAAAAGAATTAAAAAAAATTAAAAAGTCACTTCCTCAATCACACTAGTTGTATTTCAAGTGCTCAGTGCTACAGGCAGCTGGGAGCTGCCTCACCACACAGGGCAGATACCGAATATTCCACTACTGCGAAACGTTGTATTGGACAGTGCTGGGTTAGAATAATCTGCAGCTCTTTAAAAGTGGGTAAAAGGAGACCATCTGCTTCCTTTACTGGAAGACTACTCCTTTCCTGTTAGCTGGTGATCTAAGGGTAAGATACGGGAAGAAAGAGCTAACACCCTTCTGCCATAAAAAGGCTCAAAGGGCATCATCTTCTCAATAGGTTTCCTTTTCCTTATTGGTCTGAGAATCTGCTCACTCTCCTTCCCAGGACACACTTATAACAAATTGCAATTACAATTTGCAATTCACTGCTCTCCAGTGGAATTTCACGCGTCAGGAGACAGATTTTGTCCAGGGACCCACCCTGCCCAGGTTCACAGGTCTTCAGAAACCTCTGCAAAGCTCTGAGTTTTTGGTCTTGGTTTTAACTAAACTTTATTTTTTAAATCCATCTGTTTCCTCTAATTAAAAGATTGATACCTAAGATTTAATTTAAAAAAAAAAAAAAAGGAAAGGAAAAAGGAATGTAGCGCCAGTAATCCCACCACTGAAATAGCCACTGTGAGTTCCTTCCCATCTTTATACCAAGTGTTCTCTGCTGCTTTAGGACAACAGAGATCTTTCCCTTCCAGGATTAAGCACCTATATTTTCTAATTTTCTTCGTTTCACTTTTTATATAGCATTTTTTTCCCATTTATTTGAAGGCTTTTTAATATCACAATAGTTTCATAGTTTCTTCCGGAACGGTCTCAGATTTTTCCTGGACTGAAACATTTTGTTTTTCTATACTGGGGCTATGTGACAACCTCAGTAGTGCTCAAATCCCACAGTCCCAGGGACTTAGCCTTCCTTGTCCAACCCCAGCATTAAAACAAGGAAAGTAGTAGGTTTACCCTGAGGGCCACCCCCAAGGACATGTAAAGGGTCTAAAAATATCTCCCCCATGTGTTCTAGTCTTGGTCCAAAATTCCTTTCCCAGGAGGTGACCTGCAGTGGCGGGAAGAATAGTGCACTAGGAATGAGAAGGGCCACCCCTTCCAAGCTCTAAGTCTCAAGAGGTAACCACGCAGGAAGACTGTCTTACTTGGATTTCATTTCCTCCATTCACCCTTTGATTGAGTACATAGTAGGTACAATAAACTACAGCAGGAAGAGCCAGTGCTCAAGCCGAGAGTGATCCCTGTAGCCGAGAGTGATCCCTGTAACGGAGAGTGATCCCTGTAGCCAAGGACTGATCCCTGTAGCCGAAAGTGATCCCTGTAACGGAGAGTGATCCCTGTAGCCAAGAGTGATCCCTGTAGCCGAAAGTGATCCCTGTAACGGAGAGTGATCCCTGTAGCCGAGAGTGATCCCTGTAGCCGAAAGTGATCCCTGTAACGGAGAGTGATCCCTGTAGCCGAGAGTGATCCCTGTAGCCGAGAGTGATCCCTGTAATGGAGAGTGATCCCTGTAGCCGAGAGTGATCCCTGTAACGGAGAGTGATCCCTGTAATGGAGAGTGATCCCTATAGCCGAGAATGATCCCTGTAGCCGAGAGTGATCCCTGTAGCTGTTCTAATATCCAGGAATGTCTTCAGTGATTCCTATCCATGGCTGAAAGCAGCTAGAGAAGGACTAGAAAGAATATCCCAAGGGAGCTTTTGCAGAGCAAGTGAAAGGGGACACCTAAGAGCAGAGAACAATGGCCGGACCTGTGGCCATCTCCCACCAGCCGGAGACTCCTGGTGTGGTGGCGGCAATGCGCCCCCTCTGTAGGAGGGCTCTCTGAGAGGCGGAGACTGCCCTGCAGGATCTCCTGTCTCCAGAAGCATCAGCCCCTTTGGGGAGTTCTTCCTACTTTGGAAGCAGGGACAGGTAGTCGGGACCCAGGACCACCACGTTGCCTAATTCCAGGTAGCACCACCATTCCCACAGACCACATCACGTGGCCTAAAAAGTGGAAGGAGCCCCCGAGAGTTGCACGAACAAGCTCCAGTCATAGGGATCTGGCTTTGTGTCTTGCCTCTGGCCCCTCCCACTCCTGTAAGGCCAAGTCACTCAGTCTTTCAAAGCCCAATTCCACATCTGTAAAGTGGAAACGACAGGTGCACTCAGCCTTAGAGCTAGTATGAGGATAAAATGAGAAAATCCATACAAAGCGCTTTTGCTCAGCCTGACACACAACAGGTTATCAGTGTCAGCCCCTTCAACAAAACATTTATTACTTTCTCTTTTTTTTTAATTGTTTTTCTTTTCTTTTTCTTTTTCTTTTGCGGGGGTGGTAAATAGGTTTTATTTAATTAATTTACCTTTTAATGGAGAGGTACTGGGGATTGAACCCAGGACCTCGGGCATACTAAGCATGCAGTCTACCACTGAGCTATGGCCTGCCCCCCAACACTTGTTGCTTTCTGTGGGTGGGTATGTATGTCTTGGTGGTCCGGCTGGGCTTGAAGCCCTGGAAGGGAAGGACCAGGACTTTAATTCCCAGCAAGGATCAGTGGCCCAATGCCTAGGCGATGCTCAGTACACGTCTGGACACTATTGTGATGGCAAATTCATCCTTGCTCATTTTTTTCTAGCTATTACTGAAATGATTCTTAGTTGGGTTTCACATTTCTTCTCCATCTGCTCTTTTACTGTGTCTTGCCTCTGGCCCCTCCCACTCCTGTAAGGCTGGAGTTTAGTGTTTTTCTCAACAGGCTCCCACCCCTCTGTGCAAAACCTCTTCTGCTTTAAAAGGTCAGAAAGAGAGAGAGAGAGTGCAATAACAAAAAGGCAAAGGGGCACGTTCCATTTTCATGCCATGTTATGCTAACACCTGTGAGTCGGGGGGCTGTAGAATGGCCACCAGGGCTGTGACAGTGTTGAGCCCATCATGTGCTCTACTGACGTGCTCATCAATGACACCACTGACCGTTAGGTGTCTGGGTGTGTTGGCCCAGCCTCCTGACAGCAGGCTTTCCTCAATAACCAGCACATGCAGGCAGGCCTCAAATAAGATGGAAAATCAAAATCCCTCCCATGTTTGAAATTTGCACCTCTTTGGGGGAAGTGATGGGAATGTTCAGTATCTTGATTGTGGTGGTGGCTTCATACGTGTATGTATCTATCACAATTCATCAAATTGTACATCTGAAATATGTGTAGTTTACTTTACAGAAATTAAACCACAATAAAGTTGTAAAAAAAGAAAAATCCCTCCCACAGAAGCACATCCAGACCCTGGGGCTTCATTCACATGCTCCCTGCCCTCTGGTCACATGCACCCCTCCAGATGGAGGCCCCCTGCCTAGCCTCCAGGCATGGAAGGGGGGGACTAGGCAAAGAGAGGATGGGAAACCCGAGCCTCAGTCAGGGTCTCCCTCCTCTGGACCACAGAGAAGGAGCGGCCTCTGCTCCCCGGGGCCCAGAGCCCGGGGCCGTCCTGAGAGAAGGGTCATACCTGCGTGCCGCTGCCTCGCATGATGTCCTCGGGGATGGCGTAGATCTGGTTCTTCATCTCCACCTTCTGGAGCCCATTGTCCGTGACTTTCACCCAAAGCACCCGGAAGTTGGTCCCTCCGAGGTCCAGAGCCAGGAACTCTCCATGCTCTGCAGAGAAAAGAGCCACTGTTGGTTCAAGAAAGACAAGGTGTATCTGTTTACCAGAGACCAAAACTTAAAACCTAAGAATCCGCCACAAACCCTGGTCACCTCCGGGCGATGAGGTGGCCAGCAGGTCTTCCCTTTGTCTGTACACCTTAATGTATTGCTGGTTCCTTTCCCTAATGCCAAGCATATCACTTCTAGAATTCACATGAACAATGAGACAATGTCACAGCCAGCAATGGGATGCCCACCCCTCGCAAGAGCTGACTATTTCCCAAGGGCCTTCAGCCAAGTCCTCACTGAGCTCCCAGGACCCATCACCCCCGCACCAGAAAACCATGCCTCGGCTTTGTTCTTCGCGACCCCCGGGACACCCAACAGGCCGCTACAAGCTTGCAGGCCCTTGGGCCTTCTGCCCAATTACAATCCCTTTACAAAATTCACTCTTTAATGTTTGTATACAGTGATGGCAACGTCCCTGGCTGGGCAGGATGAGAGGGTCACGTGATGGAGTGGAATGGGATCCAGCTGGCTATGAATGAAGTAGCCGAGCAAATAAGTCAAACAGGTGCCCCTGACCCTCCAAAAAAAGACTCCAGGCTTATTCAAATGTGAGAGAATACTGACCTAAGAGTATTTAAGACAAGAGTCAGGCCACTCAGCTGTGCCACTCAGACAAGCCAGAGCGCTGAGATGGAGCCAGGGAGAGGGAGACGCCATGGACACAGGTGGGTCAGGATCTCAGGTGTCACCGGGGAGGCACAGTCCAGTCCCCCCAGGAAACAAGCAGTGCAGAACAGGAAACATCCAGATTCCAGACAATAATAGCAGTTAATGGGACATGTACCATTGTATGGCCCAGAATGAAAGTGCTGAAGAGGCCAGAGCCGGGGCTGGGACTGGGGCTGGGAGGCGGGCAAGGGCTGGGGCACAAGATGGGCTCATCCACTCAGCAGCCTCCTCCACCAGTAGTGGCTCCACCAGTGCCCTGCCACACACCTGCTGGAAGGAGCCAGGATTCTTTCCTGCAGGATTCACTCACCGGCATGTTTGTCAACACTCAGCCCCTTCCTGATGGGACACTGGCACTGAAGTAAGGGAGAACCGATCGGAGGGCCAGGGCAGTGCTCTGACCACATGAAACAAGAATTGCTCTGACCCAGGTCCTCTCAGGCTGCAGTAACTGGCCCTGAGAAAAGCTACCTCTCCCAGGCTCCCTGAGGGCGCTACCCACAGGCTGTAGTCAGAGGGGCAACATGGGGTGGTCATATCCACCCACGATGCCATGGGGACTTGTCTCTGCACAACCATGGTCTGGTGGGAATGACCACAGAGACTGGGCCTGGAGCCCACGTTACCCACATCAGAACTCCAGCCCCCTTTTGGCTGCAGCAAACTCCTGAGCCTCGGAGACTCGGCAGCCTCATTTCTAAAATGGGAACATCATACCTCATGTGGTTGATGTGAGGAAGAGAACCAGGTTAACGTGCCTCAAGCACCCAGCACAGTGCCAAGAACTTAACACACTCACAATAAGTACTAGAAGCTCCCCATCTGGGGTCTCAGCAAACACCGCCAGACACCCACATTTGAGTCTCCCAGGCCCAGTGTTAGGGCTGCCTCTCAGACTGATAAAGTAAAAGCAGCTCTGACAGGGAAGACTGAAGAAAGCTGTCCAATAAAAGCCATTGGAATGTTCCCCAGTGACTTCAGCATTCCTCCTCAGGGGTGCTCATTTTCCATCCCTTCCCTGGCACCTGGAGGTCCCCCCACCCCTCCAGCTACAGTTGTTAGATAACTGGGGTGGCCTCAACCCCATCCAGGGTGACTTGTGCCCCTTTTGTGGCCATGGGTAACTTTTCCAGGCACTCCTGTTCTGAGCCTCCCCTACGAGTGGGACGTCAGCCAGTTTGTAGGGAAAACTATGTGGTGGTTGTCATGGGGGATGAAAAGGAAAATCAAAGAAGATCCGCCTGCATCAGCACTCTGCAGCCCAGGACACGTGCAATCTGCTGAATCGGCGGCCACGGGGGATTGAGGCGGCTGAGGCTGCCCCCGGTTGGTCAGGAGTCGAGGCCAGCCCAGCTGGATTCACTGAAGGGGACAGCTCCATCAAGAATGGCGGTTTTGCAGTATCTGCTGATGGGCTGAAGGGAAACCACAAATGATAAAGTGCTGCTGATAATTCCGTGCCCAGGAAGGAATGTCACGCCTCCCTCTCTTTTCAGACTCTATCAAAACAGACATTCGTCTGCGTCCCTCCTCCCGGGCACCCCCACCACAAGCACACTCCATCACAACTGCCAGAGCCAAGGGCTTTGCTCTTTCCAGGGTCCAGTATCTCTGAGGCAGGCCCAGCACTGTGGTTCCTGGAGCTAAATCTTAATCCTAAGGTGACCCCCTTGGGACAGTGGGTGGACGCCCTCCCCTAGCGCCCGCCTCACACCACACAGAATCAGGCCCTCGTAGAGCAGTGGTTAAGAGCTGGACCTTAGAGATGAGGGGGATAGGCTGTTTTGAAATCCAGCTCACCTGCTTTACTACCTGAATGGCTTTCTCTGTGGACCTCATCTGCAGAACAGGGCTCATAATGCAGACTTCCCCGGGGGTCATGAGGCTTACAGAAAATACAGAACATGTTATATGAGAATATACAGGTACATAGCCTGGGTACACAGCCACAAGGCAGAGGACCCAGGAAGGTGCGGCGAGATCCTTCTGCTCAATGATTACGGGCAGTATTTGAGGCAATGTAGTAAGAAAACATCTCATATTGCATTTGCTCCCTGATGGTTCATTTGTTAAACAAAATGCTAGTGCCAACTGGAGGATCTGTGTAAGAGACAGTAAGGCTGCAGGTAAGATTCCTTTTATTGTTGAGCACGCTGTTATGTCTAGAAAACAATTTGAGCTTTGTAAAACTAATCAAATATAAACAGCTGATTTTAAAAGTTCAAACAGTACAAAAATGAAACAAATGAAAAGCAAACATCTCTCTTCTTCTCCACACCCCAAAAGTAACCATTATTAATGTTTCTTGAGTGGCCTTAGGTACACACATGAAAACATATGTAAATATTTTATAAAGCATATATACATATATAAAAATGTATAAAAATAGGAGGCTCTTAACTGACATATTTTAAGAAAAAGGTTTGAATTGCTGGTTCTAAAGATTTATGGCTTTTTAAGAAAAAAAAAAAGGTTTTTAAATTGAAGTATAGTCAATTATGATGTGTCAGTTTCTCATGGGCAGTACGGTGTCCCAGTCTTGCAGATACATACATATGTTCTATGGTTTTAATTTGGAAGAGGTTACCAAATTATCTTCCTAAAAAGTCTCTCCAATTCCCACGTAAACCAACAGGGGAGCTCCCCTCTCACCAGTGTCCTATGTTACGTACAATTAATCTTTGCCAACCTCCTAGATCAAACTGGTCTCATTTTTTTTTAAACTTGGTATCTTTCTTTTGCATGGGTTAACACCTTTTGAACTGTTGACTGGTCGTGTGAATTCCTTTCTCTGTGAATTTTCTACTCATGTTTTGCCTTTTTAAAAATAAATATTCATTATTTTCTTAATAACCTAAAAGAGCGCTTCATATATTAACGAAAATCATTTTTTAGTAAGTTTTTTTTTTTAATGGAGGTACTAGAAATTGAACCCAGGACCTCGTGCGTGCCAAGCACGCGCTCTACCACTGAGTTCTTCCCCTCCCCTCTTAACGAAAATAGTTTTGTTGGTTGTGTATTTGCAATTACTTGTTTCCAATTGGATGTTTGTCTCTTAATTTTGTTCATGGTGTTTCTGCCATACAGAAATGCTTAATTTTTATGCTGTCAAAATATGTATGGTGTCTGGGTTTATGGTGTGCCCCAAAAAGTTCTATAGAAGGATTACATTAATTCAATGCCCTTTCTAAACCTCTTCAATTCCTTCTAAATGTGGTCAAAACCACTGCTAAAATCAAGGAAGCAAGGTTTCACCATTGATTTATTTAAAAGATCAAATTCATCTTCTATTTTGACTTCTATATGGCTTTTTTGAAAAAAATGAAGCCCAGAATATTGTCTTCATCTCTTGTCTCTGGGGCAGAGTTCAGACTTTTGCGCTTGCCTCTGGATTATGGTGGTAATGTAAAGATGCGAAGACAGAGGCAAGTATGAGGAAGGTTTAGTTTATTTATTTAAGGCCCCACATGTAGATAATTTTAACAGAAGAGAAATATTCGTTAAGTGATGGTCACTTTATAAACATTATCTCAGTTAATCCTCAACAACCCTATTGGGCATTATGATCCCAATTTCCAGGTGAGAAAACCAAGGCTCAGGTCAAGTAATTGAAACCAAGATTTAAACCCAGGTCTAGCTCTCTAAAAAAGTTTTCTACTGCAATGAGCGAGGATGCTGCTGCTCCTGAGAAAGCTGTAAATCCTCACATAAGGAATTCTTCATTAACAATGCCAAGAGCATGAAACCCACAGGCTGCCACAGACTCTAAGCTGGCCTGGGTGGCAAAGGAAGTGACTCTGGTTCAGAAGCTGAGTCATTTGGTTAAGATCACACAGCGGGAAATGACTGCTGGGTTTGTCCCCAAGTTCACCTGACCCCAGAGCCCGTGCCTGTCCCTGTGCACCACACCCATGGCACCTGAGATGCTGGTTCCTGGAAGGCGAGGATGACCTGGCACAGAACCCAGGATGGAAGCAAATAAGCCATCAAGTGGTGAAAAAGAAAGCAAAACCGCCCTAATCTTTATCAGTAACTTCGGCCCATCCCTCTGGACCTACTAGATGGCCAAATACTCTCAGACTTGAGGGGGGAGATGGCAGACACACATTCACCAGCAAGAGGGTGACAGGCGCTTCTCCCCAAAACAAACCCAGGACCCACTAAAGCGTTTTGATGCAGCCACCCATTGGGGCTGATGCTAGGGAAAACAAATGTGGGGTCAGAGGAGGGCCGTGCCCAGGTCTCGGTTGAGCCCCTGGGACATGCCCTGCCAAATGTGGGCCCTTGGCTTTGCACAGGAATGAATTCAAGAGGGAGCCACAGTTGAGTAAAGATAGATTTATTTAGAGAGATACATACTACATAGAGTGCAGGCTGTTTCAGAAGTCCAGAGAAAGGCCACGAGGTGTGGGGGTTGAGTGCTCAGGTTAAAGTAAAGTGGATACACACTCTATAGACAGAGCGTGGGCCGTCTCCTAAGAGGAGGGAGTGAGAGTGGCCATGAGGTGCAGTGCTGCCAGTTTTTATGGGCTCGGTAGCTTCACATCCCAGCAAGTAGGAGGACCATTCCAACTGCCCTGGGGAAGGGGCTGGGATTCCCAGGAACCGGGCCACCGCCCACTCTTCAGCCTTTGAAGGTTAGACCCGGAGCTGTCATGGCACCTGTGGGCGTGTCATTTAAAATGTTAACATATTACAATGAGCATATAATGAAGCTCAAGGTCTAGTGGAAGTCAAATCTCCCGCCACCTTGGGCCTCAAAGCCTGGCAGAAGTTGAATCTTCCACCATTTCAGTGTTAACTGCTGTCATCCCTTGCATGGCTGTGCCCTGCCCCCTCCCCTCCTGTATCAGTGCCATCTCATACAATTATAGCATCCTCTGCTCCCAACTTACCGGACACTCCCCAAGCCCCTTCTGGTGAAGGTCTTCCTAATTAAGAACGTCCCCTGCAAAAACGGACAAAAGAAGGGGTAGCAACCCTCTACAAAGAGAGAGCTCGCAGCGAAACGATTAGCTCACAGCTACGAGGGACTGGCAGCAGGTCTCGCCACCCGCCATCAAACTGCCCGGCGGCTCCCACTCAAGCGTCCCCTCTGGCAGAGCGTGTCTGCTGGCTCCCTTCCCGTCCCGGGCTGCCGTTCCTCCCACTTTCAGTGAGGCGCTCATCAAACACAGAAGGCCAGCAAGGTCAAGGGGCTTCCGTTTCTCCGGGGAACTCACCTGTCCCAGGGCGAGGCTGAAGAGGACTAAAACCTATGTCACTGCCTGAACACGATAGTCACCATCACCCCAGTCAATGGGACACCAGGCGCGCGTCTGAGCAGGCCTCAGCGCCAGCCCTCTTCAAATCCCACACGGACAGCATCCCCACCATTTGTCAGGCATGAGGGGTGAGGCCGGCTGAGTTTTCTAACAGTCTGTTTTCAATCACTAGGTACTTGCCACTAATTAAAATAGATTGCCAGCTGTTCCACCCATCAGGCGCTCGGAGCAGTGTGCCAACCAGGGCACCAAGAGTGAACTGAGGACAGGTCTGGCTTGGTTTCATATTTTTAACAAAATACAAAACAAAATACAGCGGTGCCCTTTAATTGTAGGTAACTCTGTTCAGAAGTGGCAGAGCCCTGTCTGGTTAAGGCTGGAGCCAGAGCCCAGCCCCTCACCCCAGGGCCTCTTCAGGTGATTAAATGGACTTCTTCAGAATCATAAGCTCCAGAAGCTTTTAAACAAGCAGCTTTGACACAGCATGCCCAGAGTTCTGGGGATCCATGAAGACGGCATAGTCTCGCCTCCCACATCCTCACTTCCAATTCCATTTCTTTTCCCTACTCTTTAATTGTCTTACATATGGCACTCAATATAAAAGATTCCATTCTGTTTAAAGTTGGGAGTGGGCTCCACTACTTGAAAAATGTTTTAAAAATCACAATTTTGAGCATCAAACACTAAATCTATTCTAGGACCTGCCAACAAAATATTCTCCATTCTGCTATTAGTTATTTCAACACTAAGCACTGGAGACAGTCACCAGAAGCTTCTTGGCTGCCTGGTGCTGTATGCAACTAAGTCCCCGCCCGGACAAGGGGGATGGGAACAGTTAGATGCACCGCGGCAAGTACCATGATAGCAGTGTTACAGAAGGAATGATATTTCTGCTCAGACAAGGAAGGCTTCTCAAGAGGCAACACAAGACAGCCAGGGCTTAGTGGATGGGTATGAAGTTGCCAGAGAGAGGAAAGGGGACACACAGAGAGGTGTGGAAGTTCATGGCAGGTCCAACACAGGGCTCCCATGACATGGCTACAAGCACACAGCAAATGCCAGTGCCCAGGACTTTGGTTTTTAAGCAGAAGGTCAGATTTGCAGTTCCAGATGGGCTCCAGTAGCACTGGAGATGAGCAACTGTAGAGCCAGGAAGGCAGGTGAGGAGTATTTAAGATAGTCTAGCCAAGCAGTGATGGAAGCCTGGGTTCCAGGGCCATGCAGGGTAGTCAGTCTCCCTGGCTTACCCAGGACTGACACAGAACTTTCAGCACTAAGTCTTGGAGAGTCCCAAGCAGACGGGGATGGCTGGTCACCCCAGGGCAATATTAGACAGATCCAACCCCAGGGCCACCAGCCCTTCCTTGTCACCCAATGCCCGAGGCATCCAGCCATACTTTCAAATCCAGTTCCTGTTTATTTGGTCCCAAAGGGTCTTGCTCCTACCTGCCTTGCAACAGCAGGAATATTTCCAAGGGCCCCAGGTGACTGCACTGAACATTCTGATCTCCCTTCATGGACCAGCTCCGGGCTGAGAGGGACCCGTGCTTACCCTTGGTTTGCAAAGGCCTGCTAGCACACCACAACAGGCTGCTCTGAGAATGCTCGGCATGAACCCCAAATGAGAGGACAACCCAACATCTCCAGGTCTCAGCTGGATGATCCAGCAAAACTAATTTTCCCAGACACAGGGTTCAAAGCACATTATTTCTCAAGGACCTGGAAACACCCAAGTCACTACCACATCTGGCTGCTTCTTTTTCAGCTCTAAGATCCCAGATACTCCAATAGTCTCCACTCAAGAGCTCAGAGGTGAAAAACAGCTCCATGTTATTAAAGGCACCCAATCACAATCAGTTAATTCTGCTATCTGGTACTGTCAAGGAAAGGGGTAACAGTGACAGTCGATGTTGCTGGCTTTCAAACCATTTTAAGCAACAGGATGCTGAATGCCAAAATGCAGGAACAGAAAAACAGAGCTGCTCCAATGGAAGGGAGGGGCCTGGAGCGCATAACCACCTTGTAAGTGCCCCCCAGAGCTTCCCAAACCACCATCACAAAGTACCATCCTGGGGCTTCTATGCTCAGCGAATGTTTCTTAAACTTGAACTATGGGCCACTCACAGAGGGGTGTTATCCTCGCTCCACAGATGTGGAACCAACTCATCGAAGGATTAAAACATGATTACATTTCAATGCTGTGCAGGCGTCGAATGTATTAAGATTTCACACTGGCAGACCTGGATCCAAATCCTGTTTTCACGTGTATTAGTCAGTCATACAATTCTGGATATTAGAAATCTGATACTCAGATTCCATCCTCTGTTAAAAGGGGACAGTAATAACTTCCTCTCTAGCAAGTATCTCCCCATCACTCCCCCAGACACAGGGACACAGACACACATACACAGTTTCTGGTCAAGATTCAATGCAGTGAATGCACAAGGTGTTTGGCCCAATGCCTGGCACGTGTAAATGTTTGATCAACTCCAGCTACCACTAAATGGAGACTCTATCAATACAATCCTCAGTTTATATTGCAGGCACCATATAAATTCACGTATTACATCGCACGGATGCTCACTACTGAACTATGTCTCCACCATGGAGCTACTGAGACAACGCTGAGCAACCAAGAAAAGGGCCCTTTCAGGGCAATACCAGCCGCCATGCAAACTCCCACCAGCCTAGTCTCTCTTTATCATATCGGGTGCCTGCATTAAATGCCCCAGTGCCATCCTGTAATCATTCCATCTGTGTAAGCCTTAGCTCCCCAGGATCATTTTTACTCTTCAAAGGTGGGGCACAAGGCTGCTCAGGACACCGCTGCCCCCCAGAGGACCAGCCTCAGAGGGGACTCTTAACTGAATGAACTGAACAGCCAGGCTTCAGTTACTAAGAATGAATGCATTGTGCCAGCAGGTGAGCATAAAATGCGCCACTAGCAGTAGGTCTAAGGGCCCCCTGGCACTGGAACATAGCTGGCTGGGTTCCAATCCCAGCGCGTCCACTTGTGTCCTAAGTGACTTTGGGCAAATTGCCTCATCTCTCTAAATCTAGTTTCTTTTTCTCCAAAATAGGGTTTAGGGTGTCTACCATTGGATCACGGTGAGAATTACTGAGTACTGAGACAGCTCCAATATAGTGCTGAATACAGTACCTGGCATTTGATAAATCTACGTTTTTAAATTATCATCATCATCCCCTGCTCTTTAGGGAGTTAAGTCTAGCTAGAGGATGGAGATACACTCATTGCGGGGGGAAAAAAAAAATTCACCATTCAGGGAAGTGGGGAAGGATCAAAAGATCAATATGGAAAAGCTTTCATCTCGCTTTGCCTCTGACATACGTATATCTAAACAATCTTGCCAAGACAGTGAGGGCAATCAAGACATTACAAAGATAATCTGTTTTTAAATGAGAACGTGGGGTTAGAGTATTTGTAGATTTTCAGCTGGGTAGTACTTGAGCTTCTTATCATAATGGTACAAAGCCAACCCCGATTAATGATCAACTTAAAAAGATAAAAATCTGACTTGCTCTAGGATCTTCTGTTCAGTGACATGAGCCAATGTAAAGCACAAATCTTATGACCATGGAATCAAGACTCCCTGTGCTGACCTAAATGTCCATCGACAGATGACTGGATAAAGAAGCTGTGGTATATTTATACAGTGGAATACTACTCAGCCATAAGAAATGACAACATAATGCCATTTTGCAGCAACATGGATGTCCCTGGAGAATGTCATTCGAAATGAAGTTATCCAGAAAGAGAAAGAAAAATACCATATGAGATCACTCATATCTGGAATCTAAAAATAAAACAGACAAATGAACTTATATATAAAACAGAAACAGACTCACAGACATAGAATGCAGACTTGTGGTTGCCAGGGGGGAGGAGAGTGGGAAGGGATAAACCGGCAGTTCAAGATTTGCAGATACTGACTTGTGTATGTAAAACAGATAAACAAGCTTATACTGTATAGCTGAGGGAACTGTATTTGATATCTTACAGTAGCTTATGGTGAAAAAGAATACGAAAATGAATATATGTATGTTCATGTATGACTGAAGAATTGTGCTGTACACCACAAATTGACACAACATTGTCAACTGACTATAACTCAATAAAAATAAATATAAATAAATAAATAAATAAGTAAATTTATTTTTTTAAATGTGGGGAAAAAAAAGACTATCTATGCTAAAATTCCAACTCCACCACTAAGTGGCCACAGGCGACCTCGGCAACCTCTTTTAGCCTCAGTTACCTTATTTTTCAAGTGGGAGTGTCTCTCTTGTAGAATTTGCATAGAGATTAAGACAGACAATGTAAACAGATTATCACAGGTGCTCATGAAATGGTGTCAATTATTCCTGAATTTCCTTTTAAGACGGAACTGTCGCCTGAAGGCCAGATCCCTGCGCTGTATGTCGTGGGCCCCCTGACAGGACTGTTGTTGGGGCTGGTCCTGCAAACGCATGTGTCACATGCAGAGTCACAGCTTAGGCCAGAGCTGCCCACAGAGAGGTCAAGATGGTGAGATTCCTGGCAGATACTCACTGCCAGAAACAAAAGGGGTTGGGGGGAGGTACAGACAATAAATATCAGTGATATGGGAGGCCAGTGGAGCTCTCCTCCATCACTGGTGGGAGCATAAAATAGTTCAACCACCTTGGGAAAAGGTCTGGGAGTTTTTTAATAAATTAAACACATCCCAAAGTCTATAACCCAGAAATTCCACTCCTAGTTTACTCAAGAAAATGAAAACATATGTCCACAAAGAAGCTTGTGCAAGAATGTTTATAGTCGCTTTCCTCATAATAGGCCAAAACTGGAAACAGCCCAGGTGTCCACAGCATTTGGGTCATATAGGACTCCAATCAGATCCTGGAATCAACAGCCTTCAAACTACTGATATACACAACACAGATACAGCCCATCACGGTGGGTAAACGAAGCCTTGCAGCAAAGAGTAAATACTGTAGGATTGTATACATGGAAAGTTCTAGAACAGGCAAAACTAATACAGTGGAAAATTTAAAACAGGGATTGCTTCTGGGGGTTGGGGACAGGGATCGCCTGGGAAGGTGCACAAGGGAATTCCTGGGCTGACGGTAACGTTCTCACGTTGACAGAGGTTGTATTAAACAGGTATATGTATTTGTCGGTTCATCAGATGATACTTAAGATCTGTATCTCATATGAAATTTTACACCAAAAGAAAAAAGAGCAAATATTGAACTCTGGTTAATAATGTGCATGCTGAAGTTTTAGGGTTGAAATGAACTGATTTCTGCAATTTTTACTCTGCAATGCCTCAAATAAAACAAGATGGACCAATGACTGGAAGGATGGCAGAGTGTGATAAAATAAATCTAGTAAAATACCAATGTGGAGTCTAGGTATTCTGTATGTGGATGTTCATTACGTAATTCTTTCAACTTTTTAAAACTGTTTGGGAGAAAAGAACAAGTAGGGGGCATTTTTCATATACATACCCCAGCTGACAACAAATTCAGTGATCTTAGTAAGACATTCCTGAACTGTTCATAAACATTTCATTTTTATCTGTGCCAACCATGTTTCTTTGCATTGCATGGTCCACACGATCTGTGAAGCACAGATATTTCAAAATCAGCCCCGAGAGGGGTCAGCAGCTACCGACACTTCCTTCCTTCCTCACAGAGAACTCAAGCCGTCATTTGGAGGTTCATTTCTCTTGTGTGGAATAGAGGCCACCATCATAAATGAATGGCTGAAACTTGCTGAGGTCTCTACCACATTATCTCCCAGGTCTTTGATTTCCTGGGACCTGTATAAAAGAAAGTTGGAACCCGGTCCTCGCTCCAAGAGGCAGCGCCTCCAGCGACAGGGATGAACCCTGCTCCCTCTGCAAGAAAGGTCCTGGGAGGTTCACCAACCCTCTCTCAGTAAAATGGGAGCTGCTGCGCCTCTTGTTGTGGTGGCTGAACTTACAACACGTAAGAGGTTACACAAGTGATTCTCTCTTAATTCTCAGAGAGCTAACCCTCTGATGTTTCCTCTTTTTACAAATCAGAAAATGGAGGACGAGGGCATAAATGAACTGCTCCAAAACACACAGCTTGAATTCAACCCTTTTCTTTTTCCATTAACATTTTTCTATAAATAAAGAAGATTCACTTTGAATTTGCTACTGTCTTCACACCTAAAATTTTCTTTAAATTAAAGTATAGTCATTTTACAACATTGTGTTAATTTGTAATGCATAACATGTTTCAGTTATACATGTATATGTGTATATTCCTTTTCAGATTATTTTCCATTATAGGTTATTACAAGATAGTGAATAGAGTCCTCTGTGCTCTACAGTAGGACCTTGTTGTTTATCAGCTTTGTATACAGTAGTTAGTATCTGCAAATCCCAAACTCCCAATTTATCCCTCCACCCTCCCATTACCCACCAGTAACCATAAGTTTGTTTTCTCTGTCTGTGAGTCTATTTCTATTTGTAAATAAGTTCATTTGTGCCACTTTTTAGATTCCATATATAAGTGATATAAAGTATTTTTCTTTCTCTTTCTGGCTTACTTTGCTTAGTATGACAATTTCTAGGACCATCCATGTTGCTGCAAATGGCATTATTTTATTCTTTTTATGGCTGAGTAGTATTCCATTGTGTGTGTGTGTGTATGTGTGTGTTTGTGTACCACAACTTCTTTATCAGTCATTTGTCGATGGACACTTAGGTTGCTTCCATGTCTTGGCTATTATAAATAACACTGCCATGAATACTGGGATGTGTGTATCTTTTCAAATTAGAGTTTCCCCTGAATATATACTTAAACGTAAGACAAGATACTATAAATCTCCTAGAAGAAAACATAGGCAAAACATTCTATGACATAAATCTTAATATTCTCCTAGGGCAGTCTAACCAGGCAATAGAAATAAAAGCAAAAATTAACAAATGGGACCTAATTAAATATATAAGCTTTTGCACAGCCAAGGAAACCATAAACAAAACAAAAAGACAACCTACAGAACGGGAGAAAATATTTGCAACTGATGCAACAGACAAGAGATTAATTTCCAAAATAGACAAAACAGCTCATGCAACTCAATAGCAAAAAAACAAACAGCCCAATGTAAACATGGGCAGAAGGCCTAAACAAGCAATTCTCCAGTGAACACATACAAATGGCCAATAAGCACATGAAAAGATGCTCAGTATCGTTGTCAATTATCAGCGAAATGCAAATCAAAACTACAATGAGGTGTCACCTCACACCAGTCAGAATGGCCATCATTTAAAAGTCCACGAACAATAAATGCTGGAGAGGGTGTGGAGAAAAGGGAACCCTCTCAACACTGATGGTGGGAATGCAGGTTGGTGCAGCCATTATGGAAGACAGCATGGAGATTCCTTTAAAAACTAAAAATAGATTTACCATGTGATGCAACCCTTTTTAAACCTAGAACTCTGTCTGATCGTCACTTCTTACCACACGCTGTCCTGAAACCACCCATCACCTCTGGCAAGAAGTAGCCAATTTTACAAATGCTTGTCTAGAAAAAAAACTGGGTGAGGAGCATCAAAGACGGTGGCTTTCACATTGCAAGCTGAAAAAAAATGAGTCCGTTCTGACTAGAAACGCTTTTAAAGGCTAGAAGGTAACAGAGCTGACTGTGTCACGTTTAAGAACAAACATTGGTTCCTGAAATTTGTTTCAGTTGTGTATCAGTATTTATATGTATGTGTTTCTTGCTGTGGGGGCAGAAGAGTTAAGAGTCACTGATTAAGTCCCCCTGAATCAGAGGTTTCAATATGAGGTTTAATTTCCCAGATATGAAAAGCAATGCTGGAGGTGGGGGAGGGTGTAGCTTAAGCGGCAGAGTACATGCTTAGCATGCACGAGGTCCTGGGTTCAATCCCCAGTAACGCCTCTAAAAAATAAATAAATAAGTAAACCTAATTACCTGCCCTCCAAAAAAGAAAAAAACCAATTTAATTAAAAAAAAAAAAAAAGTAATGCTGGAAAGGAATGGGGGCGCAAGAAGCAGTCACCAGTAGCAGCAACAGTGCCCAGACTGTGGCCTCGGCCCCAAGCAGGTGCACGAGCCAAGCCTCACCAGCGGGCACGTGACCACATCCAAGGGGAAAGGCAGCTGTCCCTGCACACAGCTGCTCACTCTCAGCACCTTACCGGGTGCCAATAATAAAGGAGAATTTGCATTTTTGACAGGCTTTATCTGGTTGAAGAATCACTGGTTCCCATGGCCACATTCCGTAATTCACAGCCCCAACTAACAAAATACAAGCCAGAAGGACCTGATGTTGACCACTTTTATCACGTTCCCTCATGTTCCCGTCTCCAGTTCCATTTCCTCTCTTTCCCTCCAGAAACAACCCCTATCATTTATCCTGTGCTGATTTTCCAGTTTATATCCTAATAATTTTAGGATGCGTGCATGTCCATGAGTGATGAACAGCATTATTGAGGGATTTTTTTAATTTACATTCAACTACTACGAGGTACTTGCCCTTTTGCAATTTCTCACTCAAATGTTTTTCAGATGTATCCATATGTATACACAGTCATTTCTGTGCCGTATAGTATCCCATCACATGGACGGTCCCTAAACTGTCCCCAAGATACTGTCATTATAAGCAGCACTGCTGTGAACATTCTTGGCCATTTCTCCTCCAGTTCATATGGGGATTTGTGCAAGGTATAGTCGGCAGTAGAATGGCTGAGTTATCACATACACGTAGTCGCAACGTAACTAGTTATTGCCAACCTCACATCCTAGGCTAACCACTAACAATAGCTCAATACAGGTCCTTGAGACTTAACACACCTGCACATGCACATATATACATGATTTCACAGAATATGAGCATAGATGAAGCTCTCTCATGCATTGTGATGAGTTGCAGAGGACAGCTTTCTGCATTAACTGACCAACAGCCAGTGACCGGTGTCCACCGGGACGTTAAGGATTTTTTCCCTCATTACGGTAACTCAAGGAACTTTGTGCATAAACACACTGACAGGCTAGAACATGTGTAGAACCGACCGGGACTTCTGGACCCACCTCTTACTTTTACAAAAGTGAATGGCTGAGTCCCAGAGGCCTGGGTGAGGAGCTGGTCCACGGATCCCCTCCCCCCCCCCCCGGCAAGTGAGGAATAAAGGGGCTGGAGGCCACAATTCATACAGTCTGGCCCCTGGCTCTCTAGAGGGCACTAGCTCTGCTTAAATGAGGAAAGCATTCCGACACCCAGCGTTGCTTTTACGCACCAGCAATATTCACGCTGTAGAACCCAAGGTGTGAAGAGGCAGGCTGGGCACCACAACAGTCAGGTAAAATCTCTCTGCTTCCGCGTGGAAAGCGAGCCCAGACCCAGAGACTCAACGACCCCACAGTACAGCAACCAGAGCCAATTCTCAGAGACGAGGGAGGGCTCCACGTCTCCAGTCTCAGGAAGGCAATGAGAATAGAAAAAGTTGGCCCCACACCTAATTCTCCCCAGCAAACGGATTCACCGTGCCTATAGCACAGACCAGGCACACAACTCCAGCCTCGTTTCGAAAGCTTTCAGCTGTGCACACGCTGGGTGCCCTGGTGCTGAGTGGATGGGCTGGCAAGTGCACATCCGCACGTAACATATCCGGTGCGATCTCTGACACCTGACCCTTGGCATATATGAGTTTGAATCCTGACTCAGCTTCTCATTAGCTATGGGACCTTAGGCAAGTTACGTGACCATCCAAGCTTCCAACTCCTCACCTAAAAAAATACATAAAGTCTCTGTCTCTCTCTCTCTCTCTCCCTTGTCTTCTGAGATGGCTTGCATTCTGTCTGTGGAGTGTGTACCTACTTTACTTTAACCACCCCCCCACACCTCCGACCCCATGGACATCTCTCTAAATAAATCTACTTTTATTTAAAAAAAAAAAAAAGTAAAATTTGTACCTAGCTTACGGGGTTTTGTGAAAAGTAATGCATTACTACACAGAAGTGCTCAGAGAAGCCCTTAAGCCCATAATGTATATTTAGGAAATATTCAGGGTGCTCACTTAGCACTAGTGCCTGAAATAAAGACAAAGCCCCTGGCCTTAAGGAGCAAGTAAATTTATCAGCATGTCAAATAAAAACAATAAAAGCGGGTGTGGATGCCAGGCGGAGGGAGGGGCAGGGATAGTAAACGTGCCATTCTAGAGGGCATAAGAGGGATACCCAAAAATTGGAGGGGGCCTCTCACCTCGAGGAGCTCTTTGAAGGGCTGAGACACACACTCAGAGGTCACACCCTCAGTGCTAGGTCCCAAGTCTTCAGCAAGTACCTACTGATTTCAGGAAAGGCACAAAGTCTTACTGGACAAACCAGGTCCCCAGAGGCTCTCAGGCGAGTAAGCCTCAAAGACACAGAGGTGATGGAAATGCCGAAGGCATGTGGTGCACAAACAAGCCCTGTCCCTTCCACACCCCTGTCCCCTGGGCTTCTCTGCAGCTGGTGCACCAGCGAGCTCCTTGGCGCTCCCCTCCCTCAGGTTCTCAGGCTCTGTGCTTCCTGGGTCCTCCACTGCCCTGGCGGCTGCCCCTTGGGCCCTTTCTTCTACATCAAGGAGCTGTCCCACACCTCTCACCCCTCATGGCCCCCGTAGGTAACCTCATCTCTAAACAGGAGGCTCATTATGAGGACTAAATGAAACAAACTGTGTAAAAGTGTTGGCACAACTTAGTTCGGTTCCCTTCTCTGAGGATGCTGGCACCCCCCAGGCAGCTGGACGCAACGCCCCAGCATCACATTGGAATCCTCTCCGGTCCCTGCCCAGTACACTCCACCAGGGCCGTGCCCGACGTGGGAACAGACACCCAGCCGCTCCTCAAACCGGCCGCCCATCGGCCACCCCTCCACTCTGCATAAACTGCTCACGGTGCACATCACCGAGACACTTCTGCCCATCACACCCCTCAACACACCTCCCAGTGTTTCCTGAGGAGAGACTCAATGTTTGAGGCGTGCACACAAGGCCCCTGGGTGGAGCTCCAGCCCAGCTTCCAACTTCAGTCTCCACCGTGAGCCTTTTCTCCAGCTTGATCAGATCACTGGCTGGGCGGTGCACCGGGAAAGGCAGATTTCATCTCCCAGTAAGGGGTTAACAGAGCTTGACGGACTCCTGCTGCACAGCTTCAGCGCCCTCAATACTCAACAGGCACCCGGGCTCTTCACATGCCCCCAAGTTTATCTGGGTTCTTTTTTCCCATGGGGTTCAAGAAACGATCCAGGACCATGTGGACCCCGCTGTTTCCCCAGCAAGCCTGTGGCATGTGCCACTTAGGTGGGCCCAAGAGTGACCGCCATGGCCCAGGGCGGTGGCTGTCTCAGACATGACTTAGGGGCATCGTTCATCAGCATCTCTGTGTGTGATCTCAGTGAAGCTGTAAGATCCCAAACTGAGCCAAGCAGCCTTTCTCAGCACTCGGATGGGAGACAAATGGCTGACAGCAGCGCCCCGGGGGGGGGGGGGGGGGCTGACAAAGATAGACTTCTCCCTTGATGGCCAGGGCTGCCTGCTTTCCCAGCCTGCCTATTGAGCCTGTCCCACAGACCTCTGGTAAATTCTGTGTGCTTAAATTAGCCCAGGTTGGCTTCTGAGGCTTGAAACCAAAGAACCCTCACTAATAACTATATATATATATAGTTCTTTGGTTCCCTGAACAAAGTCCCCCAAACCTCCCCCAGCAATGGAGCACCCAGAGCCATCCCCGGGGGTGGTACCTGTCCCATCTGGAGTTGACCTCACAAAGGTAGGTAGCATTTTTACTGAAGCCGTGGGGTGGGTGGTAGCTCCGAGCCCTTTCTCCATCTCCTTGCGGAACCGCTTAGAAATCTCCAGGAGGGTCTCATCAGAGAGCCGCATGTGGTAGAGATACTGGTCAACCTGAAAGAGGGGGAAGTGAGAGGAGTGACCTCACGTTGTTTGCGTTAAATGAACTACGGCATGCGTCTAGGTCAAGGACCATCACTTAGCTTTTCAAAAGAATAAAACCTGGTATGTACAGAAGGTCCAGAAGGTTAAAGATCATTTAACCAGAATCTATGACAGAACTTTGTCCTTCAAAAAATTAAAATTAAAAAATGACTAAAAATTAAAATTAGAAAATGGCTCATTTTTTAGTGGGGGAGGGTACAGCTTCGCATGCATGAGGTCTTGGGTTCAATCTCCAGTACCTCCATCAAATAAATAAACACACAAACAGATCTAATTACCCTCCCCCCACCCAAAGGCTCATTTTTATTTTTGGAGAGTGCTAAAGACTGGGGGAAAGGCATATTAGGGAAAAGGGGGGCTCTCTTCAGAAAGGATGAGTTTAAATGTCTGTGACAACATCCCTGGAACTGGGGTGCGCTACTGACCATCACCTCTGGTCCTCCCCAACACCTCATAAAGCCAGTCATGCCAGCCTTAGTCTCCCTCGGCCATTGCCTCTTGCCTGGACTTACACAATCCCAGATTTCCATCCCCAGACAGACTCCACTACTCCCCTAAAAGCTTTCAGTGATTTCCCATTACAACCAAACCGCAAATCCTTCTGAGGCCCTATATAAGCTGGCCTCTCCCACTCTTAATCTTCCTGCGTGCCTCTGCACTCCTTGTGCAGACTCCATCCTCGGTTCAGTCCTCCGAAACTCACCCAACTGGCCCTTTCCTGCCAAGAAGACTGTTCACGCAGACCCACAGCTCCTGAGCCTGCTCTCCATCTGTGGGTCCCTTACCACCCCTCCAGTCCTCCCCGCCCTGGAGGCCTTCTCTGATCCTCCCACTAAAACAATCAGGCCTCCCTGTTTTTCTGAAAACTCAAGACTTTTTCCTTCACAACACCATCCTCAGTTGGAAAAAAAAAAAATATATATATATATATATTTATTTATTAATTAATTAATGTCCAAGTCATTCAGCATCAAAGGCAAGAACCGTGACCACCTGTTCAGCTGCGCATGCCTGGAGCCTGGCACAGCGCCTGACACACAGCAGAGGCTCTACATACTTGGTAAAGCAACCTCCCCCATCCTCAGAGGCTGGCTCAGCTCTCCTGAGTTACTTCGTTTCTCTTGTTTCCAACCTAAATTTACAGGAACTCCTCCCAGACATAACACCAGGAGGAGAAATATTAGGAGTCCCCTCAGACAGTGTGCTTCTTGAAAGCTGTCATCTGCCTGGGCCACGGATATTCCCAGTTTCCTCCAGTCAGGAAGAGGTCGGGTAGAAATCCATCCAGGAGGCACGCAAGTTTCCACAGGATCTCTGTTCTCAGCAGCAGTGTCCGGGAAAGGTTGAGGCTGCTGGCCTGCGGCAGGGGAGGAAGAGAATCAGGACCCTTGAGCCAGGTCACAGCTGTGCCCTCAAGGTCTGAAGGTCATGGTCCTCCCAGCCTGGTCGGCAAACTGGGGAACCAGAAGGGACCTTGCCCTTCCCAGCTCCCAAACTCCAGGATCCCCAAGGGCAAAGTGTGGCCACGACCACTCTTACTCCTGTGCGAAACACGAGTGAATGCCCACCTGTCCCTTGCCCAGCTCTGACCAAGGAGCAGAAACTTTTACAATTAGCTTTCCCAGACAAACATTCTCATTCATATTAATAGCCTATTATATTTTTCAGCACTTTTTGACAGCTCTTCTTGGAATTTTTTTTAACCAAACTTGCAGCCTAGGATTTCCAGAGGAACGGCAAAAGGTGTTTCAGCCTTTAAGAAAAGAACAAACCCATAGGCCTCCTTTGGTGGGGAGGGAAGAGAGAGAGAGGAGGGTCTCCTCACTCACACCTTCTCTCTTCCAGGCTATATCCTAACTGCCTATGGAGTCTGGGGTCCATCTCTCTCTTTGGGCTTGTTTCTGCCTCTGAGGAATTACGAGATTGGCCCTCCTTGGATCATTTCAAATATCCTGACCAGTTCTAATCTTTCATCATTCTTCTAAGATCCACAAAGTTGGAAGATCAGAATCTAGAGCAAAAAGCTGAAAGCAAGGCCAAGGAGAGTCTGTGGTCAATCAGCCAGCCGTCCCCTGTGGGAAAGGACAGAGCAGGAGAGAAGTGTGAAGGCCGAAGGCCAATTCTCCACCCCGTTCCCAGCCAGCAGAGGGAGGGGCCAGGCCTGTCCCGCAGGGTTGTAAATTTGCAAAGATGAGAATTTCCCCAAACTCCCTCGTGGACAGCATTTATTAAAGAGCTACCATAGACTCCACTGGTCTAAATCAGGAAGGATCCGACCACCCATTGCTTTCTGATTTCGGGCTCCTAGCATCTCAGGTGCCTTGAGCCCACTGTCTGCCCCAGGCTCCCAGATCTGTGGGCACCAGCCCCCCAACCCCCACCCCAAGCTGGGTCACACTACTGGGGAGTCAGGATGCTTCTGAGAGGACTGGTTTCCCCCACAATGACATAGGAGGCTCCCTAGGAAAAGAAGGGGTGCAGCCTGAGACAAGTCCTCTCCCTATTGGTACAGGGAGAGACAAGCCTCTGCAGATTCTGGGCCCAGGGTAACTTTCATCACCCCAGGGGCCTCCTGCTCCAGATCCAACAACGCATGGGCTGGACCGGGGACACTAGATTATGAATTACGCCATCTCACTGCACACGTACAAATTCCCAGCCACCAGACCAGAGGCCAATGCCAAGCCCACGTCCAGGTACAACCTGAGATGCCCTCATAGGCAGTAGCAATAACGGCAAACCCTTTAGCAAAACGTGTTCTCAAGGTTCTATATACTTCATTAACTCTTTTAATCCTCCTAAGAGCCCTGTGAGGTAGGTAATGTCATCTCCTCCATTCTACCAAGAGGGGAAGGCAATGCGCCCCAAATGCAAATGCAAAGACCACACAACGCAAAAGGCCAAGCCAGGACCGGGCCGGGCAGCCCGGCTCCTCTGTGCTCCTGTGCGCCCTGCTAGATGAATACCCTCCTCCTGTTGAACAGCAGGGCCCGTACAGGCCAGGTGGTGCTGCACAGCACATTCAGGCAGGATGCATCCGTGAAAAGGCCATCTTCTAATCCAGTCACCCCACCAGACAGACACGAGGGACCAACAGTGGAGGGCGTGGCCCGCGGGGCTGCCCCAGCAGGTAAGAGGGCAGCAAACATATCTCTGGACATTCACCATTTGACTCCTGACGAAGCTGGAGCTCCCACATTCCTGTTTTCCCCAAGAAAGGAGAGGGCGGACGCCTCGCTGCCATCCTCACCCTGCCTCCACTGACGGCTCCAGGTGTTGCAGAGGAAGCAAGAGAGAGTGCCTGCGTGGGAAAGCGCAGCCCGCACTGCCCTGTTAAGAGGTTGCACTTGTCACCTCCGGGAGTGTGAGGTCATGCTCAAAAAAGCAAAGGTGGAGTGGCCACAATTCTATAGCAGCCATTCCACCTTTTTTTTTTTTTTTTTTGGTTTGGTTTTTTTTGGTTTGTTTTCCCCTTTTTCAGTTTTATTAGGTAGAATTATTACAGTTTGACTGCACACACACATTATATTGCATGTAAATGCATATATACAATACACTGCACTTCTTTTTTTTAGTTTACGTATAGGTACTGATCATTGCTTCTAAGAACAGATTAGAGTTTAGCTTTTTAAACTTACATAGTTATCAAAGGAATAAAGCCAACCACAAAATAAGAATCAACAGAATGCGGTGATCCAGTCATAAAGGACAGTCAGATGTGCTGACACATATTCAAGAAATCAATCATCTCAGTTATAAATGGTAAGTAGCTCATTATGTCCGTATTATTATTATTATTGTTACTATTTTTCAGTTTCCTCATATAAATGATGTCATATGGCATTTTTCTTTCTCTTTCCAGCCCACTTCACTTAAAATGACAATCTTCAGGTCTACCGCGGCCATTCTTAATTTAATTTTGATGTTTAAGCCACTACCCAGCTTGATGGAAATCCAGCCAACACTGCTCACCCTTGACCCTCAAAGAATCTAGCAAGTTAAACCATCAGCCCTTCCTCAAGTCATGTTGCCCTTTGCCCAACAGATCACAACCATCTTTCAGTGTTCGGTGACAGATGAAAATGATGATGGTGACCATTAAGGAGCCAGGAACGACCCTATAGGTTTACTGACTTGATTTCCACTGTTCTTTTGTAAAATTTCTACATCGCTGTCTTACATGTCACTTGGTGGTAAGGTGAAGAGCCAGGATTCAAAGCGTGTCTGGCTCTAAAGCCAGACCCTTGGGACCACTACCCTCCCCTGTCCTGGGGACCCTCTTAGAGCAGGCAGCCACTCTCTGCCCTGTAGTTTCTTGGATGACCTCAGGGATGGCCATCAGATGAGACTAAGAGAGAGGATATGGAACAGCTGTGAAAATGCAACATGTTGGCCCAAATTTCTCCTCTTTGGGCTGTGAGGATGTATCCACCCTGAGTTTATTAGGTCCATTCAGGAAGGGATGATTAATCACCTAATGTTACAGCTTCCTAAACGCACCCCTGGAGGCCCACTCAGCCTTGGCCAGCACTGCTGGGTGAGGGGTGGCCAAGGAAAGCAGAAGTCAGAAACAGGAAGCAGCCTCCACATGAAGACCTTTTTCCTGGATGGGAAAGACAGCGAAATACACTTGGCAGAGTCTTGCCAACTTTCACCCACAGCACAGCCACAGGGAGAGAGCACGAGGCCCAAGGCCACAGGTCAATGTCATTTAGGAGACAGCAAATGTTACAGGGCCCAGGAGGACTACAACTGAAAAAATACTAACCCCTAGAGAGGCCCTCGAGTAATGAGAGCCCCCACGGAACCCAGACAGCATTTGTGTTGGTCTAGTTTGTCTCTCGCACCCCAACAGTCACAGGGCCCAGGTTTGAATGCTTCCAAGCATGATAGGCTCACTACTTCTCTAAGTTGGTTAGCACCTGCTGTTGGTCAACCCTAGCTGTTAGAAAGATTTTCCTCAATCTGAGATCAATCTACTTGTGGGTAACTTCTGTCTAGTCTCCATTCTGCCACTTGGAATAAGAGCTCCCAAACTTGGCTGCATGACACATTAAGAATTCCAGAGATCCTTTCCAGACTAACCAAACTGACAGCTTTAGGTCTGTCTGTGTGTGTGCAAACATCTTCCCCTCTCCTCGGGCTGGTATCCACCACTCCAAAAATGTGATAATGATGGGCTGTGTTCAGTGTTCAATCAACACTGCCTAAGGGTCATTTGTACCACTTCCTGCCTGGGGTCTTTGAGTCATTAGTTAAGGTGTTAGGCTAAGTGTGGAATCATCCAGTATCGAACCTGGGTGCTGGGAGTTGGAAATAGAAACCCTATACTTGGCGGAAACAGATTTAAGTTGTTGGAAACTATCAAAGCAGAATCATTCAGGCCAACCCTTATTTCGTAGCAGGTTGTGGTGAAATAAAGGCTGTGGCATCAGAAGAATCAGTGTTCAAATCCTGGCTCTAGTATTTGTGCAGGTGTGTAAAACTGGGCCTGTGTCAGTTTCCTCCCTGTAAAATGGGATGAATAACCCTCACAACAGGGTCACTGGCGTAAATGAGCTGACAGGGTGAAGCCCTCCATCTGCTTAACCCTCTCCTTCTGTTCCTTTTCCTCTTTTTCTCCTAGACTCCCCTCTGCCACGTGGCACCCTCAGAGGATCAGGGACATTTCTTAACCCTACTCAGTCACATTCAGGGTAAGCAAAACAGGGGCTCTTGCCCCAAATTGTTCCATCTCTTTCTGTAGTGGGCGTGTGGCCTACCACGCGGGGCTGCTTCTCTTTAAATCTCTGTCAGGAAGAAAGAAGGAAAGGAGGGGGCATTCCAGAGGCAAAGCCTGAGTGAGGTGAGGGAAGGCCACTTGCCTGCCTGGAGGCAAGGGCGTGAGAAAGGGACAGTAGTTTTGACACATCTGTTGAGCAATCTTGAGATGAGAACTTCCTCACTGGACAATTCTTATCAGTTTCTTTCTTCCCATAACACACAGGTCCAACATCCTGCCTCCTCTACAGAATTGTGGGTAGAGGCCAGAGCTGTTCTAAAGAGAAATTAACCCCAGACTCTTTATGAAATAACACCCCAGACGGAAAGCCCATCTCCTTCTTAAGTGCCCACATTTTCCTCCAGACCAGCACTAAAAAGAGGAAAAACTGCGTCATAGCAACGATACAAAGAAGGAAGCGAGAAGAGCCTCTGCTTCAAAGTGTGCAGTGACCCAGGTGTGGCAGACACAGCCCCAGCCAGGTATGAGGAAGGCCAGAAAGGGAAGGCCTGGAGGTGAGAGCCAGAAAGAAGTCACAGAGAAACTGAGGTCAAGGCAGCACACCCTTGACCAAGGTCACATAGTTGAGACCAGAATCTGGATCACCCAGACATCTTACTCCATTATCAGTAACAGCAAATGACAGTCTGCGCCCAAGCCTCCCGGAGGGCCTGTGTCAATTTGCAGGCCAGTTTCAGCTGAATGGCTAGTGGCCACTTCCTGGATGCTGAGGCCACCCTATCAGGCCCCAGTGGGAAAATGGTCTTGATAGAATGATTTACATCCAGAAAAGAGCAATATTCCAACTTTGACAGTGTGTTATGTAAAGTGTTAGCAATTCCTACTTTGAATACCTTAAGAGGTCTCAAAAGAAAGCAGAGAAGAAACCTTAAATCTCAACATCTAAATCTGTAAGATTTCTAACATTCAGCTCCTGAACCCCTGACCACGGCTGTGACCCCAGCTTCTCTCATTTTATAGCCTTTGTTGAAAACCAATTATACACAAAGTGCTAGAGTGTACAGAAACATAATTTAAAAAGAAATGATTTCTGGAGGTGGATAGCAGTGACACTGGCACAACAATCTGAATATACTTAATGCCATGAATTGTACACTTTGAAAATATATACAGTTGACCCTGTATATATTTATACACACACATACATACATCATACATAAGATATACAAATAATATGTCATATATAATTATATACTATATATACATAGAAT
The DNA here is from genome assembly GCF_009834535.1 of Camelus ferus. Taxonomy (NCBI): domain Eukaryota; kingdom Metazoa; phylum Chordata; class Mammalia; order Artiodactyla; family Camelidae; genus Camelus; species Camelus ferus. The sequence goes on along the minus strand of NC_045710.1, from coordinate 55,137,288 downwards.
ACATATATTGAATAAATAGGTAATATAGAATAAAATATGCATACATACAAGTTATATTATATAAAATTATATACACATATATAAATATATAATACATATATAGAACAAAATATATACATACACTTTTTTTTAATTTTTAAAAAAAGTCAAGAATCCTGTTTTCTAGAACTTTACAAGATAGCACAGAACTGAACTCATTATAGACCCAATAAACAACTCTGAAATGACTGGAGGGATGGGTGTTAGTGGATAATAAGGGCAGTCACATTGCAAAGCAGCCCATGGGGTGTCACAGGTGTCTGAGGAAGTGGCCCGTGAGACTGGGCACTCAGGCGGGATTGTTTCCGGGCTAAGAATATACACACATAAATAACCAACATACACGTTGGCGGGTATCTGTTGACCTGGAGGCAGTAGGGAGATCATGTGAAAAGAAGGTGTGGGCCAGCCCAAGATTCGGAGGTTATGAATTTTAGGACCAGAAAGTTACTCACCTCACTACACTGCGTTAGCACCCTATTGCAATGTCTTCGTGTTCGGGTGATTTAATCCTATCACCTTTAATCAAGGGGTCACAGGAAGGAAGAATCATCAAGATGACTCCACTGTGTAAAGTTGCTATGTTGTTCACTGACCAGCCAATTCTCTGCAGGGTCAGGAGAAAGTCTGGTTGCCCAGAATCACTGAGCTTCCTGCTACAGGCCAATGAAATTAAAACTGACTCAAGAGCTGCCCTTTTTGCCTTGACTGTCAGGAAGCTCAACACTCTGCTGTCAACTTCAATGCGATCAGTTTTTTGATAATCACCCCTGCCTGTTCCAAGCCTCTTATTCTAGAAATCTTTTTAATGAAAGCTGAACCATATCACCTAATCCTTTCACTAGGGAGACAGAAAATAAGTAAGACGTGACGGAGCAACTGCCCATCAGTCATTCCTGTGTGTGAGGACACAGCCTCTTGGTAGAAGCGGGGATTCAAGTGACCAAATCAAATCCTAAGTGATAAGAAAGCAGTTCCCCACACATGTAGGTGTCAGCGCCTAGGGCTCCGGGACAGCCTGAGGCACACTGCTGCTCTGCTGGACTTCCTTCTCCCGTCTTAGGTTATTTCTGATTTAGTACCTAGAAAACCTTCTCTCCAGGAGGTGCTGGATGAACACTAGCTAATTCCTGACTTTTAGCTTCTTCTAGACTCCAAACAGATCAACTGATTGAATTATGCCCTTACTGCAAATCTTTTGTCAAGGAAACCAAGGCTTAAAGACGCCTCCCCAAACCATAGGTCAAGTCCCTGGCAGGACCCAAAACATCCAGTGGCCAACTGAGTGCCCTCATCTGGGGCATACATATGCCCACCCCAGAAAAGCTAGGCAACTGCTGTCAGTGACCTCATTAATAATAATGCCTTCACAGACCCCTCCTGGGAGGACCAAGGCTGTGCACAGGGCAGCAAGTTTATCCTGTCAAGTTGCCAAGCCAAGCCCAGATGTTTCTGATAAATACATTAAAATAAAAAAAAAAAAAAAAGAAAGAAAAAGAAAAAAGGATGAGTTAGGGAGGGAAAGACAGCAGATCCTGGATTCCTTAAGGCTCCTGTCCTCTGAAACACAGTTAACCAAAAGTTTCAGGTCTGCCACAATACTTTCTTCAGAAGAGACAAGGTGGACCCGCGCTGGGGCCACCAGACCACCTCAGGGAGATTCCAGCCCTGACGCACCTGCCACCCACACGCCTGGAGCAGCAGGGTGAGTGTGGCGCTGGCGGAGGAGGCTCAAAGGCCACTCCTCCAGGATCCTGTTGCACAGTGAGTCACAGGGTTTCCTGTTCTTCTAGTTCTTGGTCTCAGCTGCCTCAAGTTACAGCCAGACAGTCTGTAAGCACCTGCCAGGAGATGTCCAGGAGATGGGCATTTGGGACGTCCCAGGACGCTCCTACACTCTGAATGTGGGGCATCAGAGCAAAGGCATAATTATATGCCAGATGGACGGGACCCCGGAGCAGTTCATTTACCCGCACGGACTGACTGAGCACTGAGTGGGCTGTGCCAGGGCCAGGCGCTGAAGGGACCCTAATCTCAACTTGCAAGGTGCACAGTGTATCGGTGGGAGGCTAATATGTCAACAAGTAACTACAGACTGAAGGTGGTGAGGCCAAAGGGTAAGCAGTTTCTTTCACTATGATAAAAATACAAGCATTAAATCAGACACATCAAGGCGGGGAAGATATAGCTCACGTGGTAAAGTGCATTTCTAGCATGCATGAGGTCCTGGGTTCAATCCCCAATATCTCCTCTAAAACTAAATAAACAAATGAACCTAATTACCTCCCCCCAACAAAAAATAAAAATAATAATAAAAAATCAGAGACATCAATACAATCCTGAGAAGTTTTTGTCTTGAAAAGGTTAGAAACGAGTATATTTGTTGACCCTGTGCCTAGAATGGTCTTATCTGGCCTAACTCCCACTTGCCCTTCAGGGCCCCCGTACAGATGGCCTCTCCCCAAATCCTTCCCCAAATTCCCAGCCAGTGATGCTGACATACTTTTGACACTTGTGTCTCCTGCCTTCATGGGTCCCAGAGGACTAAAGGCACCGACTACATGTTCCCAACTTCATCTTTGCGACGCCCATGCCAGGCTCCAGAGTCTGCCACCAAGCCTCTTACCCCACAGGGGCATCTGAACCCCCCAGCTCTTCTCTGCTGGACCAAATCCCCGTCGGTCTGTTCCTTTGCACTACATCTGGCCCCAGACCTTCCCAGTCTGCCCCACCCCGACCCCCCCACAACCACACCCAGCAGAAGCAGGGCAACCATATGTCCCAGTTTGCCCAGGACAATCTCAGTCTAGTGTGGGAACAGCATAACTGTTAATAGTGTCCCCTATTATTTTTAAAAGTGGCCCAGTTTGGACACTAAATTATAGAGTCTCCTTCGGTACAGGCCACAGACCAAATCCTGTGGTCATTCTTGGGGAGCCCACACCCGAACGGTGAGAAGAGAGCTCGTGCTGTGCAAATGACGCTGAAGGAAATAGGATGGGGTTCCTGGCTGGTCCCTTAGTACCTGGCACTTGGTTTCCTCACCTACAGAATGAGGGGTTTGGATTAGATGATCCCAAAAGTCCCTGACACCTGACTCATAACCTCATGAAACTGAAAAACCCTGGGCCATGCCCAGTAGTCCCAGGCAGCCCCCTGCTGGGGCCAAGGGCCTGGGCTCTGGCATCAGACCGCCTGGCTTTGAATTCTGGCTTGCCCTGGAGCCAGGATGGTCCCTTTCTGGGCCTTGCGGCCTTCATGTGAATACTCGGTAACGATGATGCCCACCCCGGAGGGCTGCCTGACCACACCCAAGTTGCCGCAGAGTTCAAGGACAAAGCCTGGCACGTAGTACGTGCTGCACACGTTTGTTATTTTAAGACTTTTGGGAAATCGAGGGGGAAATTCCTGGGACATGGCTGGAAGGCTTCACTGGAAGGCTTTGAGACAGGAAAATTTGAGAGGAAGCAGAAGAAAGCCCCTCAAATGGGAAAAAGGAAAAAGGGGCACCTTCAGACCGTCCAATGGCCTATCTGGCTTCCTTCCTTAGTCAGGCAATACTGAGAGGTCCGAGGTTGGAGGCTGGGAAGGAGGCCTTCCAAGAAAATGGACCATGTCTCTGGCCTGGCCTCCAAAGCAGGGCTGCGGAGCTGAGGGTGAAAAGAGGCAGGAAGCGGCGGGGAGGGGGGGGGGGGGCCAAGGCCTCCCAGAGCCACATTTCTCAGGCCTGACTCACTCTCTGGGTCAACTGCAAGACCAGGTCCATCCAGAAGAGAAGGACTATAAGGGAAATGCTCAGAGATCCACACACACCTAGTGCAAAAGCATCACCCCACCCCCCGACAAAAGAGGCCAGCACTTCAGGGAAACCGAGACTGTCTAGCTCCGGCCGCCACAGGAACACGGCCAGGACTCCCAACTGGGTTTGGACAAGACTACAGGCTGCCCAGGGTTGGGGAGAGGTAGAGCGTGGGTTCCATACAGTCCTCTCGGGCTTCGTCAAGAACCCCGGGCACCCCAGGGTCAGAAGGGACCACACTGGACAGCCTAGGGTGTTTGAGAGGCAATGAGCTCTCAGCTGAGACCCAAGATGGTCAGGGGCCCTCTCTCCACCCAATGTGCCAAAAGAATGTAGGAACGACTGAGTCCCTAGGGGTCAGTGGGACTGAAACCTACCATGACCTGGTCCTATGACTCAACAGCACAGGGCACTGTAAGCAGTTTCCCCAGTGGGAAGCCAGAGGCCAGGCACCCAGCACTGGCCAACTCCAGCATAAGTGGCCTCAGCAACCGTCCTCGGAGCCTCAGGGACTCTGCCCTGCAGGGGAGGTACTGACAGGGAGGGAACTCGGTCTCTGCACTGAAGAGGGGTTGAACGAATGCTGGGATTATTCAGTACAGCTGGGTCTCTCGTGATACCCCTAGGGAGGTCACTTCAACCTGAGGTGCGCCAGAATGGCCAAGGCATCCCAGAGACCCCCCGCCACCCACCCACCCAGTGGGGATGCTGCCTACCGAGGACCAGAAGGAAAGCAAGTGAGACGGGTCTCCTATGTGCAGGAAAGAGAAGGGTGTAAAAGTTGGAAGGGGCAGTGAAGATGCTTCTTTATGCCTCAGCTTTAGGAACGTTCCTTCCTTCTGCCCTCCCTGTCCTCTGCTCTAATCTGACATCAGAGAGCATAAATGAGCCAGAACCCATATGCCCTAAAAGCCACTGGGAGAAAGGAAGCAGGGCCCCTTCTGCTCCCACCCAGATGGAGAGTGCAGTAGGGCATCTGAGAGTGCGTACTAATATCGGGGACACAGTGTGGATCAGGCTGAGCTCTAAGAGATTCGCACTCAATCTCTCTTGAATCCTTACAATGACACTGTTAAGGTGTTACTACTCTCTGTTTTACAAGAGGAAGAAACTGAGGCCTAGAGAGGTTAAATAACTGACCCAAGTTCATAGAGCTGGTTTGTGGTGAGCCAGGATCAACCCCAGGGAGCCTGGCTCTGTATCTCACCACACAGCCCCTCCCAGTGATGCTGGACTGGCCCTCATGGGTATCAACAGCCCTCTTCCGCTCCCATGCCTGCCTTGTTCAGAAGCCTGACAGATGCCCCGCCTCCAGGGAAACCCCAACAACAGCCAGGGTGAGATTCTCCTGGGCAGCAAACTTCTCTCCCACTGGCTTCCTGGAGGGCTCACCTTGCCCTGAGGACAGACACAGGAACCCCAGTAACCCACGCTGCAGCGCCTGGGGTCATGGACATCTGCTAACTATTGTGGTCTGCAGATCTCACCTTACAGTCAACTTTTGGAAAAGGCCACTTCCCACCATGACTGTCCCATGACATGGCACACTGAGCACTAGGAACCATGGCCCTGGCCGCAGCCACTACTTTAGCTGTATGACCATTAGTGACACAGTATAACACTGAAGCAGGGGATAGCTGGGGTTTTTTTTGGGGGGGTGGGGGGTAATTGTGTTTATTTAGTTAGTTAGTTTTTCAATGGCGGTGCTGGGGATTGAACCCAGGACCTTATGCATGCGAAGCATGCGCTCTACCACTTGGCGCTATACCCTCCCTCGGATAGCCTCTGTTCTTGTTTGCTGTTTTGTTGCTTTTGTTTTTTAGCCTTCCATCTGTGTTAACCTTATCTTTTTTTTTAATTGAAGTATAGTCAGTTTACGATGTTGTATCAATTTCCAGGGTACAGCATAATATCTTAGTCATATTCATACATATATGCTCAGGACAGCCCCCCTTAAAGACTATGTTCTTTTGATGCAATTTCTCAACCTAGAGATATTTGGGGCCAAAGAAGTCTTTTGTGGGGGAGGTTGGGGGAGGCCTGTCCTGAGCATCATAGGATGTTTTAGCATCATTTCTTGACTCTTCTTACTAAGTACGATGACACATCTTCACCCACCTGCCTGTGACAATTAAAAAGGTCCCCAGACATCACCAAAGTCCACTTGGGGTGACAAATCACTTAATAGTTTAAAAACTACTGCTCTAAAGGTATAGTTAAAAAAAAAAAAAAAAAAGGAACAGGCTTTGCCCCTTTAGATTGGAATAGGGTAAAACTCTTGCTGTTTATGACAGGCTGGGAGAGCCCCTCACAAGATTATCCAGCCAAAAACGTCACTAGCACTGAGGTTGATAGACCTGCTTTATTACAAAGCCGACGCGGCCACCTGTGATCCACGGTGTGAGGTATTAAGTCGCAGCCAATGAACTCTGTGATTTGACGTGCCACACCTCCACTTCCACTGCTTTGGAAAGGCCAGGACAGACAACACACAGTGTCGGAAAACAAACCAAACTTGCCGACTTCATGGGGGGTACAGCTCAGTGGTAGAGCATTTGACTGCAAAACTCAACCCATGATAAAGAGGAACTGGTTATTAAGAGTCATCTTTTAAACTGGAAGTTACTGAACAAAGGAAGCCAGTTTTCTGGGGTTCCTGAGTTCTTTCAGTTCATCCGATCTCCTTACTCTGGCTGCTGGATTTGGAAAAAACTGTTGTGATTCGTGTTGTTTTGTTGCCCGCCCCTGGGAAAGAGCTCCTAGCTGCCCTCAGACTCCTCTGGGCACTAGAAAAGTTCGACATTGAAAAGTGATGTTTAAAAAAAAACAACAAAACCTTTTGGCTTTGTCTGAGGAGCCTCAAAGAGAATTTTAATTCATTCAGGGGTAAAGAAAAAAGGGCTTCTTGGCGCTCTCTGAAAGAGATGCTTGACAACTTAAAATAAATGGATCATCTGTAAAAGCTACAAAATATTCCTGCTACCATCAAGTGTCTTTTGAGCAGGGAAGGGACAGTATTCGGATACTAAGTATTAGGTTACAGGGTGAATAAATGAGACAAATTGTACCAGTCAATGTTTATTAACTCAGCCAAATATAACCTGATTAAGGTTTTAATCAGCTGTTTCCTTACATACTTTCATCTGTATCTGAAGATTAATGGCACATAGTAGGTGCTCCAAAAATATCAATCAAGTCTCTCTTGAGGTCCCCAACTCCCCATCCCGTGGGAATGATGGCCACGGCCTGGAGACGCTATACGCCACCCTTTAGTGGCTGTGAAGTAGCTACTGGTGGAGCCTCGTCTCACCAGACAACTGAAAGGTTCCTCACTTTCAGTTTCCCACATAGTATCTACAGGGCCTTGTACCCACAGTAGGTTCTCAGAAAACATTAAACTCTCATCTTGAATCTTGGGGGCTCTGATGAATCTTTCTGCTTCCAAGATACTCGCCCCCTCCTCATTAAGTCCAGAGCTGAAAGCTACCCCTCACCTAAATGAGCTATCTATATTCTAAGACTGCACGTCGCCAGTCAATGCGCTTTGAAATAATTTTGTCAGTGGCTAAAGGAAGGCATGTATATACTTCATTTCATTTCTATGGGAAACCCTGATTCTCACTCCTAAGAGATAAAAATCCTGTATCTTATGTATTAATTATACCTTGATTAATAAAAAGAATCTGCTAACTCTCCATAGATAGGACAAAAAGCCTTGATTGATGGGGAACAGGAAACACTCCTCTCTCCCTGTCTCTCTCTCCCCTTTCCTTTCCCCTCAAGATCAGCCTCAGGCTTTGATGAATAGCTCAGTCTTTCCCTCCAGGGGTCCACCTATCCACCCACCGCTTCAGCCCAGTACTAGCCCGCAGCTGCCTCTCACCCTCCTCCACCTCCTGCAGCCCTTTCTCAGCCTCTTTTTTCCAGGAAGGTCCCCTCCACCCCATTCCTTCTTGCACTCACTGAGTACCACACCAGTGGCCACAAACTGGCTATACAGGTGAACAGCCAGGATTCTCCCTGCCCTGAAACTATCAACTCCAGTGAGTCCGATGGAACAACACAAACGCCACAACAGGGCAAAAGCACCCAGTGCGAACAGGCATGACACTCAAAGGACCTGCAAGTCCAGTCTTTGGGGAATGAAGCTAAGGAAGCTGAGGCTGAGGTGGGGGCTGGGGGGTCAGGGGTGCATTCAGCATGCACAAAAGCCTTCTGAAATGATCTAGTCTGGCTCCAGAAAGAGACTGGCAACAAACACTAGGAGGCCTCTGAAGTAACCCAGAGACCAGCTGACAAAGATGTAGCAATCAGAAAGGAAAGTCAGTTAAATGAGTCCCTGGCTCCCATCAGACAGAGGCTACTGGTGCCACTAATCTAAACCAAGAGAAGAGATAATTGCATTTCTGGACACGCTGGGTGAGGGAGCTGCCAGCAGCCAAGAGTGTACGCAGACTCAGGCCAGGATGAGCCCACTAATGGTCCCAGAGGCAGGCGGGTGTGGTCAAGAGTATGGGCTGCTGGAGCCCAACTGCCTAGCTTCAATTCCCAGCTCTTACAAACAGAAGGAAAAAAAAAAAAAAAAAAGCTAGTGACCTCAAACAAGTCACTGTGTGCCTCAATCCCTTACCAGTAAAACAGGGATACCGATTATAATAATAGTGCCTACTTCGTGGAGCTGCTGTCAGTGTTAACGAGCTAACATATATAAAGAGCTTAAAACTACCTGGTACACGGTAGATGCTTATGTGTTTGCTTTTGAGTTTCAAAGGGTCAGTCAGCAAAAGTGAGCAAGTAACACTTCTCCTCCTCCTAATAGCCCAAAACACTGGGGGCTTGTCTATGTTCTGGGCAGGCGAACCTAAGCTTTCCGTGCATCAGACTACAACCCACAACATGTAAAATGACGGGGATTTCAGGAGAGTCCAAATCAAGGCATTTTCAAGACTCTAAAACTCAAGCTTCAACCTTCTCTCCTAATTCTTCCTTCCATCAGCAACTTTAAAAGATGCTTCTAAAACATCCTCTCTGATTCTCTTCCTTCTTCCTAATAATTGCAGCTGTAATCAAACAGCTTTGCTCACTTAAGCAGGGAGGCTAAATCTCGGGTTCTGACACCTGCAGAGTTAAGGCCTGACTCAATTCCGCCCCCACTGGTAATTTAGAGGAAATACATCCAAGTGTCCCTGAGACGTTTCACGGGCTGAAAGGTAGATGGCAAGGGTAGAGAAGACTGTAAGACATTTTTCACATTGCTGTGCTTCATTGTCACAACTCTTTAAAGTGGAGAAGTTTTCTGTTATCATCCCTGTTTTACAAAAAGAAATCGCTGGTCCAAAGAAGCAAAGTGACTTGCTCAGGCTCCTGAGGTTCATAAACCACAGAACTGAGATTACAATTCATTTCTGCAGAATCTGGCTAACTCCCTTTTCAATCTGGGACTAAAGAGACGACCCCGACTATTCCAGGCCAGGAAGGTGGTACAGCTCCACAGTTTCAGTTCTAACCTCCATCCTCTGGTCTGGGGGAGAGTAAATTTGTGTCCTAGGCTCCCTCCTCTGGATTTGGGGAAGAGTAAATTTAAATGTCCAGGGGCAGTGGTCACCCAACTGAGAAGACTTTCCTTGGATTAATGATCCTCCAGCTTTGTATACTAGGACTGGCCAAGAGATGACAATCTTCCACAAGGGTTAACTCACTTCTTGGGCAAAGAAGACAAAAGAAATTGCCAAGATCCTGACAGCTCACACGTTCTTGAATAAGCTGAATTAAAAGTGCTGAGCGGAGCCACATCCCAGGAATAAGTTAGAGAGATAACAGAGGTTTATAAGCAGAGTTTGTAAATTTACGTGGGTAAACCAGCCGGTCTCTGCTCCCCACTCCAGTCTGAAGCTAGGGAATATAATGCTTTATTGGGGGTTTCATTTGCCATGGCTCCGAAAACACAGTGATGATAACCCACCATCCTCTCCTTTGCTCTCAGGATCCCTAGGATGCGAGTACGAGCAGGTAGCCCCATAGAAAGATAACGTCAAGACATTTTCCCAAAAATGTGTTCCCACTAGGACACAAATTTCAAGCATGTAATTGAGCAACGCTCCGTCACTGACTCACAGATTTGGACACCCCTCCCACCCTCGCCCCAGCCCATCCCCTCTTCTCAAGTACCAGCAGAGCCCCAGGGCCAGGACCCAGTCTCGAAATCCCGAGCATTTCAGAAACACAATTCTCCCCAGAGAGCGCCTGGAGCGCAGCCTAGCCCCACCCCCAGCCCCATACCCGGAGGCACGGGGACAAGTCTCCCCGGCAGGGCCAGAGGCTTTGTCTTACGTAAACGATCTGGCCGAAGCGCCAGCTGGGGCTTCGGGGGCTGCTGAGAGGGAAGTGGGCAGACAGGTCCCGGCCGAGGGCAGGAAAAAGCTCGTTTTCAGAACGACAAAAATCTCCAGGAAGACGGCAAAGTGTGTGGGGGGCAGGGGGAGAGGCCCTCGCGGGGTAACTTTTAGGAGCACCAAAAGTTAACATCCGAAAGTCCGCCCCCGACTTGGGGCCTGGCTTGGGGGGGGTACTCAGGGTTGGGGGGGTCCCGAGGCACCCCGCTGGGGCGGGGGGTGGTGTACGCCCCTCACGGAGCCTCAGTTCCGGGTGCCTCAGTTCCGGGGAAGGGGCGCGGCGGGCGGAGTTCCTCTACCCCTTTCCCAGCCTCTTCACGTGCCGTCTTCTCCCCAAGCCCAGCTCCGCAAGGCCGTCACGAAAGCTGGGGGCGAGTCGGAGGTCCCCAAAACGCGATCCCTTAGCGCGGTCGGGCCCCGGAACAGACCTGTGCGGCCGCAAAGCCTCCCCCCACTCAGCTACGACTCTCCCCACGTGCTCTCGCCGGAACTCCGGCAGGGGAAGGGGGACTCCTCCCACGTGGGCCCGGCAGTCTAAGACTACGTGCCGGGTGGCCCGCCCCTCCGAGAGAAGAAAAAAAAAGCGCGAGCGCGCGCAGGGTGGACGGGAGGGAGGGAGCCGCGCGGTGCGCGAGCCCCGGCGCCTCGCACGCGCGCACAAGCCTGCCAGTGCCTAGCGGACGTGGCTCCTCGAGCCCGGGAGTATCCCAGCCCTCCTGACTTTTTCCGAGTCTTCGGCCCGGAATGAGGAGGAAGCAGGGCCCCGCTGGGTCGAGGAGGAGAGCCCCAGCCGGCCGGGACCCCAGAGAGAGGTCCGGGGACAAGGCAAGCCGAGCCAGCCACCCCGCCCGTGGCTTACTTACCTTCTGCACTTGGTCATGGTTGAGCTCCGTAAAGAAGTAGGCAAGCAGATGCGAGGCAATCATCGTGCCGCGCGTCCCGACGGCGCGAAGTTGGAAAACTAAGGCTTGGAGCGCGTGCGGAGGTGGTGGGCCGCGCGGTTAGACCGCTTTGTACCCGGGCTTGGCAGCCCGGCCGGGAGCGGTGAGTCCGGCAGGCACACAAAGAAGGCACACGATGGCGCGCCCGGCTGGAGGGTCCTGGGTCTCTAAAAAGAGGTTTTGGTAGTCACAACTACTGGAAGGAGCCCAGGAATCACTCCCGGCGACGTGCTGGGATGCCCCACTGACAAGATACTAACTTCAGCCACAAGATCCCTAAGGCTCAACTTGAGAAGAATCACGGCCCAACTCTACTAGGGCAGTGGGACCTCTCTGGCTCACACACGCGCTGCTCTCGCCCGCGGATCTCCCCGGCTTGGTGACACGGCTGTGCTAGCGGCGGCCCGGGACTCCTGCGCTGGAGTTTCGAGCAACAATGTGGCTTATTGAGGGGTTGCCGGCTCGCGGGCCTCCTGCTCAGTGACGCGCGCACGCCCATTGGCTGCGCGAGGAGGGTGTGTGCGCCCACGGGCCGCCCGCCGCCTAGGCGCAGCCAGTCAGCGCGCACGGCCCGCGGGCGCGGCTGCTCAGACACCCGAGCCGGCAAACTGGAGGGGCGCGCCTGGGGCGGGGGGCGGGGCCAGGAGGCGAGGATGAGACGTGTGGTCCGTGGCAAGAGGCTGGGGCGGAAAGGCGCATGAGCCACCGCCGCGTCAGGCTCAGCTATGGGTGGGGGGCGCGTGATCACAGACCCGGGGCGTGAGGCTACTGGAAAGACGGGTCACCGGACCAGCATACGCCCTGGGCCGGGAGAGAAACACCTTCTGGCACCTTGGGGTCATATGAGCGCCTCCTGCAACACCCCCCACCCACCCCCTGCGCGCTCCTGGGTCACATTTCTGAAGCATCTTAGTTCTCACCTATTGTGGCTCAACACGTCCGCGTAATACTGATGCAAAGTGAGCCGCTGCAGCCACTGCTTACTTTGTGCCGTGCATCACAAAACTGAACGGTTCTGGGGTTTACTAACCTCGTTTTACAGATGAGGAAACTGAGGCACGGGGCCGTTAAGAGACTTGCCCAAAATCACACAGTTAATGCGTGGCAGTAAGGGAAGGACCCCAAGTCCGACTAACTTCGAGGCCCTACCCGTTTCCCTGTTGTCCTATCCTATCTTATATCTAAGAGATCTAAGAGCCAGGGAAGTCGAAAGCAGGAAAAGAGCTTTGTCTGAAGCTGCAGGACTGATGCGGGGGTGACACTGGGTGGGTAGTAAGTGTGTAACTGAATGATCCTGGACATGTGTGGGGTGGGATGGGGTGGGATGTGGTGGGCTGGCTTACGGATGCTGAGAGGAGTGGGAGTCCAAGCGACAGCTAGTGCCTAGCACCAGACTTTTATACGTGGTGGAAGCTGGCAAGAGTGCAGCCTAGGGAAGATCGGTGCTTATGGAGAATAGCAAGCCTGGGGTTGGAAAGGTCGCAGGGGAGGGAAGGTGAGGGTTTGCAGTGTTCTACTGAAGCGTTTCTCCTCTCATAAACAGTGGGATGCTATCTGTAATGTGTAAATAATAACAACAATAGTAGTAATAATAACACAAGTATTAAATGTTCATTGTTGGAAAATAAACAGAAAAAAAACAAAAACATTCATGATCTAGCCTCTGAGTAAAACTTCTTGAAAGCTAACCTACCCTTGCCAACTACACATTCTCATCCCTCCTTCCCTGTAACTCCAATCAGGCTTGGGTCCCAAACTGCTTTTGTCATGGTCACCAAAATGATCTACATATTGCCAGAGGCTGTGTTCCCATCGCTTGTATGCCTTGGCTCACTCCACCTCTCAGGGATGTTGGGCACAGTTCACCAAATCCACCATCTGGACACACCTTCCTCTGTTTGAGCCGGGGATGCTCCACCCTCCTGGTTTCCCTCTAACCTCACTCTGCAGTCTTTGCAGCCCCCGTTTTCTCTGCTGGTAAATGCTGGAGTCTGCCAGGGCTGTCCTTCACCTCTTTTCTGATCTAGTTACACTCTCTCCCCGGCGTTCACTGCCAGCCCCGTGACTTTTGTATCATTTACACGCTGATGACTCACAAATCTATAGCAAGTACCTCTCCTGGAGCTCTAGACTTATTCCTCCAACTACCACTTGTCATCTCATCTCCCACTGAAGTGACTGGCATCTCACACAACGTCCAAAGCTGAACTCAAGTTTTCTTCCCAAATGTATTCCTTCCACGGTTCTCAGCAAATTGCATCACCGTCCACCCTAAATCATCCTTGATTCCTTCCTACCACTCACCTTTATATCCAACCCATCAGCAATCAGTCAATTTGACCCAGAGAGTAGACCTTATGATCGGCTTCTCTCCATGTCCTTGGACACCTCCTAGCCAAGCCGCCAACAACTCAGCCAGAACCAATACTATATTGTCACACCCCAATACTATATTGTCACACCTTGCACCCTGCTTCCATTCATGCCTGACTCCTATAGTCAGTCACTTGTTCATTCAGGAGCCAAAGTGACCATTTAAAATATGAACCACTCTATGTCTCTCCCTGGCTCAAAGCCATTTAATGTCTTCCAATCTTAGAATAAATTTCAAATTCCTGACAAAGACCACTAAGTCTTTTACTAAGTCAAACTCTTTCTTACGCAAGGGCCTTCACTCTCCCTTCTTCTTCCGCCTGGGATGTTCTTCATCAAGTCTGTGTCCAGCTGCCTCTTCCTCCATATTTCACCCAAAATATCACCTCCTCAGAGGACTTTTCCTGACCGGTTTATCTCAAGTAGTTCCCCAAGTCACTATCACATGACGCTGATTTCCTCTGGGTTTTCTGTGTATTCACTCTCTCCTCACTAGCCAGTGAGCTACGTTAAGAGGGCGGGATCTGCACCTATGTTGCTTCCTCATCTCCACAGCACCTGGGATGGTACCTGTCTCATTGTAGTCACCTACTGAATGTTGGTTGGTTATATGAATAGAAAAAAAAAATCTTAGAGATAACCATTGTTCACATTTTGTATAACGATTTATGCACCCAGCATCTCTCACCAGATTGCAACAGTCTTATAACTGGGCTTCCCTCTTTAGATATAGGAACATTATAGATATGTAGGTTTAGCTCTCCAAAAGAGATTCTTAGAGAAGTGATATGCTCTAACTTGCTTTTTTAGGGCAATAATTGCCTTCTAAGTGGAGAGAAGGAGAGGAGGTCTGAGACCAGAGGCAGAAAGAGACTGAACCCAGAAGATAGGATCAGGGCCTGAGCCAAGGTGAGGGTGGGACAGAGAGTCAGGCTATACGTTTAGATGGTTTAAAGTCTGGGGTGGAATTGATGGCTTTGGCTAGGATGGATTTTATTTATTTACTTTTTGGTTAGGGGGTGATTAGACTTATTTACTTATTTTATTTTTAGAGGAGGTAATGGGGATTGAACCCAGGACCTTGTGCATGCTAAGCAGATGGCTTTGGCTAGGAGTGGTGGATCAAGAGAAGGATGCCCACTGCCTAGAAATACTTAGAAACCCAATAGTCCAGTGCTGCAAAACCCACTGGCCCCAGGCAGATGGGGCCAAGTGCAATGGGTCATGTCAGCTATGACCCTTTCTCCACATACTGATTTTAGAGCCTCTTCTCCACTCCCTTCTCTAGTCCCGTTTCCTGTGGGCCAGTTAATAATCACAAGATGCCTGAAGTGCACGTTATCTCTTAAGAAGCTCCCAACCCCAGGAAGTGGTTGGAGTAGTTATTGTTATAAGCCCCAATGTATACATGACAAACTAAAAGGGATTACTCACTCAAGGCAAGACTTGAATCTTTGACTTTTGGGACTCCAAACTCCATTTATTATTTATTGATTCTCAGATCTCTCTCTGTCTCTCTGTCTCTCTCTCTTTCACACACACACACACACACACACACACACACACACACACACACAATTGTTGAAGAGTAATGAGACACCTGTGTAATTTACATCCCACAACCCCCAAAGAGAAATCAACCAGCAAATATTTATTAAACCCTTGCTGTGTTCAGGACTGTCTGCTCGGTACGGTGAAGAAATACAAAAGAAACACAAGATGTGGTCCTTGCCTCTGAGGGATTAGCTGTTTAATCAGAGGTATAAAACAATTATTACAGAATGGAAAAGTCTATCATGGAGAGCCAAACATGTGTATGTCTTTCCATGTGGTGGAATTTTGGAGGAGGAAGAGGCAGAGCTGCGGGCCAAAGTCAGCCAAGACGGCTCTGATGTATACAATGCCAGCTTTTACAAAAGACTGGCTCTTGCCTCACACAGAACTGACCTGAGCCTGACCATTAGGCTCCAGGGAGCTGTCCTGGGAAGAGGCCACTTTGCCAAAAGACCTTTACTTGCCAAGTATTTCTTTTTCTAATTAGGATTTATCAAGTTTGCAGCATGTTATTAGTGACGGGATTATGTACAGAATGCAAAGACTGAGAGTGGGCCTGCCCTGAATATGAATACTTAGGACTCCTTGCATCCTGTTTTCTTTAATATTGGGCCCTAACGGTCTGCGCAATCTCTTGTGTTTCATAGTTCAGTTATAATGTGTGAATTTGGGGGGTTGGGTAAAAGAGGTGTTGAAATCAGTTAACACTGAAAAATGGGAGCCTCAGGGTACACCACAACCTCACTTTATCCATCAGATTTGGAAGCTGAACCCATTCAAGCTAGTTTAAGCAGAAAAGGAATTACTGAAGAGTAGTTTAGTTCCTTTCAGGATCTTCAGGAAGGTCAGAGAATCAAGCTCAGAGGAGCTTAGATCCAAGCATCATACCCAAGTTTTACCATCAGACTCCACTGATGAAGATGCTATTGCTATGGCCACTGGGCACAGGCATCTCTGCCCAAATCCTGGTCCTGGGCACAGGATTTTATAGCCAGAACATGCCACAGCCACCTTTGACTGTTGGATATCTGTCTTTCAGCATCCTTGCTGGGAGGAATTCTGCGATGCACCTCCTTCTTTATCTTATTTGCTTCCAAACTGACATCTTACAGCTGGTTGCCAGAGCCTGGGCCACATGCTTATGCCCTAGTTGCAAGGGAAGTTGAGGGAAACAGGCCCACGGAGTCGGGAGTCCTAGCTTAGTGAAGTCCCTTGTCTCCTCAGGCAAGAGAAACAAAACCAGAAATAAACAAATGGGACTACATCAAACTAAAAAGCTTTTGTGCAGTGAAGGAAACTATCAACAAAACAAAAAGGCCACCTACTGAATGGGAAGAGATATTGGCAAATGATGTATCTGATAAGGGGTTAATGTACAAAAGATACACGAAACTCATACAACTCAACAGCAAAAAAGAAAAAAAAAATCCCACTGTCTTCTTGATGATGGCTATTTTGACAAGTGTGAAGTGATATCTCACTGTGGTTTTGATTTGCATTTCCTTTATGATTAGTGATATTAAGCATCTTTCCATGTGCCTGTTGGCCATCTGTATGTCTTCTTTGGAAAAATATCTATTCAGGTCCTCTGCCCAGAATGGCTATCATCAAAATGACAACAAATAAGTATTGGTGAAGATGTGAGAAAAGGGAACCCCCACTTCCCGTGCACTGTTGGTGGGAGTGTTAATTGACGCAGCCACTATGAGAAACAGTATGGAGGTTCCCCCCAAAATTAAAAATAGAACTATTATATGGTCCACCAATTCCATTTCTGGATATTTTCCAAAGAGAACAAAAGCATTAATTCAGAAAGATGTAGGCATCCCTATGTTCTTTGCAGCATTATTTACAATAGCCAAGTTATGGAAGCAACCTAAATGCCCATCCATAGATGAATGGATAAATAAGATATATATATATATACACATATATACAATGAAATATGTATTACTCAGCTATTAGACAGAAAAATCTTGCCATTTGCAACAACATGGATGGCCCTAGAGGGTATTATGCTAAGTGAAATAAGTCAGACAGAGAAAGACAAATACCTTATGATTTCACTTATATGTGGAATCTAGGAAACAAACAAACAAAAATGAACAGTAAAAATAAGACATCTGTGCTCTTTGGGAACGAGAAAGTAGTCAGTGAGCCAAATGACACCAAGAAAACTAACTATGAATGAACTGCCCTGGCTGGATGATTCACTCTCTCCGCACACATTCTGTAACCCAGTGCCTGTTCACAGATGTATTCAGTGTCACGGTCAGGGAGGAAAAGGCCACTATGAAATACTGCCAGGAGGCGTCCCTCCATTGCCATCCTAAATGTGAGGGCTATAATGTGTGGTCCCTCATCCTGATGGCCATAGGGCTAAATATACCCCAGACAGCTTGCCTGAGAAGAGCATGGGTGCCGTGCTGAGGCTGCCATGGGAACACTGTGTGGTCTTGGGCCTTTCTGAGCCCCAGTTTCCTCATCTGCAAAGTGGAGCTCATGAGGTGGAATATGCAAAGACTTCAGTTCATGGTGGATCCTGAATACCAGTTTCCTAATCACATCACTCATAATATCAAGTTTTCTGTATAATAAGAATTCAGTGATTAAAGAAAATTCCAGGTGTCAGGAACAGCAAATGCAGAATCTTCGGGACATGGGAAAGATTGGTTTGTTCCAAATGGTATGCAGTCTTCTGGTCTAGAGGGCAGATTTCAGTGGAGAATGGCAGGAGGGAAGCTGGGCCAGTGGGCAGGGAGGGCTCAGCTAAAAGGGAAGTCATTGAATCCCATCAGCGCTCAAAAGCACAGCGCCTGGGCTGGAAGCTACACAGAGGACAGATTGGTGGGAAGTGAGGCCAGAGTCCTGGGAAAAAGACGCTGAGGGCCACTACTGGGCTTACGGCAGATGGACAGAGAAGTGAAAATTAGTGAGGAAAGTAGGAGATAACCCAAGCAGGACATGATAAACGACTGACTGTAAGGGGTAGGGACGGGGAAGTCTCCGTGACAGTGGTGCTCACCCTTAGCTGCTCTTTGAAAGAGTGGTCTTACTGTAGAAAGAGCTTCTTCAAATTAATAAGAAAAAGAAATCAAAAACCCTTGGGTAAAGGATACAAACAAAGAGTTCATAGGAAAGGAACAAATGACTCTGATATATGAAAAGACGATTGTCATCGCTCAGAATAGTGAAAATGCAAATTTAAAATATACTGACCTACAATTTTTCACCCATCAGTTTGGCAGAAGTTAAATCATGATAACATACCTTCCCACGGGGAAAGAGGTACCCTTTCTTCCAGCACACTGTTGATGGGAGAACAGAGCCTTCTTCAGGTCAATTTGACCCTCTCCCTCACTTAAAAGTACACCTGCTCGTTGACCCTGATACCCCATTCTTCTTACAGGTTTACCTGCACATGCCGTGGAAGTTTGTTCACTGGGGCGTAATTTGTCATTGTAAGGGTGAGATCAACCTAAATCGTATCATTTGTGGACTGGTTAGGTAAATTAAAGCCCATTCATACAATGGGATTACTTAGTCATCATATATTAAAAAAACAAACAGACTATTAATAAGGAATAATCTATAAGATACAGTTCAGTCAAAAACGTAAGATCTAGAGCAGTGTGCATACAAAGTTATCATCAGCGTATAAAAAGGAACGGAAAATAAGCTTAACCTGGGTAGTATAGTCATAAACTTTCTTCTAAGTAGAGGACCTGGGTGACTGGGAGACAGGAGTAGGAGAGAGACTTTATTGGGTAGTCTTTTGTACCAAGTACAAATATTTCCTATTTACCAAAAAATGGAATTAAATTAAGAAAAGAACCTACTAATTTAAAGGCAACACAATAGAGTGGAAAGAACTTGGGGTTAGATACCTGAATCCGCCAAAAATGAAGTTTTAAGTTCAAATAAAAAGATGCCCAGGCCACACACCAGTCCAGTTACATCAGAATCTTGGGTGAGAGGGAAGTGGGGAGCAGAGAACTCAAATCGATATTTTTTGAAGCTTCTCAGTGGTTCCCATGTGCAGTCAATGGTAAAAACCAAGTGGTAGCTACTCTGGGTGTTTTGGCCTTCGTGCTTGGAGGATCAGCTGAGCCCCTGTCAGTCTTAGCAACTAAATCTGACTTTTCCACCCGCTAAGCACCAGCTTGATCCCTATGTACTTCTCTGATCTGTTCATGGCGCAGAAGCATTTGGTCCTTATCTTTGTAAGCTGCTCATCCCTGCCCTCTAGGCAGCAGGAACTCATTGATCTTCTTATGAACTTGACAAAAACCCAAGTAAAGTTCCTAACCTCTTGTCACTTCTATGACGGGCAATGTATTATTTTTAATTAAGAAGGCAATTGTCCCAGCAGGAATGAGTAAGGACCATACCTCTTTCTGTGCCACTCTTTCCCAGTGACTTCGGATGATTACAAGTGCAAGAAACAGAACACTCTGGCTCCAGCAATAAAGATACTTGTTGTTTTCAAATAAAAAGCTGCCTGGTGGTGGGCTGGGCTCCAGGCTGGGTAACTCAGGACTCTGCACCCACTCCTCTGAGAATTTCTTCACCCTGACTCACTCCCTGAACGGGTTTCCTCTGCATGCTGGTAGCAAGGTAGCAGCAACGTGTCCAGATTTCATCCGCAAACTGCAAGACACAGAGAAAGATGAAGGAATGGTCTCCTCCTGAGTCTCTTTCTTTTAAGGAAAAAAAAAATATCCTGAAACTCCCAGCTCCCTTAATCTCATTAGTCAAATTGCCACATACCCATTCTAAACCCAGTTATCTTGAAAAAAGAATAAGATTATCACTGGTGGGTTACACCAGTGGTTCTCTAGTGGGGAGTGATCTGTTTTCGGGAAAAGAAGGGATGTGGTATTCAACCAACAGTATCGCCTACATTACTGCTTCAAAGATCCTGGGGTCCAGCATCTGCCTCCAGCAGAGAAATCCTGACAGGGAATTTATAGATTGATGGCCTAATCACAACAGATGACATAGATCTACAGTCCCAGAACCCAGTGTGGCTAACATTCATGAGGTCAACATTTGTGAATTAATACTTATGTTTCTGCAGAACTAGAAGGCTGGCACTCCAGAAGGCCACAGAACACTTGCTCATTGGTCAATCCAAGAACATTAAAACTTTGTTTCAGTCTTATCAGAGAGGACAGTGTGATGTCACTCTTGTTAGGATTTTTAACCAACAGGGAAAATGTGGGGTTGGCTGCTCCCACTTGCAACACGGGTTGGTGTCTCAAGGAGACATGGGAGTTCAGGGAGTCAAGATTAAAGTGTCAGCTAAAACATCCAGAACAATACATCCCCGTTCTTTGGTTTTTAGCTGAGACAGTTATTTATCCAATATCTCTTTGGCCTGAAAACATTAATTACAAAGACCAACATTTTAGGGTTGACATGTCATCCTAGGAACTGTGTATGTCTGTGTAGATTTCTGGTTACAAAGTCTCCGGAAATATCTTGAGAACTAACTCATGTCCACAGAGCAGGCCCAAACTTCCAGCGTCATCAGGTCTCAGCCACCCCCAGTGAAAGGCAGCTGGTTTCCATGCCAACATGGCTTTGTCCCTGAGTTCTGTTCTAAAACAAAGTTTTGTTAAACTTAAAACTTAATTCACCCTGTGGCTCACATCCCTATAAGTTATAGTTACTATCTGTTGTAATCATTAGTTCTAGCCACCAAATATTCCTAGTTCTCCAAGTTCATGGTAGGATTTTATAACCCTGTTCCTTTGAATTTAGATGTGGTCATGTGACTTGCTTTGGTCAATGAAAATGCCAGCAAGGAGACACAAAAAATTGAGCATAGGCTATCGTGGAAGGACAGAGACAGCCTCTGTCAACCTGGATCGCTAAGTGAAGATGACATGGAGCAGAGTCTCCATCAACCTGTAATGTTGGGGCTGTTTGTTACAGCAGTATAACCTACTTTATCCTAACTGATACAGTTCCCAAAATCTTGGCTCCCCTTCAGTCATTCATTTCCTCCTACATCTTCTCCCTGTATTGCCCCAAGCTTGCTCTCCTCTGTCTGATTTCCTACCTCACTTTCCTTATCCCCAAATCTACAGCATGCCTTCTGGAGCCCCAGTTTTGTGCCAGAGAAATTCTCCTAGATCCTTAGCTTCTCCACAAAATGTGTCCTTTACCTCTGGACCTTACCTGCACCCTGGCTCTCCTCTAAAGTCTTCTCATCTCACACACCTCAGAACTGAGGGTTGGGAGGTGAGATTGGTACTCCCAATGCCAGTGCTGGTTCTGTCCTTGAGTACAAGTTCCACTCCTTTAAGATTCATGGCCTCCAAATGGTCACCCCAGGGCTTTCCTCATTTTACTGACATCCTGCTCAGATGTCTTGGGCACCTGGATCATAGTCTCCCTGTCTTATCCAAGTCTTGCAGAATCCTGGGAGACTTCAGTGGTCCTGTGGACAACTACTTAACGCCACGGTCTCATAGCTTCTGGACCTGTCCAAATCCATCCACCTCCACCCTCTTTGTATTCTGGCCACTCTGTCTGAGGCTACATCCTAAACCTTGTCACCACTCAGAACTGTTTCCCTCATGCAGTCAAAGCTGTGTGTGACCACCATGGAGGAACAATGAAATGCCTCAGGAAACAGAGCTGCACTGGATCCTAGACAATCTTCCTCTTCCCAAACTATGTCCTAGAGCAGAGGCTGTCAAATTTTAATGATTCCTTCTAATCACCTGGGAATCTTGTTAAAAGGCAGACTCTGATTAAGCAGATCTGGACTGAGACCTGAGATTCTGTACATCTAACAGTCTCCCAGGTGACAGCCGTGCCACCGGACCATGGACCTTCCTTTAAGTCACGAGGAGCAAAGTGACCATGGGACCTGGCTGCCCTGTGCTTTCTAGTCTTCCTATGAGAAGAGCTCACCATTGCTTGGACTTCTAATCAATCCCTGCGTAACCTACCCGACAAGTGGAGACCTGTCTCAAGAAATCCAGTGAACTGTGGGTTCTGCCTGGAGTTTGGGATTTTGACTTTTAAGTTTTTAAAGAGTCTCAGACGTAAATGATTCACTCTTCTTCAATGCATAACACACTCTCATCAGCCTATGAAAGGTCCTTCCTCTTGTAGTTTATTTCTTTTCATTTTCATTTTTTAAAAACTCTTCCACCCTGATACCTGTTGCTTTTCCCTCCCCAGCCCTTGTCATAGGCCAGCATGCTACAGTCTGTTCAATATAGGTCCTTAAATATGCACTCATTCAACCTTGTAAAATTAACTGTGTATACTTATGTTTTTAAATTATGTAAACGATGTGCAATTTACAAGGAAAAAAACATAAGACATTCTTATGAGGTCTTGAGGGCTTCATGTCCCCCTTATTTATACAGAAAAGAATGCACCCCTCATTATTTGAACCAGCCCCCGGAGAGTCTCTGTTTCTTGCCACTAAAATTACGTAAGGAACACACTACCTCATGTGATCATTGTGAGCTTAACTGAGAGAGGGATGTGGTGTCTAGATGTCCTCAGTCCATTGCTCCATAAGTGTCAGAAGCTCTTCTGTTGTAGTTGGCAAAGTGCAGGATGGTGAGTGACTTAGTTCAGGATTGAGAATTCAGTCTCCACGTGGCCCAGTTAGCTATGCTAGATACCAACAGCATCCCTAACACTAACCTAAAATGGTGCTGTAACCTCTTTGACATAATGGCAGAAGTTTAAATCAGGATGAGATAGAGTAAAAAGCCCAGAAACAGAACCAGAGACACACAGGGCTTTAGTATATGCTAAAGGGTGGTTTTCCAAGCCAGTGAGGAAAAGATGGATTAACTAATAAAAAGTGTTGAAATATTAGGGTGACCATCAGTAAAGAAAAATTAATTTGGATTCTTATCTTATGGCTTACAGCAAAATAAATTCAAGACAAAGCAAATATTTATATGTTAAAAAATTAATTATTAGAAAAAATCATGGGAAAAGTTTTGCAATAACCTCCAATTAAAGTTTGTCTAAGCACTATACAAAAACCCAGATGCCTTGAAAGAAAGATGAATTTAGCTACATTAAATTTTTTTAATTCCTAAAGACAAACCTATCATAAATACACTTCCTTAAAATATAAACAACTTATACAAATCAATAAGAAAAAACACTGTCTCATTTGAAAAAGTGGACAACATGGAGAGTTCACAGAAAAGAAAGTATAAATGCTCTAAACATACAAGAATATGCTTGAAATCACTTGTGATTTAAAAATGCAAATTAGAATAATAATGACAATGTATTTTTCAGCTCATAGATTGACAATTTTGAACGATTTTAGAAACTACTAACAAAGGTTTATGGAAACAGGCAGTCTTGTAAATGACTCAAGGGGGCAATTTAACAACCTGTCAAATTTAAAATGGACGTATCTTTTGACTTTCGGAATGTATTCACAAATATACTTGAATATGTGTGAAATTACATGTCATTTTATTAATGCCAATTATGATTTGTCTAAATAATGGAGTACTATATGCAGCTATAAAAAGTTGTAAATCTTTTGGACTATTGATGCAGAACATATTGTTTAGAGGACAGAGAAAGTTGGACAACAACGTGGAAGTGGGGAGGAGGGGAAAGCAAGTGAAAATATATGCATATTTGTAAGCACAGAGATCTCCAGCAGGTTATGCAAGAAACTTACAAAGAGGATGTGGGGACAGTGTGGGCAAGGGAGGGAGACAACATTTTGTGTTATCCTTTTCTGACACGATGAATTTTACAGTATGTGCAATCATTACAAAATGTAATAAAAATGTAATAATAAATACATACAGCAAATGCTACCAGTTTTTCCAGCAGAAACTTTTGACACCTATTGAGTTATGGTTCTAATTGCTATTGACAAACCAAAAAGAAAGTTTAGAAAGGAAGTAGAAAGAGACTCTAGGGAGGACCTGTTTTTATTCTGGGGGTTGGTTTTTCTAGGCATCTGGTGATGAAGTAATGCCTGTTTTCTCAAACCACAAGATTATGAGGAATGGCTATAGTGTAGTCTCAAAGAGTGGGTGGCGGGTGGCAAAGATCCATCACTCACTGATCCATGAGAGCCAGTGCTGGTCGGTGGGGCTGGCAGGCAGTAGGGGCTCACTAGGGGCAAACCCAGAGAGAAAGACCGAAGCACTGGGGCTGTTGATTCAACACTCAGAGCCCAAGGCCAGGGCCAGAATGCCTGAGACCCCTCTGGAACACAGGAATCAAAAAAAAAAAAAAAAGTGCAAAGAGCTCAGCCTCTGGGCATGCAGAAAAATAAACAAGCAGCCGAGGCAGAAAGTAGCAGCTTGAAAGAGCAAAGAATATCAGGGCAGGGAATGAGGTGTGAGAGGTGGGAGGAAGGCCGAGGGTCACTATGGCTGAGGCAGGAGAACACTCATCTCCCTTCATTTTGTGTCGCGGGGATCATCTCAAGAGATAAGGTCGAGCACTGTGCAGCCTGAGTTCACATTCAGGGTAATAATGGTGCGTTAATGTTTAACCCCACTTAGAGGATAATCAGCACACAGTTCTGAGAGCCTTGACAGATGGGACTCTCAGGGAAGCACCCAGTGTGGCGCTCCCCGGGGCTTCAAGTTTTCTCTGTATTGGTACCATCCATCCATCATTACTCAGCCTGTCAGACTCGGTTCCCTTTGCCCTGAAGGCTTTCATTCATTCATTCCTTTCTTCATTCATTGATTCAACAGGAATTTACTGAGTAGTTATTATACCAAGCACTGTATTAAGCCTGGAGACAAAGCGGTTAACATGACAAATACGATTTCTACCTTCAGGGAGCTTACAATCTAGAGAAAATACAGACAGTTAAAAACTAAAAACACAAATAAATATATAATCCAAATTATGCCGCATGCTATGAGGGAAGAATGCGATGCCCTGAGAGCCAGAAGCTGCAGCCTATTTGGGATTGTGTGGTCAGGAAAGAGGGCAGCCAGGATGCTCAAGTGGGCACTGCACAATGCACACGGCATCCCCAGATGCCAGCCAGACAGAGTGGGGCCAAAAAGCCTCCCAGGAGAGGGACCAGCATGCTCAAAGCCCCCAGAGTGAGAAACATTTGGGCAAGGACAAGCCACTAGGGGCAGCATGGAGGAAGGGGTGTGAAATGAGGCAGATTCATGGAGCATTTAGAGGGCTATGACAGGACGGTGGGATTTTTATTCTAAGTTCTAAATAGTACTAAGTAGGGGAGTGACACGGTTCAATGTGTAAATATTTTTATAAGCCCCTCTGGCTACTGTTTGGAGCATGAATTGGAAGAGAGCAGAAGAAGGAGTTGGTAACCAGTTAGGAGGCCACTGCGTCAATCAGACAAAAGACAGAGGATGTAGCAAAGAATGATGGTGGCAGAGAGAAAGGAAAGTGTAGAGTCAAGACACATTTGGAGATAGAACTCACAGCACTTTCTGGTAGATTGGATGTAAAAGGTGAAAAATGACTCCAAGTTTCTGGCTTAAGCAAACAGGTAGTACCTTTTATTGAGGAGAATATGGGGAAGAATGGCTTTAAGTAGGTAGATCCAGAGAGTCCTGCTGGACAAGCTAAGTTGAAACATTTGCAATAATCTAAGTGGCGATGACAAGTAGACAGCTGGTTCTAAGAGCTGTTTTTTTTTTTGTTTGTTTCATATCAGAGATCTGGCTGGAGATAAAACATGGGAATTGTCAGCATAACGTTGTATTTCAAGTCATGGGGTACCAGTCAAACAGGATCCACTCAGTTTACTAATCCAGTAATAGAACATCGTGTCAAGAGACCTTTTAATGGGAAATTTCCTGAAGATGGGAAGGAATGATGATTAAGGTTATAACCTGAAATAAAATTCTATCTACTTTACTAGAAAAAAAATAAAATAGAAAATAAAGTCATGGGAAAGGAAGACTCCCTAGTGAGGCAGAGAAGCTTTAAAAGTTTCTAATGTGTTTGAAATTTTTCAGTCTCCCATACATTGCTGGCCATGTCGCATAAACTTCTGGAGCATCTGGGAGCGAGTCTCCACCTTTCTATTTAGCAGACAGACAGTGAAACTGGCTTCTTTTCTTACCAAACGATGTTTGACCGACTTGGTATGTATGTATGTATATTTTTTTAAATTTTTTAAAATTTTCTTAACTGTACCAAAGGCAAAGGCGTGTCCTAGCTTCATTAAAGGGCACGTGCCACAGTCAATATAAAAACACAAAAAATCCCACCAGTTTAATAATAAAAAAACCCCAAAAGTGGAAAACCAAGGGGACAGGGAAGAGGGCCCTGGGCCAGGGGCACGGGGAGCCCTGCTCATGGCACCGGGCCTGGCTGTATTGCTGTTGCTACGAGGCCGGGGCCGCGATTGTCCTGTGGGCGCCACCGTTGTTCATCTGGGTGGAGGGCCCTTACTTCTTCTGGGGTGTGCTCAGCTTCTGCATGCCCCGGACCTTGTCCAGCACGCCAGAGATGAAGGCCTCAGTGGGTTTATAACAGTCAACCAGCAGCTCCTTGACCCTGGCAGCCCGAGTACCATCGCCCTCCATGTCCAGGAGTTCGTCCGTATCAATCTCCAGCTCTGGGGTCGCACTTGACCGGGACCTTCCCCTGGCGCCTCACTGGGCCCTCGTCGTCCTCGCCGCCCAGGCCTTCGCCTGCAGCCCCAGGGGGGCTCCGAAAGTAGACGCGGGGCCCTGGGCCGCCACTGCCCGGCCTGGGGGCAGGGGCTGCCAACGCCGCACCCGACAGGGGGCCGCTGTCCGCCTAGGCGGCCGCCGGGGCCCCGCGCGCGCGCGCGCGCGTCGAGCCCTCCCTGCGCCGCCGCCTGCGGGACGCCCGCCGGCTGGCACCGGGCCGCTGGCTCCGCGGGAGGGCGGCAGCGGCGGCGGCGGGGGCGCCCGGGGGCAGCTGCTGCACGCGGAGCCCCAGGGCCCAGCCTGGCCGCACCCCGCCCCTCCCCGCCGATCCGCCGGCCCTTTGTTCCCCACGGCCACCGCCCGAGCCCAGCCCACGAGCCCACCGACTTGGTATTTATGATGTCCTGGGCTGGAGTCTCAGCTCGTTCGCTCGCTGGCTCTCTCTCGCTCTCATGTGAAAATCCTTGATTTATTCTCTACTTCTTTACCTGATTCTGGGTCTATTCACACTTTGATTAAAAGGCCTTTTAATCAGTTAGGGCCTAATAATGCTTTTCTTTAAGATTTAAAAGATAGATCAGGAACAGAGATGAGGACACAAGAGAATGTGAGGGCATGAAGGATCTATTTATTCTTCTTAAGTCTTCAGTTTGTCTGGGTTCTGATGGATCCAGGGCTTGGGTAACCAGCAGGCCTCAAAGAGAACTCAAACCTGCTAGCTTTGCGTACCAGGGGGTCTGCCAGTGTCTCTCTGTGGATCTGACATTTATATTCAATAGAGAGGGTTTGGTTGGGCTTGTTTGGCCCATCCAGTATAGGTCTCTTTCACTAAGCTAAGTTTTTCTTCAAACCATCTCACAATGAATTGAGCTCCATAATGTCCAATCTATATGTAGTTGCCTTTGGGATAGATAATGATCCTTGATTCAGTCAGCCATCCTACCGGAAACAAGGTGAGTTTCATTCAACGTACAGGCGACCGCAGCAAGATGCAGCTTCCACTCCAGCCCTCTAGTCTCAGAAAGGGCTGAGGACTGGCTTGATGGAACTGCAGTTCCTAGTCCCATCTTCAGGGCTGTTGCTAATAACTCATCTGCATCTGAAGATGCCAGAGTGTGAATCTCCATTCCACTGAGATTTTAAGATGACCAGACTGGTGGCATATAGAAGGATGTTCACAATGTGGAAACTTAATCTCTTCCACTGCCTCAGAAAAATCTTCCATCGGGGTGTACTGCTCCTCTGTTTTACAACTCCTATCTGCAAAGCTTTATATGCATTTTATTTCTCTCAAACTTGAGAAAATTCTTTAGGAACGTTTCTCAACATTCCTTATACATCTCTTAGGTTCAGCATTTGGGTCCAAGTAAATAAAACTGATTCAGTTTCACACAATTTCAAGCTGACAAAGAACCTGAGAGCTTTGAGGTAAAACACTCAAAGTAGCTTGAAGACCTGATCAGTGAAGGTTCATTAAACTAATCATTATAGACAAGTTGAACTTCCCTTTAGGTGAGAACTTCAGATCCATAGTGGTCAGATCTTTGAGACATTTTTTAAAATGCCGGTGTAATAGAAGGTTTGACATTTTAGGTCAACTGGAAAAGTCACCTGTGTATTATAGGTCTGATGGAAGAAAGAAACAGGGAGCAAAGGAAATTAAATCACCCACCTAGCTGATCATTTATCAGAGCTTTGTCACCTTAGGAGACGATTCTCCAGTTCTCAGGCATTTCTGCATATCTTGGGATCAGAGCTCTACCTGCTTTTATTCCAGACTATCTTTTTCAAGGCTGTCTGTATAGGAAACAGCCTTGGAAGGCAGAGATAGTGTCTTCCTCCACAGCGTGAGATAAATTTGTTTCCTCTCCAGTGTAATACAGATAGCGTCTCCCTAAAGGGGACCCTCGTACATTGTTGGTGGGAATGTAAATTGGTGCAGCCACTATGGAAAACAGTACGGAGGTTCCTCAAAAATCTAAAACTAGAGTTACCATATGACCCAGAAATCCCACTTCTGGATATATATCCAGAAAAAAACAAAACTCTAATTTGAAAAGATAGGTACACCCCCATGTTTATAGCAGCACTATTTGCAATAGCCAAGACATGGAAACAACCCAAGTGCTCATCAACAGATGATTGGCTTAAGAAGATGTGTGTGTGGTGTGTATACAATAGAATATTACTCAGCCATAAAAAAGAATGAAATATTGTCATTTGCAGCAACATGAATGGACCTAGAGAATTTTATACTTGTGAAGCAAGTCAGACAAAGACAAAACCTATATAATATCACTTATATGTGAGATCTAAAAATAATACAAATGAATCTATATACAAAACAGAAACAGACCCACAGACATAGAAAACAAACTTATGATTACCAAAGGGGAAAGGGAAGGAGGGAGGGACAAAAAAGGGATATGGATTAACAGATAACAAACTACTACATATAAAATAGATAAACAACAAGGATATATTGTGCAGCACAGGGAATTATATTCAATATCTTGCAATAACCTATAATGGAATATAATCTGAAAATAAATAACTGAATCACTTTGCTGTGCTCCTGAAACTAACACAGTATTGTAAATCAACTATACTTCGATTTAAAAAAATTTTTTAAAAGATAGTGTCTCCCTTCAGGACAAAGTTCAGGTAGGCTTACTATCCACTATAAAAGATATGGGTTCCTTAAACCTGGGGTTCCTCTCTTGTAATGTCACCCACTACATGTGCAGACATTACTTGGCTCCTTCATGTCACCCCGTGGAAACGGTTTTGATGAACTAACGCAAAAATGATGTTACCCTGGTTATGGCTACTGCTGTGAGTAATAAACTGTCCTTTGTCTCAGGCCCAGGAGTCTCGTGTCTTCTGCCAGCATCCACAAGGCAGTCTTGTTAGCTTTCAAGTCGGGTAAAATCTCAAACCCTTCACAATTCTTGACTGGTGGGCAACTGTATAGGTAATTTTAGCACAAGACCTAACAACAGTGTTAGCAATATCAAGAACCAAGTTAAGTCCTTCAAATAAAATTCCCTTGACAGCCCAGATGGAGTTATTTTATTCTTCAGATTGTCAGACTGCATGAACAAATATATAGTATCGCATTTGACCTGAGACTCTAAATTCAAAAGCTTCTTTCAGAAGTTATTCCAAAAAGTCCTGGCACTGAACAAAGTTAGGGGGACAGGAAGTAATGATCCTCTGTAACAGTGGCCACGCATTTGGACCACACATTTTTAAGTTCTCCTCCCAGAGGGCAGCCAAGAACCTCACCCCACCACCACACCAAGAGTTCTCCTTCCTCCCTCCTGATCTTCTTGCCTTCTGATCCGGATCCTACATGGCCATCAGAGTTTACAACTTTCTGGGATCCTCAGCACCTTCATCAGGGTCTTTCAAACCAGGCAAAGCTCCATAATCATCCAATGAATTGACATCTTTAATAGAGAAGTACTGACCTCTCCCAGAGGAAGAAGGAAATTCTGCCTCTCTAGGGAACCTGAATACATCAGTTGTGGGTATAGAAGTGAAGGCAGCAGTTGTCAGGGTTCATCCAGAGTTAGTTGGCGACCTGGCAAGGCAGTTGCTGCAAAAGGGCAAGGAGAAGGGAGTTGAAAGTTTGGGCATGAGAGTGAGTGACTGAAATAATGGGTTGTGGAAGCTTCAGCTGGATGGGACGGACAAAGGAGTCAACCAGAAGAAAGTCGATGGATGGTGAGAAAACAGAGGGATGACAGGATCCGAGGTCTCAGTGAGACTGCAGGAACACGTGCAGATGCAGGTGTAAGGTCAGATGGTGGCATCTGACGTGCCGAGTGGGTGTAAGATTTCAGAGGTTGTGCTGATTCTGATCACGGTCCAGATGTGGTCGTAGACGTGGATAAGTGAAGAAAAGTGTAGCACCTTCTATCAGTCAGGGTTCATCAGAGAAACAACCAATAGTATGTGGGTGTGTGTGCAGAGAAGGACTTACTTTAAGGAATTGGCTCAGTCATGAGGACTGGCAAATTTGAAATCTGCAGGACCAGCCAGCAGGCTGGAGACCCAGGGAAGAGGTGATGTTACATTCCATCATAGTCCCTATGCATTTTTCAAATTTTTACTATTATAAGAAGTTTGGTAATAAACATCCTTGTCTAAAATCGGATCCTTTTTTCTAAGTATTCTATGTGTATACCACTTTGTATGTTAAGATAATACACTGTCTTTTTCCAAAATGTGTATGTCTGGACTGTGGATCCACCAAATGAACGTTGAAATTGCAGAGCATGACATCATGTGGAGAGGAAGCCTCTGGGCCATGAACCTAAATCTACTTTAAATCCAGACAGAAGATGGATCCGCCTCATGGTTAAAGTTGTCCAGGATGACACAGAACTTGGGCTGGGCATAAACACCATGATCTGGGTCCCTAGAAGCTCAAGGACCAGGAAGAAGCTCACAGAGCACACCAGGTGAGACAGGCTGCTTCTGTCCCAAAGGAGAAAGGGTTTTAGAAGAGGGTGGAGGAAAATGTTTGGGGAAGGGCAACAAGATGCTGGAAGAATTCTGCCGAGCTGCCCCCATGCCATAGATGGAGCTGGTGAATGAACAGCCTAGTGCTCTCCAGGGAGAACTGGGTTTGAAAAAGGCAGGGAAAGCTTTGTTTGTTTTTGTTTGCTTGTTTGTTTTTATTTATTTTTAAAGAGATGCAGGCTAGAAGGAGGTGTGTTTACTGGAACCACTGGTTCCAAAGACTTGCAGCTTGGTGGGATTAGCTGGGCTCAGTTCCAGAAGGAAATCTTATATTGCCAAAGTTTTTATCTTTCTAAAATTCAACTGCCAGTACCTTTGCATGGCTCACAAGGCCCCCTCAAGTCAGTCTCCCATCTTTTCGCTCCAGCCTTTAGCTCTTAGCACTGCCCAGCTAGCCCTTTCCAGGGACAGCCGGGGGGGGTGGCTTTTCCAAACAAGCCAGTGCCTCCCTGCAGGCTTGCCTTGTCTCTTATCATTCCTTTCCTAGAATACCCTTCACTCTCTCTGCCAGGTACGAATCCACTGATGTAGCTACTAAATGGACTCTCCTGAAAATAAACAAATAAGCCCTGATTTGTAATACTCGCCAATTTCTGTGATGTAAATATTCCCATTATGGCTGATTTCTGGTTATCAACATGAGGTCACTGAATAGGAAGTTGAAATGAGACAGTTTCCTCTCGGGAGCCAGAACCAACAGCTCCAACACACCACTGTCTCCCAGGAGATCATCATTACACAAAATGAAAATACAAGCTACAGCCATACATAAAATATAGTGGAAAGCTAGATCCTAAAGGATCAGCAGTGTTAGCTCCTGGCAGCAGAAGCAAGGATGATTTTATTCTTCTTTTTACTGTCCCTGTAGTGAGTCAAAGAATGCATCCCCACCCGCCACCCAATTTCATTCATGTCCACTCAGAACCTCAGAAAGTGACGTTATTTGTAAAAAGCATAATTAGTTAAGGATCTCAAGATGAACTAATCCTGGACTGGTGTCCCTCTAGGAAGAGAAGACAAAGACACAGAGTAGGAGGTGAAGTGAAGATGGCGGTGAAGACGGGACTGGCGTGTCTACAAGCCAAGGAATGGTCTAGGATTGATGGCAACTAGGAAGCCAGGAGAAGCCAGGAGAGGCATCAGCTTGTTTCTCCCTCAGAGACTCCAGCAGAAATCAACCTGCCGACGCCTTGATTTTGGACTTCTGGCCTCCTGAGCTCCAAGAGAATACATTTCTGTCGCCCTAGGCCACCCAGTGTGTGACCATTTGTTAGAGCAGCCCTAGGAAACTGACACAGTCCCATCTTTTAATTTTTCTGTGTTGATTATATGTTACTATATCCTTTAACTTAAATGAAAGCTTGATGTCTCTCT
Organism: Camelus ferus; assembly: GCF_009834535.1. Taxonomy (NCBI): domain Eukaryota; kingdom Metazoa; phylum Chordata; class Mammalia; order Artiodactyla; family Camelidae; genus Camelus; species Camelus ferus. Next base: position 55,104,644 of record NC_045710.1, on the reverse strand, counting down.
GTTAAATATTATATTCTTGTCTGTCTTTCTAGCCTCACCTCCTCTGCCTGCCCCCTCAGAACTTACCCTTCTCTGACAGCGGACCATCTTGCAGATTCACTGGCAAGCCATGTCTTTACATAGTCTGCCCCGTAGGACGGGTCTCGGGCACATGATTGGCGCAGTCACACAAGGCTCCCCACTCAGAGGGCTCCATGGTTGCTGCCTTGAAATTCTTAATAATTGTGTCTTTGAACTTGTAAGTCCACTGGGGTCATGGAGCATGCACAGGGGCTCACAGCCTCGGCTCATGTGTGATCCCACCTCCACACCTTCCCTGGGATGAGTTCTTGGCCTGTCTGCTCCTTGCCCTGGAGCCCAGTATCCCCCTCCCCACTGCATGACAGCAGCTGCCTTCTGCTGGGGTGACAGCTGGGTCATTCCTCCATTGCCCTCCAGCCCCAGCCAGGGCCTGGGTGCATGAGTCAGGAGGGTCAGGGTGGGGCGTGCTCCCTGGAGGACGGTGGCAACCATCCCTGCCCTGGGCTGGACAGTGCTCTGGTGATGATTTTTAGCAGGTGACTCAGTGGGGGCCCCTTTCCCACTCCCGACACAGGTTCTGAGTATGTCCTTGCAAAGAGGTTGCAATCTTTTGGGATCACCCCTCAGACATGAATTGGGGCAGTGAGCCCATGGGAAGAAGAGAATGAATTCTCAGGCCCAGCCTCACTTTCTCACTCTGCACTGGATCCTACAAATTATGCAGCTGACCGTGCTGTACCTGAAATGCCCTTCATCGCTTCTCCCCCTGTTGCACACACAATAATAATAACAATATTAGTAACTATCATTTACTGAATTCTTTGCTTTTGGAGGGTTTTTTGTTTGTTTTTGTTTTGCAGGGAGAGGTAATCAGGTTGTTTTTGTTTTTGCTTTTTTCATGGTGGTACTAGGGATTGAACCCAGGACCTCATGCATGCTAGGCATGCGCTTCTACCACTGAGCAGTACCGTCCTCCTAAATTCGTTGCTATGTACCAAGTACTTTAGACTGTAAGAAAGACAAGACATACAGGGATGGTTGAAATTCTAGGTAGCACTTAGGAGCAAAGTGCAGATAAAGCAGACATGGTTTCCGGATGAGGGATCTGGGAGTCGGAGGTGTTGGAGCTGGTGGCCCTGAGGGATTTACAGCAATTCAATGTGCCCGTGGCCTCCTTGTTCTGAGAGGAGGCCCAGGTGGGAGGCTCTGTTCTTGAATAATGGGAACAAGCAGGGAGCAACTACGAGCCTGCAGAACCAGCAAGGAACACATTGTAACACCTTAGAACTGGATGACTCAGTGCCTTCTGAGGACCTCTTTTGGGTGGCTTTCAGATCTTTTTTAACCCAAAGAGAGAAGCAACTAGATTTGAGCAAGCCCTGTGAAGTCTGTCCCTCCCAGATGTTTCTCTGACTGTGCATAAAATCCCAACTAATCATTCAAAGGTCAGTCCTCACCTCCCTGCCACTGTGTCAGAGAAGAGAATTTCTCTAGGGCTTGGGGAACCAACCCAGGGGACCCCACACTAAAGGGTGGACTAATAAATGATGGAGGCAGCTGGCCAGCTCGGAGCAGGGGGCACTGTTCCAGCTTAGGCACACTATAATTTTTTTTTATTGACTTATAGTCAGTTTAAAACGTTGTGTCAATTTCTGGTGGACAGACAATTCTTCAGTCATACATGAATATGCATATATTCATTTTCATATTCTTTTTCACCATAACCTACTGCAAGATATTGAATATAATTCCCTGTGCTATACATATAAACTTGTTTATCTATTTTATATATACCAGTCAGTATGCAAATCTTGAACTCCCAGTTTATCCCTTCCCACCTTCCTCTCCTCTGGCAACCACAAGCCTTATTCTATGTCTGTGAGTCTCTTTGTGTTTTATATATAAGTTTATTTGTCTTTTTTTTTTTTAGATTTTTTTTTAGATTTTAGATATGAGTGATATCATATGGTATTTTTCTTTCTCTTTCTGGCTTACTTCATTTAGAATGACATTCTCCAGGGCCATTCATGTTGTTGCAAATGGCATTATTTTATCACTTTTTATGGCTGAGTAGTAGTCCATTGTGTAAATATACAACAACTTCTTTATCCAGTCATCTGTCGATGGACATTTAGGTTGTTTCCATCTCTCAGCTATTGTAGATAGTTAACTTAGGTACACTTCAGACTTCAACATGAGGGCTTATTAAGATGGAGCTGGGCTCTAGCACCAGAGTTTCTGCTGCAATACTCCTGGGATGGGGCCTAAGATTTGCATTTCTAACAAGTTCCCAGGCAAGGCCAATGCTCCTGGTCTGGGGACCACACTTTGGACCACCGCTTTAAACCCAGAGCAGAGTAGGTTAAGGGTCTTTGGAAAGATAACTCCAAGTGATGGAAATGTTAGCTATCTTGATTGCAGTGGTGGTTTCAGAACTGTATACATCTATCAAAATTCATTAAATTGTACATCTGAAATATGTATCATTTACTGTACAGAAATTATACCACAACAAAGTTGTTTAAAAAGAAAAGAGAACTCCACAGACCCATTCTGCAGCATGGCTGTCATCAAACTGCTACCCCATCTCTTTCCCCAAATTCCCCATCTTCCAGACACTCCTGAACTCTTGTGGTTCCCCCAAACCTCCCCACTATTTCCCAGTTCATGCCTTTGTCTTCTTTAAATACAGAACCATATAAAAAAAAAATAGAATCCACTCTAACTCTGCTGCCCAGTGGTAACTGACCCTGACATTTGGCTGTGCCAGGTTAGAAAGAATAGAATGAGTGGCCAGCAAGTTACTTTGGAGCAAAGTTTGCCTCCAGAAAAACCTTTCAAGTGCCTGCTTTCTTTCCCATGCTCAAGGGGTGCAGCGGCAGCATTGCCTCGGGAAGGGTGGCGGTATAAGCCGTTCTTCCCTGCTGCAATGACTGCTCTTCTAGTGAAGGTTTGCCAACTTGGGCATATCTTATTCTTGTGTAGCATTTCACAAAACATATTGGAATATGTGGCCTTATTTGGGTTAAGTGTTTGCTGAAATTTGTGATTCACTCAAGGTCTAATAAACAAGTCAAGACTGAAATCCTGGTCTTCTGCCTCCAGGATTTCACGTGGTGAAATTTCCTGTGGCTCTTCTGACGTGATGAGGTTTTCCGTCAAGGTCTTGTAGCTAGTCCCACAGCGTGGTTGACCGCTGCCTGAGGTGGTCTTCTGACGATGACAATCACACTGTCACTTCTAGCAGCTTTTTCCCTTGCAGAGGTGTACCTTCCCCAACTCTGTCCCCACTGTCCCCAGCCAAATACCCTGGGGCAGAAACCCTGTTACCAGTCCCCTCACCCCTTTGCCCCATTTTCCTCCTCACTCTGATAGGTAGGTCACAAAGAGAATACTCAGAATTAGACTCTTGGATGGTGAAGGGTCATGAGAAATTATGGAAGCCATATCGCCCAGGGGTCCCTGGAGCTGGAGGCCTGAAAGCTGTCCACTTCCCACTGGGTGATTTGGACAAGAAACCTGTTTCTCTCACTAAAATCTGGAACAAGGCAAGGATGCCGACTCTCACCACTTCTATTCAATATAGTCTTGGAAGTCCTAGCCACAGCAATCAGGCAAAAAAAAAAGAAATGAAAGGGATCCAAATTGGAAGAGAAGAGGTAAAATTATCACTATACGCAGATGACATGATACTATATATAGAAAACCCTAAAAGCTCCGCACGAAAACTATTAGAAGTGATAAAAGAATTCGGCAAGGTAACAGGATACAGATTTAACATACAGAAATCAGTTGAATTTCTTTGCACTAACAATGAAATAGCAGGAAAAGAAAGTAAGGAAACAATCGCTTTTAAAATTGCATCCAAAACAATAAAATACTTAGGAATAAATCTGACCAAGGCGGTGGAAGACTTATGCATGGAGAACTACAAAACATTGATTAAGGAAATTAAAGATGACTTAAAGAAATGGAAAAATATCCCATGCTGTTGGATTGGAAGAATCAATATTGTTAAAATGGCCACACTGCCCAAGGCAATCTACAGATTTCATGTGATCCCTATCACATTACCCAAGACATTTTTCACAGAACTAGAACAAATAATCCTGAAATTTACATGAAATCACAAAAGACACAGAATTACCAAAACAATATTGAAGAAAAAGAACAAAGCTGGAGGAATAACCCTCCCAGACTTCAGGCAATACTACAGAGCTATAGCCATCAAAATAGCATAGTATTGACATAAAAACAGACATATGGATCAATAGAACAGAACAGAGAGCCCAGAAATTAATCCAAAGACCTACAGTCAATTAGTCTTTGACAAAGGAGGCAAGAACATACAGTGGAGAAAAGGCACTCTGTTCAGCAAGTGGTGCTGGGAAAACTGGACAGATGCATGTAAATCAGTGAAGTTAGAACACTCCCTCACACCATACACAAAAATAAACTCAAAATAGCTTAAAGACTTATATATAAGACAAGACACAATAAACCTCCTAGAAGAAAACGTAGGCAAAACATTCTCTGACATAAATCTTAGCAATGTTCTCCTAGGGCAGTCTACCCAGACAATAGAAATAAAATAAAAAATAAACAAACGTGACCTAATCAAACTTATAAGCTTTTGCACAGCAAAGGAAACCGTGAGCAAAACAAAATGACAACCTATGGAATGGGAGAAAATATTTGTAAATGATGCGATAGACAAAGGTTTAATTTCCAGAATATATAAATAGCTCATACAACTCAATAACAAAAAAACAACCACCCCAATCCAAAAAATGGGCAGAAGATCTAAACATGCAATTTGTCAGTGAAGACATACAAATGGCAAATAGGCACATGAAAAAATGCTCAATATTGCTAATTATCAGAGAAATATAAATCAAAAATACAGTGAGGTATCACCTCACACCAGTCAGAATGGCCATCATTCAAAAGTCCACAAATGATAAATGCTGGAGAGGGTGTGGAAAAAAGGAAACTCTCCTACACTGTTGTGGGAATGTGGTTTGGTGTAGCCATTATGGAAAACAGTATGGAAATTCCTCAAAAATCTAAAAATAGATATGCCATATGATCCAGCATTCTCCCTCCCAGGTGTATATCTGGATGGAACTCTAATTCAAAAAGAAACACACATGCCAATGTCCATAGCAGCACTGTATACAATAGCCAAGACATGGAAATAACCTAAATGTCCATTGACAGATGACTGGATAAAGAAGTTGTTGTATATTTATACAATGGAATACTGCTCAACCATAAAAAAGAATAAAATAATGCCATTTGCAGCAACATGGATGGACCTAGAGGTCATCATTCTAAGTGAAGTAAGCCAGAAGGAGAAAGAAAAATACCATATGATGTCACTCATATATGGAATCTTTAAAAAAGAAAAAAAGAGGACACTAATGAACTCATCTATAAAACAGAAGCAGACTGGCAGACATAGTAAACAATCTTATGGTTACCAGGGGAAAGGGGATAGGAAGGGATAAATTTGGGAGTCTGAGATTTGCAAATGATAACCACTATATAAAAAAATAGATAAAAAACAAATTTCTTCTGTATAGCACAGGGACTATGTTCAATATCCTTTAATGAAATGTAATGTAATAACCTTTAATGAAAAAGAATATGAAAATGAATATATGTATGTATATGCTTGACTGAGACATTGTGCTGTACACCAGAAATTAACATGTTGTAACTGATTGTTTTTCAATTAAAAAAAAGAAAGAAACCTGTTTCTTTGTCTGTAAAATGTGGATGATAATAAGGGCGTAACATTGAGAACTGAGCAATAGATTTGTTACCGAGTCCAAACTCATTCTGCTCGCCACAGGACAGGACAATAAATCAGGAGAGGAGGTGTTGGGGCAAGGAATAGCAACTTTATTTGGAAAGCTGGCAGACTGAGAGGATTGCAGACTAATGTCTTGGAGAAACATCCTATTCCAGTCAGAATATAGGCTCCTTTTATATTAAAAAAAAAAAACAGGGGAGGGGTGTGGTTGGTTGTTGCAAACTTGCTGCAGGCATTCTTTGTTCTTGTAGTCACCAATGTGGGCCAGGCCATGGTGTCCCTGTAAACCTCCAACAAACAAAGGTTATTCTCTATTGTGCAACTTGCTATCACTACATAAGTTCGGAAGTGCTAACATCCTTAAAGGTCAGAGCCCCAAGAATAGGCTCTCCTGTAGATTTCAGGCTAAAGGCAACACTGTTTCACAAAAGGTGCAGCGCTAGCAAGACTGAGCCTAGATATCAGGGCACAGTAGTCAAAACTAAAGGAATAGATCAAATACAGTCAGATCTGTTCTCTTCTATTACATATTTCAGCAACTCACACTAGTATTACAGCAGCTGATGAAACAATGGCATGATCCCACAAGCCCAAGGAGAAGGGACGAGACTCTGATGGGGAAGAGGCTTTGGAGTCACAGGGAAAAAATGGTAGACAAGGTAGCTGGAGCCAAGACGATGGTTGTACACACACACACACACACACACACACACACACACACACACACACACAGAGATAGCGTCTCCTGTGTGCACATATACATTACTTCTAAAGACCCCTCTTTTAAACCAGTGGTTTTCAAACTTTAATGTGCATTAAAATCACCTCCCTGCTTTCCCACTACCTCAGTGGAAGGTATATTGTCATAGCTGCTGGTGAGTGATTGCAGTGTCTTCTCCACCTACAAGGACAGCTGGGGGCTCACTGCGCCACCACTGTGGTAGAGGGACCTTTGCAGAATTAGCCAGCAGGAGTCAGGGCACAGGGGACTGTATCTATCCGGAGGTCATAACCTAGTTATCCTCTCCCCAGGTCCAGGCAGGAGGGGGTCTTGTTGTTTTAAATCAGCTTTCCTGAGGCATGATTCACACACAGTAAACTGTACTGATTTAAAATGTACAATTTAATGAATTTTCACAAGTGTATGCAGTCATGTAAGGACCACCACAATTGTATAGCATTATATATCATCCCTCCAAAATTCATCCAGCCTCCTTTGTGTCAATCCCCCAGCTTCTGACTACCACCAGTCTATTTATATCCTTATAATTTCATCTTTCCAAAAAGTCATGGAATAGGCAGCGTGCAGCCTTTGTTTTCTGGTTTCTTTCTCTAGCACAATGCTTTTGGGATTCATCTATTTGGTTACCTATATTGATAGCTAATTCCTTTTCAATTTTGAGTTGTATTCCATTTTGCAGAAGTTCCACAGTTGCTTCATCTACTCACCAGTTGAGAGACACTGGATTGTTTCCAGTTTGAGACAGTATAAATAAAGCTGCTATAAACATTCCCACACAAGTCTTTCAGTAAAAACATTTTTATTTCTCTTGGTTTAATACTTAGTAATTTGATTGCTGGGTCATATGGCAAGAGTATGTTTAAACCTTATAAAAATCTACCAAACTGTTTTCCCTAGTGGCTATGTCATTTGGCATTCCCACCAGTAGCGTAAGATTTCTATTGCTCTACATTCCTGTCAACACTTGGTATTGTCGGGGTTTTTTAAGCCACTTGAATAGGTAGGTGTACAGTGATTGCTCATTGTGGCTTTAATTTGTATATTCTTAGTTACTAATGATGTTGAGCATCCTTTTACAGTGCTTATTTGTCATCTGTACCTTTTCAAATGTGAAGTATCAGTTGAAATCTTTTGTCCATGTCCTATTTAGGTGATTTATGTATTCTGGAGACAAGCCTTTATCAGATCTGTATCTTGCAAATACTTTCTCCTAGTCCATAGCTTCTCCTTTCATTTTTTGGAGTACTGTCTTCTAAAGAGCAAAAATTGTTTTAAGTGGTCACCTCTGAGATGTGGATGGGGTTAACTCAGGAAGACCCTGCCAACCACAGGACTTTCTTTTCTGAAGGAATCATGATCTAAGGGGTCAGGAGGAGAGTTTGCTTCAGGGTTTCAGGAAGACATTTAGAATTTGTATCACTTTACCAAATACCACAGACTCAGGGGCTTAACAACAGAAATTTCCTTCTGAAAGTTCTGCAAGCTGGAAATCCAAGATCAAGGTGCCTGCTGGATTGGTTTCTTCTGATGCTTCCCTCCTTGGGCTGTAGACGGACACCTTCGCACTGTGTCCTCACATGCTTTTTCCCTCTGGGCACATACATCCCTGGTGTCTCTTCATTTGTCCAAGTTTCCTCTTCTTATAAGGATACCAGTCAGAATAGATTAGGGCCCACCCCAGTGGGCTCAATTCTACTTAACCACTTTTAAAGATCCTATCTGCAAATACAGTCACATTCTGAGGTAGTAGGTTTTGGGGCTTCAGCATATGAATTTTAGGGGCTAAAATTCAACCCATAACAGAATCATATGCTTATTTATGTGGGAAGAGCCTACAAGGTCCTCAGAAGTTAAAGAATCCATTGACTTTGGTACAATAACTAATTTTCCTGTTTTCGTTCTTGCCCCCACAAAACTATTTTCAAAACAGCATCCAAAAATTAAAAAACAAAACAAAACAAAAACCCCCAAGCATCCATAATTACTCCTAAAACGTCAAATTGTGTCACTGTTCTAATGGCTTCCTGTGGTAGGCTGATTAGAGGTCCCCAAAGATGTCACATCCTAGTTCTCAGAACCTGCGAGTATATTACCTTACATGGTAAAAAAAAAAAAAAAAAAAAAAAAAAAAATTGTTGCAGATGTGATTAAGTTCAGAGTCTTGCAATGGAGAGTTTATCTTGGATTATCCAGGTGGACCCAATGTAATCATAAGTGTTCATATAGGAGGGAGGCAGGAGTGTCAGAGTCAGAGAAGGAAATGACATCAACGAAGCAAAGTTTGGAGTGCTGTAGCCACAAGCAAAGAAAAGCCAGCAGCCTCTAGAAGCTGGAAGTGACAAGGAACAGATGGTCCCCTGGAGTCTCCAGAAGGAACCAGCCCTGCCAACTCCTTGATTCCAATCTTAAGACTCATTTCAGACTTCTGACATCCAGAACTGTCAGAGGATACATTTGTGTTGGTTTAATCCACTACATTTGTACTAATTTGTCACAACAGCAATAAGAAAACCAAAACATTTCCTATATCACTCTGTAAAAGCCAAAGTTCTCACAATGGCTGTAAGACTCTCCATGACATGTCCCCCTGTTACCTCTCTGACCACATCTCCTACAGCTCTCCCCTTTGCTCATGCTGCTGTAGTCACACTCACCTCCTTGCTGCCCTGCCTCAGGACCTTTGCACCTGCTGTCTCCTTGCTGCCTGAAATTATCTTTCCCCAAAAAGCAAATGACTAGCGGGCTAGATCTCTAAATCTTTCCAGTTACAAATGATCTTGTTAGGGACACCAAATGTTCATTGTGAACACATTATCTATTTCAGACCCATTCCTGGCATCTTTTTATCTTGATCTCTCCAACAGTTTGGCTCAAAGAGCCAGACCCTTCTCTTGAATTCTTGCACTACTGACATGCACAGGATTCAGGGCTCATTACAGAATATACACTGGCTGCCCTTTGACATCTATGGCTTGGTGATTGAAGCCTTTAGTTCTGCACAATTTTACTTTATATCAAAGGTTTGTTTTTTCAGGTACTGTTTAAAGTTTTTGAAGGCTGGACCACCTATCACATGGAGTAAGAGTCAAATGCTAATTTAGGAACTGAACTAACTTTTGAACCTAGTCTCTTTACTTCATTTAATCCTTACAGCATTAAATGATTCTTTTTTAAATATCATTTTGTTTTGAATAGGGAGGTAACTAGGTTTATTTATTTTTAATTTATTATTATTATTATTTTTCAATGGAGGTGCTGGGGATTGAACCCAGGACCTTGTGCAAGCTAAGCGCATACTCTACCACTGAGCTATACCCTTCCCCCATCAGATGACTCTTTTAATGAGACTTAAGCTATGAAAACTTAATGTTAAAATAGAACAGGATAATTGAAGTATTCATGGATGAACTGTTAAGATGCCTGTGATATAGTTAAAAAAAAAAAAAAAAAAGAAAGGAAAGAAAGAAACCAGAGGGCCATATAAACAAGAAAAGCAAAAGTTGATATTGTTAAAGCTGGGTCCTAGATTCAAAGGGGTTCATTGTTCAATTCTCTCCACTTTTTAAGTGTGTTTTTAAATTTCCCAATAAAAAGTTCAAAAAGAAAAGGTCAGAATGGAATAAATCCTATAGACAATTAAGAGACAAGATATTTGGAGAATTCCACCCATCCTCCTTTCAAAGGGTAAAAGGAATTACTTAAAAGTCCCACATCCACGTATAGATTTGCCTTTTCCCACATCCTCTGGTCCAGCTCAGTTGTTCATTTTTGGGGAGGAGCAGGAGATGATAAGATGTATATAATATAAAAGATAATAATTTTTATGTGTACAATTCAGTGGCATTCATTACATTTGCAAAGTTGTACCACCATCATTAGTGGCTCTTTAATGTTCAATGTTTGTGTGCAAATAAATTACTAAGTGTGGCATCAGTTGGTGCCTGCGGAGGTCCTGCAGCCCCCAAACTTCCAGCCCTTTGGCATCTGCCTGCTCCTCTGCAGGATATAAACACCTGATGGCTGTTTGCCTTTGCACAGTTAGCAACCCTGAGAAATGGCTAGCCTCACCATGGCTCAGGCAGACTTGTCACAGCCCACATCTTCCCTTATTGGAGTCATAAATTTCACTGCCTTGCTTGTGTCAGCCCATGTCTCCAACTTACTGGAGTCATAAATCCACTATCTCCCCATATACCAAAGCCCCTTGCCTCACTTACAGCCAATCAGAAGGCTGTTCCCCCATCCCTTTGTGTTCATAGCCCCTTCCTCAATGAAAGATCCTATATGCTCACACTCGGTGGACACACAGGGGCCTCTTGCCTGCGAGGCCCTCTGTTGCCTGTAGCAGTGAACCTATTACACTTTCCTTTGTTCTTGAACTTCTCCCTTTCTGGTAAATTCTTCCTACCAACCCGCATCACCGGCCCCACCAAGTGCCCCCCAACACTAAGCAGAGTGGGACACGCTCATCCTGAACACTGGACTTCATGGGCAGATGCCGGCCTTTGAAAAGAATTTGGACAACAGGGAAGCTTTACTCTAAGCACCTGCATTATTCATCCCCTTCCATTAGACTCCGCTCCTCCATTTCTCCCAGAGCGTCTAGCTGTGAGCTGAGGCCTTGAGCTCACCGCCCACGCAACACACACACACACACACACACACACACACACACACACACACACACACACATCCCCCTCACACTTCTGGGAGGGAGGGGAGGATGCAGTGGAAATCGCATTATTCACTTTGCCTAACAGGCTCTGCCCTCCCAGGGCTTGTCCCCCCTGCCCCCTCACTCTCGGCAAGATCAATCTCAGCCCACATTGTTCTCCAAACAACAGCCTCCCCAATCCATAGACAGAAAGTCCTGGCTTCATAGAGCTTTTTAAGTCACCTGGTAACTGTGTGGCTTCGGAGCTGGGTGAGGTTTGAGCCAAGCACAACTTGCAAATCTTTCGGTCCGTGTGAATCAGTGAGGGACTAAAAGCTTCTGGACCTACTGAGTCATATTGCCAGAGGGTGGGGGCAGGAGGACTTTTAAAAGGGGGTGGAGTTTGGTGAGCCAGGGTCATGATGAGCTTAGAGTTAGTCAGGGGCTGGATCACTCAGGGTCTTGGAGGCCAGAAGAAAGAGTCTGGATTGTATGCTGCTCTAATTTCCTCTTTAATGAGCTACAAGTTGGGGAGATACTCTACCCTACCAGCTTGCAAGCCTTTCAGCAAAACCGCTCTGCAGGTGCCCGTTGTTATATTAATAATAATAGCAGTAATAATGACAAAACTAACTAACGATCTGTTTTGTTTTGTTCCAGCCATGAGGCTAAGTACGTTCTCCACCGCATTATAGAACACGTGCTCAGGAATGGTTGTTTTCAGCCTTCATTGATTGTATCTTGGCCTTTGGGGCTGCAGCCAGAAGACAGTAGAGGTCACGGGCTCTGAGCGGTATTCACGGATTCGGCACCTCTGCCTTAGAGCCACCTCCAGGCCAGGGTCGGTAGGAACAACCTGGCAGATTGGAGGAAAGTTTCAAGCAAGTTAATTCTGGCCTATTTAGCCCCAATCCCACAGCCTTGATTTCATGGATTTTAAACATATCGACATGAAACCACTTGGGGAGGTGTAGCTGAATGCCCTCCTGCCACTGAGAATTGAAAGCAATGTACTGAAAGTGGCTCTTCTTTTCTATGCTGCTGATCGAATGTCATCTTTTACCGAGAGCTCTTAACAGCCCCATTTCTAAATGTTGTCAGAAAGCATGACCCAAGATCAGCCCCTCTAGAATCAACATTGTCATTTATATTTCATGCTTGTAACATTTAGTTGTCTCACTTTCAACAACTTTATTCAATAAAGTCTATCATTCAGTTACTCAGTGGTTCTCAACCCAGGGCAATGTCCCGGGGGGCATTTCTGGTTGTCACAACTGGGGAAGGAGAGCTACTGACATCCATTGGATAGAGGCCAGGAAAGACACTAACATCCTATAATTCACAGGTCAGCCCCCACAACAAAGAAGTACCTGACCCAAAATGTAGACTGCCAAAGCATTTTAAGATGACTGGATTTTGTAAGGTTCAACAGGAGGTTATATTGCTTAACATTGTAAGTTCCCTGAGTTCTTTGCTGATGAATTTTTATGGCCCTATTGGATAATTGGTTACAACTCTCTGAAACTTTTCCAGACAAAAATATTTTCCAGTCATGCTTTTGTGTAAAGAATGTTGAGATTTCCACCACCCACATGTTAGAGCTTGTATCAAACATACCCAGAGTGGTTTTCAGAGGGAAATCTTGGCCCTCCACGCACATCAGGCATGTGACCTCAGTCAGCAGCTTTAAGAACCACCCTTAATCATCATTACTATCAACACTCAAGTTCTTGCCCAAGAACATGACTGTGGCAGGGCAGCTGGCAACCCAACAGATCTGCACTCCCTTCTACAGGGGAGCATTTTTAACAGACAGTGGCCAGCTACTGCCTCCTCAGCACTCCCCCCAACCACCCCTCTACATCCACATGTGGCCTGGGTGTATATGCCATTTCTGAACCGATATGATTGACAAGAGCCCCACTGTCACCTCGTCTTCCCCATCTGCTGACTACGAGTGGAGCCGGAACGTGGGTGAAGCCCAGGTGGCTGAGTCACCCTTTGGAGGGGAGCCGTTCACCTATTTGGACTCTACATAAGCAGAAATACACTCATGGTCAGCCGCTGAGATTTTGAGGTTTGTCTGGAATGGTAGTTTAGTAGCTAGTGTTACCCAAACCCCTCACCTCCTGCCTTCTTAATCAGTTAGAAAAACTGCTCCTTATGAAGGATCATCTGAAGCAGAGGTCAGCAAACCATGGCACATGGGCCAAATCAGCTGGCTCCCTGTTTTTGTTTGGCTACAGTCCACAAGCTAAGAATGGATCTTACACATCTAAATGGTTGGCGGCGGGGGTGGGGGGCCGGGAAACCTCTAAATAATAATTCTGTCTTTTGACATATGGAAATTACAAGAAATGCAAATTTTGGTGTCCCCTAATAAAGTTTTCTGAGAAGCCACTTGTTCACAGATTCTCTGTGGCTGCTTTTACCCTACGACAATGTTGAGTAGTTGTAACAGAGGCCTAATGGCCCTAAAATCGGAAATATTGACTATCTGCCTCTTTACAGGAAATTTGTCTTCCTCTGGCTTGAAAGATATGCAAATCATCTTCATTTAGAAATAATGTTTAGAGGTTGTCTCCTGCCCCTATTCTGGGTAGGACCAAGGGAGCCTTGAGTTCATGGTAGGTCTACTTTCTTTTAACACTTTGTAGTACAGCTTTCATTGAATAGTTCCAAGGCACCATTACAGGACGATTTTCGAGGACTCCAGGAGATACTTCTCTTAGGTCTTGGGACCTGGAAAATCTGTGCCACTTCCGTTGTGACGACCTCACGACCTCTGTGTGTATGTCTCATGTCTTGTTTGGTCTCCTGGTTTCCTTGGAAAAGGCCCCACCCCAGTCAGGCCCTAGAGCCCTGAGGCTGAGTCCACGTGACCACTGCTGGGTTCATGGAATCCATACCTACCTGTCTAGTTGTTACCGGCCTACCAGGATATCCGTCTCTTTCAAGCTCTTTGGACCTTCTTGATGCTTATTTACCTCCAACCTGACCTTCTCATCACCAGCGGTGTGATTTTTCCCTGCCGGGGCCGCCTTCTTTTCCTCAGTCTATCCAGGGTGCTGGTCCTGGCCAACCTTGTTGCATCCTTCTGCCAATAAGTGCCATGTTCTGTCTGCATAAAACTGAGCTTTGAAGAATGCCCACACCTAGAAGCAAGGGAAGGGCAAGAAGATATTTGGGGCCAGCCTGTGTTGAGAGCCCCTGCTAGGTACCCCTGTGGCACCTTCACAGCACCATGACATCATTTTGATTTTGGCCTATAACCCTGTCCTTCAGTGTCTCCCCAGTGCCCAGTACAGAGTGTGGTTGCATACATGGATTCAATCAATATTTGTTGAATAAATAAAGGAAAAACTGGAAAGTCAGGAAGGACCTAGAGAGAATTGACTTACTTAAGTCAAGGAAGACAAGTTTTAAGAAAGAATTAGGAATCTTACGGTTTGCTCCTCACCCCTTGCAGCACTGGTGTGGCAGTTGGCCGGTGACGGTCACCCAAGAGAGGCAAGATAAGTGCCTGTCCATTCTCGATGCTAAAATGCACTCTTGACATTATGCTGCCTAAGAGGGTTTCAGTGATGGCTATTTTTTCTTGTGCTACAAGATGCTGCATAATGAGGTAAGTGCCAGAAACACTGCCATAGAGGCCTGGGACTAATTGGATAACATAACTCTTGGTGTATTCTGTGCAATTATCTGAGTATCCTTGACATTTACCTCTAATTCAGTGACTCACAGTCCTGGTGTGACTGCTCTCAAGGTGTCTCTAATTAGCTCAAGCATCAGCAGACTCTCCAAATGATATGAATTTACCTTCATCTGAATACAGAGTCCCAGGGCCCACCCCCAGGCGTATGTAATAGAAATTCTTGGAGTTGGGCCTCGAAACCTGCATTTCTTCACAAAGCTTCTCAGACAGCTCTGATCTAGCGCTTCGGAATCATTGCTCTATTCCATGTCCTCCTATTTTTCCGAAAGAGCAAACGAGCCAGGAGAATGTGACTTAGCATTGTCACATTGTGCCAGGTTTGGGGCCAGGATCCTGGCCTCCTGACTCCAGCTCCAGGACTCTCTCTACCATTCTGCTTTGCCTCAAGGTGCCAGACCCTTGAGCTTGACTTCTGGGGAACTGAGCGAGGCCTAACCACAGCAATCCTGCTCTGCCCGGCCTTGTTCCTAAATGCCAGGCAGCCTGTGGGGGCAGGGAAAGGGGCCGGCAGTGGGTGTGATGTAATGTGATCTCTCTGAGAGGCTTCTGCAGCCACAGTGGCAGAGCTGTGAGTCTGGTGAGAGCCACTGTCCCACTGGTCTGCTGGGAGCCCTGCCTCCCCATCCCACCCCCACCTCCAGCTGTGTTGGGCTACTATCAACCTCTCCCCACCCCATCTGCCAACAATTCCCCCTTCATTCTGTAGCTCCCCAGAGGTGAGGTGGAGGAGAGACGTTTATGCACATGTCTCCTTAGAATAAATGGCTACAAAGAAAGGAAACTAGGGGTTGTGAGAGGAACGGCTGCCTGGGCCATTGCCATAGCAACGCCTCCATCCTGCCCTAGCAGCTACGTGCTGCCTGGCACGTGCACTGTGTCAGGTCCCTGAGGGCACTGCTGTCTTTCACTCGCTCATGGTTCAGGAGTGAGTTTTTAATCCTGGTATTCAAATGATAATATCCAAAGGCATCCGTGGGACCTTGAACCAGCTGGAGCTGAAAGCACTGGTCCATGGGCCGTCTCTGGAGTGTCGGGGACTCGGGCACCGCTCTCTTCCTCCTTCCACAGGGCTGGCATGCGGTGGCTGCTTAAGTACTGTTGCATGAATGGCTGAACAAATGAGAATTTCTCTGAGGCTCGGTAAATTCTTCTGGAGGTGAGAGAAAAACCACAGTAGAGCAAGATAGGCCCCCTCCAGTTAGGGGAGACACACAGTGATCTCCAAGTCACTTCTAAGAGCCTCCCCTCTTCACGCCTTGCAAACTGCGTGCCTGCCGGCCTCTCTGGGCTGCAAGCCGCCACCGCAGAGGAGTCAGTAACAAAGTGTCTCCCCTGCCAGGGGCATGTGACCCCTCTTCCTCTGCAGAATCATCCTCCCATACCGCTCCCACAAAACACACACACACACACACACACACACACACACACACACACACACACACACACTTTGGGAGAAAGGTAGGCAATAGTGCGTTATTAAAGGGTGAAATCTCCGTGATGAACATGTTTATAGGGAGAGAGAAGATGCTTGGACTCCTGCGAAGGATTTGCCATCGTCATCATAGCCCAGAGCACATTTAAAAACAGAGCTCTTCAATATTCTTCGAGGGTGGCTTTTGAATTTGGAAACAGCAAACAAGACTGGTGAACAAATTAGGTAAATAAACCGGATAATACCATTGGGGATAAAAGACTCCTTACACTTTAATAAATTGAGAGGCTTGGATTTTGTTTGTTTTTGTTTTTGTTTTTGTCTTTGCAGGGTCAATGAGTCATTCGGGAAACATTCTGTGGGTGTGTTGCATGATCGTGTCAGGGCCTGGGGACCTGGAGAAGTGGGGCCCTGGGGTGGGATAGGATCTAAGTGTGAGAGGGAGTCTCGGTCCCTGGGGAGACAAACAGGACATAGCTGCACTCCGCCCCTGCACTGGGCCTCAGACCCCATCCAAGTGTGACACTTCCAATCCTCCAGCCCCTCCCTTTCTCTGGCCCTCTGCCCAGTGACAAAGGTTTGCCGAAAACGCCTAGAGGAACTTCAGCGGCACAGGCTGCCCATCACTGCAGGTTTTATGAGGCCCTCAAAGCTGCCCATTGTTATCTTCTGAGCCTCCTTAATGGCTCGCTTGCTTTCACAAGCTGTTTTGAATTTTTTAAAATATATTTTATTTCTTTATTATTGTATTATTTAATTATTTTATTTTGGCAGTGATGGGGGGGCAGGTATTTAGGTTCTTTTTTTTTTCCTAGAGGAGGTACTGGGGATTGAACCCAGGACCTCATGCATGTTAGCATTGCACTCTACCCCTTGAGCTATAACCCCCCCCCTGCTTTGAATTTTAACCACTCTCCTCATGCCCCTGGGCCACCATCTCCTCCCTCATGAGGCACAGATAACTCATCTCATATCTTCCAGAGAAAACAGATTCTGAGACTGGAGCTCCCTCAACCCCACCCCCATACACCCATTTTCATCTTTCTAGGGACCAATCAGCCCCTTACCTCTTCCAGCTCAGGGAAGGAGGTGGGTCTGCTCCTGTCCAAATCTAAGGCCTCCTGTGTGATCCTGAGTTCACTCCCCAGGTAACTGGCTCCAGGAGCCTCTTCCTTTCTAGCAATGTTATCCCCACATCACACGAACATACCAAGGCTCACCCAGCAGTTTAAAAGCAGCCAGACCCACGACAACAAACCCTTGACACTTTGTCTCTTCCAGGTACTATTTTATACCATTCTTTTCCTCTCCAGTGGAAGTTTATTTCAAGAGGAAAGAATTCTTTTGGAAAGGTTAAACATTCTTAGGGTTTTTTTTTAAATCAATATTTTAAGTTAAAAAAATTTTTTTTCTTAGCCAAGAAACTGTTTTTTTTAATTGAAGTATAGTCAGTTTATTAACATGTGCCTATTTCTTGTGTACAGCACAGTGTCCCA
This sequence comes from Camelus ferus, assembly GCF_009834535.1. NCBI lineage: Eukaryota > Metazoa > Chordata > Mammalia > Artiodactyla > Camelidae > Camelus > Camelus ferus. Next base: position 55,086,766 of record NC_045710.1, on the reverse strand, counting down.
GTCGTGCATATGCATACATATGTTGGTCCTCATATTATTTTTCATTGAAGGTTATTGCAAGATATTCACTATAGTTCCCTGTGCTATACAGTAGAAATCTGTTTATTTTTATACAGAGTGGTTATCATCTGCAAATCTCTAACTCCCAGATTTATCCCTTCCCATCCCCTTCCCCCTCCATAACCATAAGATTGTTTACTAAGTCTGCAACTCTGTTTCTGTTCTGTAGATGAGTTCATTAGTGTCCCTTTTTTCCTTTCCCTGTTTTTTTTTTTTTAATTCCACACGAGTGGTATCATATGGTATTTTTCTTTCTCTTTCTGGCTTACTTCACTTAGAATGATGATCTCCAGGTCCACCCATGTTGCTGCAAATGGCATTATTTCATTCTTTTTTTATCACTGAGTAGTATTCCATTGTATAAATATACCACAACTTCTTTATCCAGTCATCTGTTGATGGACATTTAGGTTGCTTCCATGTCTTGGCTATTGTAAATAGTGCTGCTATGAACATTGGGGTGCACATATCTTTTCAAATTAGAGTTCCTTCCACATAAATGCCCAGCAAGCCCACTCCTGGGCACATGTCTGGAGGGAACTCCAATCAATATTTTTAGAAGCACACAAGGTCGTCTTTTTTTTAAATTTTTTTAATTTAAATATTGTCAATTTACAGTGTATACGATGTCTTCTTTAAATCCCAGTTCTCTTTTCAGAGGCTACTTTTTTCCCACCATTTTCTTTTATACAGAGAATTATGTCTATTTTTACCTTTTCTCTTGCTATTCTCACATAGTGACAAGCATTCCATATTAGCATATATAGATCTGCCCTATTTTTTCCCAATATCCCACAGGGTACTCCAAAGTACACAAAATAGGTGTATCAAAATGTATTTGACAAGTCTTCCTTTGGTGCATGTTTGGATCCCTCTTTTGCTCTTTCAAATAATATTTCAGTTACTAATCATACACGTATGCTATTCTGTATACAAATGTTTCTAGAGAATAAATTCCTAGGTGTGGAATTATGGGAGCAAACTGTGTGCATACTGGGGACTGCAAAAGATGTTGCCAAACAGGCCCGCCATAGAAAATGTACCCATTTACACCCCCACCAGCAAAGAATAAGAGTGACTGTTTCCTAACTCCTTAACAACATGGAGGTGTCCAACTTTTTTTTTTTTTACCTTTCTCAGTCTAAGTGAAAATGATATTTTAATGTAGTTTTAATTTCATTTTCCCTTACAATTGGTGAGGATGTTTTTGTTTTTTTTTTCATGTGCTTAAGAACCTTTTGTATTTTCTTTTCTGTAAACTGTTCATCTCTTTTGTCCATTCTTACACTGGGTGGCTCTCTCCCGTATTGACATGTGGAAGCTTTTTATGTTAAGTCCCTTTTTATGATGGGTTACCTTATTTTTTCCAATTTGTTGCTTATATTTTGATTGTGCCGATGATGGTTTTTGTAATGCAGTTTTTGATTGCGGAAATGTATAAACAACATGAAATTCATCATTGTAACTAGCTTTAAGTATATAGTTCAGTGGCATTAAGTGTATTTACATTAAGTGCAACCATCATCACCATCCATCTCCAGAACTCTGCATCTTCCTGAACTGAAGCTCCAGACCCATTCGACAGTAATTCCTCAACACTGAATTTATCACTCTTTTCTTTTTTTTAATTTTTTTTTTTTTGGTGGGGGTGAGGTAATTATGTTTTTATTTATTTTTAGAGGAGGTACTGGGGATTGAACCCAGGACCTCTTGCATGCTAAGCACACATTCCACTACTTGAGCTATACCCTTCCCCCATTCACCTTTTTTCTTTTGAACTTTGGAGTTTTATATAATACATAGAAAAGCTTTCTCTTTTCCCAGACTTTTTTTCTTAATCTAGAAACTTTTTTTTTCTTTTGATCAATGCTTCTCAGTCCTGGCTGCATTCCAATTATTAGGGGAGCTTTTAAAAATTATGAGTGTCTAGGCCTTACCTCCAGAGATTTTGATTTAAGTAGCTTGGGATGGGACCCAAACATTGGTAATTTTTTTTGAAGTATAGTTGATATACAATACTATATAAGTTACAGGTGTACAATATAGTGATTCACAATTTTTAAAGGTTACACTCCATTTATAGTTATTATAAAATATTGACTATATTCCACGTGTTGTACAATCCATCCTTGTAGCTTATTTTATACATAGTTTGTACCTCTTAATCCCCTCCCCCTTTGGCCCTCCCCCTTCCCTCTCCCCACTGGTAACCACTAGTTCCTTCTCTACATCTTTGAGTCTGTTTCTTTTATGTTATATTCACTAGTTTGTTGTATTTTTTAGATTCCACATATAAATGATATCCTACAGTATTTGTCTTTCTCTGTCTGACTTATTTTACTTTGTATGATGCCTTCCAAGTCCATCCATGTTGCGTCAAATGGCAAAATTTTATTCTTTTTTATGGTAATTCTTAAATAAATTCCTGGGGTGATTCTGAAGCTCAGCCAGCATTGAGAATGACTGTTTTTGCATGTTTACAATTTTGTCTATATTTTAAAGCTTTTGGCTCATCTGGAATTTGAACTAAGAATGATGTGGAAGTTAATCTAGTTTTTTTCCAGATGATCCATTTAATAAATGTGAACTATCCAAACTGACTTCAGAAGTGAGAGAAATTCCTGCCCCCAGCACGTAGTATTTGGGTGTTTGGGGGCAAGTGAAACTCTCTATGCCTCAGTTTCTTCATGTGTAAAATGGGAATAGTGATAATATCTCATACAAGTATTTAATATTTAATAATTTATTTCATTTACTATTTGATATCTAATTCAATCTTAATCTATTAATTTTATTATTAAATTAAATATTAAGATTAATAGTACCATATTAAGATAAAATATTAAAATAAAATATTAATATGATATTATTAATGTGACCGCTATTGTTTCGGTTCAACAAATGAACACACGCAGAGCCAGCACAGATCTGATGTAATGTTATATAATCATTGCAAATTACACCTTAAAAGAATTTAGTTTAAGTGAAGAGAGGCTATAAAATTAACTTATTTAGATAAAAATGCATATATATTAAATACTGCAAAGAAATACACCAACGTATTAGCTGTGATTATGTTACTGGAAAACTGGGTCCACTTGTTGGTAGGTGTTGAGCCAAAAGACACAACTTCTCTTGGGAGAAGGAAGGATTCATTCTTGCAGCAAGTAAGGAGAACACGCGGATGTTTCCCAAAGCAGTGTCTCCCATCACAAAATTGGAGAAGTCTCAAGCTAAAGGCACAGTGCAAGTTTATGAAGGGGCTTGGGCCGTCAACAGAGTCCAAGCTTTAGCTGATGGAAGTCACAAGGGTCAGAAAAGGTCAGCATCATCGACCCTTGGTTCCAGCTGATCTGCTGATTGAGCACTTCAGACTCATCTTTGCCTTTGAAACAGAACTGGGAGTCTTTACAACTGACACGCTGTCTTTGCTATTGTTACTTCTCTTACCTGTATTCTTTCGTTCCCTTAAGCCCATTAATTACTGAGACCTGTTCAAAGGCAAGCATCTCGGCCAGGCTTAGATCACACAATGGCTTGAGCCAAAAATGGCTTCTCTTATGTCAAGAAAGCCTTGCCTGGTTCTCTTTCTCTGGAGACGCTCTACCTTATCTGCTTATAGTTATATTTGGGTGAAAGGAGAACATGAATTCTTTTTTTTCCCCTTACTTTTCCTATATTTATCAAATTGCCTACAATGAGCAGGTACTGATTATATCTGGGGTGGGAAGGGAAAGGAGGTTTTGAAAATTGCTAAGACAGGTCTGTCGATCTGGATTCCATCCTTCAGCATCTGCCCAGCGCTGTTCAAAGAGCCTGTTCGGTATATCGCATCTGTGTTGTGGAGAGCTTTCTGGGGGGTTGGGGGGCAGCATTAGGACTCAGCCTCCAGACACATTCTGGACTCTTCTAACCCGGCTAACTGCCCTTGAATCCAGCATTGTGCTATCACTTTATCAACAAGGTCATAAAAGACCTTATCAAAAGCCTTGCAAAAGCCTCCATTTATTTGTTCAGTCAACAAATGTCAACTGAGTCTCTATTATGCTCCAGGCCTTGTTTCTATTTCCTTAACAGATGAGCCTAGAAATAATATTAAAGAAAGAAAAAGGTCAGGCTGAACTATTCTGTTTATTTTTCTTTTTTTGTTGGGGGGGAGTGGTAATTAGGTTTATTTGTTTATTTTTAAAGGAGATACTGGAGGTTGAACCCAGGACCTCATGCATGCTAAGCACATGCTCTACCGCTTAAACTGTACCCTCCCCTGACGTATTCTGTTTTTAAAAATTTCACGCTGAATGCCAGTGATTTTTGCTTTCCCAAAAGTCTCACCAACTTCATTATTATTTTTTTAAGTAGTGTCATCTAGCGTCTGGTCTGGGACTGAAGGCAAACACAGCCAGTGGTATTTGAGCAAACTGTGTTCTACCCCTTAGGCATCCAAATGATTTTTATTTGGTTCTTTCCTTCCAGGCCTTCTGTCATTGCCCTAAAATGGCACAGTGAGCACCACTGGGGCTGTTCCTCTGTCCTGCAAACCTTCCAGGAACCGGGATCTAGCTTCTTTGCACTGGGAGTCTGGAACTCAACAAGACCAGCAAAATCCTGGAAACTCTTCCCCTATCTTGGCATTCATGTGGGAGAAGCCCAAGGGGACTCCCAGAGACTTTTAAAATGCTAGACAAAATTTCTCTGACCTCACTCAAATTCTTTAGAAGCTTCTAAACACCACTAAAAATACTTATTTAAAAAAATAAAACCTATGGGGGAAGAGGGTAGAGCTGAGAGGTAAAGTGCCTGCTTAGCATGCACAATGTCTTGGGCTTAATCTCCGGTACCTCCACTAAAAATAATAATCAAATAAACCTAATTACCTCCTCCCCCCAAAATAAATACATAAATTCATAAATAATAAAACCTAAAAGTAAAAGCAGATCTGGTCTTTCCTAATGCATAAAGGACTACTCTAAACTGTTAGATGATAAATCAAAACTTCAAAGAGCTGAATGGTGATTATTTGAATGAATGGCAAATGAATAAATGAGTGAGTGCTCTATGGTAACACAGAGTAGGTCTAACTAATGCAGACCACATATGAGAGGTGCCAACTGTGGGAAAGCACTTTCCACTTTCAAATTTAGAAGGAAATTAGATATATGATCCTAAGTTCTTTTTTAAGGTGGGGCAGAAACATTTAAAATAATGCTGTCTTTAATATGGTGTCTCAGTGTAGCAAGGAGAAAATTTTTCCAGGGGGGTCCTTATTTTAGGCAGCATCTATTTCACACATATAACTCAGCACTTAAGAGAATAAAAGTTTCTTAAGCAAGTGGTTCTAGAAGTTTGATCTCTAACTTTCAGCATGTCTCAGAATCCTCTGGAAGGAAGTCTTGCTAAAATACAGATTGCTGGTTCCCACTTCTGACTTTCTGATTAAGCAGGTCTGGGATGCAGGGAAAAGGAAGAAGAAAGAGAGAAAAAAAAAAGGAAGGAAGGAAGGAAGGAAGGAAGGAAGGAAGGAAGGAAGCCGAAAAGGAAGGAAAAGGAAAGAAGAAAGAAAGAAAAGAAAGAAAGAAGCGAGAATAAGAAAGAAAGAAAGAAGAGAAAAAGAAAAAGAAGAACAGAGAAAAACTCCCCTCCCCCTCCAAACAGAAAAGAAAAAAAGACAAAGAAACAGGAAGGAAGGGGGGGGGGAGGAAGACAGGAAGGAAAGAAAGAAAGGAAGGAAGGAAACCCTAAAGGTGATGAAAAAGAAAAGTGTGAGGGACGCTTGCCGGAGGGGTTGATTTTTCTATAACGAGCTACAGAAGGAGCAAAGGGGGAAACCATGACAGTAACAGCTAACATTTGTGAGCGATGCCAGTGTGCTTACTCATGTATTCATTCATTCATTCATCCTCCCATCAGAGGAGATGGGTGGCATCATTGATGGCATCATCATCATCATCATCATTTCCTTTCAACAGATGAGGAAACTGATGCACACACTAGTAACTGGAAAAGCCAGGATTTGGACCCCAGAATTTCAACTTCTATGTTAACCTCCATGTAACCTCCAACTTAACCCCACATTACAACCCTTTCTGAGGAAGCTCTGATCACCTAGCCCAGCCTTCACAAAAGCAGGTCTAGGATGGTATTTAGCCCCAGACCCTCTCATATAAATGCCTTATGGATAGTCAGAGGGTCACTGATAAATGTGCCCCTCTCTTAAGACCCAACACCTTCCACGGTGGGTGTTTATCATTTTCCCCATGTCACGGATGAAGAAAGTGTAGCTCAGAAGGCGTTAAGTTCATTTAAAGCATTGTTATGTCTGAAGCGTCCCACTCTCAGGCACTCATCACCGTGCGCCTCCCAGGGAGGCACCCTAACCACACGGGCCCTCCCCCTCAGCTCAGCACCCTCCCAGCCCTCTGATGGGATGCTGTGCGCCTGGGCAGTCCCTCCCTACCCGGCCACCCTGAGTTACGTCAGCCTCACAGTGTGGTGAGGAAGGAATATTTTGGGGTTTTGAGTCCCGGCTTTGTCATTTGCAGCCTGGGGGGCCCCAGACCCATCCCTTAACCTCTCTGAGCACAGTTTTCCTCATCTGTAGAATGGAGATTAAAAACAGTGCTGATTTCTAGAGCTTTTGTGAGAATTAAACAAAAGGATGCACCAAAAGTGAGCACTGAATAAATGGAAACGCATTTCATTATCCCCTGCCTCCCTCCCGTCGACCCTTCGGCCACCCCTGGCTGTGTTCCCAGCCCCTGTGCAGAGTGGGGTTATAGAGGTGCTGCTCACCCCAGCAAGCGTAGGCAGCTTACAGTGGCCCGAGGCCTCTGCTTCGAGCGCTCACTGGGCTTCCTATGTTGTATGAGGGCCCAGCATTCATTTATGGCTGAGGCTTCGAGTCTGAGCTTCTAGGAGCCCCCAGGGGATCTGCTGGGGGTGGAGAGGAAGAAAGGAGTGTAGGAGGCGAAGGAAGGAATGGGCTTCAAAGAACAATTTCTTTTGAAGGGAGTTTCATGAAGCTTTTGCTTTATTTTCAATTTGAAAAGCACTGACTTGCAGCATTGTTTCTATGAGGGAGAATGTGTTTAAGTCCCAGACTATACATGTAGGACACGACCTCTTCTCTTGCAAGTAACGGAATGACAGTCCATGAGCCAGTGTCAAAATGCTGCAAAAGGCAGCGAGACAGAACCTGGCCTCTCAACCCAGACATGAGAAGCATTCTAAGCTTAAGAGTAGCTAGTGTATGCGCCTCTTCTTTTAACTAAACACATCTATTCATTCAACAATGATTCAGGGGGAACGTATAGCTCAAGCAGTAGAGTGTATGCTTAGCACGCACGAGGTCCTGGGTTCAATCCCCAGTGCTCCTCTAAAAATAAATAAATAAATAAACCTAATTACCTCCCCCCACCAAAATAAAAATAAAATAAAAACAATGATTTATCCAGGTCCTGACATAAGCCAGCCTCTGAGGCCAGCACCGGGGATACTGAGATGAATGAACTCTGGGCCCAGCCTCCCATGAGTGGTTTAGCCTCATGGGAGAGACGGATGGGGACGCCGTGAGCTCCCTCAGGTGGGGCAGGAGCACAAAGCGACAGAAAGGGTTTCCAAGGGGAAGAGTCAAGCTTCATGAGGAAAACAGCACTGGACTGAGACGCAAAAGCTCAGCAGGCGCTGGGAGCGGGGTGAGTCTAAAACATGGGGCGTAGCATGGGAAGGCAAGATAGCAAAGCACAGGTACCAGGCAGGCCCACCACACACCTGCCCCTAACTCCTCTTCAGACTGCCCCGGGTCGGTGCACGCGAGATCCTGTGTCCACTTCCTAAGAGAATGGAGTCTCTGTCTCCCCCAGTCCTGTGGGCTCCTGGGGTTAAGCCCCGCTGGCCTTCAAAGCCAGATGTCCCGGGGTCTCCTCCTCCTCCCTACTGCCGGAACCCTGGGCTGGGGAGCCTGACGGGGGTGCTCAAAACTCTCACTCCTGTGGGAGAGCCTCTGTGACTTAACTGTTGTTCAGCTTGTGGGTCGCCCACCACGGAGGTCACGGGGCCCAACTGTATCATGAGACACCCCTCCTATCTTCCTGCTGTGGCTCTGTGTCAGTGTTTCCAGATGAAGTAGATCTTTTTTGCTAGGCTTCAGTCTTTTGGGCTCTTCAGCAGCTGGTGGTGGTTTTGTTGTCCTTGCGAGGAGAGGGGAGCTTGTGGTCCCGCTACTCTGCCATCTTGACTGGAAATCTTCCCCTTCAGACTGAGAGCACCACGCCCACAGGCCCCAAGCTGGCAAACCTATGTTAAACTGGTCATCAAGAAACGTGGCTGCTGACTGGATGGATGTGCTCCTGACCCAAAGGCCCAAACTGGCCAGGCTGTCCCATGACGTGCTCAATACAGGTGATTTTAAGTAAACCAGCCAATCACCCTGGCTCCCTCTGGGATTTACACAGGAAGAATAGCAGACATTTGGCCAGTAAGTAAAGGCAGAGAAGCAAGACACCAGACTAGACTAGACCCAACACACTAAAGCCGCCTCTGTCCCTACCCCAAATCTGAGTTCAATTTCAAGCCTGTTCTGCATAACAAATCATACCCAAACCCTGCGGTTTACCACAACCATCTCTCAGAATTTTCATGAGGTAGGAATTTGGGAAGGGCTCTGCTGGATGGTTCTGGCTCAGGGTCTCTTAGGCGCTTGTAATCAGGGGAGAGGAGTTAGAACATTAGGGAGCTGGCGTACCTGGGGCTGGCAGGACAGCTGTCTCTGTATGTCACCTCAGAACTCCCCCATGGTGTCTCTCCTATGAGCTGACTGGGACTCCAGACAGTGAGGCAACTCACACAGCAGCTGAAGGCTTCAAGAGGGAGCATACCAGCCAGTGACATAGAAGCCCATGAGACAAGCTACAGTGAGGTCAGCAGAGCTGAAGCATAAAGCATGAGGGGGGCACAGGGAAAGATAAACCTGGGGAAGTAGGCAAGGACTTTCATGCCCAACCAGGGAGACTGGACTTTTTCCTACAGGTGTCCACTCATCCTTCTAGGCCAGGGGTGGATGGTTTCCATAGGTAGATGGCCTCTAAGGGGCAGAGACTGGAAACTGGTGGTTCACGGAGCATCAGGTATGGTGCTTGAATATACTGTATATATTCCTTAGATTGTGAAAGTTCTTACAAAAAAGTCAGCATTTCTGGCTTCTTTTGAAAAATTAGGAAATCTGGTCACACTGGACTCTCCCTCGTGCACAGACAAAACACTGGGAAGAAGATAACAGCTGTCCTCTTTAAATGGGGTGTGTGCTCTCCAGTGAGCCACAGCCCACACCGTCTCCTGCTGCATCACAATTGTCGTGGTCCATTATTTATGTTGACTTTGCAATAAACATGAGCAGGTGACCTCTGACCTCAGGCTCCCCACAGGCAAGAGCTTTTGTGGGCCCAGGCTTTCAAACCCCCCTCTGGTTTAACACTTGGCTATGGACTGGAAACATTCTTTCTTCAGTCAAAATGTAGTTTGCTTAAACTAAAAATAGACCTAACATATGATCCAGCAATCCCACTCCTGGGCATACATCCAGAGGGAACCCTAATTCAAAAAGATACATGCACCTCAATGTTCACAGCAGCACTGTTTACAATAGCCAAGACATGGAAACAACCTAAATGTCCATCAATAGATAACTGGATAAAGAAGATGTGGTATATTTATACAATGGACTACTATTCAGCCATAAAAAAGAATAGAATAATGTCATTTGCAGCAACATGAATGGATCTGGAGATTGTTATTTTAAGTGAAGTAAGCCAGAAAGAGAAAGGAAAAAAGAGATATCATTCATATATGGAATCTAAAAAAAGAAAAAGAAAAAAGAAGACACTAATGAACTTAGCTACAAAGCAAACAAACTCACAGACATAGTAAACAATCTTATGGTTACTGGGGGAAAGAGGGTAGGAGGGGGTAAATTGGAAGTTCAAGATTTGTGAATATTAACTAGTATATATAAAATAGATAAACAAGTTTCTGTTGTATACACAGGGAACTATGTTCAATATCCTGTAGTAAATTATAATGAAAATGAATATATGTATGTATATGTCTGACTGAAACATTATGCTATACACCGTAAATAACTGATGAATTGTTAACTGACTATGCTTCAATTTAAAAAATGTAGTTTGCTTAAACTCTGTAAACACTATGTGCGCAAATGTGTTTTCAATTGTTTTCAAAGAGAAACCTTGTTTCTCCTGTAAAAGATGACCTTGGGGTCAACTCCTTTGCTAAACTGGATTTGGTAAATTTGTTTAGGACAAGTAGAAATAACTGTGTACTCTGTAAAGTGTAAATCAGGTACAAGGTGACTTGCCTGCAGGAGAAGTTACCCCAGGTGCCCTTGTGAGCCAGCATCCTGGCTTGATGGCTGAGCCCCTTAACCCACAGGTGATTTCAGCCAATCAAAACATGGAAATACCCACTGAGGGTTGTGTGAGGGAAGTAGTTTATCAGTACTCCTTTCAACTCTGTACATCCTACCCTTTCTTCCAACTCTGAATCCAGTCTCAGCTCTTTCTAAAAGAAAGCCTTCCCAGATTGCTCTAGGTGTGTAGACAGTGCTTACTACCTAGGACAGCCTCTGTGGCTGGTTCTGTGTCTGTATTTACAAGTCCCTGCATCCCAGCTCCTTCCTCTCTGTGCCTCATCTTCCATCAGACTTCCTTCTGGCCCATAGCTTGCCTGGACCTTGCCCCAGTATGCCTAGAACTCTGGTTTGCCTGGCAACCTGACACCTTGCTATAGCCTGTCTGGTTGGATCAGCTCTCCCAAGGGCTATTCCTCCCCACTGGCTAGCTCTGGTGTCAGCACCTCATCTTCTCCCCGCCTGTTCTTTCATAAATGCCTATTCCTATATATACTCAAAGACACTGAAGCCAGTGAGAGGGTGAAAAAATTAAAAGACTGAAAAGAACAGGTTCTTAGGGGGCAGGCAAAAAAAAAAAAAAATGACCTGGGAAACTCCAGCCAGGGGGCTGGCTGAAATGAACACTGATGTCTTTACTTGGAATTGAAAATGAACCACTGCCAAATGACATTCTAGAAAAGACACAGCTACAGAAACAATCAAAAGATCATGGTTTCCAGGGGTTTGGGGAGAGGGAGGGAGGGAGGGAGGAATGAATAGATGGAGCACAAGGGATTTTTAGGGTGATGAAATTATTCTGTATGATACTGGTGGCTGCATGTCATTATGCATTTGTCAAAACTCATAGAATGTACAACATCAAGAGTGAACCCCAATGTAAACCATGGACTTTGGCTGATAATCATGTGTCCATGTTGGTTCATCGATTGTACCAAATATATCACACTGATGAGGGATGCTGAGGGTAGGGGAGTGTATACGTGTGGGTGGGGAGGGCTATGTGCGAACTCTGTGCATTTTCTGCTCAGTTCTGCTGTGAAGCTGAAACTGCTCTAAAAGAATGAAGTCTATTAAAAAAAGAAAATGAACCACTGGAAACATATGGACACATGAGTGGCCATCACTGGTCCACACCTGTTTTTCTGTTCAAATAGGGGAAGCACCATCATCAGGAATAAAGAGAAGACCAAGAGGACAGTGAGGGTCTCAGAACTGTTTATGGAAAGGAATCAGAAGCAAGAGAGGGTGAGAGAGACTGGATGCTTTTTGTTGCTTGCCAGTTGTCCACAGGCAGTTAAGGTGTAATGTGGCCTAACCCAAATATATAAAAATGAAACTATATTGTAATTTAGGGTATATAGATGGGGCAGCAAAAAAGAGTTCACGAGTCAGAAAACGTCACACTTGGATTAAAGTAGTCAGATGATTTAATTGCTGCAGGAAATGATCAATCAGTCATATATCTAATACATAATAAACACTGAATAATATCATGGGCGTGTTCAGATGATACGGACCAGGTACCCAGTGAGATCAGATTAGATAACATGTAACGTGATGGTTAAATGCTGCCCATCTGTTAATCATCACACATTCAGGCCTTAGGTGACTTCCGGATACCTCCTGAAGGCCTGCAATGAGCCAGATACTGGGGGATGCGGTGATGAGAGAAAAAAGACACAAATCCTGACTTCATGGTAATTATGCTCTAGGATTAGTCATCCTCAGCTGAAGGCAGTACCATTCATATCCCCAGGGGACATCTAGACATGGACGGGCACTCTTGGTTGTGTATTGACTAAGGACCCCACTGGCATTTAGCTGGCAGGGACCAGGGATACTAAACATTCTACGTTGTAGGGACTCACTCTAGGCCAACAGCGCCCCTATGGGAAAATACTGGTAGTGCAGGCTATGGCACCATTTTTAGAGGCAGTTTTTTTTTCATGAATGTTTTTCTTTTTTCTTTTTTAAATCACTTTGCTGAGGTACAATTGACATAGAAAAGCTGTACATTTTTTTCGGTAGGGGGAGGTAATTAGTTTTATTTTTTTTTTATTTTTTTATTTATTTATTTATTTATTTTAATGGAGGGACTGCAGATTGAAGCCAGGACCTTGTGCATGCTAAGCATGCACTCTAGCACTGAGCTATACCCACCACCTTATGATGTTTATTTTTGAAGCATAAAAATTTCAAATTCCTTTACAGCATTGCTATTTAAATCTCACGGAAGACTTGTCTTCTAAATGACACACTTTGAAAAACGAGAAGAGCAGAAGTTAAGAGCAGACACTCCTAGGTTTGGATCCCAACACTTATCACTTCCTGGTTTGGACAATGAGAAAGTTAAACATCTCTGAGTTTCCCAACATGATCTCACTGAGATCTTGTTGGATTGTTGGGAGGACCAAATGCAGTGACATCTATAAATTGCCTCGCACTGTATCTGGAAATCTGGATTTTAAAAGAGATGGCCAGTGTTGACAATGCGGCCCAGGCAGTTTGGATGTGGGAAGAGATGATGTGATGACTGTAGGGTGAACTGGGGACAGGCACTGGCTTCTTGGAGAATAAGGACACCTGAAGTACTGAAGGGCACAGAGGAATGAAAAGAGGAGAGGGCAGCCCAGCAGGTGAAGGTGCAGGACAAGCAGACAGTGATCCAGGCAAGAAGTCACACCTGGGGGGGGGGGGGTATTCCTAGTCCATCGCACATCCGAGGTGTGATTCATTCCCCACACAGATTCCCCTGAGCAAGAAGGTCCTTAGTGATACCTCACCCCACTGTCTTCATCTCTTTAGTGAATCCAGTGACACTCTAGAAGAGAGTGCATTCTCTTGGTCTCCCATGGTCTTGCCTTGGATGATCACCCACAGAAAGGTCCACTGAGGGCGAGGGCAGAGTCTTAGCAGGGTCTAAGTGAGCGCTTTGCCAAGCCTCTCTTGGAAGGTCATCTCAGAGCCCCATCACTATGTCAGGTGTGGGGACAGGACCAGGGAATCTAAGCAAATGGACAGCTTGCTTCTTCTCTCCATAGTCTGGCTTGTTGGTTTGCTTGACATCTTAACTATCTTGACAAGATTTCTGCAAAGTTCCTTCAGACCACTTCTGTCAGGCGGAATTCTGTCTCTTGGCCAAAGAGATCCCCCCACTGGCCATGAGCAGTGTTCTCGCGTTCTAGAGGCACTCCTGTACTAACTGCATAAAAGAGAGCAGTGCTTTGGGTGTGTGGAGAAGGGAGGAGGCAGAACCATGGGAGGGCCTCTCTGCTTCTAGACATGTGATCCCCATGCAGACCACTGTAGGCTTTAAATACTTGTCGGGCTTTCTTGCTTGTGGTAGAAAGCCCCAGCTTTACAATTTAAGTATTGGTGCCACCCACACTTTAATGAAAGGCAACACCCCCCCCCCCCAGCTGCCAACCTTACCCCATTTGCCTCTTTCCCCAAATAAAAACATTCAGAAACTGGGTGAGAGTTGCTCCATTCTTAGTCTTACCCATGCTTTCCTTTCATTCTCAGTGTTCCATCCAGGCACTTTCCGAGGGCCAGCAGCTCTTCAAGAAAGTGAGTTACAGCTCCCAGTAGTAGCCAGTGGGGGCATACCTCTGTCCAATGCTTTGGGATGTCACCAGGCAGATTTCCTTGTCTTGGTTTTAGCATCTGCCCTTGGCTAAATGCTGAGGTTTCTAATAGGCCCCCTTAATTATTGTGTGGGGGCATGACTGAACTCTGGTGTTGTCTGGTTTGTTTAGGAAGGAAACAAAGTAAAGTCATGCAGCTATTTCTTTCTTTTCCTTATTCGCATTCTAGAGTTGATAATCAAGCAGCATTATTTGTATAAGAACTTTGTCCTTCCATCTTAATAAGGTCTTCCCCCAACCTGAGTTTCTATGCAAAACTCTCATCCTTCCATTTGAACGATGGATTCATTAATCAGAGGGGAGGTAGATGCTCCCTGTAAGGAAAAGTGCTGTGATAGATTAGTGATGTCTGCCTTGAAAGCAGCATGGGCAGGTGGCAAATGTACACCACATGTTTTTCATCCTTGGTCTATAACTAACTAGCTTATGGAATTGCCTTTCCTATTATTCCTAGGGTTACGGTTCAGCCCATTGTCTCTGTCCTTGGAACCTACAACTACCTTTGAAAGAAATCTATTTTTACCTGGGAAACTATATCTCATACCTTCATGCCACTCAACTTCCTGCGCTCAATCAAGAAATATTTGTTGAGCCCCATTCATGTGTCAAATACCATTCTAGGGCCCTGATGAAATAACAGTGAACAAGAAAGACAAGAGCCTTCCCCTCGTAGAGCTCATTTCCTAGAGAGGCAAAGGATAAGCAAGTACACACCTGAGAATATTTCAGGTAATAAGTGCCGTAAAGGAACAGAACATGCCAATGCGATAAGAGTGACTGGAAGGGGATTTTGTTTTTGTTTTTGACGTGAGAGAGACACTCTGGCATGCCTGTATGACACTGGGAAAATCGCTGTCTAGAAAGAGAAATGGATGATGCAGGAGAGAGAAGGAACAATTATAGGAACCCTGTGGGTAGGAACTCCTTCCTCTTCTACATACACGTTCTTCACCAGAGCACGTCAGTTTTTCTCTCTCCAACTGATCTTTTATGATCAACAGCTTCTCAGTGCTTCCAGAGTTCTTTTCCACCCTATAAGCCATGACCATTAGCTTCCCAAAGAAAGTCATGCGTGAGGGCCTGAGGTGCCCATGTATCAAGTGTCTTCACGTAGGTTTTTTTCTGCTATCTAGGCTCACTTGTTAAGTTCTTAAAGTCAGTTCAGCTGTCTAGCATGCCATCGCCAAGGAATGGTTTCCTTCTCTCATACTTCTTCAAGGGGATTCATTTTCTTGATCCTTTCCTTCAAATACACCTATCTGGTTTTGGCAGCGACAACAAATATAACCTTCAGCAAACCATTTTAGTTGCATGGCATTCATCTTTCCCAGGGAAAGTGAGAGATTCCCATGACACCAAATCTCCAAATTTATGACTAGCTGCTCATCCTTCTATAAATTCCTGAGAAAATAAGTAAATATAGTATTTATCACCAGAGGATTTTGGCCCCTAATTCCCACATGGATTTCCTAAACTTTGTGAACTCAGCCAGGCCATGCACAGCCTAATAAAGTTTTTGAACCCCTTAGTCCAAAGTCCAGACTAAATCCAGGCCCAAACTTCATCCTGACCCAAGGAGTGGTGTCAAGATGAAGTCTGACAGAAACAGACTCACAGACATAGTAAACAATCTTACCAGGGGAAAGGGGGTGGGAAGTGAAAAACTTGGGAGTTTAAGATTTGCAAATGTTAACCACTATATCTAAAGATAGATTTTAAAAATGTGTCCTGTGTAGCACAGAGAACTGTATTCAATATCTTGTAATAACCTTTAATGAAAAAATATGAAAATGAATATAGGTATATATATATATATATATATGTATTTGCATGACTGGGACATTATGCTGTGCACCAGAAATTGATGCATGGTAACTGATTATATTTCAGTAATGAAAACATATATATATATTTTAAAGTTTGAAGCAAGTAGTGGTTTAAAAGTGTTAGAAAACTTCTAGAACAGAGCCAGCCAAGGCCCAGAGTCCTTCAATAAGCCAGTTGCTCTAGAGGACGAGGACCAAGAGCTAAGCAGTCTGGAAAGAAAGAAGCTAAAGGAATGGCAACAGGAAAAAGGAACCGACGCAGAAAAGCTTTTAATCCTTTACCACGTCTACCACTGTAGCCGGATTGTTTCCTGGACTTTGACTCCTATCAAGGCTCCTCTTTTCCTCCTCTTCTTCCTCTTCCTCCATGTCTTCCTTTCCCCGCATCCAACGTGTACACGAAAGGTTTGGCCGAGAGGTTCGCTGGCCCTTCCTGGAGATGTGAGCATGCCATCAGCATAGAGCTGACCATTTGCGATTGAGACAGTCAGATTCTTCATTTTGGCATGTTACTTCTTTAGCAACTCCTCCCAGAAAGGGTCCTTTATATTTTCTTGCTCTTACGTTCTAGACGTGAGATTATGACTTGGATCCCTGAGATCTGCGCCTTATCACAAGGCACTTCTGACACTTTATGGAGGAATGGCTGGGAAGTACAAAAGATGAGCTCATTCAGAAACTTTCCATTTGTTATGGGTAAAGATCTTAATTGGAAATGTCTCCTTGTGGAGGCGGGAGGTGTAGAGCTCAGGTAGTAGAGCGCATGTTTAGCATGCATGAGGCCTTGGATTCAATCCCCAGTACCTCCTCTAAAAATAAACAGTAAAACCTAATTACCTCTCCCTGCCAAGAAATAAAGTAATATGACAATAAATTAATTTATTTTTTTAAAAAGAAAGAAAACATCTCCTTGTACAGTGTTTAAATTCTCATAGCCCGAAGCACAACTCCAGTTTCTTTGCTTCACATCCTAACCTTAACCCATGTTAATTAATCTTGTCAGGTAAAATCTATTTTTGGTGCCCTCTCTTGGACAATTTATTTCTGTACTCAGATGCCAATTAAACAAAAGCAAGCCACCATATTTGTCAAATGTTTCTTAAGCATGTTCAACAAGGACTTGCTCTGTTCTAGAAGTGTTCTAACACTTCTAAACCACTACTTGCTTCAAATGTTTCTTAAACATGTTCAACAAGGACCAAATGAAAAATCACAACCCAAAACTATCCCATTCATATCAAACAAATTGTGCTATCACGATCTACCCCACATTAACTCAAGGGGAATTTCCTTAGCGTTGGGAAATACATCAAAGGTTTATATCTCCTGTAGGAACAACGTTTTTAAATTTAAAAAATAACTTAGAATGTAACATAGTTATTGTTCAGATCATATTTCATTCTTATTACTAATCACGAGATAAAAGTGTTAATTATTGGATTTAATCTTAAGCTAAATATTACTCTGACTTTAAGGGGGACAGAAAGCAAGAGAATGATAAGCACAAAAATGGGACAGAGATTCTCTCTTGGTGGTAGGAAGTCAGTGGCATCTTCAACAGAATGGGTAATATTCTAGGTTATAAATTGAGTGGTACCCTCACAGATTTGCTATCACCAGGCTTTATCATGTACCAATATGTTGCATAACACTTTTTTATATACAGCAAATGTTACATAAAAAATGTTCCAGCCTGAGTTATAAGCAAAGAATGTATTATTTTTTTCTTGGACAGGATACCACTATTTTAAACACAAAATTCAAATACATTGTTCTAGTTTTCTGGCTTATTCCCAGCAGGATTTTTTTTTTTTTTTAAGATTTTCAGGAGTTGGATTCACATGTTAATTAATTCGTAAGGTAAAAGATATTTTTGGAGACTTCTTTTGGCCAATTTGAATTCTACCGTCAGGTGCTAATTGGATAAAAGCAAGCTGCCATATTTGTTAGTGTGTTCATTTCAAATGTTTGGTGCAATTTTCTATGTTCTGCTGTTTCTAAGGTGTTAGAATGAATGTGTTCATGTTCAACTTTCCACTCAATTAGTGGCCTTTTTTATTATAGATTTATGAAAGCTCTTTTTATACATAAATGTTTCTCCAGTTTTTCATTTGCTAATTATGTTTAATTTTTTTACTTATAAAAAATTTTATTCCTTAAATTATACACCAAGATTCCATGATTTCAAATTTGATTTGTCACTCTCCTTTAAGTCTGAAGAACACAATTACATAATTTATTAAGTTCCAAAGAAACAACATTTAGTCTGAAGTCCCACACTCATAAGAATTAACTGTTCCTGCCTCAGGATACCTGCAGTAAACTTTTAAGTCCACACTAAGACACAAAAATAAACTAGGATGTGTATGTCATATAAAAAACTTTTCAGATAAACAACAAGGTCCTACTGTATAGCACAGGAAACTATATTCAATACCTTGTAATGGCCTATAATGAAAATGAATATATATATATGTATGTGTGTGTAACTGAATCACTATGCTGTACACCAGAAACCTTGTAAATTAACTGTACTTCCATTTAAAAAAAGAATTTAAAAAACCATTTCACAGTACAGTAAAAATAACATTAAAATGTTACCAAATTTCAACAATATTATTCATGGTGTTTTAACCAATTAGGTTTCAAAATGCCTGATCAACTGAATTAAATGCAAATAACTTCACAGAGGCTCTTTAAAAAGTTTCCCCAGCATTTTGAAATGTTTATTGAATTAACATAACTTTTAAGATGTCAAAGTGTGCTGTACATACTGTATTTTCTGCTAGGCTGGGCTAGTATCTTCCATGACAAGATGTGAAAACTATTGAATAGAATTCACTTTAAGATCAATAGGTACTTGATTAATTGCCCTGAAACTGTCAACATCATTACCAAAACCATCCAGGATTTTGTAAGATTTGATTATTCAAATACAGTTTTAATTTAAGAAGGGAAGAAAAGCTCTCATATATTAATGTGAAAACGTTTTTAGCTCTTAAAATTAGATTATCAATCTTTTTCTTTGTTATTTTGGGTTTTTCGTTTTTTGTTGTTGTTGTTTTTAATTGAACTCATGTTTAATAATACAGGCACCGTGCCCCTCTTTCCCCTGCCCAGGCAGCACCAGGGGTGGTGCAAGGGCTGGGGCATATGCCTGCAGCAGCGAGGATGGCAGTCCCAAGAGTGATGTTCAGAAAATAAAAAAGACCCCAGGGGCAGACAGTGGTACCCGCCCCCCTCCCCCCCCCCACCAAGATACACCGAATTTCAAGACTTTATATATATCTCTGTGCCCCAAGGGGAGGAGAAGGACACCTGGCAGCATCCTGGACAGGGGAACCCAGGCAGCCCCAAGCCATCCTGCCTCTTCAGCCACTTTATTAGCTCAGACACATGGCACTACAGGCACCCACTGCCACTGCAGCTGCTGCCGCCCCTCTTGCCGTCCGGGCGGCTGGCTTGGCCGTCTGAGGGTCCATGGGGCTCCAAGTCCCCGGCCCCCCAACCCTCAGTTGCGGTCAGACTCCTCCTCCTCTGCCTCACGAAGCCATTTGAAGAAAGCTGGGACAGATCTAAGGGCCACGCCCTTGCCCTGCTGCTCAGCGGGGTCCTTGCTACTCTCCCAGCTATAGAAGGCATCCTCCTTCACCGCGTCCTCGTCACACAACGCATCAAAGAACGTCCGAAGCAGGTTGGCAGGCTGTTCTAAGGTCACTACAAGGGCCTGGAGGGCATAAAGCGCCTGCAACTCCTTCTGCTCATCACACAGGTATTTCTGTAGCAGTTTCGCGCGCGCTTTCAGCACCGCAACGTCCTCTCGGAGAGGAGTCTCAAAGATAATTGCGAAATAGCAGGCAGTTGTCATGAGGGCTCGAACTAGTGTGTTGGATGCTACCTGCTGCGCACTCAGGTTGGCCTCTATCCGGTCAAACACCCGCTGGTTACTGCTGCTCTCCTTCAGCAGCTTCAGCTGCCCGCTCAGCTCCTCGGAGGAGAGCAGCCTCTGGCCCGGGGATTCTGACTCCTCTCCCAGGGTGGACTCCAGCTTCTGTGCAGTGACGAATGCACCGACATCCTGGCCTTCAGGTAGAGATTCCTTCCAGCTGAGTCCAGCCTCTCGCCACAGCATCCCCACCTTTTTGGGACCCATACTTTTGCACAGGAGCCCCAGGATCTCTAGCAACAGGGAAGCAGTCTTGCCCAGGGGTCTCAGAGGTTTTGTTAATTCTGCTGAACGGCTCCCCCATGGGCACCCCACTATCCTGCAGAATGGGTGTTACCAGTTCTGCTAGGTAGAGCCAGTCGTGAGGGATGCCAATTTCCACGTCTTCAGCCAATTCCAGGATTTCATACAGCCCTTGGCAGTACTGAGCAGCGGAGAGGTGCCCGGCACAGAGCAACTGGTGCAGCAGCCACCCCAGTGTAGACTCAATGCCGTGCCGCACGAAGGTGAAGACAGCGAGGGCGAGGCCAACTCCTGCACGCACTGCACTGCCTCCTTCATGTCACTGAGATGGAGGTGCTCTTCAATGATGGCTCTGGATTTCTTCTGCAGCTCCTCTTCAGAGAGCTTTGCCTTCAGGGAGCTCACCCGAGGCAGGGCAGCTTCTTGCTTCACAGCACCCCGCCCGCGGCCCCGATCCTCCATGAGGCTGGCTGCCTTGCACAGTCCCTCAGGCCGGGAGGGCGGCTCTCTACTCCACTCCTCCACCTCCTTGCTGAAGCTCCGCTTGGTGGCAGGTGTCCGTGCACGATCAAGCCGGTCCCCACGGTCACCTCCCCGTTCACTCCGCTCCAGGCAGTCTCCTCGGTCCCCAGCTTTCTCACGTCGTCCCCAGCTTAAGCTACTCCTCTGTACCACACGTCTGTTATCTGTGCTCTCTGTAGGAACTGCTTGTTGAAGGACTGAGAAGCGATTCAAGGTACTGGACGAGCAGCTTCTGATGCTGGATCTGAGGGCTTGGCTCCTGAGCCTCCACTGCTGCCCTTGCCCCAGCTCAATCGCCTTCCAGGTGCAAAAAGCTGGTTGTTAGAATCAATGGAGCCAGGCTTCGTGATCTTGGTAAGTCATGTGGTGTCAATAGGGCGGCTGCCCTTGCTGATGGGGACTGTGTTCCAGCCACCATCATCCACAAGTGGAAAGCCATGGCTGATGGGTGGGCCTGGAGGGCCACCCCGACGCTTGTCGCCACCCTTGGTCATTAGCTGCTGCACTTTTATGTGCTCCCGATGCTCCCCCATCTCAGCCTCCTTGTGGATCTGGTCAGTTGTCTTGGGACTTGGTCCCCTCGGCTTGGCACCCAATTGCTCCGTCGCAGATCCAGTACATCTTGCAGCATAAAGCGGATTCGGGATGAAGTCTTCTTTTCCTTAATGATTTTTTTCATCTGGTTGAAATACTGATCCATTCAGGGCTTGGCCTTTTCAAAGTCCAGGTCTTTGCCAATGGTGGTGAGCAGATCGCAAAGGCGTTCAAGGGACTCTTCATCATGGTTCTTAAGTCATTTAACCACGCAGCCGTGCATGATCGCCTCCGTTAACATCTTCAGTTTGAACAACTCCCCGATGAACTTTATGTTCCCTAAAGAGCGCCGCCAGGCAACGTCTCAAGCCTCTTCCAGCTCTTCCTCAGGAGTCCCCGTTCCTCTGCCGTAGCAGCTTCATCCATCTCTTTTTGCTTCCTCTCAAAAACCTCATCATCATCTTTGTCCTTTTCAAACTCCTTCTGACATTGATTCAACAACAGTTTCCGGAAGTTCACAGTCACTGTTGGCTTTTCTGCGGTGGGCACTTCAGCGCCGTGACGGAGCGGCACATGTTGGCGTAGGCCACTGAGTAGTTGGGCTCTGAAATGGCCTTCTTGAAGATGAGGTCAATGACCCCTTTGAGGCATTCCTCCGTGTCGATGGTCAGCTGCATCACTTGTTTTATCAGCTGCTGGAACATCTGGGGTGTCAGCTTATTCAAGATGGAGCGCACCCTGCGGAACAGGTCCTGGGTTTTGCTACCATCAGCATCCTCTTCCCCTCGGTCCTTAACAGCTGCCATCCGCTTGCTGCTGGGTTTCCAGGCCTTCTCTGCTTTGTTCATCTTTTTATCTTTAGTCATTGACACTGTGGCAGTAATCTTGCATGGTTCCTTTTGGGGCTCCTGCTGAGAACGCTGGGGTCCCAGACTAGCCTGCAGCCCTCAGGGCAGCTCCCCACCTGGCCCACCCCTTGGGGGCCCACGGTTGCTAAGGGCTGGTCGGCCAAGGTTGGCAAAGGACAGAGTGAAGTCTGGGCCACAATTTATGCCTTGAAGTCTAGCAGGATCCAGTGGCCGCAATGGTGTCTTATTGGCCTTATCCAACACCACGTCACTGCTATGGGGCAACCCCTCTGGCTTCTGCATACATACCGGCAAATGTGAACTGAAAGCCAAGCAGGAACGCACGATCATAATGCTTTTTCTCCTCAAGATTTAGAGGCTTCCACTGATCTGACTTATATTCATACTTCTGTTCCTCGGGCTGAATGTTCTCAGCATTTTGAATCTTGTCTTCCTTTGAGTCCCAGGTCTCATCTGCCTCCTCAGGCCGTGGGGGGGGCACACTGCTGCCCTCAGGCTCTGGGCTGGACTTACTGCCTACGGGAGGCTGATTTTCCACTTCTGGTACTCCTGGGTTCACCTCCTTGAAAGCATCCAGAAGGTCTCCTGCAGTCTCCTTCTCGGTGAGCTCCTTAGTCTTCCGTCTCCTCTTTGGCACAGATGCTGCCACTTGGGTGGCTGCTGCTGCCTCCAAATTCTGGGACTGGCGGGCTGGGAGAGGGGTGCTCTCTCGGGGGAGTGGTTCCTCTCCACCCTTCTCACTCTCAGGTTCTCCTTCTTCTTCCTCTTCTTCCTCTTCCTCTGCATCCTCCTCCTGAGCAGGGGAGGCAGCTGAGGGAGCCACAGCAGGAGTGGCAGAAAGGACAGTAGGGGGAGCCACTGATGCTGTAGCCTCCTTGGTCTGCGCCTCTTGCTCCCTGACGGTGCTTAAGCCCACAGCTGGTGGCGAGGGGCCTCCGCTGAGCAGTCCCTCAGGTTGGGCAGTTGGAGCAACAGGCATGGGGAATTCAGAGGGACAAACCTGAGGGAGGGAGAGGGGCAAGCGCCAGGCTTGACTCCACCTCTGGCTCCAAATCTTCAGATGGGACCGTGCCATTAGGCTCAGGAAGAAGTTCCACCTTGTGAGATGCCAGGAGGATGGGAACCTGGAGAGGCCTGGAAGAGAACTCAGAATCTGGAGCTGGTTTGCTAAGCATCACTGCTACTTCCAGTGTGGGTTCAGCAAGGGGGCAGGCTCTGGAGAGAGGCAGCATGGCTCCCCAGGGTCACAGGGCATGGGGGGCGTTGATTCTTCTCCAGACATTTGTACTATCCCGTTGTCATAGTGTCCCCAGGAGTAGACCCCAGGACTGCAATATTAGGCTCAGACCTCGGTTCCAAGACTAGGGGTGGTGATGGGGTCGGAGAAGGTGATGAGGGCTGGGATTCTGAAGGGCTGTGCTCTGGGCCAGGCAGCCCTGGCCCAGTCCCCAGTGATTGCTCCCTGCAACCGGTCATCTGGCCGGACAATGACAGCAAGCTGGGGCGTCTCCCCATTAGCCTGAGGCTCCAGAGCCCCTCCCAGCAGGGGAGGAGTTGGGGTGGAGGCGGTGCGGGCCCTAGACATGGTCTCCCCCATGGTACCCTGCCCTCCTCGATTCGGATCTCGAATTCGGATCATCTTCCGCTCCTTCTTGGGCTCAATCTGGGGTGGCTGGTTCATCAAAACCAGGGTAGGGGCCACACCAGTGGGAAATTGCTGCACACCCTAGGCTGAGTGGTAGGCACCAGCATCAGTCCCAGACTCCGTAGGGCTTGTGCCTGGATAGAAGCTTGGGGTTCCCGGCTGCATAGGATGCTGCTGTGTCGGGACAACCTCTGTACAACGTCCCTGTCCAGGGATGTAGTAGGCCCCCTGGGAGGCCGGGTAGGAGATCTGGGAAGGGATCATCATTACTTGGGATCCAGCAGGGTAGACACGGGCAGCAGGGCCAGGGCGGGCAGGGGCTGCACTCTGCACTCGGGGCTGGGCCCGGCTAGGGTAGAAGTGCTGGCGGGGCTGAGAAGGCATGTTCATTTGTGTCGCCTGAGGCGGACTGAACACCACCGGTGCTGTCTGCCCCAGGGCAACCGCTGGCTGCGGGAGTCCAGGGGATGGGGCAGGTGGGGGGCCTGTGGGCTGTGGAGCTCTGTTCATTTCATTTGGTGCCACATCAGGATCCCCCCAGCAGCCCCTCGGTTAAGAATAAATCCACAGTGCAGCCTACATGTTCTGGGCATCCGAGGGCCTTCAGTCTCCCTCAGTCCGCAGGGCCGAGCCCCACGCAGCCGCACAGACATAGTCCACAACCATTCCCAGCTCCCCGCACAGATCCGCTGTTTTTTGGTTTTGGCCTTTGCGTTATGACAGTATCCTTCATCCTAAAATAATGAAGTCAACCATCTAAATTTTCCACTAGCAGGTTTACGGTTTTATTTATGTTCGTAGAAGGCATAGGTCAACGTACTACAGCCCTTGGGCTAAATCAAGGCAGTGCCTACTTTTTTCTAAGATCCTGTGACCCCTGGGTCTTCATATGTATTGCTATATGCTCTGTATGTGTTCAAAGCAATATAAGCCCTTTGCCAGCCATATGTGTGGCGCAGTCTCCCTCTGCAGACTTCCTTTTCACTTTCCTAATGTCATTTTTGATGAACAGAGGCTTTTATTTTACTATATTCATATATATCAATCTTTTCCTTTATGGTTAGTGCTTTTTTACGTTCTGTTTAAGAAATCTTTCCGTATCCTGAGATCATGAAGATAATTCTTTTATACTGTCTTTTTATTATTTTCCTTTCTTGATTTTTTTCTTGTCCTATCAGATTTATTTTAAAAATTACTATTTCAAGATAATTCACATGTATTTCTAAGAAATAATTCAATGAGATCTTGTGTACCCTTCACTTAGCTTCCCCCAGGGGTAACATCTTGCAAAACCATGGTACATGATCACAACCAAGATATTGACATTGACAGTGATATAATCAAGACACAGGACGTTTCTATCGCCGCTGGTACCTCCTGTGCTGCCCTTTTGCAGCCACATGCACTCCTTCCAGCCCCCACCGCTTTCTGAACTCCTAGCAACCATTAATCTGTTGTCCATTTCTGTAATTTTTTTCCTATTATGAATGACATATAAATGGAATCATTTAGTACATAACCTTTTGAGATTGATTTTTTTACTTTCTTTAAAATGATAGTTTACTTGAATTTTATTTGTGTGTGTGTGTGAAGCAGAAATTAATTTTCATCTTTTTCCTAATGGGTACTCCAGTATCTCAGAACAGTCACTGAAAAAGCTTCCCTTCCCACTGCTCTGCAGTGCTGCTTTTGACACTGATACATTTGTTCATCCTTGAGTCAATACCACAAAGTCTCACTACTATAGTTTTTAATAAATCTTGATACTGCTAGCTAAGCAATTTCTCCCATATATTCTTGCTTACATATACATGTAAAATTATATATTATTTTATATACTAAATTAATTTTATATTAATATGTATATGTTTATTATATATTATTTAAAACATATGTTAAATATATAAATGTACATAAATATAAAATTATAAGTAGCTGTATATATTTATTATCTACTATTTTAATAAATTTATATATAAATTTCCCTCTAAGCACAGCCTTATCTGCATTGTACAACACGGGATGTACTTATAGTATTTTTATTATTATTATTATTTATTTTTATTTATTATTATTTTTATTATTATAGTATTTTTATTAATATTGCTTTATAATATTATCAGGTGTCTACGTATTTAGCATTGTTATATCTTACTAGTGAAGTAAGCCCTCTAGAATGAGTTTGTATTACTTCTGCCATGTGCCTAGAAGCACTAGTAACCTGAGAGCACCTTCATCCAATTTCAGAGACTGAATAATTAAAACTGAGCTGCAATCCCTTTGAAGGCTTATTTATATCTGCTCCCACCTTACTCCTAGGGTATAGGAGGTCTCAGTCTAAAAGGAGAAGGGTTCATCAGGCTTCCCCCTTGGTGAGCCCCAGACTTCAAGCAAGATGTCACTCAGCCTCGTAGCCACTCCCTCCAGGACTGGCAAGTACTCCAGGAAACTGCATACTGATGGGAAATAATTGTTCCTTTTGCATTTTAAGCTAAAGCTGATCATGGTGCTGAACTTGGCTATTAATTCCGGAAAGTTGTTTCTGCTGCTTCTGTTACATTCTCCAGGTAGATAACAACATCACTGGTAAACGGTCATTTTTTTGTCTCTGTGGCATTTGGTCCTACAGAGGTAATGGGCACAGTTAGTCTAATTTTTAAGCATGCCTCTTGGCTCAGAAGCTTTATAATATTTTGCTTACATGTCTAAATGTGAGTCTCTTCTCATTGATTTGGTATAGAAGGAGCAAACCATTTTAATCAACATGGGAAACTCTTTCCGGCAGTCAGAAAATATTCTTTTATTTCATAGTGAAGTATTCTGCTCGATTTGTTCTGTTCTCTTCTTCACAAACATTTACTTATGAGATGTCTCAATTTTCTGTTCTCTGTTCTGTTTGGTTCATTGTACCTCCCACAGGAATTTTTCTCCCTTTTTCTCTGCATTCTGGGAGAATTTCTCAATCCTGTTCTTCACATATTCCTGTTTTCATTTTCTGTATCAGTTTTGCTTATTTCTGTCACAATATACATTTTTTTAGTTTTGTTCTCTTTCTCTTTGTAGGCTTCTGTCTTATTTCATTAAGACCGTGCCTTCAAGTCCACAAATGACAAATGCTGGAGAAGCTGTGGAGAAAGGGGAACCCTCCTACACTGCTGGTGGGAATGCAGTTTGGTGCAGCCACTGTGGAAAACAGTATGGAGATTCCTTAAAAGGCTAGGAATAGGCTTACCGTATGACTCAGGAATCTCGCTCCTGGGCATATATCCAGAAGGAACCCTACTTCAGGATGACACCTGTACCCCAATGTTCATAGCAGTACTATTTACAATAGCCAAGACATGGAAACAGCCTAAATGTCCATCAGTGGATGACTGGATAAAGAAGAGGTGATATATTTATACAGTAGAATACTACTCAGCCATAAAAACTGACAACATAACACCATTTGCAGCAACATGGATGTTCCTGGAGAATGTCATTCTAAGTGAAGTAAGCCAGAAAGAGAAAGAAAAATACCATATGAGATCGCTCATATGTGGAATCTAAAAAAAAAAAACAACCCATAAATACAAAACAGAAACAGACTCATAGACAGAATACAAACTTGTGGTTGCCAGGGGGTGGGGGTGGGAAGGGACAGACTGGGATTTCAAAATTTGTGGATACTGACAGGCATATGTAGAATAGATAAACAAGATTATACTGTAGAGCACAGGGAAATACATACAAGATCTTGTGGTAGCTCACAGCAAAAAAAAAAAAGTGACAATGAATATACGTATATTCATGTATAACTGAAAAATTGTGCTGTACACTGGAATTTGACACAACATTGTGAAATGGCTATAACTCAATAAAAAATGTTTAAAAAAATAAATAAACCCCCCCAAAAAATAATAAAAAAAATAAAGACCACGCCTTCTTTTACTCTACTGAGGATACCAAACAGCTTCTGAAATTTTCTTTGGAGCCTGCAATACTTCATTTCTTTCCTTTGTTAAACTTTTTTGGGGGATAATTAGGTTTGTTTATGTATTTATTTATTTATTTATTTATTTATTTATTTATTTATTTATTTATTTTTAATGGAGGTGCTGGGGATTGAACCCAGGACCTCACGCATTCTAAACACATGATCTACCACTGAGCTATATCCTCCCTCCCCCAGTACCTCATATCTGAAGATATAGTTGAGCTCTGAATCTTCAGCCAGCTACTTCCTTTCCCTTGTTTCTGTCATTTTTTTTACAGGTTCTATATTGAATTGTTTTTCTCTTTATCATGGTCTTTATCATTATAATCTGGGTCACATTTATTGAGTGCTTACTATGTACTGTCCTAAACATTTCTCATGTGTTGACTTATGTAATCCTCACAACAATGAAGAAAGAAGCATTATTTTTTTCTAAATTGAAGTACCATCAGTTACAATGTGTCAATTTCTGGTGTACAGCACAATGTCCCAGTCATGCAAGAAAGAAGCATTATTAACCTCATTTTATAGACGTGTATGCTGAGGCATCAAAGTTAGGTAACTTGCCCAAGGTCACAGAGCTATAAATAGTGGAGTCGGGATTTGAACCCAGACAGTCTGGCTCCAGAGTATCTTTATTATACTGCCTCTCAGTCATATATAAATCACTTTTTAAAAGGTAAATGCTATTTAAACTTAGTATTCTCACACCAGTCAGAATGGCCATCATTCAAAAGTCCACAAATGATAAATGCTGGAGAGGGTGTGGAGAAAAGGGAACCCTCCTACACTGTTGGTGGGAATGTGGTTTGGTGCAGCCTTTATAGGAAACAGTATGGAGATTCCTCAAAAGACTAAAAATAGACTTACCATATGACCCAGCAATCCTACTCCTGGGCATATATCCAAAGGGGACCTTAATTCAAAAAGATGCATGCACCCCAATGTCCATAGCAGCACTATTTACAATAGCCAAGACATGGAAACAACCTAAATGTCCATCGACAAATGACTGGATAAAGAAGTGGTGGTATATTTATACAATGAAATATTACTCAACCATGAAAAAGAATAAATAATGCCATTTGCAGCAACATGGCTGGACCTGGAGATCATCATTCTAAGTGAAGTAAGCCAGAAAGAGAAAGAATAATCTCATATGATGTCACTTACATGTGTAACCAAAAGAAAAAAAAAGACACAAATAAACTTATTTACAAAATGGAAACAGACTCACAGACATAGAAAACAAAGTTATGGTTACCAGGGGGAAGGAGGTGGGAAGGGATAAATTGGGAGTTTGAGATTTGTGAATACTACCTACTATATATTAAATAGATAAATGATGAGTTTATACTGTATAGCACAGGAAACTATATTCAATATTTTGTAGTAACCTATAATGAAAAAGAAAATGAATATATGTACGTATATGTCTTACTGAAACATTATGCTGTACACCAGAAATTGACACATTGTAAACTGATTATACTTCAATTAAAAATTAAATAATAAAATAAAAAGAATAAAAAGAAACTTGTTATTTGACAACAGATAATGGGTGTAGATTTCCCTTGGCTCCATTTCTATTTGCGTGAAGGTCGAGCTCCATTCTCAGTTCCACAGCTGAAAGACAGGCTGGAGTATATAACATCCTGCCCATCTCTGATCTCCAGTGGGTGTTCATCCATTTTAACCCTGAACTTGATACTTTAACCAATGTGATTCTTGAAAAGCTACAGTTCTGACTGGCTCCAACAGAGCTCTCTCTCTCAAAGACAACGCTAAGAGCTCTTTACCTGTAGGGATTCTATCCCACCAGAATGTGGCCCACTACCCCGGTGTGTCATCACACACACACACACACACACCCCATCCCACTACTGACTGTCTAGTTAACTTCCGGGGAATTGCTGTCTTTTAAATATATGCAGAAAGTTAACAAGGAGAGAGGAAGAGAATCAACCGTTATTACCTCAAAGGACTCCACAGTAGAGGGTCAGCTAGGTCTGTGAGTAAACAATGGGGACGTCTGAAGAACCTTATGTTCTTCAGGTATGTTCTGTTTTATGATCCAAATGACAGGAAGGTTTGTCTTAACCTTCATTTGTCTATGTTAAAGACTCCTTTGAAATTTGGGGTTTGTTCTGCCCATTTCGTTTCTGGGGTGGTTATAAGCTTTCTTCTCATGACTCCCTGCCGTGGCTTCAGAGATAATTTATTTTAAAATGTGAGAGATGCCATACTGAGGGCTGTTATTCCAGTATTCCCCTCAGCTGTAGTTTTTAACCCTTACCAAACAAATTAGATCAGATTAATGATCAAAAGAATTCATTAAAGTATTGAAGAGCCATGTTAATTTCTACACCTGATTACAGCTTCACCTACAGACACTTTTTACCTCACTTGGCATTTTCCGAATTCTCAACATATAGAAATAACCAATCAAGACTGTCTAAAAGTACAAGTTTCTTGAGTTAGATATAGCTAGGCAACAAGTACTATTTGTCAGTCTAATCAGTACTACCCTCCTCTTCTTCCTGAGTAGCACAACCCCACTTTTATTTAGAATGACTGCATTTTTGAGCCTCCTTTAAGCCCCTATAGCCACGTGACATTATTTTAGCTAAGGAAATGTGAGTAGAACCTGTTTGGGGGAAACGGTGCACAGAGAAAAAAACCTCCTAAAGGGAGACAGGCAGCTGGAGATTGCTCCTCTCCTTTTGTTCTTCCTCACTTCCTCCTGCTTCCTGCCTGGACTGCTTACGTGATGGCTGGATCTTCAGCAGCTCTGTTAGACCTTGAATAACCTAAAGATGGAAGCCATGCACTATGGATGGCAGAGCAGATGGAGAAAGTGACTGGTATGGGTTCCACATACCAACTTTGGACTTCATACC
This sequence comes from Camelus ferus, assembly GCF_009834535.1. Classification (NCBI taxonomy): domain Eukaryota; kingdom Metazoa; phylum Chordata; class Mammalia; order Artiodactyla; family Camelidae; genus Camelus; species Camelus ferus. The sequence goes on along the minus strand of NC_045710.1, from coordinate 55,056,175 downwards.
TCCAGACTTCTTTTAAATAATAATAATAATAACAACAACAACAACAATAATAATAATAATAATAATAAGGCTCATATTATCATATCATAGTTATTTACGGTCTTTTACTAGCAGTCCAGAGCAATTTCTATCTGAGATTCTTCTCCAAATAATAAAAGTAATAAAAAGCTAACACTTGTTTAGTGCCTATTATGTGTTGGGCATTCTTCTAAGTGATATTAATTCCTTTAATCCTCATAGGAACATTATTATCTCACTGCACAGATAAGGAAATCTAGACCAGAATGCTTAAGTAACCTGCCCAAGGTCACACAGCCAGCTAGTAGTAGACCCAATATCTGATTCCAAGCCAGGATCCAGAATCTGCACTCTTAACCATGTGCTGATTGCCTTGATCATCCCAGCCCAAACATCAAAAATGGTCCATAAAATATACTGGACCCTGCAATTAGGCAACTGCAAGCCCAACAGTTTAAGCTGGGTAGTTTCTAGGTTCCTGTGTGTCTTTCTTGGGGTTTTCTGACTTTTCTAAGCATCAGATCACAAATATCAAAAACGCAAACTGACAGCCTGCTGCTACACGGGCTGAGCTGTACTCCTGGGTGGGAATCACAGGCACTGTTGCCTGCAGGTGCTGGGTATCCTATTGCCTTTGGGCGTCCCACACTCACATCCCATTTGGGAATCTTGCAGTGCAAGTGATCCTTTGGCAAAATTTCAGTCCTTCCCCCTAAGCAAAACAGAAGCAGAACAGTTGTAAAAATTATATATTAGCAATCCTTTCGCGTTTGGACCACAGCACTTTTAGGTACCTGTGTTCCCATTCGTGCACGTCAACGCTTCCACAGCAACACTCCCCATTTCCCCTCTGCAGCTGTGTTACAATGACTGCTTACAACAACAGAGTGGTCATCTAGTTCACTTATACGAATTTGCTAAATTCTTTATGCGTACACTCATTCAAGGTGTTGTCTAGCCCTTTCTTAGTCAACTTCATGTTAAAACATTATTATGCTTACAGAAAATTGTTGCTTTTTCCCTTCTTTTTTCTTTCTCACTCACAATCTGTCAAGCAATCCGACTGAGAGCATCTGACTGAAAAGGTTTGAGATATACCAATTTCAACAAACGGGAGAATACCCTGAAAGTTTTACCAGATCACAAACACACATTAGCCAATATTGCAGTAGGACCCTGTTTGAACATGTGCATTGCTGGGCTCAGGGTTTTTAGATGCCTGGAGAGATAGGACCAAGTGAAGGAAACCAAGGGCCGCTCCTATGCAGTTTGGGTAATTCCCTTGCTGCAAAGCATGATTTACTATTGAGTAGGAAGACTTCTCGAACTGCAAATTTTCCTGTCATTGACCCATCGCTAATGAATGAGATCCTACCATGATAGAATTTTTTTTGGTTCTTACGTGCAGATGCTACTGGGAATGATAGCAATTTACAACAACGATTTTCTTCCCCAGGTAGAGCGACCTAGTTTATTAGTGCCCTTCCAACTAACAGCTACCTGAGAGGAAATAAATCAGGAAACCAAAGAAGGCGTGCGGGCGCGCCCGCGCATGCGCACACAGGCCAAGGGAGGCGATGTAAGGGGCTCGAGGGGTGTGGGAGGGTGATGGCGTGCAGAGGAGGGGCTCAGGGAGCGGCAGGGTAAGGGGGTGCACAGAAGAGTAGGGGCACTAGGAGGAAGCCTAGGGGAGGCGAATTGGGACATACAGTCTTCAGTACCAAGCATGATCCCAAGTGGGGACGGAGTAGAAGATATAACCACTGGGGAGACAGGGGTGGCAGCTTGTGGGCTCTGGGTTCCAGCGGGTGGGGGAGGGGGAGAGAGAGATCAGGGGAGTGAGAGGAAAATGATGGCATAATCCATTGTCTCTTATTTCATGCAAACACCCACCTAGGTGAGATGGGCATGAGCACCTGATGGATGGCTGTCCCCAGTTAGCCCTGAGCCACGCCTCACCCGTCCTCTTGCCATGGTCAGTCTCCAAAAACTGGTTGCCCAATCACGTGTGCATGAGTCAGGGCCCTGCCAGGCTGAGTAGGGCGTGGGTGGGGGCAGGAGCCAGGAGGCTTGCACAACCCTGAACGGCTGAGGTCACCGGAAAAAGCCCAGCTTTGGGAGAAGCCCCAGAGAGACCCCTCAAAAGACTTGGGGGGGGGGCACTGACAGTAAGATTTCTGGCTTCCCGTCTGGGTTGGCCCTCTTACGTGCCCTGTCATTTCCCAGACCAGAATATTAACAGGGGATGTTAAGTCCCGTTTCTGTCTACCCCAGTGGGTAGGGGGCAAGCCTAGGAGGTGTTGGAGCCAATACCCCTGCCTTCCCCAAGCCTGGCTTTCTGTGCCAGTGACTGGTGCTGGGCAATCCTGGGTTGGAGACTGGAGTCATCACAGCTCAGAGGGGCTTCCTGGAGCCTATGGCAGGGTGGAATGGGGCACCCTTCTGAGGATCACTGGCCTTGAGAGCCTCAGCCAGTTTGGATCTGATGGGAGGGAGATAAGGGATGTTGAGTCTCCAGTCCAGTTCAGATCAATGTTGAGGGCTTAAGAGCCAGCCTAAGCTTGTGGCAAATTTGGGTACAGCCACTTTGGTTCCCCAAAACCATCTGCCGAGCAAAGGCAGGGAGCCAAGCTGATAGGAATACAGGCATATGTATACTACTGGAGATGGTGCAGAAAGCAGCAAGTTACACATAGAGGAATCTATCACTTCTGTCTAGAACTTGTCACATCTGAGCTAAAGTCTACAAAGAAACTGTAGTGCAGTGATTCCAAGAGTTCACTGCCTCTGGGTGGGGTGGGGTGGGGCAATCTGTGATTCTCAACAGTGGGGGAAATTTAAAATTCCTTCCAACCACCATCACACCTACCTGCAGAAATTCTGAATCATCTTCCAGGTAAGAAGCCTACAGTATTGTCCGCTGAAAAGGTTCAGTAACTATTTACTGAGCACCTCCATGTGTTGATTCCTCAGGGCACTGGGCAGACACAGGTGAAGCACCGCTGCGCCATTGGATCATCACGCTGGACTTGTCTGTGTGTGACACTTTATTTACTCACAAGACAGTCCAGCAGGGAGGGTCTGACCCAGCCCAACCTCACCATTTGGGGTGGGATGGATAATAAGGGAAGTGTTCCTCTGGCCCAACCGGATCCCCCATGCTCAGCCAGGCAGGTGAGGCTGGGTGTCACTGTCATGGGCAGTCACCCCTCTGGTGGCAGCAGATAGTAAATAGCGTGGGACAAAGCAGAGGTCAGCTTCACAAGTGGGCAGAGTGCAGGCACTATCAACAGGGCCACATTTGGAAGTGTGGTCGGGCAGGTTATCCACAGCCGGGCATTTGTAGCTGAGCTCTGGGGTTTAGGAGAATTCCCCAGTCGGAGCTGGGAGCTGCTGGCAGGTACAGGCAGGGAGACGGGTGTCCTAGGAGGTTACCTGAGAAGGAACCCAGGAACAGAGCCCAAAGGGGAGGCCAGTGGGGTTCTGGCCTTGGATCTTGGGAGATGGCCTGAATTACCTTGTCGGGGATCAAATGAAGGAGGGCAGGAGTTGGGTAGTCCTCAGGCAACATGGACGGGGTGGAGGACTGTGAGCCTGCCAGGGAGGGGAGCCTTGGGCCTGGAGGAGGAGGAAAATTGGGAGCTGGAGGTAGGGGTTGAGATCCTGGCTAGCAAGGGAGTCTGTCATCTGTGTCTTGAGGGTACACAAACCATCCAGGGCCCCCTCTAGCCAACATGGGGCCCTGATATGAACTGAAAGTCACCACCCCCCACAGCAGACCAGTTGGGTAGACACACCAGAGGCACTCAGATGGCAGGCACCTTTGTATAGAGAGAGAGACTCGGCTCGCTCCTGCAGGTACAGCCCGTACCAGGACACACAACTTGTGAACAGAACATGAGTTGGATCTCGGTCCGCGTCGGCAGGCCTCGTACTCAGGATGCCCTGGGACCTGCTCGGGGAGAGGGTGGTGAACCCTCCGGTTCTCCCTGACACTGGGCAAGCCTGGACCTCCCAACAAGGAGCAGTGATTGTGGGTGGGCTTAACTCCATGGTGGGAGGAGGGAGTGTGGCTATAAACCAGTCTTTGTGCCTTTGAAAATCGGCCCCACACCTCAGCTACCACCCTCTGCAGCGTAGCCTCTAATGGAGTCCTTGTTCACACCGTGTCAAGAATCAGTGCTGGTGACACCCCATCCCCATCTAGTGGCCACAGAGTCACAGCTGGAGAGAGACTGACACGGTGGGCAGCCTCAGCCACAGGCTTATGGTGTGAAGCCTGACCTGCAGGTTACGGTCATTACTAGTGGCAACTAACATTTATAGAGCACGTTGCAATTTACCAAGTGCTTTCTCACCCATGATCTCATCTGCTCCCTGTGAGGCGGGGATGACTGGCAGGCCTCTCACAAATGAGAAGACAGCCGCGGAGAGGCCTGACCGAGGTGGCCAGGGGGCTGCCAGCAGGGTGGGCGGGAGGAAGCTCTCTGGCATCTGACTGCCTGGGTTCCCGCCCTAGGCCTGAGAGTTCCTGGCTCTGTGTCACAGAGCAAGTGGCTTCACCTTTTCTGTGCCTCAGTTTCTCCATGCATGAGATGGGGATGTTGGTGGCTAACTCATGCGTGAGATGGTCGAGGCAGTTAAAATACTAGAGCAGTGCCTGGCATGGAACAAGTGACCCCAGCATAGAGGGCCTGCTTTCATAGCCAATTCTGGAAATAAGATGCACCAGTATGTACCATTTGTGGTACAGTTAAGATTGGGTCAGATTGCAGTCGTATTTGCAAAATTTACTTGTTTGTAAGTGTGTTGCCCATGACTTAGTTCCCATGCAGATGGACGCAGTGGACCGAGGACTTGGGTAAGGAGGCCACAAATGCAAGTGACAGGGATGAGGGGAGCAGGTGGAGCGGCCTGGGCTGGACTGGACAGTGCGGCCCCCTGAGAAGGCCAAGTGGGAATTCAGGGTTAAAGCCCCTTCCCAGTTTTCAACAGATCTTCCCATTTTTTCAGCAGAAGCCACAAACACTGACTTTAATTTTCTATTTTAGCAACGATTTTGAATTTCTTTAAAACACCGTGTGGACTAGAACCAGACCAGCGACAGGCCGGTGTGGGCTCTCCAGGCTGTCCTCTGGGACTGTGACCCCACCCCCACCCCAAGCCTTCTGTGCCTGCCGACCACACCCCTCTCCCCCAGGCCTGTCTTTGCCAGGCTCCCTGATGGACACCACCCTGCTTGGTTTGCTCCTTGAGGCCAAAATGTCTGCCACGAAAGCGATGGGTGTTCTGCCTGGAAGATGCTATAAAAATTCATTGCTCACTTACCACGTAATATGAAGAAAACTGTGCTGTGTAAAAAAAGATAAAAGCTGAGATGCACTTCTGGATGCGATCGAGCAGTGGCAAGTGTTGAAGCTGCACACACATGTAAGATATGATGTGTTCATGGTAATTTTTAAATAATGCTCATTTCAGGAGAGATTCGACACCACATGAAAACCCTTCATTCAAGAGAGGAGCCTCAAAGTCATCTGTCCCAACTTCTCACATAAGATGGGGAAACCAGTGGGGAGGGTATAAGTCAATGGTAGAGCGTGTGCTTAGCATGTACGAGGTCCTGGGTTCAAACTCCAGTACCTCCATTTTAAAAAAAATTAAAATACAGAAATAAACATAATTACCCCCCCAAAAAAAACAAACAAACAAAAGATGGAGAAACCTGCCCAAGAGCTAGTGCCCAACCTCTCGGCACCAACATGCATCTGCCCTCCTGCTTCCCAAACCCACTTTTCCAATTGTACTGTGTAGTCCCTGCTTTCTGGGGCCTGTGATCTCCCTCCTCAGGGCATATCCCCATACATGTCACCCCAAGGATGTTCATTGGGAGCCCTTCTGCACCCGTAGGGTAGCCCTGGCGCCTCAGGAAGGTAGCAATCCAGTAGCTGACTTTGTAGGGTGCCGTCTGTGTTTATCATATGTTCCTCTACTTTCCAGAAAGTGTAGAAGAAACGACCTGGCCTCAGGTTGAGGCAGGCGGCATATAAACACCACTTAGGAGCCAAGTGATTTTGTGTGAGGCATTTGGCCCTGAGTCTCCGATTTCTTCTCTCTGAATTTGGATGGATACCAGCTACCACTGAGTGTTGGTTATAATTATGATCAGATTTCCCCCCAGGAGAACACAAGGTCCCTGAGAGTTACACACACAGTGACACACCTGAACATGCGCAAGTGTGCACGCACTGCTCGGTGCCCAGAGTCAGAGGGCTGCTGAGGAGGTGGCCCTCGGGAACCTGCCCTGGCAGCGGAGCCAGAGGTTAGGTCATCCAGGCCTTTCCTGGCACTTGGGTCCAGCAAATGCTCTGCTTGGCTGGGGCTGGAGGCCCCTGTTTCTGGCTGACCACTGGCATTGGGATGCCTTCTCCTTGACTTCTGAATCCTTTCAGCGATCCCAGTGCACACTGAGACCAGACTGTTTCAGCAGCAAATTACAGAGACAATGATCTCAGCAAGATGGAGGCAACAGAATCAGAACTGAGCGGCACCCATACTCACATTTGCACAGATAAAGTTACACACGCTGGTTGTGCTTAAATTTGAAGAGCCTGTCCTTCAGGGTAGGAAGAATTTTCCAGAGAGGAACAGCGGGTACCAATGAAGAGCAAGATTTGAAAGACTATAAGGGCAGGGATAGAATAGCCCATGACCCAGGCAAGAGGAATCAGGGGTTTATTCTAAACTCAATCACTGGGATCCTAATTAACCTAAAAAAATAGTTTAGTCTTCTTGGCCATTGTCCTCTCCATTTATAAAGGGGGTACTATTACAGAAACCTGAATCTCATCGAGAGACCAAGTGACACTTGCACGGTTGGAGAAATCAGGTTTATTATGCCAACAGGCAAAGAGGAGTTAACACTCCAAGCTCTGGACCCCCTCTGTAGGTTTACACAGGCTTTTATAAAATTTTAGGTTTCAATTAAGTTCACACCATATGCAAATGAGGTGTTAGAAATGGACCAATCAGGAGTGAGCTCTTGGGAACCAAGGGGTAAGTTTCATTTTCCTAGAAGCAAGCCATTTTACGGAAGTGCAAAAGTGGGAAGGCAATGGCCCTGCCTGGGAGGTCTTGCTGGTCCCTTTGTGGGTTTTGTCCCTTCAGTGCAATACCCAGTCATCAATATCTGATAAATGCACCCAATATGCCAGGTTCTGTGTTAGGCCACTTTACACGTGTGTCCCATTTAATCCTCATAATGGAATCAGTTCTGTTACCATTTTCATTGTCCAGATGCAGACATGGAAGCTTATTTACTACCAAAAAAGAAATGATAAGTTTTCACAGGAGTAGCTAGGGAAGGCTTCGTAGAAGAGGTGATGTTGGAACTGTCTTAAAAAAATGAGTCAATGTTTGTCAAGTGGGTAACGTGAGGAAGAGGAGAGAGCACAGGACATTCTAAGCAGAGGAATCAGCTTGTACCAAGGCCCAGTGGTCATAAATGAACTGGAAGACCAAACCGAGGTCCAACTATGAAAGACTAAGCTAATTTTTTTAATAGACTTATTCTTTTGGAGCAGTTTCAGGTTCACAGCAGAATTGAGCAGAAAATGCACAGAGTTCGCACACAGCCCGCTCCACCCACACATATATACTCCCCTATCCTCACCATCCCTCATCAATGTGGCATGTTTGGTACAATCGATGAACCAGCATGGACACATTATTATCAACCAAAGTCCATGGTTTACATTAGGGTTCACTGTTGATGTTGTACAGTCTATGGGTTTTGACAAATGCGCAATGACATGTAGCCACCACTACAGTATCACGCAGAATAATTTCATTGCCCTAAAAATCCCTTGTGCTCCATCTATTATTCCTCTCTCCCTCCCTCTCCTCAAACTCCTGGAAACCACAATCTTTTTGTTGTTTCTGTAGCTGAGGCTAAGCTAATTTGTTGGGCAACAATGTGCCATCAAGGACTTTGATGGAAGAGTCACATGATTGGATTTGTTGGGTGGACTAATGCTTTTATAGTGCCTTTTGGGTAAAGTTTTGCAGTCTTCATTTATTATGGCTACAATTTACTTTTAATTCTCCACCACTTCCAACTCACTCCCTTTTCCACTGTTCTAGTGGACTATGTATTTAAATCTTTTTCAGAAGACAGGGACTCAGTACCTACTGTCGACTGAAATAAACGCACAACCTTAAAAGTTGAGAGTTATGTTTTATTTGGTGGACATTTCTGAGGACTTGAACCCCTTCAAGCCCAGGATGACAGCCTCTCAGATCGCCCTGAGGGACCGCTCCGAAGAGGCAGGGGAGGAGCCAGGATATATAGGAGTTTTTGCAACAATGACCAGGTAGTCAGAACATCAAAAGATTACTGTTAACTAGAGAAAACCAGACGTCTCCAGTTACAGAATTTGGCCCTTTTCTATGTATGGGAGGGAGCAAATATCTGGACTCATTGAAATCATTCCTTTGACAAGCATCTAGCTATCTAGGGCCAGTATCCTATCTTTCCACATCCTGAGTCCCCACAGGGGGCACCGCTGGGGGTGGCTGCAGAGGCCGGGCTGCCAGCTTGTCTGCATCCTGAGTTGGCTGATGACTTGATGGCCCAGCATTCTTTGCTTACTGATATGGCATGCAGTATTTTTGGTTCACACTACCTACTTACAAATGTATGTGTAGGTGCACATACAGGTGGTGTCCAGGCCAGGGGAGAGAAAGTGGCAAGAGAGACTGAGAAGGAGGTGATTATTTCCAAGAGGTAGATGGAGCAGTAAAGAGACTGGTCACAGAAGCCAAGAGGAAAGAGTTGGAACAGGGATCAGCCGGTTGGCATGTCACATGTTGCCAAGCAGTTAAATTGGATGAGGACTAAAAAAAGGTCTTGACTGAGTGATGAGAAGGTCACGGGGGATCACGAGGACAGTTCCCTGCCCTACAGAGCCAGATACAAATGAGAAATGAAGAAGTGAAGGCAGCAAGGTCAGACTCACGTGGTCAAGAAATTTGCAAAAGGACAGGCAGAGAAAGACTGATGGGTTAAGTGAGGGAGGAGGCTCAGATTTGCTTGTCTGTTTGTTTTCCTGTGGTTTGTAGGGAGTGGATGCAGAGCTCAGATGGGAAGGTGAGCTTCAGGCAAGTGAAGGACACAGGGAGAAGTATGCCCGGAGGTAGAATGAATCCTGGACAGTGAAGATGTCAGACAACGGAGATGGGGAGAAAGCTAAAAGCTAAGCCACAGCTCACCCTGGGGCGGCAGCTGAGACTGAAGCGTGCAATCTGACTGGAGGACTCTGAGAAGTGGGTTTCTGCAGCTTCCACAGAAGTATGGTTGAGGTCATGGCCCCAGCTGCACACTTCTGGCTCCTGTTCCTCCCCCTCCACACACACGCACCTGTTCGCTGCACATCCCCACGGAGGGTCACTTCTCGAAGCCTCACGTTTGCTGCCTGGTGGGGATGCGGCTACTTTGGGAGGTGGGGGAGGAAAGGTGGACCACACAGGTGAGAGGGAGAGAGGCGGGCAAGGAGAGCAGTAAGCCAGCGATTGCGTATTCTGATTCCAGCTTCACTCCAAGGGCTGAGTCCTCTCCGATTGATGGGCATTTCCTGTTCTGCCTGTTTTGCAATAGTGCTTTCGTTTCCATTCCAAAGATGAACTCAGAGAAACTTGTATTCAAAAGAAGGAAAAAAAATTAGCAGTGAATCTGATGGGAGAGGGTGCGGCCGCCAGTGTGTATGTAATGCTGTCTGTTCCTGGGGGTTTACGTAACCACAGTGCTTTGGTGAGTCACAGCAGCCAGCAGTGCTGGGACGTGACTAAGTCCTTACAACCCCTCAGCCTGAAGCAGAGCAAGACATATTATTTAACCCCTCCGCTGCCACGGCCTGACACAGGAGAGGGCCTGCCCTTGGGTAGACAGCATCTCAAGATGCTCAAGTCCAGGGCGTTGAGAAAAGACCCTTGACCTGCAAAAATATCTCCCTGGGGCAACAGCAAAAGACCTTTCATTCCACATCACAAATGCCTCTGAGAGAGGTAGCACGTGGAACCCCAGCATTTTACAGTTGAGGGGAACTTTGGACTTCAACCAGGCAAATCTTCCCCCTTCACAGATGAGGACATTTGAGGCCCACTGTCAGTGTGCAGTGAGAGATTAGCAACCACTCAAGGTCACACAGTGAGATAGCAGCAGACAGGGGACTTGAACCTGGGTCTCCTGATGGCAAGCCTATGACATGATGATCTTTCTCGAATATTGCCTCTCTATATCTCAGGCAGGGAGCCAGGGTCTCCCTCCTCATGTCTCCTGTGTGTGCCTGCTTTCCTCATGAGTTTTCCCATAATCCCCAAGTTCTACTGAAAATTCTCACACCTGGAGTCCTTGAGGGGCTAGGATTTGGATCTGGGTGGAGTCTCCCACTCTGGAGCCTGCTGTGTGCCTGGATGTGGTTGTGTCTCAGACACGCCTAACTCAGGGTCTTTGGGCAAGCTGTTTAAATTATTTGAATCTCAGTAGCCTCGTCTGTGAAATGGGGATAAAGACAATGGGATTGTGGGAAATCACTGAAATAATTTATGAAAAGTGCTTAGCGGGGTGCCAGGCACAGAATAAGGGCTCACCAAACTGTAGCTACTGTTCCCGTGGTGGAAGTATTGACGCCTCCACAAAGAACGAGGCGTTCCCACCGGGAGCACCCAGGGAGTGCTGCCTCTGGCTGACCCCCGATACTCAAAGTCCTCATGGGAATCTCTGTCCAGAGTCTTTCTGTGAAGTCCTTAAATCTCCACCAGCAGTGCAGGCACCACTGTGACCCAAATCCTTTCCAGGTCCCTGATCTATAATTGCTTAAATCTAAGTGTAAGAACATCTGAATTGCTGCATCCCACCCGGGCTTGCCTCTGGCAGAAGCAGCAAGAGAGTGTTCGAGGAGGGTGGGTTGTCTTCTTAGCATCCTTCACAAAAAGTTAAAATGCCATCCACCTGCCCCAGATATCTGTCCTGGTCTCACTTAATAACCAACTGATTCTGTCATACAAGAGTTATCCGAGTAAATGATTGCCAGAAAATCTTTTATTTTTGATCATTGTTCTATTTGAGCATGTTTAAGCACATATTCTAGAGGAAAGGGATCTGTTAGTATTAACAGAAGTGAGAGAGGCTTCTGACTGGGGAGAGCAGGCAGAGCAGAAGTTGGGGTGAGGGGATGGCTTGGGGAAAAGGGATTAAGTAAAAGTCTGCGTGCTGAGTATGAGACCCCTCGCCCCTCCTCTGCTTAGTTCCAAGAACACTGGAAGCCAGATTCATATCCCCTAGGAGGGAAATTGGAGCATCTTGATCTGGAGAATTGAATCACACTAGGAGGAAGACCTCAGATCCTGGAGATATTGACATTTCAAAGTGTCTCAGTGCAAAAATCCCATCATTACTCAACTCCCATATAGCAGACCCAACACCTTGGTTTTTTCTTATCAATTTTACTGAGGTGTAATTGACATACAATATGATGGCTCATATTTAAGGCACACAATTTGAAAACTTTTGACATATGCACCCACTCATGAAACCATCGCCACAGTCAAGATAATGAGCATATTTATCCCCCCAAAGTATTCTTGCATCCCTTTGGAATCTCCCCTCTTCCTACCCCTGATCTCTTTCTGTGCTGTAGATTAGTTTGCATTTTCAAGAATTTTATGAAAATGAAAGCATGCGGTAGGTACTCACTTTGTCAGGCTTATTTCATGAAGCATAATTATTTTGAGATTTGACCATGCCCCTTAAAATAAATATTTTGAAATATCTCCTTTATGATTGAAATGAAATTCATAGTTAAAAGAATCAACCTAAACATAATTTTGTAAGAAACAGTATAATGCCCTTACGAAGGAGAAATAAAAGGAATTTATGATGCAACAACTGTGTTTCACCATGAAAGCACATGGGCAGCGCACTCTGGAAGACATAATAAAGTGAGTAGTTAGATGTTTTCCTCTTCTTACAATGAGTAAGTTTGAATACTGATGATAATTATTTCATTATACTTTGTTATAGTTCTTATATTTGCCATTTTGAAATAAGGTCTAAATTAGTACATTTTTAATCACCGTGATAACTGCAATTGCAGGCTGATATCAGCATACTAGTTTTTGTTTTTGTTTTTGTTTTTCAATCTCACTGCCCCTCATCACCCTGAGATTCTTCCTTTTCTTGCCAGAACCTTTGAACCTTGAAGTGGCCAACTTCCCCCAGTCCATTCGTTGCTCTCTGGCTAAGCAGATTCCACTGCAAACCCCTCAGTACTCTGTATTTCTTCACCCTCTTGAAAATCTTTGGCCAGGCTTACCCCATCAGTTCCCAACTCATGGTCATTCGACTCAACTTTCTCTGCTCCTCCTCCTTGGCTGGAGAGGATTCTTACAGGGAGTTGCAGGGCTGGGCGGTCCTGATCAATACAGACTCATGTAGGCCCTTGCTGCTGGGTTTTCCCATCTCATTGATTTCCTCCTTCTGCTTAGAGCATTTATGTCAGATCTGCTCCTTTCTCCTCATGTTCCCATTTCCAAGTAATTTGTCTAATCAATGGCTAACCAATCTCTTACTGTCTCTAATCAATTCCTAACTGTCTCTTACTATGTAGAGAAGCATGGGCTACGTATATACTCCAGCTTCACCTCTCTTATCTGAGAGAAAGACAATTCTCTCTTCTGTTTTATATTCAATTTATTTAGTCTAAAACAAAAACAGTTTGCTTATTTCTTCAACCTTTCAGCACTTACCTATGGCAACCACAAATCTGTTCTCTATTATCTATGAACTTGTTTTTTCTGTTTTTTGTTTTATTTATTTTTTTTAGATTCCAGATACAAGAGAGAAAATATGGTGTTTTTCTTTCTCTGGCAGACTTATTTAACTTAGCATAATGCCCTCAAGGTCAATTAATGTTGTCACAAACAGCAAGATTTCATTCGTTTTTATGGCTGAATGATATTCCATTGTGAATACATATACCACAATTTCTTTATCCATTTCTCTGTTGATAGAGACTTAAGTTATTTCCATATCTTGGCTATTGTAAATAATGCTGTAATGAACATGGGGGTGCATATATCCTTTTTAGTCAATTTTTTTCTTTTCTTCGGATTAATATCCATAAGTGGGAATTGCTGGATCATATGGTAGTTCTATTTTTAATTTTCTTGAAAACATGCAGTTTTCCTAGCAGCTGCACCAATTTATATTCCCAACATCAGTGCAAAAGGGTTCCCTTTTTTGTACATCTCTGCCAACACTTGTTACTAGTCTTTTCAATAATAGCCATTCTAACAGGTATAAGGTGATATCTCACTGTGGTTTTGATTTGCATTTCTTTGATGATTAATAATGTAGAGCATCTTTTCATATACCTGTTGGCCCGTCTGTACATCTTCTTTGGAAAAATGTCTATTCAGATCTTTGCCCATTTTTAATTGGATTGTTTGGTTTTTTTGATATTGAGTTATATGAGTTCTTAATCTTTTTTGGATATTAGCCCCTTACCAGATATACAATTTGCAAATATTTTCTCCTGTTTAGTAGATTGACTTTCATTTTGTTGATGGTTTCCTTTCCTGTGCAGAAGATTTTTAGTTTGATGTTAGCACACATTTATTTTTGCATTTGTTGCTTTTGCTTTTGATGTCAGATCCAAAAATCATCACCAAGACCAATGTCAAGGAGCTTACCATCTATGTTTTCTTTTAGGATTTTTATGGTTTCAGGTCTTATATGCAAGTTTTTAACCCACTTTAAGTTAATTTTGTGTATAGTGTGAGACAGTGGTCCATTTCCATCCTTTGGCATGTGGCTGTCCAAGTTTCCCATTGTATATTCTTGGCTCCCTTCTTTATTGCATAAGCTTGGCTCCTTTGTCATAAGTTAGTTGAACGTGTATGTGTGGGTTTATTTCTGGGCTCTCTATTCTGTTCCATTTGTCCGTGTGTCACTTTTTATGCCAATACGACACTATTTTAATTAACATGGCTTGTAATATCATTGGAAATCAGGTAGCATGATGCCTCCAGCTTTGCTCTTCTTTCTCAAGATTGTTTCGGCTATTTGGGATCTACACAAGTTTTAAGATTGTTTGTTCTATTTCTGTGAAAAATGCCATTGGAATTTTGATAGGGATTGAATTGAATCTGTAGACTGCTTTGGGTAGTAGGAACAGTTTAACATTTTTAATTCTTCCAATCCATGAGCATGAAATATCTTTCCATTTATTTGTGTCTTCTTCAATTTCTTTCATTAATATCTTATAGTTTTCAGTATACAGGTCTTCCACCTCCTTGGTTAAATTTACTTCTAGGTATTTTATTCTTTTTGATACAGTTGTAAATGGGATTGTTTTCTTAATTTCTCTTTCTGATAGTTCATTATTACTGTATGGAAATGCAACAAATTTTGTGTACTGATTTTGTATCCTGCAAATTTACTAAAATTTGTTTATTAGTTATATCAGCTTTTTGATGGCATCTTTAGAGTTTTCTATATGTAATATCATGTCAAATAGTGACAGCTGTACTTCTTCCTTTCCAATTTGGACTTTTCTTATTCTTGTCTAATTGCTTGGGCCAACACTTTCAATACTATGTTGAATAAAAGTGATGACACTGGGCATCCTTGAATTGTTCCTGATCTTAGAGAAAAGGCTTTCAGCTTTCACCACTGACTGTGATGTTAGCTGTGGGCTTGACATATATGGCCTTCATTATGTTGAGGTATGTTCCCTCTATATCCACTTTGTTGAGAGTTTTTAATCATAAATGGATGTTGAATTTTGTCAAATGCTTTTTCTGCATCTACTGAGATGATCATATGATGTTTATCCTTCATTTTGTTAATATATCACATTGACTAATTTGCAGATGTTCCACCATCCTTGCATCCTTGGAATAAATCCCACTTAATCATGGTGAATGATCTCTTTAATAGATTGTTGAACTTGGTTTGCTAATGTTTTGTTGAAGATTTTTGCATCTATGTTCATCAGGGATATTGGCACATATATCCACATTCTTTTCTTGAGGTATCCTTGTCTGGTTTTGATGTCAGGGTAATGCTGGCCTCATAAAATGAGATTAGAAGAGTTCTTGCCTCTTCTATTTTTGGAATGATTTCGTGTTAATCCTTTGAGAAGGATTGGTGTTAATTATTCTTTAAATATTTGGTTGAATTCACCAGTGAAGCCATCTGGCCCTGGACTTTTGTTTGTTGGGAGGTTTCTGAT
Organism: Camelus ferus; assembly: GCF_009834535.1. Lineage (NCBI taxonomy): Eukaryota > Metazoa > Chordata > Mammalia > Artiodactyla > Camelidae > Camelus > Camelus ferus. The sequence continues at coordinate 55,040,867 of NC_045710.1, read as the reverse complement.
TACTCATTTAATCCCCTTGCTAGTAATCAGACTGTTCAGATTTTCTACTGCCTCATGATTCAGTCTTGATAGGTTGTATATTTCTAGGAATTTATGCATTTCTTCTATGTTGTTCAAATTGTTGGAGCATGATTATTCATAGTAGTCTCTTATGATCCTTTGTATTTAATATATTTGAATCACCATGAGTAAGACAACTACAACTGCAGGTGAATATCAGCATATTCGATCACAAGCATGAATGTTGTCAGCGGCATGTCTCTAAATGAACAACCTCTCATTAAGTTCTAAACAAGACAAAGTCTGGTCTCCCCTTAATTTACAAGATAGTTGCATTATTAGAAACGCAAATCCATGCATAGAATATTTGTATTTTTATGTAAAGCAGAATTGATATACTGGGTCAAATAATTTAAAATGAGCTTTCACTTACACAACTGTCCAAGAGGACGTTGAAAATGGAGTAGACCACAGATAAGGTTGCCAGATAAAAATGCAATATTTGAGACATATTGATACAAAAAATATATCTGTATATCTGAAATTGGATTTTAACTGAGTGTCCTATATTTTATGTGTCTAGGCAATGCTAGACACATGGCAGTCTTTGCTGTATGGGACTGCCCTACAAGTCAACCAGCATCTTTGCTCCCCACATGCTAAATCCTAGCAGGCCTTTTTATTCCTCTGCATTCACAACACTCTGTTACTAAATGTATGGGTTTTCCCCTACACCAACCAATTCTCCCATTTCCTAGACACCAACTGAGTGTCCTACAGTTCAATTTTGACATTAACTATTCAGAGTTAGTGCAGACCCCACAGGCTAACATCGAAGTCTTACTTGATTGCCCCCAACTTTCAACACCAATCACAAGCCCCAGCTTGTCATCTGTGCTTCTAACCAAATCAGGTTTTCCACTACACCCTTCTGAGGTTTGATAATTTGGTATAATGGCTCACAAAACTCAGGAAAACATTAACTGACATTTAAAGATTTATTTTTATTTGACACAGCATTGTAAAATTACTATAACTCAATAAAAAATGTTAAAAAAAAAAAGCAAGAGTGCAAAGAAAGAAAGAAAGAAGGAAGGAAGGAAGGAAGGAAGGAAAGAAAGAAAGAAAGAAAGAAAGAAAGAAAGAAAGAAAGAAAGAAAGAAAGAAAGAAAGAAAGAAAGGTTTATTTTTAAAAATATGATAAAGGATACAAACAAACAGCAAGATGAAGACACACAATAAGGTGGATTCTGGAAGGGTCCTAAGCACAGGAACTTCTGTCCCCATGGAATTTGGGATGTCACCCTCCCAACACCTCAATGTGTTCATCAAACCAGAAACATTCTGAACACTGTAGTTTGGGAATTTTTTTTGGCAGCTTCAACATGTAGGCATAATTTATTATAGCCTCAATCTCTAGCTCCTCTCTCCTCCCCAGAGGTTAGGAGGTGGGGCTGAAAGTTCCAAGGTTCTAACCATGGTTTGGCCTTTCTGGTGACCAACCAGCATCCTGAAGCTATCCAAGATGCACCTCACTAGATTAAAAGATGCTCTTATCATCAAGTTATTCCAAGGGATTTAGGAACGCTGTGTGAGACACTCCTAGCATGACTGTTACTCAGGAAATTGGAAGGGTTTTGGAGTTCTGTGTCAGCAACCAGGAGCAAAGACCAAATATGTATTTGCTATTATGTCACAGTCCCCAGTAACTCTTGTAACTAAAAATCCTCACAACTTTCAAAATGCCCCCTAGGAACTGTCCCTATTGAGAACCACCATCCTACAGTGAAGATCACCAGAAGAAACCTACTCATGCACACAGAGCCCTCATCAGCTTTTGGTGATTGAATCAAACACTATTGAATGAACAGCTAAGGATTCACAGGCAGTTGAAAAAGCCTCCCAAGATGAAAAAGAGAGAGAAGAAAGAGAGAGAGAGCGAGAGAGAGAGAGAGAGAGAGAGAGAACAAATAGAATTCCAAAAAAAAAAAAAAAAAAACAGAAAATTGAGAAGGAAAGAAAATTATCAAATAAATAATTCATGAAAAATTCTTAATACTATAAGACTTGAGTTTCTAGATTTAAAAGGCCCATTGAGTGCTAGCATGAAGAATACAGTCAATAGCATAACATTTCAGAACACCAGGGATAAAGAGAGGTTTCTAAAGTGAAAAAAAAGTTATATCAAAATGGCTAAGAATAAGAATGGCCATTTCTCAGCTGTAATACAGGAAGCTAGAAAACCTGGAGCAATGCTTTCAAAATTCTAAGGGAAAAAAATAACTTTCAGTCTAAAATTCTATACGCAGCTGAATTATCAATCATGTATGAAGATAAAGAAAAATTCAGGCTTGAAAAGTCTCAAAATACTTTCCTCCCATGCAATTTTTTTTCTCAGGAAGTGATTTAAGAATGCGATCCCTGAAAATGAGGGCACAAATAAATCCCAGAAGAGAAAGACATGAGATCTAGGAACTGGAATCAGACATGGGTGACAGTCAAGGGCAATTTCCAGGATGATGAAGGGAATTTCCAGAGCCATAGCTGCATAACGGGGCCAGAGGATGACAAATCAGCTTGGCACAAACTAATGAAGGCAGGAAAGTTATCTGAAAGTTACCGGGTAAGTTATCTGATACGTTTAACTATGTGAAAAATCATGTTGAGAAGCCATCCATTGGAACCAAGACATTTAAGCAAAAGAAGGGAGAAGGGCAGTGGAGGAGCAATTATTAGCCCTAGCAATATCAGGAAGTTGATGGGAAAGGAAGCATGATTACAATATACTCCTTGGCTTTGCAATGAACAGTATTTACATAGTCATAGTAATATCAATACTGAAAATGAATTTAGCCAAGATTTACAGTATTGGCATAAAGAAGAAGGAAAAAAAGAAAGAAGAAAGAAAGCTACATTTCACTTAACTATGAGAAAACCCTAAAATAAGATGTCAAAAATTTATGACTCAAACCAATGACACATGTATCCATAGAAAAAATAGATAAATACTAAAGAAAAAAGGAACTAAAAATAGTTTTAAAGGCAGCTGTTTTTCTTCATGAGCCTCCTACATGTTTTAACATTTAAAGCTGTGTGTGTTTCTTAGCTGAAAGTAGAAATTCATCTCAAGACATTAATATGGCTGTGGTGGAAGTAGTCTGGAAACAGGGTGGGAAGATCTGCTGCCTTCTGATGCTGAATTTAGTCATTGAGCTACTCTCTGCCTTGTGATGAGGCAAAGGAGATCAGTCCCTTTGAAAAGGGACTCCCGGTTAGAAAAAGACCATGGAAGAGGAGGTTTCAGAAAGACCCTGTTGTGCACACCTGCTGTGGCCGTAATCTTCCTCTCTTACTCAGCAATTTGCCAAGTCAGCAAGAGCAAGACTCTGCCTTCTTTATTACACAGAGCGACAAAGGGGAAGTGAGTTGTTCCGTAAAGAGGACTGACAACTGCCTCACACAGAGAAAGCCTCAGCCTCCCAAAAGTTTTATTTGTTTGTTTGTTTGTTTCCAAAAGCTTTAAATTACAACTTTGACGGCACTCATCAGGATTCCTGAAGTTGCAACTAAGACAGAGAGAAGCTGCAGAAGATTCAGGGCGCGTGTTTTTCTCAAACACAAAGAAAGACTTGGAGTCAGAGTCAACAAATATTCCCAACTATTGAAGCAGATTTGTGGCGGAAAAAATGACTAAGAGGCACGTCTATCGCTTTAAATCTTGCTCTAAATTGTAGGTTGCCTTTTATGTAGAGTGGAGATTAAAAATTATTTAATTACCATTCAGTTTTAATGGAGAATTTTATTCTGGTAGGAAAAAAAACCACAAGTGGACTGGGTAGGGTGCCATGGTACTCAGCCATACTTAGGAAAAAGCTGTCTGCTTAGATCACAAGCCCACAGTTCAAACAGGTGGCAGCCTTACCTACACTACAGACCTGGGGCATAAGAAGGGACATCACCTTATGGCCTCACCATCCTACACCTGGGACTTGATGAGAAACAGCACATCCCTTTGGGGCCTATATTCTCAACCTAGGCCATCTCAAGCCAGATCTGATTATTTGTATATATTATTGTTAACTGAACACAAGTTCATATGCCCGAGGTTTCAGTGAGACCAAATACACTAAAACACTGGAGTCTGGAGCAGAGAAAGGTTTATCACAGGGCTGAGCAAGGAGAACAGTGGCTCGTGCCCCCCAAAACCCTGAGCTCCCCGAAGGGGTTTAGCAAAGAATTTTTAAAAGCCAAGTGAGGGAGGTGGGGTCACAGGGTATGTGGTCAGCTACTGCACAATTCTCTGATTGGTTGATGTTGAGATAACAGGGTGGTTAACATGATCGATCCTTGGGCACCAGAAGATCTTATAGGCTATGTGCTGATGATCACCAAGTAGTTGATTTCTCCCATTTAGTGGTGGTTTTTAGCACCTGAAAAATTCAAGAAATATGCATGAGATACTATTAACAGAGAGGACCTACAGCAGGGAATTTGAGGGAGAGATCTGTTCCCCATCCCACCCATCCCCACCACCACCCCCCAGAAGGCCCCATGGGGTCCTGTTCAGTTACATTAGTTCATCACAAATTCTGGTTGAGACATTGACATTGACTTGGTTCTTTACACCAGAGTGTACTGGGTCCTGATATGTTTTAATAACTATTTTATTAAGAACAGTTGAAAATCTATGAACTAGAGATTAAGGTATTCATTTCTGAAGAGGTTCTTATCAGACTTTGGTTGGTTTTTCATTACATTTTTTATTATTAAATATCCCTCTGCCCCAAACACATTTGATTTAACTAAAAAAGTCAAGCAGATGGACAAAGGACATAAACACAGTGTGAGTGTACTGTTGGGGCCCAGGGCAGGCCACCCCAAAATATGCCTCAACGACATATTGATTATTTTGAATTAAAATTACTTAAGAAATGGCCAGTGCAAGAGGGACACTTTGACACTCCTTTCTCTCTCCCTGAAAGTAGGAAATAAATCTCCCATGTGATAGGCGCCCTCCGGGTAATGAGAAGTAGAAAGACATTCTTACCACCAGAGAGACAGGGAATCCAAAGCCAAGAAGACCGTATAAACAGACCTTGTTACTTCTTTACTAATTTACTGCCCAAGCCCAAATTTTGCTTAAATTCCTTACTAATTAAGCACCCAAACCGAAGTTTGTCCTGTCAATTCTTCAGGTGTCAATTTCATTACTAGTCCAGCCACAAGAACTCAAGAGTGGTAGAGGGGACAATGTCTTCCTCCCCGGCAGTACCCTTGGTAGAACGAGCAGCCCCAAACTCTCAGAGATGTCTTAAATGATTTTCTGTATCCCAGCAGGCTTGAAACCACCATCTCAAACTGCAGAGTTCTCCGTGTCCCAGCTGATCTTTGGCAAAATCTCCTTTCATGATTGATGAAACTTGGAGTTCTCCTGGACTCTGGCTACAGGGACCTGCCTGTGAGTCAGGAAGTAGTCACTCAGGGCACTGTGGGTAAATAAGATGTGAGCATCACGACTGTCCACATCAGTAATCCTTGCAGAGGTCATGGTGGGCTTTAAGAAGTTACGTGCATGTGAGAAGGAAAGCTCCTGCCTCATTCCCCTTTGTTCGTTACCTTCCAGCTTCCTCTAGTAATAACATGCTAGCAATACAACTTTCCCCATTCTTCAGGAAACTAGATTCTTTTCAGTTACCACTGACACTAGCTACCGTTCATGGAGGGGTTACTGTGTGCCAGGCACATGCCTTGTTTCACTCAATTCCTGTAACAACCTCGCAAGAAGAGGGGTACCATTTTCCAGATAAGGAAGCAGAGGCTTTAAGAGGTAGTAACATGCTAGAGACCTGGTAGATGGCAGCACTATTTACAATAGCCAAGACATGGAAACAACCTAAATGTCCATCGACAGGTGACTGGATAAAGAAGTTGTGGCATGTTTATACAAAGGAATACTACTCAGCCATAAAAATGACAACATTAATGCCATTTGAGGCAATATAGATGTTCCTAGAGAATGTCATTCTAAGCCAGAAAGAGAAAGAAAAATACCATATGATATCACTCATATGTGGAATCTGAAAAAAAGATGAACTTATTTATAAAACAGAAACAGGCATATAACATAGAAAACAAACTTATGGTTACCAGAGGGGAAGAGGGTGGGAAGGGATAAATCGGGAGTTCCAGACTTGCAGATACTAACTACTATATATAAAAGAGATAAACCACAAGTTTATACTGAATAGCACAGGGAACTATACTCAATATCTTGGAGTAACCTATAATGAAAAAGAATATGAAAACAAACATATATATGTATATGTGTGACTGAACTATTATGCTGTTCACCAGAAACTGACACAACATTGTAAACTGACTATACTTCAATAAAAAAATAAACAAATAAAATAAAATAAAAGTAGGCTACACAACACTAAATAAATAAATAACAAAGACCATGTAGAGCTGGTGTTCAAACTTACACAATCTGAGCAGACATCCTGTTTCTGTTTATTTTTTTCTAAATAAACCTGAGTTGGGTCTCTGTCACTTACAACCAAAAGGAAGCTATCTGATAAAGATTAGTGCGGCAGTGTCCGTCAACCACGGGCAAACCATGGAACCACCAAGCAGCAAGGTGGGCAGGAACTGAGTCTCAGAAGTTTCTGGAGCTGGTGGTTCACAGGCTTCAGGGCTTCATCCCTCATTTCTGGTTTTGGTTTCTTGCATTGAGTGGTTAATGGTATGCTGGACTAAGGTGACTATTTCTGAGATTACAAGTAACTTTTAATTAGTGTTTTGTCTGGTTTTTTTTGTGGGGGAGTCTGCAATGAATTCATATTTCTTAAATAATTTTTTAAAGTATGAAAAAAAAATGAACATCTAAGTGCTAACTGTGCATCACCACTTAACTACTCGTGATCCCAGAAAATATACATGCAGACTCCTGCATGCCAGAGAGTGGACTAAATGTGGATGGAAAATATGTTGAAATGCCCCTTATTTTTCTCTGTCTCATTTCCTCTTTCCCTTTTTCCTTCACCCCAACTTAAGGAGTAGCCTGCTCTACCTCAGGGGAGGTATGAAGTAAGACAGAAAACCAAAATAGCATACCAAGTACCTTCCTGCCTAGCTTTTATTTCCGAAAGCGTAAGCAGCAGAAAGAGAAGAGGAATTTTAGATGGGGAAGAGGCATGAACAGAAAAGAATTTCCTCCATACTAGGAAAATCTCACCAGGAAGAAGAGTTGGAGGCTGATAGTCTCAGAGTATTGACACCAAAGATAAAGCCTTATATATATTTTTTGCTAACATTAAATAATTATCAAAAAAATTGGAGCAACTTTCTGGTAATTCATACACCAAAGAACATATAAATTCATGTGGAAAGCATTGGCATAAGGCAATATTTCAGCATTACCAACAGAACCACCTAAAAAGTTTTGGAAAGCTTCAAAAAGAGGAAAAAGCCATTGAACCAAGGGTCTGGAGTTATTTCTATTTTGAAGCCATTCCTTTAACTTTACAGGTCACTAGAGACAGAGAGATTAAGCAAGGAGTGAAGTCCCCCCTTGAAGATGTTTTTGGGACTCTGCTTTCTCAAAAGCTTAAGGGAGTTGAACGTGTGCATGATAACATTTCCTTTCCCATACAGTTTTCTCTTTTTCCTGAACTTAATAATTGCCTTATCTTTCTATGTCTCAATTTTTTTCTTATTGAGGTCTAGTCAGTTGACAACGTTGTGTCAGTTTCTGGCATACAGCACAGTGCTTCAGTCATACATGAACATACATTTATTCATTGTCATATTCTTTTTCACCGTGAGCTACTACAAGATATTGAATATATTCCCCTCTGCTATACAGTATGAACTTGTTTATCCACCTATGTCTCAATTTTATCCCCCAAACTCACACAGAACTGTGTAAAACTCCTCTCAACACCAATAAGAGTCTATCAGCTCTTGGCTACATCCTTCCTTGCAGTCTCCTCTCCTCCTGCCTTGTGTTCTCACAGTTTGGTGTGCGTGGGTGTGGCCTGTTGAAAACTAGCCATTTTTTTGGATAAACCCTTTCTGTCAGTACCTCTTCTTAGACTGGTCAATTTCTCCCAATAGAAATGATTCCATTTTTTGTTTGTTTGTTTGTTTTAGGCATTTCTGATGACACTGGTCCGGGGTAAACTGCTAAGTCTGTGGACTCTCACCTAACGCCACTCTTCTCAGTATAGTAATCTGCTCTGCCCTCTGCTGTACCTTGAGTTCCCAACTCCAGACCTTCTTCAGCTGTCTCTGCAGAGAACACATTTGCTCTAGTCCCCTACCAGAGTCAATAATCCCCTGGCTGTGTGGAGTAGGGAAAAGGATACGAGGTCTAAGGGTTTTATTCAGTCCTCCTGTTTGGAGTCACACCCTGAACCATTTCCTGTTTCTACCACTGTGTGTCCCTGAACATAGCATGTAGGGACCTCTGTTTCTTTTTCTGAACAATGAGGACCTTTGGGACACGTGTGGCTGAGGGCCCTCTCAGCCTTGGCCTTCTGTGATCTATGAACCTTCACACAGTAGAGCTCTCTGTCTAGTGAGTGACATGGACAAGGAGATACAGTAGGTCAGGAAAGGGGAGGGGACAGCAGCACAGAGGGGTAGGGAGATGTCAAAGGAAAGGTAGGACTTGAGAAGGACTGGAGCAGGTTGGAGAAGTGGTGGGGAGGGATAACCCCCTTAGGTGGTCCAACATGAAGCTACATTGGGGCAGGATTGTCACAGCACTTTTGGAACCCAGGAAATAGACAGAGGGTTCTAGAGGATGGTGAAGTTGGAGAGGAAACTTGCGTCAGATTGTGAGGAATTTGAATCTCTTCTCTAGATCAATCTGATGATTAAAATTACCTCAAGATCTTTTTTAAAATACCAGACCTTATAAACCAGAATGTCAGAAAGTAAAACCCCAAAATCTGCATTTCTTTCAACTTGCCACATGACTCTGCCCAACTGGAAAGTCTGGGGACCACTTCTTAGGCAGTGGACCATGGATGGTTTCTCATCAGGAATCATGATAAAATTGGGAATTTTAGAAAGATGAATCTGACAACCACGTGCAAGGTGGACTGGAGGTTGAGGGACAGGAGACAAGGACCCATGGGAAACAATTCCACTACCCCAGGCAGAGGGTCATAAGGGTCTACAGGAGGGAAGCTGCTAAGGAGAGACAAAGAAACGGAGTGTACCAACCCCATCTGTTATGGTTGGAGTCGTGCTACCCCCAAATCCATACGTCAATGTCCTAGCCCCTGGTGCCTCAGAACGTGACGTGGTTTGGAAATAGGGTCATTGCTAATGTAATTAGTCAAGTCAGGATGAGGTTATTAGGGTGGGTCCTAATCTAATAGGATTAGTGCCCTTGTAAAGTGGAAGATTTGGTCACTGGCACAGACACCCATAGAGGGAAGACAGTGACGAAGAGAAAGAGAAAGAGGGAGAAGACGGCCATCTGCAGACCAAGGAGAGAGACCTAGAACAGATTTTCCCCTCACAGCCCTCAGGAGGAGCCACCCCTGCCAACACCTTGGTCTCGGTCTTCCAGCTTCCAGAGCTGTGAGGCAACACACTCCTGCCTAAGCTGCTGGACCTGCTGCGCCCGGTTATGGCAGCCCTAGCAGAGTAAAATACACTGTCTTTTTGGAAACACATTCCTGAATTCAAGTTTCCTCTTCTTCGCTTTCTCATGAGGAATGGTTCCCCAAAGCCATCTCCTGAGAGGACTAGAAACTGGTAGGATTCTCTTCTACCTGAGCAGTGAGTGGAGGTGGCTTTTCGGGGTCATCGGACACTTGTTCCAAGAACCCACCTGAAAAGTCAAAGAACCAGCTCTAGTGATTGGAGATTCCCATCCTCCCCACCTGAGGAAGTAATCGGTGCCAAGAATCTCAGACAGTCGGTAAAGTCACAGAGAAGAAGGGAGTCTCATCTCTGTGGAGCCACTAACATCCCACTGGTAACTCATCCAGAAAGAAAAAGGCCGTGAAGGTGAACAATCCACAAAAAAGGTAAACCCTGGCTCTGTCATTTTATGACTTGGACTTTGCTGAAGTAAACATCCCCCTTGGCCAGATGAAGAATTTCCAGGAACTCCATATGTCAAGGTCAATGGCATATGACTGTGAGACCAGGGACAGGCATGTCCACCACAGAGCCCTTGGCCTCCAGCCATTCACTGCCGCCCTTGCTAACATCCTTGGCCCCCTTGGCCCTTTCACCTGCCAATGCTCCCAACCCAACCCCCACTCTAGGTCACCGGCCACCTGCTCACTCCAGAGCTGCCAAGTTGGGCTGCAGAGTGCACCGCAGCTGCGCCGCGGGGCCTGCTAAGTGCTCCCCCTCCCCAAGCACGTCGGGGCCGTCCCTGCTTTCACAGTTCTCCGTCATGAAATTGGCTTCCTGCTTCTTCCCTCCCAAGTCCCAGCACAGAATTTTCTAGGCTCCACAAATCTCTAGTTTATCCCTGTGTTTCTCGCTTTCATCTGAGAATTTCATTTTCCTGTGAAGTAAGAAGTCTCCACGCATATATCACCTCAACTCTGTTTCTCTCCTAGAATTTCTCTCTGTCCACGTCCATCTTTTCCTGGGTTCCTCTTATTTTAGAGAAAGACGTGGTGTTTTTATTCCCTTGCCCAGGCAAACCCTTCTCTACTCTGTATTCTATCCTTCATTATAACATCAATTATTTTATTTATTCTTTTTTTAAAACAAACTTTTATTATAGAAAATTTAAACACATACAAATTATCTTATTTACCTTTCGTGTCTTCAAATTCTTCTGTCGTTCTTGCGTGCAAGCTCAGGTCTCCTCTAGCCTTTAACACAAAAATTTTTTAAACTGTCATCATCTTGCTATTCCCTTGAGCTACTTCTTAATTTCTTTACAATTTTTAAATGACCAAATGTGACCAATGAGCTCTTTCCTTTCTCCCCCTTATTTCTAGACTCCCTACAATCTCGCTTCAACCTCTATCATTATATTGAAATGCCTCTTTTGATTTTTTACCTTTGTTTTTTCGAAATAAATGCAGCCTTATGAAAAAGTTGCAAAAATTGTGAAAAGCATTTCCATATACCCTTCACCCATCTTCCCCAAATGTTAACATTTTATGTAAACACAGGACACTTATCAAAACCAAGAAATCAATGTTAGTATGATTAACAAACAACAGACTTTATTTGCATTTCACCACTGTTTCACCCATGTCTAATTCCATCCTTTTAAGACAGTTCTTTGCTAAAGCCACCTTGAAGAACATTTTTATAAAATTACTAATTTACAGAAATACAAGGAACAGAAGGACAGTAAATGACACCACCATGGGAATACAATCAGCCAAATTCCCTACTGTGGATTTCTTCAGGGAAAAAAACTCAAGGAACAATAGAAGAGATGAAGGGGGAACCTGTAGTTTAAAAAAGACTTAGGAGCAAGAGTAATTAGTTGCAATGTGTGGACTATGGATTCCAATTTAAACTAAAAAAAAAAAAATTATAAGACAGCTGAGAAACTGTGAACTCTGGATATTTGGTAATCTAAGGAATTATTGGTGGTTTCTAAGTGTGATCATGTTTATGCTTAAAGAACATTTATTTTAGAGATACCTATTTATATTTATAGATGATAGGACTGCTCCAAAGTAATGGAGTGGGAAGAGTGTGGGGGCTGTAGGTGAAACAGATCGGCTGTGCACTAAAAATTGTTGAAGCTGAGTGATGGATGAATCAGGTTCATTAAAGTGTTTTCTCTACTTTTGGGAATGTTTGGAAATTTTTCATCATTAAATGCTTTTAAAAAAGAGGATTCATCTATACAACATCCCGAAAGTCATTAAAAATACATGTCAATTTTTGCTTCCTTTTTTCAAATAAACTGAATCACGTTGTTTGAGACATGGCAAACGTAAGCGAATCTGAAGATCTCTGTCTCCTCTGAGTCTCGTTGACTCAGGCCACGTCTCTCTGCTCTGACTCACTCTCAAGTGCTCTGCCCTGCCTGGGCTCTTCTGCCTGAAATTTACCACCTGTTCTTTCTTGCCTCCTCCTGCCCTCTTCCTGATCTCCCCTGATCCTTCATGCAAGTAGCTCCAAGTTCTTTCCAATATCAGGCAATCCTGCCTTTTGAACTCCTTCCAGTTCTCAGCTCTGCCTATCACCCTGCTTAACTCAACAAGAGCAGAAGAGCCTGGCAGATAACATAGGGGAACACCCCAGTGTATGTTAATATTCTGTTCATGTTAAAAATGTAGACAGACTAAATAAATCTGGGATCACGTTATAGAGATACAATCTGCATCCTCTCGATCTTATTTGATTGATTGATTGATTGATTGATTGCTTAACATTATATTATAAGCACTTTGCCAAATCCTTAAATATTGTTAGAATTTTTTTCAGTTGTCTGAGTTTTTTCAAGTATGCAGAATACTCCACTATACACATGTGCCATAAGGTATTGACCTCATTCTCTAGGGTTAGATCCAGTGACCCCTTAGCTGGCAAAGCAGTTTAGTCCTCCTCCTTTTCAACTTTCTGAAGTTCATGATACTAGTGACCATCCTTCTGCCTTGAATATTTCCTCCATTGGCTTCTGTAATGTCTCCTCGATCTCCCTTCGTGTTGACCAGCCCTACTTCTGTGACTTGTCTTCCTCCAGCTCCTCCCCAAGGTTCTATCTAGGTACCCTCTTGGCCCCCTCTTTTCCTCTCTTTTCTCTCTGTCCATGAGTGGGCTCTTTCTCAGCTTCACTGGGATGTATTCCCAAATCTGTACCCTCAGCTCTAACCCCTTTCCAGGGTTTCAGACGAGCATCTCCCCTGTCAGCTGTACGTGACCACCAAAATATAGTCCAGTGTATTTCCACCAACTCTACTGACCAACCAAAGGGAGCCTCCTTTAACCAGCCTGCTTGTCTCCTCCTTCTGCCTGCCCACGTTGTGGCTGTCTCCTTGGGGTTCAGCTTGATGCCTTGGAGTCACTGTCCACTCCTTCCTTCACCCTTCTCTACACCAAGTGACCAAGCCCCACAGAAATCTTCTGAAATGTCTCCCACAGCAATTTCTTACGTTCCATTCTCACTGCTCCGCTCAGACTTTGAATTTTCACCCCTCCCCCAACTTGCATTCACCTCCTACTTGGTCTTTCTTCCTCTGTGTTTGTTCTCTCCAAGCTGTCTTACCTCCAACCACCATATTAATCTTCCTAAAGGAGGGTGGCTTTAATTGAGTGGCCTACCTGTTCAATCATCTTCAGCAAGCTCCACATGACTTACCAAATTGAGTTTTGACATTTAAGGTCCAATTTAATATGACCTGTCTAACAACCTCCTCAGTCTTATTTCTCATTTTCCTGCCACACACATCCTGGAGGTGGAATAGTTTGGCTCCAGAGTCAGGTCCCAGCCTAGCAGTGCTTTGGCCTTGGATAAACCATCTGAACCTCTGCTTCCCCATCCATATAATGGGAGTATTAACAGCACCTCCCTCATGAGTTGTTGGGAGGATAGAATGAGATAAAGCACATAAAGCGTAATACCAGGCATAGAGTAGGTTCTTAATAAATGTCAGCTGCTGTTACTGTCACAATATCAGTGCCATCAAAGTGAACCTCTTGGTTTCCCCATGCAAGTTTTTTTTTTAATTGTTTTATTTATTTTGGGGGGAGGTAATTAAGTTTGCATATTTAGTTTTGGAGGGGGTACTGGGAATTGAGCCCAGGACCTCGTGCATGCTAAGCATGCGCTCTGCCTCTTGAGCTACACCCTCCCCCTCCCCATGCAAGTTTTAGAATTTATTTCCCATCCCCCTACTTTTGCTATTACTATGTCTTCTGCCTACAGCTTTTCCCCCATGCCTTCTGAAATCCTGTTCTCCAAGGCCCGGCTCAGACGCTGTTTCTCTGAAATTTTCCTCAACCACCAGCCAAAGGAGCTCTCTCCTTGCCCCTCTCAATATTCGAGCTCCTTGCTTTCAACACTTCTAAGGCATTTACGCTGCCTTCTGGTGAGCTGTGTGAATGCTTTGTCTTCCTACAAATTAAGGTGGGACTATGTCTTCTTCATATGTAATACCCTCTACATAGCCCAGCACAGGGTGTGACACAGCTGAAACTCGGGAAACTTTCATCAAAAGATTAAATGGAGGGGGTGAGGGGACAGCTCAAGTGGTAGAGTGCACGCCTAGCACGCACGTGGTCCTGGGTTCAGTCCCCAGTACCTCCACCAAAAAAATAGTAAATAGATAAAACTAGTTACTCCCCCTCAAAAAAATTAGAAATTAAAAAAAATTAAATTAAAAAAAGTTAAAAAAAAGATTAAATGGATGACATTTCCTGTCTCAACAATAAAGTTGCATCTTGATACCTGTCTATGAAACAAATATTCATTAAGCATACTATTAATCTTATTAATATATCTAATTAAGTCTGTTATTAATGACTATGGTTCTTGTCCTCTCAAAACTTACAGCCTAGTTCAGAAGATTATGCTTTCAGAAAACTGAGAACAAGTCGGGACAACATTTAACAATGTATTTAATCAACTATAATCAAATTTCATAATGTATAATCCAGACAGACAGTTTCCTGGGTGGTCAAGTGAGGGAGGGGGTTGGGAAGAGTTAGAAGGTGAGGAGGGGAGAAGCAAAGGCAGAACTCTTCCCTTGAAGGGTGAGTTCACTGAAAGGCAGGCCATTAAGGTCGGGAGAGAAGAGGAGAATTATTATATCTGCTTTCATGGGGGATAAACTAATTGGAATGTGCTCCCTACTGAGTCTCTGCACTGGAGTATCAGTTGATGGCAATGGATGCCAGCTACACGGTTCACATATAGTAATTATCATCATTATGAACACCAGGGATTAACACTGACCTGTCAGAAGACCGTGTGAGTAATGGGCGTTTCCCAAACCTGAAGCAACTGCAATTCCTGGCGAATCAGCTTTGAGTTGAGAAGTTTCTGCGCTTTATGCTTTTTCTATTTTGGGCCTCTAAATTGCTATTCAGATTAATACGGTCATGCATACTTCACCTAAGAGAAGAAGGTTTGCAGGGAGGTCAGCCTGCCCTTTCTGCCACATGTGCGCAGCCATGAGTGAGGCACGAGCCAATTGTGAGTTAGGAGATTAAGAAATCCTAGAAAGAAAACGACTGCCCCAAAAGATCGCCCCTAAAAAAGCCAGTTCACATGCCTGAAATGGCACTATTATATAGTATGCAGAGGTACCAATTTTTTTCTTACAAATGTAAGTATTCCTGAAGAAGGCTACACTGAGTCTCTCATCTTTTGGTTTGAATGGGATTAGCAGTCACCTGAGGGGAGAGAAGGCATAGAAAGAGGACAGGTCCCTGTCAGGAAAAGTGGGGGACAAAATAACTGGTCTTTTCTAAAGGGAAAAGCCTCCTGTCCCCGGACTGCAGCGCCAGGACCAATTCCTCCGCTTCTGCGGGCACCTGTCGTGTGCGGGAAGTCAGCGCGGCGGAGCCCGCAGCAGCCCAGCCCTGAGACCTGCGGGGTGGCTCACCGGTCCCCCGGAGGGAGGGCTCGTGCGAGGACCCCTGGCGGGGCGCGCATCCCCGGTAGCGGCGGATGTATTTATGTAAGGGCTTAAGGAATGCGAAGGGCCGGCCCTGGCGTGCAATCTGGCTGCGAAGGGACTGATAACCCCCCAGGATATTGTTCGGAGCCCTGTCCCTGCCCCTACCCTGCGGAGCTCGCCAAGGCCTCTGCGCAGGCGGGGCAAAGGATGCTGCGGGTCCGCCCCACTGCGGGTCTCCTCGGGCCACGAGGCCTGCTCATGGGGAATTCCAAGTTCGGCTAGACTGGAGGGGTTTAAATGAATGCCGTGCTTTCTCCGAAGTCGGAGTTCGTGGGTCTTATTTCTGTGTCTAACCCCAGTTCTCATGTTCTGTTTCCAATTTGCAGCCACACGGACTCTCCAGCTGGCGATCGACACGCGTGCTGCCACCTCCAGGTGAAAAGGGGACACTGAGCGCACGGTAGCTGGACCGGCCGGTGACTGGAAGGAGGGTTCCAGGACAGGCTGAAGTGTGTTCCAGATTACTGGAACTATTGGAATTACTGACGTTTAAATATATTAATTCCTAAGAGCACAACAGTTGATGAAAGACTTGATCTAGGCTCCACACATCCTCTGGCGGTTTCCCTTTGGTTTGTTTCTGCATTTTGTGGATTTGGAAGGGGATTGATGGTGGAGAATACAGCTCAAGTGGAAGAGCGCATGCTTACAACACACGAGGTCCTGGGTTCAATCCCTAGTACTTCCCCTATAAATAAACAAACAAACAAACAAATGTAATTACCTCCCCTCAAAAAAAAAAAAAAAAAAAAGGAAGGGGATTGATGCTATATATTTGCACAGATGCAGTTCAGTGCTTTAAAACAGGTATTCACCACCAATGCGTGGAAGTGATCCTCTGTGACGTCACTGTGATTTCCATCGCAGCCGACTCTCCCCCACCTATATTGCTGAGAGTGGCCCCGAGGACACACCAGTGGTCATCATCTGGGTCACTCACACAGGGGGTCACCTCTTTGCCCTGTATTCTTTCCCATGGCGACTCCTTCATGAGGCATTGCAATACCATAATTTAGAAAGTGAATGATTATTTTTAAAATAATTTTAGAATAGTTCCTAATATTAGAGTGATGGCTAAGGATACTGACTCTGAGGTCAGGCTGCTTAGTTTTAATCCTGACTCAAACTTTTTAACTTTGTGGCCTTGAGGTTACTTATTCTGTGCCTTACCATCCTTGCTGACTAAATGGAAATGATAATACAGTCCTCATTGGATTGTTGTGCATTTTAAGTGAGATAACGCACGTGAGTGCGTACAGAGTAGTCTACGAAGAAAGAGGATGTGATCTGAGCTTAAAGAACCCGTGTGTGTGTTCAGGCCTTGACACTTGCTAATTTGGGGGATATGGCATGAGTTATTTCACTTCTCTGTGCCTTGGGTTTATCGTCTATAAAACAGAGATGATAAGAGCATCTATCTCACAGATTATTTATGAGAATTAAATGAAATATATCTACTAGGCTTAGATACAGTAAGTACTCAAATGTTAGTCTTTTAAACCTGAACTAGACTTTGCTATATTCAGCATTCTGTTGTTTGGAAGATTCTGGTCTTTAAACTCCCAGGCAAACAATTTCTTCTGTTTGTTCATCATTTTACAGCTGTCTTGAGTACAATTGTATGTAATCCTTCCATTGCCTTGGGAGATAGATGTCCGTATCCCCATTTTACAGATGAATAAACTAAAGCTCGGAGCGGTTTAGTGATTTGCCTGATGTCATCCAGCAAGTGGACAAAAATGCATGCCCCCCCCCCAAAAATGCACACCCAGCCCTTCTCTCCCCAAGACCAGGGCTCTTTTTACTATATCAAGGCTGCCTTGTGATTCTCTTAATTGTGACGAGTACACATTTTCTTTTACAACCCTTCGCCAGATTTCTATACCGTGACTACAATTTTTTATGTTATATCAACTTCCTAAAACCAGCCTGCCAAATTTCAAGGAAACTGCACTTAGAGCCTTTTCTTCTTCATAACAAAACTTTTCTTCATGACTTCTTAATGGATTGGCCTATTCAGTGTTGCTCTGAGTGGAGGATGGACAGAGACAGCAGATTGAGCCACTGGGGGCGGCGGCATCTCAAGAACCACCATTGCGTTAAGCCTGAGCTCCACACTCCCCCTTCTGAAATGACACCCCCCCCCCAGAGTTGAAATTACTTATTTCTTCCTCTTTCTTCCCTGACCGTGAGCTCTGTGAAGCTCAAGACTGCATCTAACATGTCAGTTCTCTCAAAGTTCTTTCAATTTCCTTTCCGTGGAAGAGAAAGTCATAGAAGAAAGACTTTTCACTGAAAGGAGTCAGGAAACAAGATGACATTTCTTTAGACCCTTGATAACGGGGCCATCCCAAACTATAGGGAAAGAAATTAAGGATAGATTCGATAATTTGGGGCTAAATATATCATTGAAGCGCTCTCTTTCCTGATTAGTAATAATAACAACTATTGCTTATCAAATGACAACTATGAGCAGGCACGAAACTCAGCATGTTACACACATGAGCTCCTTTCACGTTCTGCAGTGACCCTAACATCCTATGCACTTTATTCATCCTCAACTTCCTGATAGAGAAGCAGGCTGACAGACTAACTTAGAGCACAGAGATGGGGTGAGTGAGTGCACACTTCCCAGCCCAACCATCTTGATTCTTTCTCTTTGATTTATTTTCCACCCCCATCAGCCAGGGTTTATACCAGAGTCATCTTCTTTGGCTCCTTCCCTGACTGTGCCTGGCACTGCTGGCCCTGAGTTCCTGGCACCAGGGCGAGGGGGCCTATCCAGTGTCAGAGATCAGCAAAGCCCTTCAGGTGACAGACGGCCACTTGCCTTCCCAGTGAACTGCACCCCCACCTCCAGCGAGTGGCTTCAATGACATCTGGCAGCCAAGACCTTGTCTGTCCCTCAGCCAGTCCTTGCCCAGCTCACAGGGAGCAGCTGTCCCTTGAGTGCTCACCAAACATTTCTGTTTGGTTCATGCAGTCCTGAGCCTCCCTGTTCTGTTCCCTTGTCCTTATTTGTCCCCACCCATCAGAACCCCCCAGCACCAGATCCTTTTTATGACTGATGGCACAGCCAGTTTGTGTCTGGGATTTGATTTCCAAATACTCAACAGTTCCAGTAATTTAAGCTGTAACTGCACAGGTGGCCCCAGACCATTCATGGCTTCTGTTCCCAATATATTTTTTTTTTTAACTTTTCAAAGGTTGTTTAGAATTCCAAGCTCATGGAAGACACGTAGGAAGCCAAACAGCTCTACACCGATGTGGCACTTGAGGAGAAGCAACGACAACTAAAGAAGGAGGGAAAGTAGGTGGAGATTCTGAAAGGATTTTCTGAGCAACTTGAGAGGCTACAGAACAATAATTCCCAACTCCCAGCAGCAGAGGGACACCGCGAGACCTTGTTAAAAGGCAAAGGTGCTGATTTCTCAGGTCTGGTACACAGCCCAGAAGTTAGAGGCAACAGGAACACTTCCACTGCGGGAGGTCCAAGGGTAACACTCAGAGACAGGCTGACTGGGGGACCAAGGACTTTTGAGAGAGGGAGCCTGCATCCCCAGGGAGGAGGCCTTGGAGCAAGGAGACAGAGAAGGGTTTCCTGAGGTAAGTATCCAGGAGGGAGGACAAGCAGGAAGGAGGAGACAGGGGATGTGCTATGGATGAGAAGGAGGTTCAGAGACCCCCCAGAAGCCACTTCCTGAAGGGACCTAAAAGTTAAGTTCTGTATACAACTCATAAATCCTACCTCTCCAGCGACAGTTCGGCATCCTCTCTCAAACACATGCAGTGCAGGAAATGCAACAGTGGTTCCTCCCACTTTTAATCCTTCTTGGAATTATTTTTATTCTATTGAACCAAAATCTATCTATTTGAGGGGAGGGTATAGCTCAAGTGGCAGAGCACATGCTTAGCATGCACAAAGTCCTGGGTTCAATCCCCAGTACCTCCTCTTTATTTTTTTTAAATAAATAAACCTAGTTACCTCCCCCTGCAAACAAACAAACAAACAAACAAACAAATAAATAAATTTCAGTCCTAATTTTCCATTTGATTCTCTTTCATACCTTCTGTTTCCTTGCTGAGACAGTCTGTTTTTCATTAGTCTTAAGCACGTTTCTAACTGCTCATGGAAGCACTTTTATAACAGCTTCTCTAAAATCTGTGTCACCTCAGCGTTGGCATCTGCTGATTGTCACGTCTCATTCAAGTTGAAATCTCCCTAGTCTCTTGACATGCTGAGTGATTTTCCATTATGTCCTGGGCATTTGGGGATTTATAAGGCTCTAGATCTTATTTAAATTTTGTGTTTTAGCAGGCCACTTCTGACAGCGTGCCATCAGGGAAAGAGGGTCGCTGCCTCACTGCTGACGGGCGGGGTGCCAGTCCATGCTCCACACTTGGCCTCCACGGACATCCCAGTGCGGGAGGGGCATCTTGTCACCGTCGGGGCTGGGGGTGATGAGGGTTCCAGCTCCCCACGTAGCCTTCACAGACACCATGGGGTTCACTATGGGGGACACCAACCCTGCAGGGAAGGGATGGGGTTCCTCACTGCAGTCAGATGGGGGTAAAAGTTTAGGTTCTCTTGGCCTGTGCAGACAGGGATGGGGCTACGGTTTTTTTTACATGGGTCATCTTTTTCTGTTTATTTATGTACCTGGTAATTTTGGGTTGGATACTAGACATCGTAAGTTTTATCTTGTTAATTGTTAGATATTTTTGTGTTCTTATAAATATTTGTAAGCTCAGTTCTGGGATACATTTACTTGGGGCAGTTTGATCCTCTCAGGCTGTGCCATTTGGGACGGTCCTGGGAAGTGCTGGGTGTAAGGCTGCTTATTCCCCACGACTGAAGCAAGTCTAAGAACAAGGACATTCCCTTACGTAGCCACGATATAGTTTTTTCAGTCAGAAAACTTAACATTGATAACAAACTGTTATAAAAAATATAGTCAGGATTCAAATTTGGTTCAAATCGTTTGTAACAACTTTTTTTCCAGTCGGGTCATGAATTGCATTTCTTTTTTTCAAAGACATATTTCAAAATATAACCCAAAAGAATCTCTAGTTGGTCAAATGCCAGGTCCTGGAGAAGGTGAGATGCCATGTTTGCCCTGCGAGGCTGAGCCTAGGATTCTGCCCCCACAGTCCGGCCCCATCCCTTGTTTGTTCAGTTTTCTCCCCAGTCTCTACCTCTGCCCTCTGCTTCTCTCCTTTTTCTCCTGTCTCGTGCTTCCAGTGTCATGAGGGCTTCCCGGTGGTAGAAGAGAGGGAGTGACACACCGGGGACCGTGCCTGGTCACTGCCTTCTAGGAACCTCTCCCTGGTACCTGCAGACAGGATGTCTTCCTCCTCATTTGGCTCTTTGATGAGTGCAAAGTGGAAACCCTCAAAGTGCTCAATGGGGCATAAAGGCTAACTGAAAGGAAATGAAGAGATTTCAAGCAAATAGACAAACCCAGGAGTGAAAATCAATGAGATTAAAGTTGCCCTGTTAGAAAATAAATGAGGTGCAAAGGGATCAACCATGAAATATGAGTCAGCAGACCTCATCCAGGAAATCCCAGACCAGTACTGCTCAGGCCGGGGGCCTCCCCATGTCTCCACCAGTCTCCCCATCTGCTACCACCTGCCCCTCCCTGCCAGTGCACCCACATGCTTTGGCCTTCTGGAAATGCCCCAGTTGCTGATTACTGAAATCTGACATCAAGACCACACCAGCTCTCCCTCCTTGTTTACGGCAGCCAGAAGGGGTCCCCTCTGCATCTCCACAGTTCTCTGTTCTGTCACTCTGGTGCCACTGATCTGGGTCTTCCTATACCCAAAGTTTTGGGGTATTTGGATTCTAAGCCCCTCCCAGAATGCAAGCTCCTGTGACGTCATGAAAATTTTTAAATATTTGCTTTGGAATCAAGCCTGTTTCAAATCCCCAAAAATGTATGCCCCTGGGCTAGTTTCTAATCTTCTCTGAACCTCAGTTTCCTTATCTGTACACTGAGACCATAATATCTCATGCAATTATGATGAAAATTAAATGAAATAAATTATGCAAAGGCCTCAGTCCAGTGCCTTGCATGTTTAAAATTTTCAACAAATGTAAGTTCTCTTCCTCACTTTTGAATCCCCAAAGCCTAAAATATGTTGCCAGTAATTTTTATGCAGATTACTGGCTTACAATCACATGACTAATCCACGCTCATTCAGCAAGTATAGAAAACATAGAAGAATCAGAAAATAGAAAGAAGCAAAAAGGAAACAGAAAATCTATAATTTTCAAACCCAAAGATACTAGTGCACAAATTGATACACATCTTTTGAAGTTTTAGAAAGATGTAGTCACTATAACACTGTACACAGTGCTTTCTAATCTGCTTTTTAATATGGTAATGAGACAAACATCTTTCATTGTCCACGAATAGATTTATACAACGTTATCCATAATGACTATAGAGTGACACTGTATAAGGATTTCTCAACTTAGCCAGTCCCCTACTCATGATCGTTTGCATTTTGTTCACTAAGCCATTGCTGGGATGAACATGCTTGTAAATCTTTGCTCTCATTTCAATTAAATTCCTAAGAGTGGAATTGCTAAAATGAGGAGTATGGGGAAAAGTTAATACTTCTGGCACACATTGCCACATTACTCTCCCGAACGATCATGTCAATTTCTATTTCTCACCTACTCAAGGTATATAGTCATTCTTTTCTGGTCTTTGCTAAAGAGAAAATGGTACCTAATTGCTATATTACTTTCCTTAAAAAAAAAAAAATCTCTTGTGGTTAAATGTGGAACTGAATGAATGTACTTCTCCTTTCATTCTGACCATCAAAGCAAAGTCATCTACACATTTTGCCAGCGTTGCTCGGCCAGGATGAGTGGTTATGAAGAGAAAATGGTCATAATTTGGACAAAGCTAATTTAAGAACCAAAATGATAGAGGAACAAGGACATCTGCAGTGTTGGGAGGAAATGGAGAGAACTGGGGCAAAGCGGGGACCTCAAGGGGCTGGGTTTGGAGAAGGAGTAAGGTTGGGATGGAACAAACCCAGTGACCATTGTAAAGTCAATTACGGCTCTGCTCGTTGGGAGCATTGCTGGAGTTGCCACATTGGTGGATGGGTTAGTTTTTATTCTCTTACATCAGCTCATTGTATAATATTTCTCCTTAATAATCATTTTTCCTCATTCTTAATGGGAATAATAATAATAATAATAAATGTAACTAACATTTGCTGAGCATTTTCCACAGGCCAGGTGTTATACTCTACTTGCATTATCTAATTTGACCCTTACAATGTTCCCATGAAGTTTGTGCTATCAAGGTACCCATTTTCCAGATGAGGAAACTGAGTCTCAGAGAGATGGAGGGTCTTGCTCAAGGGCACAGAGCTGTAATCAAGGGAGCGAGGATGACAACTCAGGCCTGCCTTTCTTCCAAGCCTAAGTTTTAAACCACAACATTTCTCAAGGGCCGCTCAGCAGATGAATTGTACTAGATACCAGTTCAAGGTGAAGGGCAAACAGCCATGAAAAAATAAAGGTTAAAAGACTCCCAATGGCAATTCTACATGAAGAATGGGGAATTCTCTCTCCCTCCATCCTCAGTCCACTCTGATGGCTCATCTAAGGCCCCGGTTTTCCAAGCGTTTGATTTGGTCTTCCCCCCGACTACTTCATTAAAGCCCGCCTCACCAAGCAGGGGAGAATTTAATGCATTTGACTCCTTGGAGATTTGATGCTCCTTTAGGCCTAGAGAACCGATCTCTCTCCTGACTCACACATCCTTCCCCCTTTCTCCCCTGGCAAGCCAATCTAAAATGGGTACCAGGAACTCACGCTTGTCGAGCCTCATTTTGCACCCGCCTACCACCCCAAGGCTTGTATCTGTGCTTGCTGGGGCCCCCCTAACACAAACCCGTAAGTGGGACCTGGCCACAGCTACAGTGGACAGGTGCGGGCTCGGAGACTTAGGAGAGAGATGCAGAAGGACCCTTCCGCTGGCGGCTTCTGATGATTAACCCAGGGCAGCCCTGGCCCCCTTCGATTTTCATGCTGCAAAGATTTGGACTCACTTCAAGACAGAGAGGTTTGAGTCCCACTGAGTTCAAAGCCTGGCCTTGACCTGAAAGCTGTCTTCTCCCTCCGGCCCATTCTGACCAGCCGAGTGGGAGGTCCACTGAAGCCACTCTGATGGTTTTCTTGTCCTGTTACAATGTCTTCTCATCACAGCGTCTTCCTGGAAAAGGCCAAGATTAGCACTTTATTTCAGCCCATTGCAACACAAGCTGCTTCCCAGCAGCTAATGTGAGGGTTGAGGGAGTGAAAGAAAAACTTGCTTCTCTATTTCCCAGCTAAATCCACTTCCTTCATGAGGTTTTCCCGACCACTCTTGCCAGCAAGTCCTTGGGCTGCATCCCTCCTGCTCTTCAGCTGTTCTGACCTCCTAGAACACTGCTTGTCTTCTTTAGCCATTTACATAATGCCTTGCTAGTTTCATCACCCATTGACATGTGAACGCTGCCTCGTCTCCTTAACCAGATTGTGCACATCTGGAGGGACAGAGCTCTATTTTAAGATATTTCTGTATCTTCCCCCAGCTCAGAATATGATGGTATGTGCCTTCCCTGATCACCCCATTTAAACTCCAAACAAATCACCCCTCCATTCCAATCTGGAATATAACTTACTTATTTTATTTAATATCCACACCCCATTGGAAGAAGTTTAGCCCCAGAAAGACAGGGGTTTAAAAAAAAATTTTTTTTATTGAAGTACAGTCAATTACAATGTGTCAGTTTCTGGTGTACAGCACAATGTCCCAGTCATGCATGTATATACATAAATTCATTTTCATATTTTTGTATATATATATTTTGTTGTTGTTGTTGAAGTACAGTCAGTTTACAATGTTGTGTCAATTTCTGGTGCACAGCACAATGCTTCAGTCATACATGAACATACTTTTTTTTCATTTTCATATTCTTTTTCACCATAAGTTACTGCAAGATATTGAATATAGTTCCCTGTGCTGTACAGCATGAACTTGTTATTTATCTTTTCTATATGTATCAGTTAGTATCTGCAAATCTCTAACTCCCAATTTATCCCCTCCCACCCACTTCCCACACTGGTAACCACAAGTTTGTTCTCTATGTCTGAGTGTTTGTTTCTGCTTTGCAAATAGGATTCCACATATAAGTGATATCATACGATATTTTTCTTTCTCTTTCTGGCTTATTTTACTTAGAATGACGATCTCCAGGTCCATCTGTGTTGCTGCAAATGGCATTATTTTAGTCTTTTTTAAGGCTGAGTATTCCATTGTATAAATACACCACCACTTCTTTATCCAGTCATCTGTTGATGGACATTTAGGTGGCTTCCATGTCTTGGTTATTGTAAATAGTGCTGCTGTGAACATTGGAGTGCATGTATCTTCGAATTAGGGTTCCCTCCAGATATATGGCCAGTGGGACTACTGGATCATATTGTAAGTTTATTTTTAGCTTTTTGAGGAATCTCCATACTGTTTTCCATAGTGACTGCACCAAACTACATTTCCACCAACAGTATAGGAGGGTTCCCTTTTCTCCACAGCCTCTCCAGTATTTATCATTTGTGGACTTTTGAATGATGGCCATTCTGACTGGTGTAGGGTGATATCTCATTATAGTGTTGATTTGCATTTCTCTGATAATTAGTGATATTGAGCATTTTTTCATGTGTCTATAGCCCATTTGTATGTCTTCATTGAAGAATTGCTTGTTTAAGTCTTCTGCCCATTTTTGGATTGGGTTGTTTGCTTTTTTTTATTATTATTATTAAGTTATATGAGCTGTTTGTATATTCTGGAAATTAAGCCTTTGTCAGTTGGATCATTTGCAAATATTTTCTCCCATTCTGTAGGTTGTCGTTTTGTTTTGCTCATGGTTTCCTTTGCTGTGCAAAAATGTTTTAAGTTTAATTAGGTCCCATTTGTTTATTTTTGCTCTTATTTCTTTTGCCTGGGTAGACTGCCCTAGGAGAACATTGCTAAGATTGGTGTCAGAGAATGTTTTGCCTATGTTTTCTTCTAGGCGATTTAAGATGTCTTATCTCATATGTAAGTCTTTGAGCCATTTTGAGTTTATTTGTGTGTATGGTGTGGGGGAGTGTTCTAATTTCACTGATTTCTGTGCCTGCTGTCCAGTTTTCTCAACACCACTTGCTGAAAAGACTGTCTTTTCTCCATTGTATATTCTTGCCAGAAAGGGATTTTCACCTGCTTTGTTCAACTGATTTTTCACCCACATTTAAAACAGTGCCTGACACAGAGTGAACATTCAGTAAATATGTGTTGAACTAACAGATGAATCAAAGGATGGATAACGTGGAAGACTATGAAGTAAAGCAGCCGTCAGCATAAACGGCAGGATGATCTTTTTCATTTTCAGCTTTTCAGTGAGCATTTTATGTGTTGTTCTTTATGAATTTCAGGAGAATTTCTTTAGGCTCTCAAATAAATTTCATTTCTTTCTAGCTCAGGAAATCCTATGATAAAGAATAACCACCAGTACTTAATTGAGTTGCCACTATGCACCCATAACTATATATTTTCCTTTAATTAACACTCCTGTCCCCTAGGTTGATATTGTCAAAATGAACCATCTTACAGATGAGGATCTGAATCTTCTGGAAGGTAAAAAACTTGCCTGGTCCCCAGCTAGGAAGTGGTGAGGCCAGGACTTGAACCCAGCCCACTGTAGTTCATCACAGCTCAGCTCTCCTGCCTTGACGGAATCCAGGCTTCCAGGATGACCCTTGTGCTTCTTCCGTACGATGTTCAGATCCTGGCCAGCCCGGCACTGCCCAGGCTTTCCCAACACGAGACCGGATCTTGGGGATGCCATGGACAAGCTACAAGCCAGCTACTACCTGGAGAACTAAAGTGGGGCAAGTTTTTGATAGGAAACACAACTGCAATTGTGCAAGGACTGAAATGGTTAACCCTAGAGATTGCCTCTGGGACTCCCTGTTCCCTGGGCTTCCATGGCTAACCAAGGGCTTGTAAATGGACACATTCTTTTCAGCTATATTAAAACCATTATCCGGGCCTGGGATTCAGTTTGTCTGTTTTCAGTGACTTTGCATATCTCTGATCTGAAGCACAGACACCATATTCATAGGGTGATTTAAATACCTTCTCCTTTCCTTTCTTCTCATATCCTGGGCATAACACACACCTCCCTCACTAACTACTCAGTCAATATGCAGCTGACCCCTGGCCCCCGCTATGAGGATGGAGATTACAGAGAATGAGGGGAGGGGGGCTCAAGGAGCATGGCCAGGGCTCAGAGCTGTTGGCATGAGGTATCTGAAAAGTACCAACTAATGGAGGAGTAAAAAGATTTTTTAGCAACATGGAGAATCCAGCTGAAGTTGGAAATCGTTAATTTGCTCTGGAACCAGGCAGCCCGGTTGTGGAATTTTCTCCAGCTGAACTCCAGCAGAGAAAACAAACAGTAAGGGGACCTCAGGGTTGGGAGATGGCCTGACAGGTGCACAGAGAGAGGAAGTGGCGGGATGTTGATGAGAATGTAGCTGAGACAATTGCCAGTGGGTCCCAGGCTGGAAAAGGGAGGGAGGCGAAGCCAGGAGGAACTCATACCCAGACTGTCCCAGCTCAGATAGGCTGTGGGTGAACCTGCCAGGACCCCAGAGGGATGGAGATGGGGGAGTCCCAGAAAAGGCAAGTCGAGGACAGAGGAAACAAATGCAGCTGACACTCCTGTGCTCAGTAGGGACCGGTAACCTTAACAGCTCCATCTCCTCCCACAAGCAAGACAGCAGGAACCCTACACAGTCCCCTGGGACCATGCCATTCCCTGTGCATCAGGGATTCCCCAGACATCAGGGCTACGCAAAGCTGCAGCTTCCCAGGAACAGCTCAGCCCCTCCAGCCGAATCTCTCCAGTTCCACCTTTTATTTGAATGGCACTGGGGTCTCTCACAGCATCAAAAGCATCGCTGAAGAATTAAATCTCAAGAAAGCAGCAACCAGGAAAGCCTGGATCTCAAGGTCTAGAACCAGGGACTCAGAACCACTCAGACCCTGGCTGTCTCTTCAGAGTCCCTCTCTCCTTTGCTTGGTGAGTTACCTTTACTCTCTCTAAGAAACTTAAGAGCTTGGGCTCTGGAACCTGCTACCTGAGATTCTAATCCTAACTCTGCCCGTCTGTTTCCCCACTGAGTGACCTTAAGCCAGTTGCTTACCTTTTCTGTGCCTCAGTTTCCTCGTGGAGATAATAGCAGTGCATACCTCAGAGGGTTCCTTGCAGAGTGAATAATTTAACACTCTTGGAAGAGTCCCTGTCTCCTCCCCAAGTTCTTTCTCTTCCAAGAGAAGAGTCTGGACACCAAGGATTTAAACAGCAACTCACCATTGAGGTTGAAGGCGATAAACTGGGGTCCCATTCAAGCCAAAAGCGGGATCCACAGAGACCCAATCTTGTGGATGGGCTGGAGGGTCAGCAGGAGCTGCGGTGCCACTCAGAGTCAGGCAGGAGGCATATCGTCTTCTTAGGAGCAGGGCAATCTATTCTGAACCTTGGTAATTACTCTCAGACCCCTACTCTGCCATTGGTTCCCTTGGTCATCAGTAGATGACCACACCTACTTGTCAAAGGGAAACTGGGCATCCTGCTCTCCACTCTCTTCCCCTACATTCAGATTTCTCTGCTTTGAAACCCATCCACGTTGCCTTTCCTCCATCTCTGGGAAAGAAGTGCCCACTCCTGTTCAAGAAGAACCCCTCCTCACGTCTTTTAACGCCCTCACACTCTTCCTCAGGACCGCTCCTCCGTCAGCCATCCTCTCTCTCCATACTCCCCATGCATCTTTCGCCTCTGTCTTTCTCCTGGCCCCTTCCCATAGCACTGAAACAAGCTCAGGTCTCTCCTACTCTAAAGACAAATAGATCTCTCTAGACTCCTCCTTCCTTAAGTCTCCACTTCCCCTCCCAGGATAGCATCTCAAAAAGTCGTCTCCACTCACTGACTCTACTTTCTCCCTTCCCATC
This sequence comes from Camelus ferus, assembly GCF_009834535.1. Taxonomy (NCBI): domain Eukaryota; kingdom Metazoa; phylum Chordata; class Mammalia; order Artiodactyla; family Camelidae; genus Camelus; species Camelus ferus. The sequence continues at coordinate 55,012,168 of NC_045710.1, read as the reverse complement.
CTCAACTTTCTTTTCTCCAGCTCCCACTCTTAGTTCTCCTAAGAAGCTGATGTTTCCACTAACTACCAAAAGCCTGGGCTTCTGCTACACTGGACATCACTACTACCCTTCCTTTAAACTTTCTCCTCCCTGATTTCTATAGTAACACTCTCCCTGCTCATTCCCCTGTCTCTCCAACCAGTCCTTCTCCATGTCCTTCATGTGTTCTTCCCTCTTGGTCTATCCATTTGTTGCCAGTCAATGTAACCGGTGTTCCAGGTTCTTGTCCCATCCCAGAAAGAATTCAGAGACAAGACACGGGGGTTAAGAAAGTAAAGTGAGGACTTATTAAGGGATGGATAGTACACTCTCAAGGGGAGGGTGGGCAGACTCAGGTGAGCAGCTGCCCTGAGTTTCTTTGGCAAGTTGGTTACATAGTGTGTAAAAATTAATGGGCAGAATATTCACTGGGGAGGGAAGGGTCTGGGGTCATAGTCCCTGATTTTCATTCTAACTCCACCTTCCCTAAGGGGGGAGGGATTTTTGTCCTTACTTAGTCTGGATCGGAAGTGTCATGGCGTTGGTGCATGATGGGTACTTCTGATCTGCAAGGCTAATTTGATTGAAATGAGGGCATAATGAACAAAAGGTTACATTTGGACACTGGCGATTCCCACCTTTTCCCACCTTTCTTTGTTGGCCTCCGAAGGTGTGATCACTTATCAGCCCAGAGGTTCCTGCTTCCCTTTCTCCACCCAAGGACCCCTAGCGCTTACATGATGCATGGTTTCCTGCACTGGGCCTGTGCCCCACTTTCTCTGTTCATATCTAGCTATCTGCCTGCTCTAACACCTCCTCAAATAATCCATTCTCTCCTCCCCTCGCAGCCTCCCTGGTGACCTTATCTACTCTCAAAGCTTCAGTCAGCTCCTACACAAGCTAATGATTGCCAAATATATCTCCATTAGCTTAATCCTTTCTCCAGAATGTCAGATTGTCCATCCAGCAGCCACTGCAACACCTTCACTTGGAGGTCCCCTGAAACATTGCAAACTCAGCATGTGGGTTTAGGGGAATAGTTCCTGAAACTACATTATATGGAAAATAGTTGAAGACACTAGAGGTGCCTGAGTCACAGAGGTGACTCAGATGGATTATAGTGGTAAACTGAGCCATAGTGGTCAACCGGGAAAAGAACTGGAGATAATCCACATAGACCCCAAGGGGTCAGGTTCAGACCAATGACTGGGAAAACTGGAGAAGACAGATTTCAGCTAAATCTACAGAAGACCCTTTGGAAGTCAGAGTGACTCAAAGGTACACTTGGCTACCTTAGAAGAGTGTGAGATCTTGGGTACTGAGCACATTCAAGCTCCAGGCTTTAAATTCCTTCCAACTCCAGGAGTCCATAATTCTGGAAGAAAACAAAACTGAGCTTATGAAGATTTGACCAAATGCAGTAAAACCTAGTAATACTGGTGCTGGTGCCAATGGGCATTGACTTGCTTGGCTGGATTCTCTAATCACCTGAAATGGAAATAACAGTAAGGACATTTTAATCAACAGATGACTGGATAAAGAAGTTGTGGTATATTTATACAATGGAATACTATTCAGTGATTTAAAAAAAAAGAATAAAACAATGCAATTTGCAGCAATATGGATGGACCTGGAGATCACCACTGTAAGTGAAGTAAGCTAGAAGGAGAAAGAAAAATACCATGTTATATAACTTATATGTGAAATCTTAAAAAAAAAAAAAAAAAAAGACAAATGAACTTATTTACAAAACAGAAACAGACTTAATGGACATAGAAAACAAACTTACAGTTACCAGTGGGGAAGAGGGTGGGAAGGGATAAATTGGGAGTTCCAGATTTCCAGATACTAACTACTATATATAAAATAGAAAAACCACAAGTTTCTACTGTACAGCACAGGGAACTATATTCAATATCTTATAGTAACCTATAATAAAAAAGAATATGAAAACAAATATATGTATGTATATATATGACTGAACTATTATGCTGTACACCAGAAATTGACACACCACTGTAAACTGACTAGACTTCAATTTTATTTTTAATCTGCTTTTTTAAAAGGGGTTATGGTAATGAGGGAGCAGAAGCTGGACAGGGAGTGTGCTGTGTCTGGGGGCCTACACGAGAGGTGGGGAGAGTGGCCAGGCTGCAGGCTGACGGAGCAGGGTGCAGCGTGCGGTGGGGTGGGGCTCTAAGAACACAAGGCACCAGCTCCAGGGATGGGTCTGGGCCCAGCTACGGAGGAGGTGGCTCCACTGTCCCATCTGGCTAAGGGCCCAATGCTGGTGTAGACAGTGTTGGTATAACCCACCGAGATGCTCAGAGAGCCCAGCCCCACAATTTTCTTGGGGTTTGTTTGTTTGTGTGTTTGTTAAAAATCATTTTTGCCTGGAAACTTTAAATGTTTAAATTTTTAAAATACTAATTTTATCCTTCGTCCAAACACAGCTCTTTTCATCTCTCCATGTTGACTTCCAGGCCCTGATCATAAGAACTTACTTTTTCCAGAAGAGGATAGCTGTGTATGTAAATTTCTGCTGTTTTTGTTGAACATTACTCTGTAAGCCTGTGGCCTCAGTGTCTTCAGAATGATCATTTTAATGACTAAATTACGCCCCATTGCATAGATACACTATGATTTAGTTAAGCACTTCCCTATTATGGGGGAGCTCCTTGTACTTTGGGATTCCCCATCCTTAGAAATTTTTCCTCAGGATAAATTCACAGGAGGGGGAAACTAGGTTAAAGGACATGATTATGTTTGACAGTTTTTCACTAAATTTTTTTCTTTCTTTCTTGATTTTTACCTATCTCCAGCCATGGAGCTGACTAAATAATCAGGCAGATGATCTGTTTATGTTTGTTGCCAATATTTAAAGTTGAGGTATTGTTTCCTATACATTTGAATAAGCTTTTATTTATTTTTTGTTGTTGCTGAGTTTTGTTTTTTTTTTTTTCTTTTTTGTTGGGGAGGCAATTAGATTTATTTATTTAATGGAGGTACTGGGGATTGAAGCCAGGACTCTGCATGCTAGGCATGCACTCTACCACTGAGCTACACCCTCCGCCCTTGAATATTAAACCAGGGTTTAAGTTACTGTAACCATTATTTTTATTTTAAAAGTAATGCTTGTTCATTGTAAAACTTTGAATTGTCTTTTATACATTTTTATATAATCCATCATATTGACCCATATCATTTCATTGTATTCTAATTTACTTAAATTCCTTTTGAAATTATCCACAGTTATCTCTCCGTCTTTCTCATTTCTTTCTGTAGCTTCAATTCTTATGAAGTTATTCCTTCACAATAGAAACAAACACTCTAATCTTGCTGGTTTTTCCATGACTTGATTTAGATTTTTAATAAGCTTACAGGTCTGGAATTTACATCGGTGTGTGGTATGAGGGCCCACAAAATGAGCAGAAAGCAGTCTGATTGTATATATTTTGTAACATACACAGTCCCACCCCTGGGAAGTCAGTTTGGCAACATTATCTGGTAGAGCAGTTATTTTTAAGGTTAACCAGTCACCTTCACATTGTTTTGCAAGAAAGGACTTCAATTTGTCCAGGTGTGAGTCTTGCTTTATACTTCGTTATTTCCTACAGCAGTTAGCTTCATGCCTTCCACATGGTAGACGGTGCATAAGCATTTGTTCATTTGACCTGATTCAACATAAAAATAGAGCTAACAGCACAGAGCTGTTATTTAAAAGAATAATCCAGAAGCTGGAGGGTACTGTTTTTAACCATCATGACATATTCCCCACCGGTCAGCCTTTCCCAGTTCATTGCTGGGGGTAGAACGAGATGCTGTCAAAGCTGGGCGCAGGCGAGGTTAACAGGGCATGGCTGTGTAGCAGACACATTTGGCTTCAAATCCTGCCTCTACCTCTCCCCAGCTAGGGGCCTTGAGCAAACTGAGCTCTGGGTTCCTTGTCAATGAAAAAGGCACAAAAGAGCTCCTGGTGTGGTTGAAAGAAGGGTTAGAAATAATACACTCAGAGCACCTAGCACAGTGCTTGGCTCTAGGATGTGCTGAATGTGTAATGATCATCATCTTCCTTGCCTCCGTTGTGTCCTAGAAAATCTAAGTGCTGAGGGATGTGCACAGCTATGGGAAAGCCTGAGTAGCAAGAAGGAACTGTATCAAGGAGGGTGTAGCTCAAGTGGTAGAACGCAAGCATGCATGAGGTCCTGGGGTCAATCCCCAGCATCTCCTCTAAAAATAGACAAACCTAATTACCTCCCCACCCTGCCAAAATTAAAAAAAAAAAAAAATGTGCACAACAAAAATGTATGCAACAACCACTCCCCCCCACACACACAAACACGCAGAGTTCCAACCCCAACTGTCCTTGCGGAGGATATTTTAACATAAGAATAGATCATTACGAAGTTACTTAAATTCTGTTTATCGGAGTCAGAGTTTTTCCGTCTGGTTATCCATCACTAAAAGGCTGGATGCTTCCCAATTCATTCTAACACACAAGTGGTCCATGAAAAGAGCAGGTTTTGCATAGGGCTTGAAGCATGCTGCCTTTTCTGTGACGTTTCCAAGATCAGCAACTTCCCCTTCCCAGGTCGCAAAATCACCAACACGAGATTCACCCCAAGAAACCGAGTCCAGCTCAGCAACAGGACGTCAGCGGGCTAACGGGGAAAACCTGTCCCGTCATCTGAATGGATGCTAGAAAGGTGTTTGACCCGATTCAGCATCCATCCTGATTCTCTTAGAGAAAAATATAAAACCCTGTTATAATCGTTTGAGATATAGAAGACTCCTTTCCTGCTATAAATGTATTAGAAACCAACAAGAAGCATGAAAAACAATGGTGAAATCTTAAAGGCACTGCTATTAAAATCAAGTTCAGGTCAAGAATGAGCTGTTTCTGGGCTTGTTCCAGAAGTTCTAGCCAGTGTGTTGAAATAAGAAAAAGAAGAAAGAAACAAATAAATCATTATCCTCGGATGATATGATGTGAATATCATACAGAGGACTTATTAAAATAAGAAATATCAGGCAACAGAATTTTAAGCAGCTAACAAAGATAATAGTATAGAACTACATGGATTATTGTGGGTAAGGGTCCAAGATAGAGTATTAAGTGGAAGAAATAGGCTTCAAAATAATATGAACTTATTTAAATATATATTTATATACTTATGCTGAATATACATATTGAATATATATTATGTAAAGAAAATGCTGAAAGGAAATTCACCAAAATATATTTAGAGATTGCATCTCTGGTCTGTGGGGTTCCAGGTGATACTTACTTTCTATTTATTTAGAGAAGAACATTTAGGCAGTCACCTCACGTACCACAACCTCACCTAACCTCTCACCCGGCTCCGATCCCCCCAACCCCGGGATGGCAGCGCCCGCCAGCCTTGCCGGCAGGACCACAGGTCACCAGCCCCGCCGTTAGCCTGTGGTACTAGGCCAGCCGAGGCCTGACCCCCGGAGCCGGGACCCACCGTGCAGCCAGCCGCCTGCCTAGGCTGAGGTGCCGCTCCCTGCTCACGCCCGTGGGGAGAACGCTGCTGTCCCTGGCACTGGGGGCTGGAGGGGTGGGCGGGAGCCAGGGCGAGGAAGTTGGGACCAGTGTTGGGAAAAAAGAAAAGGGACTGGGATCATAAGCGCCCCCTCCCTCCGTTTCCCCGCTCCTCCCAGGGTTTTAAGGGGTCGGAGTGAGGTGGGAAGCCCCATAAAAAGACGGGCAGGACCCCTAAGCAGGGCCTCTACTCTCCTGCCAGCACCAACCAGTTCCCTGGCCCAGAGCCTCTATCTCACTTTTTGTCTCTGAAACGGCTGACTTACCCCAAAAATACTATTGGTTCCCTGAGCTAACTTCTGATTGGTTATTTCCTTCACTCCTGATTGGTTATTTCCTTCACTCCTGATTGGTTATTACTCTCACTTCTGATTGGTCCACATCCCTAACTTCTGATTGGTACATTTGTAGTACTTCATTTGCATGGAGCTCTCTCCTGATTGGTTATTTCTCTCACTCCTGATTGGTCCATTCCCCTCACTCCTGATTGGTTATTTCTCTCACTCCTGATTGGTCTATTCCTACAAAGCTTGTTTCTGGTTGGTCAACTTCTGTTATACTTTATTTGCATATGATGTTGCAAAGTGTAAAACTGGGAGCCTATAAAGGCCTGTGTAAACCTGCAGAGTCCAGAGTTCGGAGTGTTAGCTGCTGTGAGTCCGTTGGTGTAATAAGCCTGAGTTTTTTAACTTTTAGAGTGCTGCTTGGTTTTTTATCCAGATCCAGATTGCTGTGACAACTGAGCTGTAACACACTTTTTTGCAACAGAAGCAGAGAGCGGCCATCTGGGAGGTGAGTGAAGGTGGGAGAAAACGGAGACCTTCACGATCGTGTATGACTTGGACACGTCGCGGGGGATGATGGGACAAAGCTAAGCTCTGCTGGCTTCTCTCCCGCGGGAGGAAAGTTAAGTCAGAAGCTTGAGAAGGAGCTCTGGGGAAGCAGCGGGGCTGCCAACCACAACAGCTGGACGGCTGCAAAGAAGGTGGGGATTTCCTGTGCTGTGACCACTGCCCTACCACCTTCCACCTTCAGAGCTGTGATTCTCCACTGGTTGAAGAGATGTTGCCTCCTTGGGAGTGGATGTGTGTTACCGATGCACTGTTTGCAGAAAGAAACGAGAGCAGAAAAAGGAGCTCGGCCATGTGAATGGACTGATGGACAAATCTGGAAAACTGGACTACATGTTCCTGCAGTAACACTGACTCGTTAGACACATCAGCTAACAAAACTGAATTCAAGGCCATTGCCCATGCCCGGATCTTGGAGAGGAGAGCCAGCCGGCCTGGCATGCCCATATCCAACGCCAGTACAGAGACCCCCACCTCTGAGCAGAATGACGTGGATGAGGAACCAGCGGCAGCAGAGCCGGACTATGTGCAGCCCCAGCTAAGGCGGTCCTTTGAGCTGCTGACTACTGCTGCCATGGGGCAGAATCCCACTCAGTTTCAGTTGCCCCGTGAACTGATTTGCACCACTGCACTACCAGGTTCTAGCAAGACAAGAAGAAAGGAGGAATCCACAGGGGAAAATACTAAGACACAGCGTGAGTTAGATCATAATGGGCTCACTCCCCTACCGAAGTCCGCTTCACCTGTAACAGAAGTTGCCGCATGGCCTCTCTCATCCAGTGACTGTTTCCTCCTGTTCCACATGAACTGCCTCGAGCCGCCGCTCGCTGCCATGCCCCTGGGCAGGTGGATGTGTCCAAATGACATCGAACATGTGCTCAACTGGAAGAACTGACGCAGAGCAATCAGTGCCAGGTGTTTGACTGTTTCAAGGACACCATTTCGCAGCACGTTGTAAAAGTGGACTTCCTGAGCCGAATCCACAGGCACTCTGCTAACCGCCGCGTGCTCCAGTCGGTCAAAAGAAGCTTGAAGGTTCCTGATGCTATAAAATTTCAGTACCAGTTTCCACTCCTCATTGCACCCGCCGCCATTCGGGATGGGGAGCTGATCCACAGTGGGATGCCTGAGGAATCACAGACGCACCTTTTGAATTCTAATCACTTAGCCACCAGGCAGAGCAGCAAGACTGGCTCTGTGGTGGTGTTGCGCTCCAGTGCAGCACGTTGAAACATTTACCTGCTAAGCAGATGCCTTCGCATTGGGACTCTGAACAGGCAGAGAACTAATATTGTTATTGACAAGTCAGTCACCAACTCCCTGCAAACCGCTGACAAGGCACCTACACCTTTTCTCTACCGCGGGCCCTACCCCTCGGGTTGGCAGCGGGAACTCCCTGAGCTGCTCTCCACGCCCAACCCTAGAGGACATCAGCTGCTGTTCTTGTGCAGAAAAACTCAAGAAAGCCCCCTGTGGGACTGCCAACGGGGCAGTGAACATAGGGGAAAGCCAACGGCCCCACACCTCTATAGCAGCCCCACTGATTCCACGGACACCCGGCGACTTTCAGGCGCCAACACCCCCCCCCTTCCAGGTTTTTCCCACTGGCAAGGCTGGCCTCGGCCCCTCATGCCACCAGCGGCTGGAGGGCTTCAGAACCACACGGTCGGCATCATTGCCCCAGGTCTCGTCCCCAGAGGAGTTTGGTTCCTGTCCCAAGCCTGCCCCCTTTCGTTCCCAACTCTTGTGCCAGCATTGAGAACACCAGCACTTTGCAAAGAAAGACTGTCCAATCACAGATAGGACCTCTGTTGACAGATTCAAGGCCACTAGGCTCACCCCCAAATGCCACCCGGGTGCTCACTCCCCACCAAGCTGCGGGAGATGGTAACTTGGCTACAGGAGCCAACCAGTGATTCTGCTCACCAGCGCCATCAGCTGGCAAGGTCAGCCCGGCACGTTATCCATAGGAAGCGCTTAAACTGTGCGTGCCCTTTTTCGCAGCCGACACTACTGCCATGGTGGATTTCACCAACTCACTTGGAGTATTTATGGATGTCAGTGGAGAAATCGAGATAAATATGCTGGACTAGAAGCTGATCAAGTTTATGGCCTTGCAGAGAATACATCAGCTTTTTCTCTCCCGGGTCCAAGCTTCACCAGGCAGTGTCGTGGCACATCCACTGTTTCTGGAGGGCACCGCACAGAAGCGCAGAGGAAGGAGGTCCAGGCCCGAGCTGTGTTCTATCCTCTTAGGGTTGGGAGGAGCTGTGAACGTGTGGTATCAAACCCTCTACGTCGTTACAGGAGCTGACGTGGACGTGTGCCTTACAAACTACGTGTCCGGGAAACGCACCTGCATACTCTACGATGAGAGTGCCAAACATTATGAGCTGTTAAACTACAGTGAGCGCGGGACGATGGTGGACAGTGTGCTGTATTCATGTGACTTATCTGAGAAGACCCCACCAACCCCCCCCCCCCAAAGCAGTATTGTTGCCAAAGTGCAGAGTGTCATCAGGCGCTGCCAGCACCAGAAACAGGATGAAGAGCCAAGTGAGGAGGCAGCCATGATGAGCTCTCAGGCCCGGGGCTGCAGCTGGGCCCGTGCAACTGCAAAGCCAGCAGCCCGAGCTTGACTGGGGGCAGTGGGGCTGGCTGGGAAGGCAGGGCCTTGCTGCACCACGGCAGCTACATCAAGCTGGGGTGCCTGCACTTTTGTCTTCAGCATCACTGAGTTTGCAACCACACAGCCCAAAAGGGAGGCTGGCCTGCTGCAGGTTGGGGTCTTGGCTGAGAAGCGCTCTGTCAAGCCCCACCAGGGCCCTGTGCTGCGCTCCAACTCCGTTCCCTCGGACTGGCGGCTACCCCATCACACACCTGTCCACCCAAACCCAAGACTCCTGCAATGCAAAAATGTACACAAACCAAGCCTGGGTTTCTCTATACTCCACCAGAAACCCTTCAGCTACAATCATTGCATGAAGTAAAACCTTTTGACTGTTTTTTAAAAATCCTTTTTCTTTCCTCTGGTTCTAGGGGGCATTTGCACATGTATTTGTACCCAACATCTTACGGGAAAGCGGCAGATCGAGCTGAGGAACAGCGTGGGCAGGGAGGGGAAGGCCAATGGTCTGGACACTTCTTGGACACAAAACCGTTCCCCACCCACCTCCTGCTCCCTCCCCTTTGCCCGCCGTTGTAAAAGAATCAGTAACTTGTTCTAGTTTGTGCAGTAACAATAGTTTTATATTAAAAGAAAAAGGTACAGTTTCCATACAGCAAAATCTATACAGTACCATTGTTTTATTTAATATAAAGGTCGCTGCCCATGGCTCCCCCCCCTCCAGGTGATTCTCCCTTTCTGCTGCGGTTGCACTACAGGGAGCTACTGTGTATTATGGACAAATGAGAACTGAATTTTTTTTTTGGCTGTGCATCTATTTTATTTCAAATAAGGAAAATGTATTTGGATTTTGTGTAAATACATCTAGTGATGACATTTTTTCAATGTTTTTAAAAACTGTACAGTACTACATGTACTACATGTTCTTCAAATTGTCTATTGTAGCAAAAATGTTTTTGTTGTAAACCTGTTTTGTCTCCTTTTTTTGTTCTCCTGCCACTCCTCTCCTCTTCCTCTCACCCCTGATTCCCCTCCTGCTCTCCCACCCCTGGAACTAGTACCAACGTCCATAGTAATTGTAATGTTTTAGACTTTATGGAAACTTTCCTGTATTCTGCATATGAAAAAACAAAGACTTCCAAAAAAAATTTTTTTATAAAATACTTTACTTAGTGAATGCTTTATAATAAGCATATTTATATAATTAAAAAAAACAATAAACCGTTTTTTACCCCCAAGCACACGCACATTGGGTGTGCATGCAAAACTCATCCCTGGATTATTAATGTGAGTGGCTTTTCTTCTAAAGTGGTTTAAGTTTGTGATTCAAGGCCGCTTCCCAGCTCACCCTCACCTCCCTGAAAAGCTAGATTGGTCTGCTCTGCCTGGTCCCTTCTGCTCTGAAGGAGAGCCCCAGGTCCATGGGTTCCAGAAAGGCCTGATCTGGGCCAGATTCCACGGGTGACTGTGGACCCCGGCGTCATCACCTGTGCATAGTCCTAGGCCCATCCTAGCTGTTTGCAAAGGATTCCCAAGCCTCTAAGGCTGCCCACCTTGGCTGAAGCTGAGAAGGCTCTTCCTTGCAGGCATCAGCAGAAGTCTTGCTTCCTCAGTAGTAGGTGGGTTTGGAAATCACTCTGGCAATGTCAGGCCTCCATATGCCAAGCTTCTTTGCCCTACTTCTGGGCTGAAGGTCATGGTCAGAGAGCATGCCAAGTCCAATAGCCTCAAGCCCTGTACTTGCTGCCATTGCCCGGCTATGTGGGGCATCTGGTCCAGTTTCCGACTTTTCACTCTGCACCCTGGACATTATAAGAAGGCCTCTGCTTGGTCTCAATGCCTGCAAGCAAGAGGACGTGATTTGCTATCTCCCTATTTCAGTTGAGTCATAACCTAGAAGCCGCTCCCCTGGAGCCTCTTCTGCCTCATACTCACCCTGCACCCCACCAGCTTCCCTCCTGGTCCAGAACCCATCACACCATCCGAGGGTTTTCAGGTCAGCTCTATAAAGCTGACCATCCTCAAGCCAGAAGCAATCCCTTCAAACTGCTATATCAATGGAGTAGTGAGTGATCAAGACCCAGGGTAACTCAATAGACTAACATCACACTGGTGCTGAGTATCTTGGGAATTCTTTTTAAAAGATTGCCATAATCAATCCTCATCTCCCCAGAATCAGCTCCCTATCAGTCTGAACCAGGAAGTAACATACAAATACAAATGCCTTCAAATAGATTTGCTTTGAACTTAGTTAACACTATACTCATTTCTGCCTAGCTTGGTTATTTGATTTCTGACTCCATAACATTTGAGAAAAGCAAACTAGGAAAGGGGAAAGCAGTGCTATAAGGCAGGCATCAGGGAGTTACAGCCCAAGAATGATCACATGTAAGGGTTGGAAAAATGTGAGCCCTCAGCGGGAGGAAGCCAACAGCCCTGTGTATCTGATATTACCATAGAGCACAATAATGGATGCTTATAACAAAGCCCCGAGTCTTCCCCAAACATGGGTCACATTCAGCATGCTCCCCAAGGCCGCCTAGGTGTTTGCAAAGAACTCCCAGACTTCTGAGGGCTGCCCACCTTGCCCAAATTTGAGAGGGCTCCTCTTTGTGGCGTATCCATCAGCAGCTTTTGCACAACCACACTGAAGCAGCATGGGTCAGTTCTCATCATCTGGATGACTATTCTCAGAAACGAATCCAAATGTATTTTTATCAGTTGATAGTTATATACTGATACTTTTTTAAAAGTTTATTTCTTATTGTATTATTTAATTAATTTATTTTGGTGTAGGCGGAGGTAATTAGGTTTCTTTGTTTTTGAGGAGGTACTGGGGGTTGAACGCAGGACCACGTGCTTGCTGAGCATGCGCTCTATCACTTGAGATATACTCTCCCCCCATACGGATACATTTAAAGCACAAATAATGTTATTTTGCTGTATATGTGCTAGTGTCTAGAACTAGACAATGGAGGGGAAAGAAAGCCGGACCGAATAACTGTTAATGACTTGGGTTTTCCGGCTAACTTGGCTTTCCTTATCTGTACAGTGGAGTATATAACACCTGCCTGAAGCACGTCAAAAGGTCACTGTGGAGATAGGACGGCTGTGTGAAAGTTCCATCTACATAAAGGAATAAGGAATGTGTTTTACCGCAGTAATTTCTCTTATCAAGATTGAGTCATGGATTCAAATAACAAGAAGGAGGAAAATTACAAGTACATAATACTCAAGGTTAGAAATTAAAGTGTATCTGGCAGACAGATAATTGATTTAGAATTGGGCACTGCTCGGCGCGGACTTCATTAGGAATACGTGGGTCTCTGGGAAATAGCGACACCTACTGTAGCCCGCCTGATACTGCAACTGACCTGGAAAGCCGGAAGCCTTCAAACCTGTCATGACTGGTGTATGATTTTAGTCAGGCACAAGATACTATTACAAAAAAATTAAAATTAAAAAACAGCCATGTAGTATTTTCCTTGGAAAAAAGTCACAATTTTCTTCCATTTAAAAGTAACTGCTTGGGGGAGGGTATAGCTCAGTGGTAGAATGCATGCTTAGCACGCAGAAAGTCCTGGGTTCAATCCCCAGTACCTCCATTGAAAAAAAAATAAGTAAACAAAACAAAAAAAAAACCTAATTTTTAAAAAGTAACTTCTATTATTTTTCATTCAAATTTTATGCATATTAATTGTAGAAAATTTTTAAAACAAAATATATAAAATATATAAACAAGTTTATACTGTATAGCACGGGGAAATATATTCAATATCTTGTAGCTCATGGTGAAAAAGAATATGAAAATGAATATATGTATGTTCATGTATGACTGAAAAATTGTGCGTTACACTGGAAATTGACACAACATTGTAAATTGATTATAACGCAATAAAAAAGAAAGAAAAAAGAAAATATAATCCAGTAACAACATTTAACACTTTGTTTGGATCCACTGGCACCACCATCTTCACCATCATTCTTCATTCTTCTCCTTCTTCTCCTCCCCACCTCCAAAAAAACAGTAAATCAAAAATAAAATTTCTCATCAGGGATAATCATTGCTAACAGCTTGGTGTGTGTCATTCCATATTTTTGTGGCAGTGGAAATATACGCCTATTACAAACAATAATGCTGTACTGATTGTCACTGCTCTCCAGCCAAAGATCACCAGCAACACAGCTGTGGTTGCGCTTGGCACTCTGCAGTGAGGGAGAAGGCACACGGCATGGAAGTGCGGGCTGTTTCAGTAGGACGCTGTTAGGAAGAACCTACAGCACTCACGCTCTCGTGCTAGGTGGTTTGCAGCGGGGTTTAAGGAAAGCAGGGCTTTGCTCGAGATCGGATGTTGCCAGGAAGCAGCGTAATTCTATGCTTGGGTACCCTAATAAATCTCACCTGGAAGGAGAGCTGACTAAAGCTGGTGAGGAATAGGTAAAGAAGTAGCAGTCACTTCTCTTAGCAGGGACAGGGAGATGCTTGGTCTTTTCTGTGGTTTGGACAATGTTCTAGTTTCGTCTGTGTGCAGACATCATGATGGAGTGGTCTTGTTTTTGTCTCACTCCATTCATCGCCAAGCGCCCTTACCAGATGTCGGTGCTGTGAAACAGGAGAACTACTGTGATGCCAGGCCAGCTCCTAGCTCTCAGGTGCTGCTCTTTCCTTTAAGATTTTTTTTCCCTTTCTTAAGACTTAACAATGTTGTGGACATTTTTTCAAGTCAATATTGGGTCTAATTTAACCAAATTTCTCTTGTTGAATAATTGTATTTTTTCTAATATTTTTGGCTTATAATTAATACTAAAACAAAAACTTTAAAAATAACATCTTTGCACACATATACTCATTTCTTTAAAATAAATTTTCATAAGTGTAATTATTGAGTCAAATGATACGTACATTTTAAAGTTTGTGATAGATGTCACCAGACGCCTTCTGTAGTTTGTGCTAATTTCACTTCCAACTCTAGGACAGAATACTCAATTCCCCTCAAACCCTTGTCAGCACGAAGTATCATCCATCATTTTTTTAACCTTTGCCAGTTTCAGAGATAGAAATACATCTTGTTTTTTTTAAAGCTTTATTATATAAACTTGGATACACAAAAAAGACCTTGTAAGACATATATAGGTCCCACTAGACTACACTAAACTAGACCATCTCAGCAGCTTCAGGGGATTCCAATTAGCAGTACAAAGCCTCTTCGTTGGTGTCTCAAGTCTGTCTCTCAAGCTGCCAGTTAAGCAGAACGAGGTGTCTACAGCTTGCTTGCGATTTGGGACACACCTTCACAATAGTGCTTTTCAAAGTGTCTGGTTATCTGCTCGCTCATCAGCCTCCCCACTGAATTAAGAGCTTCAAGGGGGCAGGGACTATGTCTTGCTTTTTTTTTCCCTCCAATTTTCTAACCTGTGGTAAAATACACATAACATGAAACTTACCATCTTAACCATTTTTAAGTGTAGAGTTCAGTCGTGTTAAATACATTCATAAGACTGTGCAACCATCACCACCATCCATCTCTAGACCTCTTTCCACCTTGTAAAACTGAAACCATATATCTAATTGAACAGTGAACCCCCCATTCCTCTCACCCCCCAGCCCACCACCGTTCTACTTGCTGTCTCTGTGAATCTGACCACTCTTAGTACCTCCTGTTCTTGGAATCAGACAGTATTTCTGTGACTGGCTTATTTTACTTATCAGAATGTCCCCAAGGCTCATCCATGTTGTAGCACGTCAGAACCTTCTTTTCTAAGTAGTGTAAGAAATAAGTTGTTTTATACCACTAAGAATATGGGGTTGTATGTTACTGCATCATGACAAAGCCTGTCCTGACTAGTACAGCAAAAAATATCCAAAAGAATAAGAACTTATCTAGCAAAGCTCCTAAGGGTAGCTTCGTCCTAAACCTTTGTAGAAGTAGCACGTGGACCCCTTGGTTTGTCAACTAGGACCCCGCAGGTTCACGTGTCCTTCTTTCTAAGGACAGTTACTTGGGAATTACAGGGTGATCACAATTTTTGGTAAGCTACATTTTGTAATGAAACTGGACAAATTGCCTCAATGCAGTAAATCAGAGAGGTGATGGGTTTTGAATCTGATAAAAGATGAATTTGGTGGACATGTTTGGGGACATGCTACATTAGGGGGAATGGCTCCTGCAAAGGGCTGGAAGAAGGCCCTCTTTCTTCATTTCAGACTAGTGGTCACTCAATCCTACTGTCTACAGTCAGTTCTGCTCTCTCAACCTTTGGGCCAGTTCATAATGCAGGTGCTCTGGACTCAGCTAATTTTTAGAAATGCTGGTATTATAGTACACAGGAATTTTTCTCCACAAACTCATAGGTTCGAAATATTATTGTATTTCTATAAATCAAGTTAACCTGGTTCTGAGTTCCCAGTTACTTCAGCGGGAAAATATTCTATCTCAGCCATCTTGGGGATGGCCATCCTTCATCTCAGCCATCTTGGGGATGGCCATCCTTGACCCTAGAACCGAGTATGAATTCAGGGCACTCGTGCAGCTCCCAGCAAAGGGAAGAAACTCTGGTTCCTATAACTGTGGATGAGAAGCTGACCATCCCAGTCCACACAAAGGATAGGCAGCTCCATCCTTCCACACCAAAGCATGGGGACACCTCCCCACGTCTTCATGGCCATGACTGTCTCCAGCATCCATACCCCCTATCCCACCAGAGTTTGGGTCACTTCTGGAGGAGCTGCATGGAGGCAGGGCACAGTTCTCTATCACTTAAAGAACAAAACTGCCATCTCTACCTTCTCCTCAGGGAAAGGCCACCTCTGCCTCCTCACTTCTTATAAAGGAAGGAATAGAAGCTTACTTAACACCCATGACTAAGCGTGTCTTAAAAGGAGAGTGCTGAGAATGCATGCCAAGTCTTTGCATTTTGGGGCTTGGAGGGGAGAATTCCAGCGAGTCCATCTAAGGAGGTTAGAACCCGTCACCTGACAGATATGAAGCAAGCCTACAAAGGCCTGAAGCTGGGCTTTTCCCATGAGTTCTCTTCCTCCACCTCTGATCAGGGAGGTCTAATCAGTCTCAACCAGTAACCTTCAGAGAGTCCTTGGAGTGGACCTCAGCCCCAGGAGGATTTTATTCGCAGCCTCCTCAACCCGAGGGCCTTGCCTGAAGCTGACGGCGGGTGGCAGGCTGGTCTTTGGATCCGGCATCAGTTGCTGACTCCTCCTGCCCCAGTCATAGTTCCAAGTGCAGGTGGTGAGAGACTCTAGCTTGTGGCTCAGCGCTGCCAAGCCTTGGAGACCACGAGAGGGGTGCCAACTCTGACACAAGTGAGGGGCACCATGCCCACCAGCGGGCAGATCTGGATTCATCTGCAGCCCTAAACCCCAGGCCCGGTGCGTCTAGGAAAAACACCAGTCCCGTGGGCTGGGAACCCTTGGGAAAAAGAAAGGGAGAGAATTCCTGTTTTGTACTTTTTTGTCCCCAGGACCTGTGGCAGCCCTCTGAAAGACCTTTCATCTTGGCCCTACCAAGCACCCCTGGCTCCACCTAACATGCTCAGGGAGCTAGATTGTTCTCTCAGGTGCTTGTCCTTCCCTCCCTCAGCCAGGACCTGGTGCTTTACATCCAGCCAGATGGCCTGCTCTGGGACCACAGCTGCTGTCTCCTGGCCACACAAATTGCCATGTTACAGAGAGGTCTGTCCCTGGGCCCCATAAGGGAGAATTTAAAAACTGCAGAAAAATGTCGTACTGATTTTATTGCTAGTTTTTCCTCCAGTTGGTGAAAGGGATCTTTAAAAATTCCAGCTTTGGCTCTGCTACAGCCAAAAAGGCAAGCCCCATCCCCACACCCTTGAGACATGATCTTGCGTAGTTGACCAAGAATGGTCTGTTGTAACCATGAATGCCCCCCTCTGACTGGAGCAGAGTAGCCAGGAGGGACAGGGCCCAGCAGATAGCAAAAGGAGGTTTTCCTGCCATCACTGGGGCCACCTTGCGGGGTTGCTGGTGAAAGGGAGGGAAGCCAGGAGACTCCTGGGAATGGATGTGAGTCTTCCTCCTGTTGGTTAGGGCCAGTGATGTGGTGGAATCTGCTTGGTTCCTAAGAGCCAACAGTGAGCATCTCTGTCTGGCTCTATTTTCAGTAAGGTCATGTGGGTGGCAGCAGACCACTTCTTAGGCGTGACAAGCTAAGAGTCACAATTTATGGCCCAGGGACCAGAGCCAAAAAACAGAGAATTTAAGAGTGAGGACCAGTAAGTGAGCAATCTTTAGCGTCTGCAGTTAAACACAAACAAGAGCCCCATCCCCCACCTTCCCGCTGGCTGCTTTGAGGTATGAGAGCCAGTCGGGTCTCTGGTTGCCAGAATCCTTACAACTCTACCTGCAAAAACCCTGCACCTTCCTCAGCTCCCTTATCCATGGATCCTCCCCCATCCCACCCACCTCCCCACCCGCCACAGCCCAGAGATAATGCAGTCGGTTATTCACCCTTTGTCCTTGGTTCCACACTTCCATGCTATCACTTCTCTTAGGGCTCGAACTTCCCGCAGCCTAAGATGTGGCTCTCCTCCCTTCAAGCCTGTTTCCATCCTTCCTCAGTCTTCCTACCTTCCTCATCCCATTTTCTTCCAACCAGAGCCACTGTCCAGGGACCAAATGCCCCACATCCACGGTGATCTGGTCTCCCCACTCCTTTCCTTAGAAAACTCCTTCCCCAGAGCCCCCGGGCCCCTCCAAAGTCTCCCATTTCCCCTTCCTCTCCCAAAATGAAACTGACTCATCCCCTCAAGAGAGTGGAGGGATGTGAGGATAAACCAAAGAACACGGAGCCTTCCTCCGTGCCTGCGTAGAAAGACGAACCAGGTCACTAAGAACAGACACATCTGAGGGTTCTAAAACCCACAGGCCCTGCCTCCCAAAACCTAGACACTGGCAGCTAAGGTCTGACCAGAGATGACCCAGGACGTGACGTCTGTGTGAGGCAACGACCCCCCCTCCCATCAAATGGGGCTTAAAGTGACTGCATGTGTCATGGCTATCAGACGGGGTAAGCTATATGATTCCGGCCAATTTTTACAATAACAGCCTCTGCTGAAATAGACAGTGCTTTATTGTTTACACGTTCTCTCATTTAACCCTTGCAGCAACCCTGAGGTAGGTGTTATCATCCCCGCTTTACAAAGGAGTGAACCGTTGTCCTAGGTTAGATGACTTGCCGAAGATCATACACTTATTAGTGGTAAAACCACTGATCATCCAGAACCAAGGGGACTCTCGAGTAATTCACAGGCTGCTGCCAAGGAAAGTGGAGCTGAAAAGGTCAACTGGGAAAGGCTGGACCACTCACGGAGCTCAAGGGGGTCCCTGACCAGGGATGAATGAGGCACATACACGGGCCAAGACTGGAACTGAGCAGAAGCCCAGAACATCTGGGAGTCGTGAAGCAGGAAGGCGTCTTTAAGTTTGGTGCAAATTGACAGTGCCTTCAAATATGTGCAGAGCCCACCTTCCAGGGAGTGGAGACACAAGAGGGTGTCCTGCTGCTGCCTGTCCAGGGGCTGGCCACAGGGCAGGTGTGGTGGGGCAGGAAGAACTGCCACTCAGTGGCACCACCTCAGCCTGGCCAACACCTGGTGACCTTGGAGCAGTGGTCCTTTAACTCCATTAAGGCTTGAGAATCTGATGAGAGCCACAAACCCTCCCCCCACCCCCAGAAAAATACAGACACACATGTACAGAAGGCATTTTGCATATGGTTTCAAGGAGTCCGTGGACCCCAGGTGAACTCCGGCTTTAGAGCAAGGGTGTCAACCTGAGTAAAGTCACTGACACAAACCTGTCTTTGTGTAGCTTGTATTCCCTATGACTGTTCCCCTTCTGTCATCCCCTGATAGTGACAATAAATTTCACGACATTCTAAATAGGAGCCAAGGGAAGGGGTCCAGCCAGAGGAAGAGAGCTGTGCATGGCAGTGGTGGCAGCCAGGAGGCAAAAACAAAGAGAAGGATGGGGCCACACGTATCACGTCCTTTCCCACCTTCCCAGAAGGTCACTTCAGGAGTTTTTCTCTACTCAACAGAAGGGTTGTGGGAGGTGATGGAGACAGGGCAGTGGTTTGTTTCCTTTTAGAAAGGAGAGCCGTTCCTTCACTGGCTACAGGGTATCGAGTTCTGCAGGTGGTGCCCGCATTCCCACCTGCCCCTGTCAGCCCCCCGGGAACACGCCTGAGCAGGGGCCCGGTCACCCGTGCACTTGTGGCCAGGTCTCCTATGAACACCCATGTATTTACACATGCTTTTTCACAGAAGAAGGGGGACTGGTTTGGGAGGAGAGCTCAGGGGAGTAGATCAGAGAGATTCCATGTTGCAGTTTGGGGATCATGCGCTCCCCACAAAGAATCAGATAAACTGGGAGAAACAGCAAAGGACTCAGCACACATTAGCCCTCAGCCCCTTCCACAGCTCCTCCTTCTGGCCAGGGCCCAACCAGAAGGCAAAGTCATAGCGATGTCCTGGGCCCCAGCCCCAAACTAGTGGGCCCAAGAGAGTGGGCTGAAGGGGTCATGGGGGATTAGAGGACAAGGGTGGGAAAGGTCCCGATTACTGTAAGAGCAGTTCTGATCTCCCATGGGAGTCAGCCAAAGGCCTGGCCCTGAGCCCGTCCAGGCCCAGAGAGGGCAGACCTCAGTGAAGTTCACGTGACCACTCAAGGGCCAAGGCGAACTCAGACACCATGTTGTCCATGCCCAGTGACCCCCAGAGTCCCAGCAGTCACTCCATTCTAGTGGTCACTCATGCACTAGTGGTCACCTGCCCGGCCCTAGATGGACGTTTCATCACATGCGGCTAGAGGAGCCCCAGTGAGCCGAATGTGGGCTGGGCTTGGGCAAGGATCAAGCAGGAAGGGTGGAGGGAAGCCACCAAAGCCACTGCCCCTCTTGGCCAGGGCCAGGGGCAGACGCTCATCTTCAGGAGAGGGGGAGGGAGGGTCCTGGCTGTAGCTGGTGGTCCCAGAGGGCGGGGCCCCCAGGTCCAAGCCCACCTTGTCTCTAGCCAGAAGCTCCCTCTGTCTCTGGCGCTGCTGACGCCGACCGATCAGGAGGAGGGTCAGCGATGCTACGAGAGCCCCCAGGAAGAAGCCGGCCAGTCCCGCCCCCACTGTGTGAGCCTGGCTCGGGGGGCCCTGCCGGCTGTCCCACACCAAGCTGTAGGCGGCTACCACCCGGGCTGCCCCCCCCTCCTGACATTCACAGGCATAAGCGCCCATGGCCCCTGGGGATATCACCACCTCTAGCCCATCCCGCCGGGGGGTGAGCGCAGTCACTCCGCTGGGCTGGTGCCACACGCAGGATGCCCAGGCTGAGCCTGGGGAACATGGCAGGACGACATGAGCAGCGGTAGCCACAGGAACTTCAAACACCACTGGGTGCTCTGCAGAGACGGCAAAGGCACAAAAGGTGGTGGGGATACAGGCTGGGGGTGTGATGGAGAGAAATGTGGGGCGATATCGGATACGAGAAGGGGCCGTGGTGGACAAAGGTAAAAGGGGGATTCCTCAAGAGGGCAAGGCTCTGGGTCACTGGCTGCCATATCTTCCAGGATCCAGGTTTTAACGTAGGTCCAAAGAGGGCAACTCTATGCCCTTTCCATCCACTCCACCCACGTTTCCCTAAACCATACGCACCTCCGGGCTCTTTAGGACACAAAGAAGAGACATCCGCTGACTCTATGTCTTGGACCAGCCTATAAAGAAGAGAATGCTTGATCAATCCAGTGTCGGCATCCCCTTCCACCCTCCTCAGCACCAGTGAACGTTCACTCATCCGGTACAGTCCCCATCATCTCATAAATCACTTTAAGAATTATCTGTCGACATTCTCTTCATCACTAAATTTTTCCCCAGTACCTCTTACACTCATGACACTTGCCACGTCAAATTCTACAGATACTTCTAGGAGACTACAGAGAATTAAATTTGCTTGAGGCCTATCAGGAAGAGGTCTGGTGGGGGTGATTTAAAAGAAACACAGGGACTTTCCAAGAAGTGTTAACTGGCTGTCCACAACCACAAGATCTCTCTGGAAATCTTCTCTGTTAAAAGATTTCTCTATTAAGAGAAAGAGAAAATTTCTTTTCTATAAAAGCTAATCAAAATTCTGAGAGGGTCAGTAAGATGACTTTTTGTTTCAGAAAAATAGTTCAGCTCAGGACGCATCCGTGGTTGTCACTAGCTCTCAGCTGGTACTGAACACAGGGGGAATGAATCATCCACAGAATGTGTGAAAATATAAAGACTGGACCCTGAGGAAGGAGCTGGATTCATATATAAAACAGAAACAGACTCACAGACATAGAAAACACACTTATGGTTACCAGGGGGGAAGGAGGTGGGAAGGGATGAACTGGGAGTTCGAGATTTGCAGATACTGACAGGTATATATAAAATAGATAAACAAGTGCATACTGTATAGCACAGGGAAATATATTCAATATCTTGCAGTAGCTTACAGTGAAAAAGAATATGGAAACGAATATATGTATATTCATGTACAACTGAAGAATTGGGCTGTACACCAGAAATTGACACAACATTGTAAACTGACTATACTTCAATAAAAAATTAAAAGTTAAAAAAAAAGCTGGATGGAAAAGGAACCAGTAAGGGAGACAGACTGGTGAGGTAGGGAGGAAAATCAGGAGAACGCAGAGTCCTCGGAGGCAAGAGGATCACGTATTTCAAGGAGGGAAGGAGGGATTTGTCAGCTGTGAAAATGCCTCTAAGAGCTCTTGTAAAATGAAAACGAAGTGAATGACCATGTGGAAATCAATCACACAGTCAGGGCAGGTCCAGCAGAGAGGTGGGGACACTCATGAGACAGCACCAGATGGACAGACAGATAAGTTAGCACAGACTGACAGATGGATACACAAGAGACCCTAAGAAACACACAAACAGAGACAGGGCAGCATTAACAGATGAGAAACACAGACAGACGTGGGTGGGCCGGAGCCCCGGGACATCAGGCGAGTGAGCAGTGCAGCCACTCACCCTCCACGCTCCCCGGCATGGGCCACACACGCATCCAGCCGGAAGCTCCAGGCGCAGACAGGGTCCTGGGCCAGGATGCACTCCGAGCAGCTCTGGAGACGGCCGCAGTCGGTTGTGTTCACTTGCGTCACCTCAGTTCGGGAGCCAATCAGGAGCCAGTTCTATGGAAAGGGAGTGGGGAAGAAGGACGCACTGGGTCTCCCAGACCTCAGGGTCACAGACTGGCCCTGGACTCGGCCGTCTCCCCAGCAGATTTGCTGAAAGCTACAACTCACTTGATACAATTTCATACTGTCAACTGGCTGCGGCTCTGGGAATAGGGCCAGATCCTCGAGGACGCTGAGCTGGGCCCCGATCTGCACTGCTCGGTGGAGGTGTCCATCCCCTAGGAAGCAGGCAAGGGGCAAGACGTGGTAACGCAAGCATCCCTGTGCCTGTGACTCTGACACCTGTACGTATGGGGCCCCCGTGACAAGAGCCTGTGTGCACTGGATGGGCAGCTTGCTTGGCCATGACACATACCTGTCCCCAGGTAGAGCACATCGTACTCTTTCCCTGAGAGGCTGGGCACCCTGTGGGCCACGAGCCTGAGATAGGCCGTATCTGTAGTGACTAGAAGGGAGCGGCCATCCGCTGGAAACACTGGCTTGTCCATGAGTGGGTGGTCCCGGATGAAGGTGAGCACGCGGTCAGGCAGGAAGAGCGAGGAGCTGAACTGCTGGAGCTTCATGTTGTTGGTGATGCACTAGGGGGAAAACAGGGTGCACAGCCAGGCTTCCCAGGGGCCGGGAAGTGTCTGTGATGCTTAGATGGGCCTGGTCCTAAAGGGGCAATTCAGGCACCGCGTGGGATAAGGAACTGTCCCCTGCCCCCTCACCTCCCCGGGTCTGGGCTGGGGCACGTCATTGTCCATGACGGGCAGTCCCCTGTTGCAGTCATGTCTCAGCTCTCTGAAGGAACCATTCAGCACCGTCCGAATGTCTTGTGGGCGGAAGGCACACACAGCAGACATGGCAGCCCCTTCCCTAGAAGAGGCAGCCACATGTTCAAGCCAGATATTTGGAGGAAATTAGGGGAGGCAACTCACCCCGACAAATGCGATGCCCCACGAGAGATGCTCCAGGGCACGGGGAAGCACCCCCCACTCCGGAGGACAGAGCTTTGCCCCCACCGAGCCCAGGTGTCGCCCACCCTGTAACTCTCCACAGCAGGACCCCTCACCACTGGGAGGAAAAGATGCCGTAAAAGATGGGGGTCCCTCCTCCGTGTACAGGTCGAAGAATGGCCATGTCCTGCAGGACGCTGGCGGCCTGGCCATGCTCAGGCCCTGGACACAGCAGGTCGGCCTTCAGAAAAGTCGTCCACTTCTGCTGGAGAGTCTTCCGGCCCCCAAGATCCCCCTGGAGTAACAAGCACATGGGAGTTCTCTTTAGAAGAGCCAACACTGGAGGAGGACTGCGGAGACCAACACACGTTCCCCCAGACAGACAAAGAGGGAGACAGACACACAGGACATCTGTCTATGCATGCAGGGCAGAGACACAGACAGAGTAACTGAGGAGGACAGGGCGACAACAATGATGGTGACTAAGTTCACTGTGCACTTATGAATTACTGTACCTTGTGCTTTACATAATTTACCTCATTTAGTCCTCAAAACAGCCCTCAGAGCTAGGCGTCATTAACACCCTCGTCTGTAAGGATGCTGCCCAGTCACAGAGGCAGTCAGCAGTGCGGCACGGACCTGAACCCACATCTGTCTGTCTACAGTTCCTGCCTTTAACCTCTGCACTACCTCCTGGGGACAGTGTCACAAGGGTAATTACGGGGGTAAAAGAGGCCAGAGTCCTTCCCCACATTCCTCAGGCTCCCAGAAAAGTAGCCAAGGCCCAGCAAAAAGGGAGACAGGGGACAGATGCAAAGACAGAGACCCAGAGAGGGAAAGACAGGACAACAGGCAGCAGAGCAAACAGGACAGACAGCTGGGGTCAGAGCCTCACCGCGCACACACGGGCCACCCTCGGGACCTTAAAGTGCTCGTATGAGTCAAACGCTCGGGAAATCTCCGTAAAGAAGAAGTAGATTTCATCGTCTCCGTCTTCATCCCCCCACTCGGCTGGGCTCAAGGCCACGGCTGCAGCAAAGGCTGGGGCTGGGGAGACCAGTGGCCTCAGATTCCACAGACACAGCCTGGGGCCACCCAGCCGCCACCCACTGTGTCCCCAGATAGCCAGCACTCCCTCCTCTCCCCACCGTTAAGCCAGGATGGCAAGGTCTCTGTGCGAATCCAGTCCTCAGCACGACCCACAGCCCGGGAGATGATCGACTGGGTCCCCAAGTAGTTTTTCACAGTGGCCGTGTAGAGGACGCCCCCTGCAAGGGCGACAGGATGGAGAGGGACTGTCAGAGACTCACTGAGGAAGCAGAAGGGGTTCGCAGGCCGAGCAGGGAGCACAGCGGGGGTAAGAAATCGCAGGCAATGCTAAGCATGACGGCCACTCCCTCCCTTAAACAAAGGGCTACAGGGCAGTAAAGGGAACCAGGAACCAGTCCCTGTGGAAACTGAGAGATTTTTTGTTGTTGGTCTGTTTCTTGTTATTTTTAAGGCCTTCTCTATCCTGTAATATGCTAATTACACGGTAATTTTTCAGGAAGGGTTTGCTCTGCGGCACGTTCCCATCTCACTGGAGTTCTCCCGCTGTGTAAACTTCTGAGGGTCAGTGGGTGTGTGCGGCCGTGGAACAAGTCACAGCTTTAGGGTATGTTAGCATCACTTCAGGAACTGATCCAAATGCAGATTCCTGGGCCCTGGGCCCAGCAATGCTCACTCAGTAGGGTTGGGGGTGTGGCCCAAGAGCTACATTTCAAACAAGCAGTTGGAATTACCCTGACATGGGTGGTTCAAGAGCTCACTTTGAGAAATACCAACCTAAAGGATCACTGCATGTCCCGCTGCCAGCCGCGGGAAGCAACGAGGATCAGATCCTCTCCTGGTTCAGCTGGGGGACAGAAGTGCTCTAGGGAAGGCAGGGATTGGAGAAGATAGGGGATCACAGGCACTCTGGGGAGGAAGGGCAGCTGCAGCTCTGTGGGCTGAATGCCAGAGGACCAGAGCCACTCTGAGTAACAAGGCCAAGGGCTCGGATGTGAGTGGAGAAAGTCACGCAGGGGCAATAAAAGGTCACAGATCCCCTGGTGGAGTTCTGAGTATCACAGGGACTCTGGAGAGAACAGAGAAGCATTCCTTCATCACCCGTTACATAAAAGGCACTTGCTGGGTGCTAAGCATGTCACTGCCCCCCCCCCCAAGAATTCCCACTGGAGTCTGGAAGACAAACTGGAATCAGACACCAGGTGGCATGGACTCAGATGTGTGCAGGAGCACAGAGCACCCAGGCACGTCTCACTGGGGGAGCAGCATCTCAGAGATAACGTCTGAGCTGGGTCTGAAGAATGAGCGATATGCCGGGCAGGACTTCAGAAGAGGGGAGCCGTGTTCAGGGATGTGGGGACCCCCCATGGCTGAAGCTCTGGCAGGGCTCAGGGGCTGCGGGGCAAGCGAGCAGAGATGAGCTGGAGGGGCAGAGACAGGCACCCCACAGTGATAAGCCTGCTCTGCCAGGGAAATGTGCACTGTAGCCTAAAGGTGAGAATCAAATGGAGATTTTTCTTGAGGAGGAGTGACGCTAATAGTTTTGGTTTTTAAGAAGACAGTGCTAGTTACAAGGCCCTTCACACAGTCCAGGCAAGAACGGAGGGCCTGAACTAAGGCACTGGCAGAGAGAGAAAGGGGGATGGATTGGGGGGCTATTTCAGAGGCAGAGCCCATTAACAAGATTTGAAAATCGACTGAGTATGAGATGTGAAAGAATGGAGTAAAATAACGCCTATAAGGTTTCCATTTAGAAGATGGATGACAGTAGATGGTGATGCTATGAACCACGTGAAGAAATGGTAAAAGGCTCAGAAAGGAGGTGGCTGCAGAGAGGTGAGTTCAGTTGTTGGACACACTAAGGGTGAAGCACCTTCAGGACACCTGGTTGGAGATACTGGAAGGCAATCAAACAGAAAGGTGTGGGCAACACAGGCAGCAGGGCCAGAGTCAGGCAGCTTGGTAGTCCTGACGACCAGGGAGAAAGGAAATCGAGAAGAGAGCCCTGAGGCACCACCATTTGAAGGCAACTCAGAGAAGATCGAGCCAGAGAGGCTGGAGGAACCTTTCCTTGCTTGGGAACCCCAGCAGGACCCTGAGGGCACGTGCGCTGAAGCAGCAGCGAGCAGGGCCTCTGTGGGGGGGCCCGGGGTCACAGAAGCTTGAGTGGCGCTGCATGTCTCAGGCATTGAAAAGATAACCACTGATACTTTGAAAACACTTTAATGCAGAGCAAAAAGGGCCAGGAGACCTCTGAGGGCAACAGGGAAAGATTAGAACCCTTCCTTACAGGGTAGGGAGGAGAGACTTGGGTTTGTGAAAAGAATCCAAGCACTTTGGGGCCAGGAAGGCTTGGGTCTGCACACTTACTACTAGTAAGATCTTAGGCAAGTTAACTTTCCTAAGCCCTGAGTTCCTCAAATGCAGACTGAGGAGCCCACCACCTTCCACTCAGAGGGGAGCTAAGGAGGCCACCCCAGGCAGGGCCTGGCACATGGCTGCCATTCAATACGTGTTAGTTGCAGCTCCTTATGAACCATACGGGGCCATAGGCTTGATCTGCTGCCATAGGTGGGGAGGGGGTAAGGCGGGAAGCCCCATGGAAAAGACTGGCAGGACCCCCAGGCAGGGCCACTACCTCCTGCCAGGACCATCCGATTCCCTGGCCCAGAGGCTCTCTCACTTTTTGCCTCTGAGGCAGCTTACTTCTAGGAAACTGGAACTTACCCCTAGAATTCTACTGGTTCCCTGAGCTCACTCCTGATTGGTCCATTTGAAGTACTTCATTTGCATGGAGCTCACTCCTGATTGGTTATTTCTCTCCCTCCTGATTGGTCCATTTCTACAAAGCTTGTTCCTAATTAGTTAACTTGTTATACCTTATTTGCATATGGTGTTGCAAAGTGTAAAACTGGCAGCCTATAAAGGCCTCTGTAAGCCTACAAATGGGGTCCAGAGCTTGGAGTGTTAACTCCCTTGGGTCCACTGGCATAATAAACCTGAATTCTCCAACTCTCCGAGTGCTGCTTGGTCTCTCGACGGATCCAGGTTGCTGTCACAACTGAGTTGTAACACTAAGCTGTAACACTGAGCTATGACACACTTTTCTGCAACAGGGGACAACCATAAAATGACATCCCATTCCCTTCCAGGTATTTCATGAGGGGGGAAAAAAATCAGGTTTGGGGCAAAGGTTCTGGCAGCAAACAGAGCAACAAATGAGGCAACCCTTAGCTCCAGGGGGGAAAAGTTGATATAGAAGCCAGAACTGTAATGAAAACTTTCCCTAAAAAGGTGTCATACACAAAACACTCTAAAAGCAAAACTCTGACAGAAGCTGTGCCATGGATACCCTGAAAATGGGGGAAATGTGGTGGAGGAGACAGTTATGTATATTTTGGAAGCATTACTTGGTGTGTTTAGGCAGGGGGTGGGGGGAGTCATAAATATTCTAGAAACATGGAAAGGACCACAGATAACCATGCAAGGACCTAGTGGTGGACGGAGGTAAAGTCCCAAAACGTTCTCAGGGATCAATGACAGTCAATTTCACATATTCTGTTGCACTGTTCATATAATAAAATATCCCTGTATGTGCAACTGTTTGGCAAATTATTACTGAATAGATCAAGCCAGAAAACATGAAACACACACCTGCTGTTGGCAAAAGCGGATGTGTAAAAGAGAGCGACGCCCACGGTGTCGAGCTCAGCGAACAAGCTGGTTAGAAAAAAACACCAGGCATAATTCAACCCAATTTTTAAAAATATGTATGTATGTCTGCAGGCACAGGGAAGACTGAAGGAGCTACAGCTCTACAGTGCTACTGATGTTTGTTTCTGACTAATGAAATTACAAGTGATTTTCATGTTCTTTGTACTTTTTTATATGCACTGATTTTTTTTTTTTTTTTGTAGTTAGCATCTTTCCTTTTTAGAACCTTCCAAATTAAGACACTTGCATTTTGGAAATAAAAGAGGAAAAATAAAAAGATTGAAAGCCACCAAGATGAAGAATCACAGCCAAAGAAAAATCACAATTATGTGTGGAAACAGACCTCTACCTGCTCAGAGGTAGAGCCTGTGAATGAAGGCCTCCCACATATGTTAACAACCCAACACAGACAGGCTTGGATATGAGCCATGATGGTGACTATTTCAATAAACGCTGGGGGGTTCAAATTTTCACTCTGATAACAAAAGGCTCACTTTCACACAAGGTTTACAATAGCAAGTGCCATTTACTTGCTTTAAAAAGAGGGTTTTAAACATGAGCCTTGCCTTCCTTCCTCTACTCCTTTTTCTTCTCACAGTCAGAGCTTCACAGGAAAGACAGCTCCTGCCCTAATAGTCTCCATTTCCTTGTCTAAGGATTATGCCAGCTGTATATATCCTTTTTCTTTTTAAACAGCCTATTACCAGGACATAATTATAGATCATTGGAGACGCAGGGTTTACTCTGCCTTTTCCACTGCTGGCCATATAGGATTCCTATAACTATCTTGTTTGGGTGTGTGAATGCTAGTATTGGGGCACACACACATGGATTTAAGGGAAAAGCTTGACCCTAAAATGCTGGCAACACCCTAGTGCACTGGGAACACATGCAATACTCCAGGACGGATGCAATAATCACAAGACGCAATCAGTCCAAAAGGAGACAATGAAAACACAAGATGGGCTGTCAAAGAGAAAGAGCAAAAGCCCCCTTCTTCTGTTCTTGATAAAAGCCCAATTTATTACTGGGTGTGATAGGGAGGACCAAAGATAACTGATCACTGTCTCCAGCTTGGGACCTTGGGTCCTGGCACTGTGCACTCACAGGAGGGTACACTGGTGGAGGAGAAGGTCTAGGGGAGCTCAGTTTGAGATATGCTGATTTTGAGATTCCTGTGGTACAATGAAGTGGAGATGTCTGGAAAGCAGCTGAATGTGAGGTCTGTAGCTCCAGATAATGGATGAGAAGTATCAAAATACAGTGGACACAGAACCCCTGGGGCTGGCTGACGTCCCAGTTACACAGAATGCGAGAGAAGAGGATCTTGGGTGGAGCCCCAAAACTGAAAGGATGAGCAGAAGACAAAAATCCTACAAGGAAGACTGAGAAGGAACTGCAAACGTCCTTGGGCTCCTGTGAATGTTACTGTCAAAACATCTGAATTTTTCCAAACTGGAATACTTCAAATAGAGACCTTGAGATCATTTTGTTAATCTTCTCTAAGATTAATGTTATATTTGAAGACAAGATTTCTGGGGCTTTTTCCTAAAGAAATCCAAGACCAATAAACACGTGAAAAGCTGTTCACTCTCACTAATTGAAATGCAAATCAAAAGCATCAGATTGGACTTTGGAGGAAGGCACTGTTGTATGTTTATTAACTATATTTTTAGGGACTGACAGGGTATAATGAAACAGGCCCTCTCACCACTGCTGGCAGGACTAACTGGAGAGCAGTTTGGCCAAGACCATCAAGCATGATAAAAATCTTTTACATCCTTTGGCCCAGCACTCCTGCTTTTTGGATTAATTCATGCAGGTGATTACATTCATGTAAAGGATTTACATAAACACTTATGTTAAAGGATTCCTTCTGCAACATTATTTATAAAAGAAATTATTTTAAAATCTGAATGTATAATTATATGGGAGTAATTAAATAATTGTGCTCCATCCATATGATGAAAGAGAAAGTCATCACTAAAAATCATGTTTGAATAATTAAATTCTATGATGAGAAAATGTTCAGCATACAATAGTAAGTGAAGTACATGTGATAATTCCAGCTTATTACAAATACACACAAGAGTGTAAGAAAACACTCCAAAATAATAACAGTGGCTACCTGGTGATGACTGAATTACAGTCAACTTTTCACTTTCTTCTTTATATATTTCTATATTTTCTCAATTTTCTATAATGCACATTGCAATTTTCATAATTTAAAGTAAAAAATGTTCCTGCTTTTATATTCTAATATTATATTCTAATATTTTCATTACTAAAAGCTCTTTTTATCTCAAAATACCTCCATTATCCTTAAGGACAGCTGTATAGATCTGAACTGGGAATTTTGATTCTAATTCTTAAATAATGTCGCCAGGATTTCCTATACTGCTATTTTCAAAACAGAGGGATAATGGATCAACACTGGAAGCTCCAACTAAACACTGGCACTTATGTCTCACCAAGAAAAAATATAAATCATAGCCCTCTCAAGAACTGCAGAGGAAAACTTGTAATATTGATATAGGCTATTATTTGGATCTGAGACAGAAAAAGCCATGGAGGTTCTATGTTAACTGTCTTGAGCTAGTCATTCTAAACTATTAGAAAGTGATTTCTTATCACCTCCATCAATCATCAGCTGAAAGGCAACACTGAATTTCATTATCTTGGGGAAAGAAAAAAAAAGACTTGAAATCTCTTTGAAAATGTTCTTTGTTAAATATGATCTTATTTATGAAATTTATATCCATAGACTACAAGCTAACGTGAATCCAACTGCTGAGTGCAACGCAGACAAAATACACACAGAGGGTTAAATATACTTCAAGATTACTGCTTGAAACAAAAAAAAAGTTAATTATTTTAGATTGTTGCCATTGAGAAGTCATTTTGTTGATTAACAGTTATAGAGTATCAAGAGACATTCACAGTTGCTAAAACTGAGAAATCTTTCTTAATGAGCCTAATGACTGGCTCAGAGTTTTGCCCAAAATGCTTGATAAAAAGCCAAGAAAGATAAACTATTAACTAAACTCTTATTCAGATATGTATGAGTATAAACAAGTTCTCATTGATTTCAACTGCAGATGAATAATAAAAATGACAACCCAAATATTGTATCTACTAGCTATATACTCTATGTTCATTTTCCAAAGTTGTTATTTCATTGCATTTTAGAAAAGGTAAATCACTGACTCAATGAGTGATTTAATTCGTATAGCTTTTAAGACTTTTCCTACAAATGAAGTCATGCATAAGAAAACAGTTTCATTGTTAGATCTTTTAGCCCGAGTTCTGTTTCCCATCAAATATTGTCCAAAAGTATTGGTAAAAATTAACTTTATGATAAAGTTCGCAGGAACTTTAGTGATGAAAGGAGAAACAGTATGATGAATGATGCTAAGTCAACTGATTAGCTAGCTGGAGAAAATCAATTTGGATTCCCTTCTCATGCCATTTATCAAAACAAGTTCCAAATAGATCAAAGAGTTAAATGTTAGGGGGAAAATTCTGTTGTTGTTGTTGAAATATAGTTGATTTACAACGTTGTGTTAGTTTCTGGTGCACAGCATAATGATTCAATTGCACATATAGAAATTCTTTTAGGGGAAAATTTTTTAAGAAGAAAAATCTTATCTGCTCTCTAACTGAAGAAGGATTTAGCTTAAAAAATATAATCACAAAGAAAAAAATGTAGATTGGAACACGAATATCTTACCTGAGGATCGGCCCAAGAACATGAGCAGAGGACTGACCAAAGAAGAAATAAAAATAGATGCTAACACACAAAAAAAGCTCAACTTTGCTAATATTCAAAGACATGTAAATCTAAACAAGGTGCCATTTTTAGCTTCAAATTAGCACAAAATAAATTTAATGAGAATACTACAGTGTGGTGAACTTTATGTGAGAAAAAAACTCGCATTCACTGCTGATTTAGGGTATAAATTTGTATACCCTTTCTAAAAACTCAATTAGCAACAGATAATGAGCCATAAAATACTCACACCCTTTAGTAGAGTGATCCAGGAGCCTTAAGGACACAGTCTAAAGTGAGGATAAAAATTTATGGACAAAAATGTGCATTACAGTGTTGCAGACAATAGCAAAAACTTTGAAGTAAACTAAATAAACTTGAAAATAAATGTACATGATTTAGAATTCCTTAATTAAATTATGGTATGCGCAGAGGATGAGTAGTATGGTGTCAGTAAAATTTTCATCTACAAAGAATTTTTATTTTTTTTTATCCTTCTGAGGGATACTTTTGTAAATTGTATTTTTTTCTTTTTTTGATGTGGGGGTAGGTAATTAGGTTTATTTATCTTTGGAGGAAGTACTGGGGATTGAACCCAGGACCTTGTGCATGCTAAGCATGCGCTCTACCATTTGAACTACACCCTCCCCACTAAAGAATTTTTTAATTATATAGAAATGCCTATGATATAAAGTTACATGACAGTACTCAAAACTGTATCCATGTTGCATGACATTTACAAGTTCATGAAAACACACACTCATTCTATTAACCTGCTTTTTTTGCACTATCATGGGAAGAACGGCTGGATTCTCCCTGAATCTGGAGAGTGTGTGGAGTGGTCTAAACAAAAATACAGACTATGTGGCACACAAAACAGCTCCTGCTACCAAGGAATTAGGCAGTCATTCTTCAGGAAAAGTTTAGGCACAACCTGTGACAGAACCATTCAGCACCTGAGCAACTGTGTAGGTATAGCTTGTTCAAAGGAAATAATAGTAGCAATTTATTTAATAGTCATTACTGATTCCTCTGAGCAACAAAGGACTGGTCAGCCAAACACACATGCATGAGTACATATCCACATGCACACACACGTTAAAAAAGCTAGAAGGAAATACCTAAAATATTAGCAGTGGTTTTCAGAGTAGGGATCCTCTAGAACCATGCTGATATGGTAGCTACTAGACGCAAATGGCTGTTTACTGTTCAAATTAAAATTATACGTAAAATTTAATATTTTTCCTTCAGTGGCACTAGTCATATCTCAAGGGCTCAGTAACCAACTACACGTTACTAGTGGCTACCGTATTAGACAGCAAAGATACAGAACAATTCCATGGTCATATAAAGTTCTTTTGGACCCTACTGTTCTAAAAGACTTCTTATGTCCTTCTTTACACTTTTTGCAAATTTATTACAATATGCATAGTAGTAGATTCCTCTTATAAACAGGAAAAAAATGACTAAAAGAAA
Organism: Camelus ferus; assembly: GCF_009834535.1. Lineage (NCBI taxonomy): Eukaryota > Metazoa > Chordata > Mammalia > Artiodactyla > Camelidae > Camelus > Camelus ferus. The sequence goes on along the minus strand of NC_045710.1, from coordinate 54,978,954 downwards.
TGAGGTTAACAGAGGAAGCGTTCACTCTAGAGATGCAAGGGAAATGATACTCTGGGGAGGGGGAAGCAGGCGGTCACAAGCGCTCTGGGAAGAACAGGGAAGGCTAGAAAGAGATGTGGGAATAATAGACATTCCGAGGAAAGGGAAGAAAGGACACAGAAATTCCAATAGGAGGGGTGGGAAGGAGGCAATTACAGCAAGGCTCTTGTCTCTCCCCACTCACCAGCCATTACAGCTGCTGACCGCTGAGCTGGCTCAAAAGGGCATTTCCCCCGGCCACTCTCAAGTCTTTCCACCTCCTGGAAACTGGACACATCCTACAGACCAGAAGGGGGCAATTGGTTTAGAGGTCATGGGGAGGTTCATGGTGAGAATTACAAAGATGGTCAGATGAAGAACAAACCCAATTCCATTCCCCTCCCCCCGCTCCCCCACTACCATTCCCATATTCCCAGTCTGCTGATCCGGGCTCCCCCACCCACAACTTCATTTCCCATCTCTGCCATCCCTCTTTTCAGTTTATTTCTCTTCCCTCAACTCCCGTGGCACCCAACCCCCATGTGCTCTGATGAAGGCTATACCTACGATTACCCTAGAAGACACTGAGAGGCTGAAAGGCAGATCTTTCCTCTGAAATGTCGAACTGTATGGTCTGCAGATTGCCTGAGGATGTGCTGCAGGACAAGGAGGACCAGGGGAGACAGCAGGCCTCCCAAGGGCCAGAGCACTTGGGAAGGGTAAAGAAAGTGCTTTATATCATAGGCATTTCTATATAAAGCACTTCAGATGGGGAGGACTATCTGAAGCCCATGGGTCTAGAGAGAAGGGCCACCCTTCCCCTGCTCCCACCCCATGAATAAAAGACAGAACCAGAATCAAGGATACACAGAAGCAAGGAAAAGCATCTGTAAAGTCCGTGAAGACCTGAAGGTCAGGTCAGAATTTGAGGCTTTGGCAAGGAAGTGTCTTCCTCAGTCAGGGACTCCAGAGGTACTGAGGCAGGGGGTGGTGTGAGAGTTCCACCAGAGCCAGCCAGATGTTACCTTTCTTAACTGAGCATCCAGCACTAAAAGAGGCTTCAAGATAGCATGAAAAAATGAAAATCCAGATTTTAACCTGGACTGACAGGGAAGTTAATTGTGGCCAGTTAGGGGTCAGAGTTACGGCATGGAAGTGCCAGGCGTGATATTTCCAGTTCACAAACTAGGGTGGGGCATGGTGCTGCTGAGGCCTAACCACTGTGACGGCAGCTGGAGACGAGCAGCGGAGCTCTCCGCCCCCTCGGCACCCTGGCCCTGCTCTGACTGCTCTCTACCTGCTGTACTTGGCAAACATGGTTTTGTGTTACTAAAAGAGCCTGGAAGAAGGCCTGTTAGAATTGGATGTTATCTGAGTCCCCCTCCAAAAGAATACTAGGTCAAGAATCTTCTGGAATGGAGGACCCCACAGAAGCACAATCTCCTCCCCAGTGTGGCAGTGGGATCACTCCAGCCTAAGGAGACAGATGGCAGTTCAGTGAGAGATGACCAAGATGTTTGGGCACTCTGGGCATGGCGTATGTCCCACTGCTGAAGCCTGTCTTATCTCTCACCTAAACTACAAGACTCCCACCCAAGGTTAACATTCCTACACTATCGGTCACTGCCTTGATAAGTGCTCAAGCCAGAGAAAGACGAAAATGGCTCACTATTGCCTCTTTAGTGCAAACTGCTTATTTTCCAATACCTCAAAAAATGAACTCTTTCTTCTAACCAAACCTGGAATCCTATTATTCCTAGAAAACCAAGTACATTTTTCCCATCTCTATGCCTGAAACGACTCCCTCATGTTTCACTAAGGACTTAAAAAGAACGAGCTTTTTCTCAGTTCTCATTCTCTTCCATCTTCATGCGCCATTGGGTACTTTTGATTCACTTCCCTCCTTGCAATATTCTATTTCTTAACTCTCTTGAAATTCTCCCCTCCTGGAGTCCCTCCTCCTGGCTGTTGTCTCTTTATCTCCTTTGGTTGTTTCTCTTTTCCTTTCTAGCCTCTCACCGGTGCGTCCTTACTCCTTTTCACATACACTTTAAAGATCTCGTTCATTTTTACATTTCCAGCCAGACTTTCTATGCAGATCATTCCCCAAACTCTCCTAGTCTGATGTCTTCCAAACTTGATTGCTGGACTTCCTCACAGAGATGACCTACCAGCCCCTTGAAACTCAACATGTCAAAGCTCGTCCTCTTCCAGTTTCCCCAAATGGCATCATCGTGTTATTCAGGTTCATAGCCTTGGAGCAAGTGAGCCTATTAACTACATAGGCTATCACTACTGTACGGTCAAAGCGATATTTAATTAGGGTCTTAAAGGGGTAAGACCCCTCTATCACATTCTCTATCTCAATGTTAAGATTCTTCATTATACAACCATTGCATCAGTCAGCACAGTCCTATCAACACCAGTTGTGGTGAAGGCAAGTCCCTCAAGTTGAAAGCCAGAGCTATGTAGGAAGGCAGGGTTGGAACCCATCCTTTGAACTTGGCCAAGAAGGGTGCAAGGCACATGAAGGACCGTTCCCAAGTGGTTAGGGGGTTAAAAAAAAAAAAAAAAGATTGTCCCTGTTACATGAAACAGATCAAATGTCACAAGAAATTGAAGCCAGCAAAGGTCTTCTAGATTCCAGGGTAGTGGAGCAGAGCCAGACACACCTGGGTTTGAATCTTGGCTCTGCCTCTGCCAGCTGTACATCTCAGACTTTTACCTAACTTTTCAGAACTTCTGTTTCATGGCCTGCAAAATGGAAATAAATACTATCATGGTGTATCATCACTATCATAATAAATAAGTATCATGATGTGATTGGTAAGAATTAAACTCAACTGTGAATGTAGAGTATTTACCACCAAGCCTGTGACAGAGTGGACACTCAATTGAATGGCAAGTCTTATTGTTGTTGGTGCTGTGGTTGTAAGTCTAACATTTTTCTGTTAACTGCTGGAGCTCCCTCTACAAAATGAATTAAAAAATTTCCCTCCAGGGTCTGATGCGCTGTCACTGAAGGGCAGTTCTCCATGTTGCTGGAGTTGGTAGGTCCTATATGCTTGAACTTCCTTTTGGAAGCACCGTTAGTTCTCTGAGCCATCAACTCTGAGCAAGTTGTTGTGTTTGGATCAGCTAGTCAAAGTTCTCAGATAATAGTTACACATCGTCTCAAAAAAAAAAATAGTTATAGATGGTCTCAGAGTCATTCGTCTGGGACATGAGAGGTTCAGCTCTAAGGATGAGGTAAGGACTTGCTCAAGCAGATGGGGATTGCCAGGAGGCAGGATGAGACAGATAAAAACAGAAGAGAGCTTTCAAGAAGTCCAGAGAGCAGTCTTGGGATTTTGAAGGGCTAACACAGTAGTTAGCTGTGTCCTATATTCTCCTACAAACAAGCCTTGACCAAAGGTTGCTCCTTCATTTCATGAGCCTGCTAGCTAGGAGGGTTCAGAGAAAGAATTAAAAGTCACACGAGTGCGAGACATAGGCCCCTGGCTTCACTCTCGGTTGCTGATAGTTCTCAAGAATGGAGAGGGGTCCAAGTCACACCAATCCTGACAGGTATGTCTAGGACACTGTCTGTCTAGACACTTATCTAACAATCGTTAGGGCCCCACCTCAGAGAGCCAAAGAAGAAACAGAAGGCCCTCGGGAACTAACTTGGAGTAATCGCATTGGCTGTGAACCATGGCTCCATTATTCGTACCCATGGGCTCCCTGATTCCGTGCACACTGGGAAAAGGACAAATGTGGCAATGGCGGTCCCACAGCTACTTTGTGAGCTTCGTGAGACTATGGGAAAACCAGACCCTCAACATTACCTGAATGGACATTGAGATTTTCACCACCACCCTGAACTAGGAAAGCTTTCCAGGATGAGGGAGCTACCCATACCCCAGTCAGGAGTCTATGAACGGCATTATGAAAATAACTCAATATGAGCCCAGCTAACTCCAAGGACAGCCCAGAGGGACTGACTGAGGCGATCAAGCCTGTACAATTATAGCATTCTAAGACAAAGCTATGAGGGTGCTGTTTCACAAAGAGGAATCTGGAGGTACACACTGACTAGATCCATGTGGCAAGGAATTACTGCAGACTGTAGGTCAAGTCAAGACCCACCACTGAGGCTCAGGGCCAGGAAAGGGAGTTGCTGGAGCCCCTCCTATTCCTAGCACAAAGGAGAAAAAGGTGTCTGGTGATACGAAAGACATGTGAGGCTTGTGACTCATCCTAGGGCCTGGTCACAAATACACGCTGCTGTAGGAACAGTGACTGACTGCTGGATAACTGCTGGGGAAAGCTGAGGGGTCACCAATTCCTTAGATGTCACCAATCCCAGGGACTTTTGAGGCCATGACTAACCTAGATGTGATTAGGGGTATCCATGTCCCAAGCTTGCCTGGGTGGGGGGCTGGAGACGCCCAGGGCCTTAGCAGCAATGAACAGGATCAAGGAGAAAACATGGTTAACAGAGTGCCCACCGTGAAGGCAAGATCCAGAGTATGGGGCCAGCAGGTGCTATATTAGAGAGCAGTGACCTCAAAAGCCATGAGAGCAAAGGGTCACAGCCCACACAGGATGGGGCTGACAGTAGGGGTGAGAGGAGGTGGTGAAAGATAGTTACACGACATGGGAGGAAGAAACAGGTACGGACTGTGCTGATTAAGAAATGGATGCAGGCTGCCTGGACAAAGCATGGAAAACCTGAGTTACCCGCCCCTGAAGTTTCTCCCAGATTTACCCTCTCCACAGCCCAGCTAGTGTCCCACTATGACCCCTTACACTTTGTATACCTCACCTTCTAAGGACAGCCTCCCTCCCCGCCCTTTTCGCACCCCCCTCAGTGGCAGACAAAGGCTCTACCCTGTGAGGACATCCCTCACCCCCAGTGCTTATCACGCACAAGGGCTGTCTTAAGCACGATCCCCGTCACAGTCACTCACAGGAGACCCCTCCCAGCCTCCCACCCCCGTCACTCACAATAACCCCGCACTTCGGATCAAAAGCGAAGGTGCCACAAGTGAGGAGGTGAGAAGCATTGGCAATGGCGAGAATCTGGACAAAATTGTGACATTCGTCCTGAGGGTCAGAGATGGTTAGAGAGAATCAGAAGCAGCAGGTACAAGGAGAGGTAATGTTAGGACAGTTGATATGCAGCTCGGGGCATGGTGTTAGAGTCCCTGCCTGGGCCCACTGGGTGGGAGCACGGCAGGGGGACTGACGCAGAGCCAGGGCTGGGCCAAGGCCTCAGCTGACACTCAGGACAGGGCTGGGGTTTATACCTACCTCCTTCTTGCCTTTCTTGCTACAGTTCTGTCGGTGGGCCTCAGGCACGATCCAGTCAATCTAAGGAAGAAGGAGTGACCATTTCCCCCAGGATCTCCCCCAGTTCCTCCCAAGTCAGGGTCAGTGACACAGCTCTACAACCTCCATCAATTTGGGAACTTCAGAGATACATCCAACCCTTGACCCCAGAGCTTTGTTTTTCAAACTGGAGGTCTCTACCCACTGAGTCATAAAATCAATTGTGAAATGTCAACTAACATTACTTTTGATGAAACAGAATACATCAGAGTGTATCACATACAGGAGAGTAAATATTGTTTTGAGAAACTTCTCTTTCAGTACACACTTTGTGTACTGGATCAAAATGTACCATATATTTCTTACTAACGGAGGGTCAGAAAAACTTGAAAACTATTGCCCTAGAGTAAAATGATTCTAGTTCATCCTCTGCCCACATCCACCTGAAACCTGGTCACTGTGGCCTCCTCCCCATTATCATGACCCTCCCTCATAGCCTCCCTGATCACCATGCCCCCCTCCATCACCCTCGGCTAAGATGATGAGGTTGAGGACCTACCCTTATTTTCACCAACACTCTGCCTCCTGTCACAACCCCCACCCCCGCCCAACACATCCCATAAAACCATGGATCTAATCACATGCTCTGTGATCTGAGGTCCTCCCCTCTCTCATCTCTCACCCTGCGGGGTCTCTCCCCTGAAAAGGGCAGAGATAAAGCGAAGATGGTGTCCCGGGCGCCGACGTAAAGGGTGTGGGAAGCAGGATCCACGAGGAGAACAGAGTAATTGTATGTCTGGGGGATGGTGAACCGGGTGAGATAGGAGTCAGCCTCTGGCAGGAAGAGAGAGTCAAAGTGAGGAGTGATATCAGCCGTCACTTCATAAGGGTGGAGTCTGCAAGGGTAAAGCCAAAGCGGTCCGTTTTTGTTTTCTTCCAAGTACTATATTTATTTAGCAACCTTAAGGGCAAAAACAGAGCCTTGACAGGCCAGCCATTTAACTTCCCCAGAGATACATAACTGATGACATCAGAGGACTTAGCACACACAATACAGTTAAGTATGCTTTCTCTATAAAAATAGAGCACTTTATTAAAATAGCGGCATAAATAGTAAGTCTGTAATTTCTATTCATAACAACATGATACATAATTTGAAAATACCTATAGAAGGTCCAAATACTTTCTAAATTTCCTTTTTTTCAAAAAAAAACCACTACTTAGTAGTAACTTCTTTTTACTTAGAGGGGAAATGTTTCACTCTCTTCACCAACACATTAGGAGGACTATCTCCTCTCTCTGCCACCACCCTTTGTCTCACTCCCACCCTTGATCTCACCCCAGTTCCACCCGAAGAGGTGGAGAGGCGGAGTGGGCATGAGTTCCGTGCTTTGGAGTTGGGTCAGCCCAAGTTCACCTGTGGCTCTTCCACTTACCAGACGTATGATCTTGAGTAAGTTAACCTGCCCTTTCTGAGCATCACTTTCCTCATCAGTAAACACCACCATCCAGCGTTGTTGAGAATTAAATGAGATAGCATATGTAGAAGCATCTGACACATACGACATATTTCACAAACGGTTCCTTTCTTCCTTCTTTAAGCATGTGCTCTGTTTGGGCCAAATCTAAACCCATCTCAGCATTCAAAACTCTTATCTATTTAAGTATTATACAAAAAGAAACAAGCTAGCATGGGGGGAGAGTATCGCTCAAGTGGTAGAGCGCATGCTTAGCATGCATGAGGTCCCCAGTACCTCCATTGAAAAAGTAAATAAATAAATAAACCTAATTACTTTCCCTCCCAGTAAATAAATAAATAAGTAAGCAAGCAAGCTAGCATGAATTTAACTTCTTAGCTCAATCTCTGGCTCTGGAGACCTGAATTAATACAGCTCTGCTCTACCTGCTTCACCTGCTCAGCTGCCCTCAAGACTGGTAGCATGGCCAGCAGCCGTGCACTTCCTAGATGTGGTGATGTATGGAGCCCCACTCACCCCATCCTCCCAGATCCATACTGTATGGATCTGTACTCTGTCCCATACTTACCCACCCAACTGCCCCACCTTGTCCTATAGACCTCTCCGGATTCCTGGGTATCAACCCAGCCTGGCAACCTCAGCTCCATGTTGCGGCTACTGTTCCAGCACAAACGGAAACCCAGGCTCTGACCACAACTGTATCTTCTGGATTCATAGCACCCCTATATGTCACTGGCCAAAAGGGACAGAAGTAGTTTAGAAGGCTCTAAGTTACCCAGTTGTGAGTTTTTGCCAACAGGTCGTACCCTTGGCTTCACTGGTTCCACCTGCCCACAGTGCTAACACTTAATGCCCACTGAGAAAAACACCACTTGTGCCCACCTCGGCAAAGAGCCTTTTAAGTGCAAATCACTCCAATAACCACTTTTGACATTGTGGCATCCCCCAGCTTTTTTCACATATTTTGAAGGGACATCTCCCTCTTCCTTTTTTCCCTTCTGAGGACTTAAAAAATTGTTTAAACATAATTTTAAGTCAACTCACTGAATGGTTTTCCAACACTCAGTTTGGAAATGGACAGAGGGAGCAGGGAACTGAGGAAATTAGGAGGGTTATGGTACATCCAATCACGGGAGAACCGGAGTTGGTGTCAGAGATGAGAAGACTGGGGAGTGGGCTAAGGACATTAGGGCTGTGAGCAAGGCAGAAGGCTTGGAGGAGATTAGAACTAATGAATTTGAGAAGTGGGCAGATGGAAATTCTAGGCTGGTAATAGTAAGGATGGGTGTTTGCAGCTGTATGAAAGACCTATAGGTTTGACAGCAGAGTGGATGTCAGTCTGGCTTGATGGACACAGGTGCATGTGAGGGATGAGGGGAATAAGGGAGAGGGAACTTCGAAATGGACGACTTCCAGCAACCCCCGTCCTCTCCCTGGGCCTCAGTGTCCGCGTGTGCACGGGGAGGGGCTTAACTCTGCTGCGGTTCCGTGAATACGGGGCCGCGGGAGCCGCCTGGGCGTGTCGCGGGAACCGAGTCGCGAGGCCTGGGCCGGGTGGAGCAGCACCACGTGGGGGTCCCGCCCGCATCCGGGCCGGGCGTGGCCGGCGTGGGCGGCGCGGGACGCCGTGAGCCGACCTGTGAGGATGCGACTGCCCAGACGGGGAGCGCAGGCAGGTCTGGGTACCTGCAAGCAGGGTCTGGGCGCGGGGCGCAGGGCTAAGGGCGAGGGCGCCCGCGCCTTACCAGAGATAGGAAGCGAGGTCCTGGGCACAGAGCGGGGCACGCGGCCAGACACCGGGCCGCTCAGCACCGCCAGCAGCAGCAGCAGCAGCAGCAGCAGGAGCGGGAAGGGCGGCACCGGGGCCGGCCCAGGGTCCGGGCGTGGCCGCGCGGCAGAGACTGTCATCTTTGCCACCGCCTGGCCGCCGGGGTGTGGCGAGCCCGGTAGACTCCGCTCAGAGCCGCGGCGCCGCCAGCCTCGGCCCCACTCGGCTCTCCTCGGTGCGGTTCGGCTTGCGGCTGCCGGACCGAACGCAACCCGTCACCGCCCCTTCAAGAAAGTACCAATGAGCTGGACGATTTTCTCCTCCAACCAATAGGGGTTGCGTGGAGGCGGGACTAAAGAGAGAAGTCCAACCCAGATAGAGGCGGAGCTAGACCCAGGTGTAGGTGGGGGTTCTAGCTCGTTAACTGGGCTGGCCATGCCGCTCCAGGACCCTGAGTGGCGGGTTTGCAAAGACTGCTCCAAAACTCCAATTTCCGTATCTGTTCTAATAGGGAAAATATGTGAGTAAATGGGTACACGCACCAAGTTTCTCAAAATTATTACTCTTGCAAGCATTTAATGAGGGCTTTCTGTGTGACAATCACAAAGCGAAACACACAAGAACAAAACACAATACAGTGATACAAAAAAAAAAAAAATCATGGTCCTTGGCTTTAGGGAGCTCATAGTGAAATAAGACAGATACATAAACAAATAACTGCAAATAGATAATTGCAATACAAAGTGATTCATATTTACTATAATAATGTGCAATTAATGCTCAGTAGGGATAGGTTTTGCCTGGAAAAATCAAGGTTTCACAGAAGTGACATCTGAACTAAGTGTTAAAGAATAAGTAGGACTTTGAGGATGAAAGATAAAAAACCGCCAATGGACATGTCCACTTGGATATTCTGCAGACAAGACAAACACAGGGCCTGAGCATAATTTGCTATTTCTCCCTTCCCAACCTCTGCTCCTCCTTCAAGCCTTGGAGGTAATCTTTGCTTTCCCCTCTTTCATCCCCTGTTATATTAGTTATCTAGGCTGCATAACAAGTAACAAATTATTACAGCATAATATAGTAGCTTAAAACACCAATAACATTTACTATTGTAACTGAGCAGGACCCTATGGGTCCTTCCCAGAACAGACCCCACACCCCCGTCCTCTGCCAGCCTCTTGTTTGTAGAAAAACTTTAGCCTCCTAGGCCTTCCCTGAGTTCCAAAGAATACATTTAATCAGAGAAGTGAGAAAATGCAGAAAGGAGAATAGTCAAGCAAGACAAAACAATAACAGTTTAGCCATTAAATGAAGGACCTTTAGTTCTTCCTCAAGGGCTATAGATAATATTCTGAGCCACATCTTTTGACCTGTTTTTTGCAAAGACTGAAACTCCCCCCAGGTGGGAGAAGTTAGCTGTAGACCCCACATGAGCTGGAACCAGAATGTTGATAATGTTGACCCTCACGGTTTCCCTTTGTCAGCAATTCAGGAATAGCTTAACTGGGTAGTCTGGCTCCATCTCTCTTGAGGTTACAGTCAAGTTACTGGATGGGGCTACAACCATCTGAAAGCTTAACTGGGGCTGGAGGATCCACTTCAAGGATGCCTTACTCCCATGACTGGCAAATTGATGGTGCCTGTTGGCAGTCAGTTTCTGTTCCTCTTTACCTGGGCCTCTCCATGGGGCTGCCTGAATATCCTCGCATCATGCAGTGGCTTCCTCAGAGCAAATGATTCAAAGGAGCAAAATGAAAGTCACAATGTTTTTTATAATCTAGTCTGAGACATAACATGCAATCACTTCTGCCCTATTCTATTGGTTACACAGGCCAACCCTGATGCACTGTAGGAAGGGGCTACACAAGGGTGTAATACAATGATCTGGGGGGCGCATCTTGAAAGCTGCCTACCACATCCACTTGTAAGCATTCACCATGTCCTGGTAATCTGCCTCCTAAATGACTTAAATCCATCATTTTCTGTCCATTATCCTTATAATGCAGGACTTTATCATCACTCACCTAGACTACCCAATAGTTTCATTAAAAAAAAAAAAAAAACTTTGCCTCCAATCTGTCCCATTCCAAATTTCCAGTAGGGTAATCTTTCTAAAGTGCAAGTTCTGGTTTATTCATTCAACAGTTACCGAAGGCATACTATGTGCTAGGCATTTTGCTAAGAAGCAGAGATAAGAAGATGATTAAAATGTGGTGTCTGAATTCAGATTGCTTAGTCTAGAAGGGGAAATGTATATTTGAAAGTGGTACATCAAATCTACTCTCTGAAACTTTCTAACACAGTAGCCTCAACACAGAGTTCTTCTGGCACTGATACATGCCTCTCCCTGGCTGCTCCTCAGCAATGCAGCCTAGGCTTTATTTGCTTCTCTCAGCATGGTTTTGGTATTGAATTTTTTGTCTTTTGATTTTTCTTAAAAATTTTTTTTCAGGGAGGAGATCAAGATGGCATACCAAGAGGACATGGAGTTCACCTGCCCCCCACAAACACATGAAATAATATATCTACGTGTGGAGCAATTCTCCCTAAAAACAAACTGGAGACTGGCAGAAAAACTCTTATCAATCAAGGCTGTAAGAAAGATGCATAGATAGTTGGATAAGGAGGGAAGAGAAGCAACCAGGTCAGGACCAGCACCCTAGGAGGGGACACAGAATAGAAGGGGGGTTACACAGGCTCAGAGAGCCTCCTTGGAAAGTTAGTGGTTTGAATCACATACTGGGTGCCCCAGCCCTGCGGTCCAACACCAGGAAGATGAGTCCATTCAGCTGGTTTGAAAACCAGTGGGACAGACAGCTGGGCTATAAGAAACCTAGATTCTGCTTGTGAAGAGTACCCACATGCCTGCTTACTCCTGAAAGGGGGCAGAGCAAGCAGGGTAGAAAATGCCTGGGACTCTGGCTGTTTTCCCATGACTGCACAGCGCACACCCCAGCCTGAACCAAGCCCTCACTGGCCCCTTTTGCTCCTTCACAGGGCTCCACACTAGGGAGAAGGCTGCCATGGCTGAGGAGAGCACACAGTTTTAGGGGGCAGAGCCAGCTCTGATCCAGCACACCATCCAAATGAGACAAGGGCAGCCATTACTAGTGTTCATTATGGTAGCAGATTGGGAGCAGTCCAGAATTCTGACTGGTGCCAGGACTGCACCCAGGCCCACACCAAGCACCCCCTCCAGCCCCTCTTGCTCCAGCACTGCTCCACCCTGGGGCAAGGGTGCCAATGCTGGGAGGAGGGAAAGCACACACACGAAGAGGGTACAGAACCACCTCGGACCCAACCCTCGGGGTTTCTGCTCCAGCAATCTGGGACCCAACACTGCCCCCAGTAGGATGGTGTTGGCCACTGAGCAGAGTAGAAGGCCTGGCTCATACCTGGCTCTGGCTCTAGAAACTCCATCCCAGCTCCATCTCCTACCAAGATGATACCTGCCAGCGCACCCTTGGGGAAGATGTGACTCATAATCACTTCAAATCCAGCTCTCCCAAAAGAGCTACTGGACACATGCAGACAGTATGGGGATGCTCCCACACAAGGACACTCCTTCAAGACCAGAATAGGAAAAAAACACACGCACCCCAATGTTCATAGCAGCACTATTTACAATAGCCAAGACAGAAACAACCCAAATGTCCATCAACATATGACGGGATAAAGAAGATGTGTTTTATACACACACACACACACACACACACACACACACACACACACACACTGAAATTCTACTCAGCCATCAAAAAGGTCACAATAATGCCATTTGCAGCAACATGAATGGACCTGGAGATTGTCATTCTAAGTGAAGTAAACCAGAAAGAGAAAGAAAAATGCCATACAATATCGCTTATATGTGGAATCTGAAAAAAAAAAAAGGACTACTTATTATTTATAACTCATGATTGACTTCTTGAATATGTGTAAGGACATTTGACTGTTCTTCATAATTGGATAACTGTATTCTGTTGATTCTTATTTTGTGGTTGGCTTTATTCCTTTGATAACTATGTAAGTTTAAAGAGCTAAAGCTCTAAACTGTTCTTAGAAAGAAAGAACAGTACATATATGTAAATTTTTTTAATGTTCAGTATATTGTATATATGTATTCACATGCAATATATTGTATATGTGCAGTCAAATTGTGTCAATTGTACCTAATAAAACTGAAAATGGGAAAAAAAAGACCAGAATAGGTTACTGTTTTGCCTAATTCTATAGAGACAGAAAAAGTTAAGCAAAATGAGAAGACAGAGTAATTTGTTTCAAACAAAAGAACAAGAAAAATTTTAAAAACAACTAATGAAATAGAGGTAAAAAATTTACAAAATAAAGAGTTCAAAGCATTATTAATAAGAACGCTAACTGAACTAGGGAAAAGAATTGATGAACACAGAATTTTAACAAGGAACTAGAAAATATAAGAAAGAACCAGTCAGAACTGAAGAACACACTAAACTGAAATGAAAAACACACTAGAAGGAATTAATAGCAGACTAAGTGATACAGAAGAATGCAAAAGTAACCTGAAGATAGAATAATGGAAATCACCCAATTGGAATAGCAAAAAGAAAAACAGATTAAACAATGAGAACAGTATAAGGAACCTCTGGAACAACACCAAGCATACCAACATTCAAATTAGAAGGGTCTCAGAAGGAGAAGAAAAAGAGAAGGAGATCAAAAATGTGTTTGATGAAATTATGGCTAAAAATTTCCCAAACCTGAAGAAGGAAACAGATATCCATGTATAGGAAGCACAGAGAGTCCCCCGAAAACATGAACTCAAACAGACACACACTGAGACATATCATAATGAAAATGTGAAAAATTAAAGATAAAAAGAGAATTCTAAAGGCAGCAAGAGAAAAACAAAGGGTCACATACCAAGGAACCACCATGAAGCTATCAGCCGATTTTTCTGCAGAAACGTTGCAGGCCAGAAAGCAGTGACGTGACGTACCTGAAGGGCTGAAAGGGGAAATTCTACAACCTAGGATACTCTGCCCAACAAGATACTCATTCAGAATTGAAGGGGAGATAAAGAACAACTCCGATCAGCAAAACTAAGAGTTCATCAATGCTAAACCAGCCCTAAAAGAAATGTTAAAGGCTCTTCTCTAAGTGGAAAATAAAAGGCTACAACATGAACTAAGAATCTATAGGAAAAGAAAAATAAACCCACTAGTAAAGGCAAGTATACAGAAAAGGCTGTGGATCAACCACAGAAATAAGCTAATATGACGAACAAAGGACAAAAAATTGTAAAATCAAGTATAACTACAATAAACAGTTAAGAGATAAACATAAAGATGTAAAATATGACATCAAAAACACAAAACGTTGAGGGGAGTGAAAAAAAAGTAGATGTTATAGAATGTGCTTGAACTAAAGTGACTACCAGTTTAAAACAAGTAGATATAGGCCAATATATATGAACCCATCGGTTACCATAGGTTCTGACCTATAATAGATAAACAAAAACTAGAGAGAAAGGATCACAAGCATATCACAAAAGAAAATCATCAAAGGGAAGAAACTAAAAGAAGACAAACAGAGAAGAAATACAAAGCCAGAAAACAAGTAACAAAGTGGCAATGGATACTCACCTATCAATAATCACTTTAAATGTCAATGGATTAAATGCTCGAATCAAAATACATAAGGGAGCAGATTGGATTAAAAAAATCCTATCTATATGATGCCTACAAGTGACTGACCTCAGTGCTATAGACACACACAGACTGAAAGTGAGAGAATGGAAAAAACGAAAGGAAAA